>NC_138534.1:33256117-33856117 GCF_964234715.1 Podarcis melisellensis
TATTATTATTATTATTATTATTATTGTTATTCTCTTTCCTGCACACTTTGATGACATCAGAAGGGTCTGCCGCTATCCATTTCAGATGTACTTAGTCAATTCTTTAGTTATGCAAAGTCTCCTCCTCACCAAAAAGGGGGTTATCTGCTACATTAAGCTCACCCAGCTGGTTTGACCTCTTTATCAGCCACTTCTATAGGAAGGGCTATAAAATCAGAGGCCTGGAGGGGATGCCGGAAACCTATTTACACTCCCAATTCCAAACTTAATTAATTTACAACAAGATAACTGCAGTCTCACCTTAGGCACATGCAATCTTGAGAGCCTTCCTGCCTGCTAGAATTCTTCTGCTTTTAAAGCTGGGCTTCTCTTTGTTCCTGTGGATGTTTACTATCCCAAGCTTCATTAGTGTGTGACCAAGAAATTCTGGGTGCCAAAGTTTTGTGCAGTTTTTGCTGCAAACCTCATGTTTTGTGCTGCTCTCCGAAATGAGTAATTTACACTTGTTATAAGAAAAAAAACTGCTCCCTTTCCCTTTGGGGATATTCCAGAGCCCGAATAGAGTCCTTAAGTGGGTTCCCTATCTGTACGAGAAAAATAACAAAGACCAACCAGAAGTAAAGCGTCTAGTAAGCCTGATCTTTATTGAAGGAAAATAAATTTGCAACAGGGTCACCACTCACCACAAGCGGGAGGGAAGGAAACCCTGAACAATGGGGCGCAAGCCCTTACATAGACTTGAAGTTGCCCACCCTGTAGCCCAATACCATCCCCCCTTCCCAAAATCATACATACATCACAGAAGGAGGTGGTATACAGCAGAAATCCTGTCTGCCAGGATACCTGATAATTGTCACTGATTGCATTACCTGGGCAGTTTGGCCATTCTTTTGTGATGCTTAACACTTTTGTTCCTGACTCCAGGTCACAGGCTCAACCTATTCATACCCAAATATGCCCTTAAGACAGGATTTACAATCAAAAAGACAATGGGAAGGATTTCCCCATTTGCCTCCCTTACTGTAGTGTAGAGAAATATTTGAGGTCATTGGAAGAGTCAAAATGGCTTCAGGATTGCTCTCCCATGCTAGTTCAGACTCATGGTTCATATATTGTATTTAGATATGTGTGCATTTATGAATAAAAAAGGTAAAAATAAAGGACCCCTGGATGGTTTAGTCCAGTCAAATGCGACTATGGGGTTGCGGCGCTCATCTCGCTTTTAAGCCAAGGGAGCCGGCGTTTGTCCACAGACAGCTTTCCGGGTCATGTGGCCAGCATGACTAAACCGCTTCTGGCGCAACAGAATACCATGATGGAAACCAGAGTGCATGGAAACACTGTTTACCTTCCCGCCACAGCGATACTTAATTATCTCCTTGCACTGGTGTGCTTTTGAATTGCTTGGTTGGCAGGAGCTGGGACAGAGCAAAATGAGCTTACTCCATCACGTGGATTCGAACCTCCGACCTTCTGATCGGCAAGCCCAAGAGGCTCAATAGTTTAGACCACAGCGCCACCCATGTCGCATTTATGAATATTCTATATTTGAGACCTTAAAATTCTTGTAACACACTCAAACAGGGGTCACAAGGAAATGGCTAAACCTCCAACTTTGTCCAACTGATTGCAAACTGGTGCCAAAGTGGTGTGTTGGTTTGCTGCTGGTTTATGCTGCAAACCTCTCTTTCTTCTTTTGCCAATTAATTTTTATTCAATTTTCAAATTTATAACACATCAACACCAAATTAAAGCTAATTTAATACATCCCCCCCCAAAAAAACTGGCTTCCCAGTCTCTTTCTCAGATAATTCCATTTCTTCCCCTTTTTCATTCTGCTTATTTTACAGATTTATCTCTACCAACGCCTTTTACCAACGCCTGCATCTACATAAAACAAAATTATCTGAGACTGACATTTACAGACTCACTCTGAGGCAGACAGCAGCATAACACAATATACTTGCTGCTCTAACAGTTAAAACTTAACAACAGTTGATAACTGAACTAACGGGAGGTGGGAAATGCCTCAGGCATATGACATAGCAGGATTCTGTGCTACAGCATTAACCCTTTGCATATAATTTTGGATGCACCATTTCCACATTTCGGAATAATAACTGGAGGAATTTCCACCTAAGGGGAGACTCTTTCAATCAGAATTCTTTAAGCCCTTGGTAGCTGAGGCAAGATGGATTCTAGAACTACCAGATGAGCAGCCAAAAGCCTTGGAAACAACAGAGCCAACTTCATCCAAAGTTGAATCAAGAGTTTAATTTGATTATGTTACTTAAAATGTGGCACTGTTATTCATATTAGGGATGGTGTTTGGTTTTGCATGTGGCATTTGTGTTGTATTTCTTATGTTGGGCTGTATCCAGCATTCTCTTACAGATGAGCTGTAATGTTGCCCAACAGAGGAATCCGACACATCGTTTGCAAGGGGAATTTTGTGAGATATAAAATATGGTCACCAGGGGGTGTTCTCTACTAGGGATGGGATGATCAGAGAATTCCAATGTGTTTTTGGTCTCACTGGAACTCAGAGGTTCCTTGCACCCTGTTCCACCCTGCTGTGTGCACTCTTTATGTGAAATACATGCTTTTCAATGCATACACCAGAAAGAAATTTGTATGCAACTGTTTACATTTAAAAAAATTGCTAGTGCACAGAAATATATTGCAAAATGTAGAGAAGCGGGGTTTTTTTTCCAGGAGCATAGGGTATAATTCTCTCCCCAAACTGCCCCCTGCCAAATTTGTCTTCTGGACAGCCCAGGCACTACCCAGACTTGCACCCTGGGTAGGTCACTTTGGTCCTGCTAATGCAGCTATTTGACTTCACCTCCTGAGGCACACTCCATTGTCTCTGGAAACAGACATATGCCAACAACAACAATAAAGGTTCAGCATCCAAAATGGACCAAAAAGGGGAGAGGGGAAATCACAAGATACATTTCAGCCTCACTGATTTCAGGCCTTCAATTTGGGTCAAAATGCAAAGTTGAAACGAACTGCAGCTCTGATGATACAAGTCTTTCTTTTATCTTTGCTGTGAACAGCCAAGGCAAAAAGTTAATCACATTACTCAGATAACCACATGGAGGCAGTCTTACTGCATTTACTAGTTAAGTTTGTTCCACCTTACTCAGCCAAACCTTTTCCAACGGTAACTTTTTTTGAGCTACAGCTGCATACACCCACAACCACCTTCAAAGCACATTCACCCTCCCAAATAATTCTGAGCATTGTTGCCAACTCAGTGACGTAGCGTGGGTTGTCAGCACCCGGGGCAAGGCAAGTAATTTGCGCCCCCTAACCCGTGGATTTTAGCAGGGGCAGAGAGCTGCGAGTGTGAGCGCCCCCCCAGATGTTGCGCCCGGTGCGCCCGGCCCCCCCTGCACCCCCCACGCTACGCCACTGTGCCGACTTCCCACGGAGTTGCAATTCCCAGCAGCAACCCTTACCAAATACAGTTAAAACTTTGTTAAGGGAGAGGTTTTCAGACTTTCCACCTCCGGGGGAACACTTTCCACATTAGCTTGTCTGCTGAGCACATCTGTCAGTGCGTTACAGATTGTCCTGGGGCATATTAGGGAGGGAGGAAAAGGCATGCTCTCCCTATGTAGGGCACCGTTCTTGGAATGCACAGTGACCCCCTGACACGCCAAACATTGCAGAAGTTCAGTGGAAGTAGCATGTTATCCTTCAAGAAAGCATGCCTGTCAATAGTGATCTTCTCTTTGAATATCATCTAATAAGCCTTGCAAGTTTCCCCAGCACATTAAAATGGTACCTCAGGTTAAGAACCTAATTCGTTCTGGAGGTCCGTTCTTAACCTGAAACTGTTCTTAACCTGAGGTACCACTTTAGCTAATGGGGCCTCCCGCTGCTGCCACACGACATCTGTTCTCATCCTGAAGCAAAGTTCTTAACCCTGTGATAGGAATTTTGAGGTCTTAGATACATGGTAATGTTCATAAGTGTACCAACCAAGCACGTACATAGATCAGCACAGGAATACCGACCTGAAACCATTTTGATTCCCCAACTGACCAAATGTTCTCACTGCAAGGAGGGAGGGGGGTCAGGGAGCCTTCCCATTGTCTCAGGAATTGAGTAATCAGCATTCTAATGGGTGACAGACTATCAGGAAAGGCAATCAGATAACCTGGGGGGGAAAGGAAATACAACATTCAAATTTCTGTTTTAGACCGCCTTTTCTGTTATGTAGGTATGATGTATTTGGGGGGGTGGTCTTAGGTTACACCCCTTCTGTGATGTATGCATGATGTTTCTGGGGGTGGTCTTGATCTTTGTTGTTGTTGTTTAGTTGTTTAGTCGTGTCCAACTCTTCGTGACCCCATGGATCTACAGGGTAGCAATTTCAAAAATCTTTATAAGGCCTTACGCGCCATTGTTCTGAGTTCCTCCTCCTTTCCTGCGGGTGAGGAGAGCACCCTGTTGCAACAGATCAATAAAGTTCAGGCTTACTAGCTGCTTTGCTTCTCAGTATTCTCTGGTTGGCCTCTGTTATTTTCTCCTACCAATAGGGAACCTAATGTAAGGACTCTATATGGGCTCTTGGATACCCCATAAGGGAAAAGGGCAATTTTTGTTTACAACAACCCGAGGTACTATTTTTGGGTTAGTGGAGTCTGTAACCTGAAGAGTATGTAACCTGAAGCGTCTGTAACCCAAGGTACCACTATACAGTGGTACCTCGGGTTAAGTACTTAATTCGTTCCGGCGGTCCGCTCTTAACCTGAAACTGTTCTTAACCTGAAGCACCACTTTAGCTAATGGGGCCTCCCGCTGCTGCAGCGCCGCCGGAGCACAATTTCTGTTCTCATCTGAAGCAAAGTTGTTAACCTGAAGCACTATTTCTGGCTTAGCAGAGTGTGTAACCTGAAGCGTATGTAACCCGAGGTACCACTGTACTGGAAAACACTACTCTCATACCCTCTAAGTCTCCCTATTTTCCATGGAGGGTCCCAGAATTATGAAACCCACCCCGGCTTCTGATTTGATCCTGGAAGGTCCCAATTTTCCCCACCAGCACTTCCGCAGGGCTCAGGGAAGACAATGGGCTGATGTTCATCTCAAGCGGCAGTGGCAGTGGCGGCTAAAAGGAAGCATCCCATTGGCTCTCCATGGCCACCGCTCCTTGCCTCCCTCCCTTGGGCAGTTCAAAGCAGCCACTGGAGTGCAGGTGAGGAGGATGAGAGTCTGTCACTGCCAAGGCTCAGCCCCTCTTGACTCAATAGCTCTGGGGGGTAGGCAGAGGGCAGGGCTGCCCTGGATGGGAAGAAAGAGGGAGCAGAGCAGAGTGCAATGGGATTTCCCAAAGTGTGGCACCTAGCAGCTCTCTACACAAGTACCCTCTCCCCAGCAATCTAGTCAAGTACAGTGGTACCTCGGGTTACATACACTTCAGGTTACAGATGCTTCAGGTTACAGACTCCGCTAACCCAGAAATAGTACCTCGGGCTAAGAACTTTACCTCAGGATAAGAACAGAAATTGTGCTCCGGCGGTGCAGCGGCAGCAGGAGGCCCCATTAGCTAAAGTGGTGCTTCAGGTTAAGAACAGTTTCAGGTTAAGAACGGACCTCCGGAATGAATTAAGTACTTAACCTGAGGTAGGACTGTACAGATGCTTCAGGTTACAGACGCCGCTAACCCAGAAATAGTACCTCGGGTTAAGAACTTTACCTCAGGATAAGAACAGAAATCGTGCAGCGGCAGCGGGAGGCTCCATTAGCTAAAGTGGTGCACCAGGTTAAGAACAGTTTCAGGTTAAGAATGGACCTCCAGGACGAATTGTAAGTTCTTAACCCGAGGTACCACTATACTCGCTTACACTTAGAAGACCATCCAGAGCCGATGTGGGCCTAAGCTTGAATAATTGTATTTATTACTTATTTACCATATTTATATCCCATCTCATCTCCCAAGGAGCTCAAGGCAGCACACATGGTTCTCTTCTTCCCCATTTTATCCTCACAACGACCCTGTGAGGTAGGTTAAGGCTGCGAAACTGTGACTGGCCTAAAGTCACCCTGCGAGTATCACAGCTGACAGGTTCCACTCTCCTGCTCCGAATGGATGTTTGTACTGGTGGAAAGGCTGGACCCTTTGTGGAGCTGCCTCACCTAGCAGTTCTCTCTTCTGGATCTGTGCTCCTCTGGATCTGCAAACCGATATCTGCATCACCAGAGCTCATCTCGCCTAGCCGGCTGCACGGACCACCATTCAAAGGAAAGCAATAAGACTGTAGCTTATAGGAGAGGTGATGAAAGGTGATGAAGGAGAGTTATTGCTTGGACACAAGGGCATTTCTTCTGTCCCACAGTCAGCTTCTGGTGGAACACGTTTTGCAGCTTTTGAGATGCTATGGAAAGTTGCCAGGCTTGTTTTCCCAGCGCAGTTGCAAAACTCAGGGGAGGGGGTGTCTGCACTTATCACAGGTGTCAGTCTTGCTTTCAAGGTTTCCTCCAATTCTCTGGAATAAGAATTATTTGCCTCCAGCAGAAGCATGCATCCACATCACATCTGATCCCAGTTCAAAGGCCACCTTGGCCAGTGGAAAGTACTAGGAGGCCTTTGGCAAGTCTCTGTCCTCCGCTCCCCGCCATCTACGCAATCGTGTTAAGGAATGTGGGGCCCACCTGCCCCCCCAGCCTTCCCTTTGTGCTTCAACAGTAGTCTTAGGTGCAGAGATTTAACCAAAGAATCCCCGCCCCCCCACACGTTCTCTCTCTCCATTCCTGGAAAAAGCACGCTCTGCTAGATTCCCTTACTGCAGGCTGTCATGAAAGACTCAGGAGCCAACGGGCCAATAAGACAAGTGGCAACCTTGCATTGGAATAATAACACCAACTCAACTGATAGGGCAGCACCTGAAGAAAGTACAGAAGTGGCAAGGTTGTCAACTGCGTACTCTAACATTTCTCTGATGAAAATAGGGATGTCCTATTCCATAACAATTGTGAATAAAAAAAAATTAAGGTCTTATATATATTATATATATATATTCATAACTGCATATATAAACCACATGTCTGAAACCCCACAGAAAAGGTCCTGAAACCATTTTGTCCTTCCCAAATTGAAATTCAAATATTTCTCAGCAAGGTCGAAGGAAAATGGAAAAGCCTCCCCATTATCTTTTTGTTCACTAATCCTGTCATAAGAGTATGTCTGTGTATGAATAGGGTGAGCCTGTGACCTGGCTCAGGAACTAAGTATTTATCATTACAAAAGACTGGCCAGGCTCCCCAGGTAATCCAATGAAGTGACCATTAACAGGTAACCTGCCAGACAGGAGGTAAACAACGCACTCAGATTTCTGTTGTAGACCGCCCTTTCTGTGATGTAGGTATGATGTATCTGGGGGGTGGTCTTGAGTTACACCCCTTCTGTGATGTATGTATGATGTTTCTGGGGGTGGTTTTGGACTCCAGGGTGGGCAATTTAAAATGTCTATGTAAGGGCGTGCACACCTTTGTTCTGGGTCCTCCTCCTTTCCTGCGGGTGAGGGGAGCACCCTGTTGCAACAGTTTCAACAAAGATCAGGCTTACTAGCTGCTGTGCTTCTCAATATTTTCTGGTTGTCCTCTGTTATTTTCTCCTACCGATGGAGGACTCTATAAGGGCTCTTGTGTCCCCCATAAGAGAATAAGGGCAGATTTTTGTTTATTACAATTGTAATAATAATTTTGTTATTTATACCCCAACCATCTGACTGGGTTGCCCCGACACTCTGGGCGGCTTCCAACATATATAAAAGCATAATTAAACATTTAAAAACTTTCCTATGTGGGGCTGCCTTCATATGTCTTCTAAAGGTTGTATAGTTACTTTTCTCCATGGCTCAGGGGTCGCATTACTCCATATCCTCCAACCTTTCTCCAGTGAAAATAGGGATGTCCCAAGGGAAAGCGGGACTTTACGGGATCAAATCAGAAACCAGATGGCTTCTGTATATCCAGGATTGTCCCTGGAAAATAGGGACACTTGGAGGGTCTGGCACTGGCCAGAGGAAAAAGCAGCCTGGTTTGCTCTTGGAACTTTGAAGGTCAGGAAGCTCGGATTCCGGGACATGGCCCTCCCAGACTACACCCATCACCAGTCTCACTCCACATCTTCCTTGAGTGGATTGTGTCCTCCTCCTGATAATGCCTCTTGCATGCTGTGATGGAGATGTGTGTGCATGTGTTGCATCCCTTGTTCTGTCTACATTTGCCTCTGGCCCCACCCACTAGCAGTATGTGGCTCCCAAAGGGTTGTGCAATAAGGAATAAGGCCCTCAGGCTGATGGAAGGGGATGTACAATGAGCAAGAAGAAGACATCTGAAGGCAGCCCCGTTTAGGGAAGCTTGCATAGGCGCCGACTCCATGGGGCCTGAGGGGGCCCGAGCCCCCTCAATAATTTTTTTGGGGGGGCTCAGCCCCCCCAATAATCTCGGGCGCCCCTCCAGCAGAGCGCCGGCGCCGTCCCCTGCCTCCCCCCCACCTGCTCCCTCGCCAGCCAGCCAGCCAGCCGCACGCCCTAACCGGAGAGCCCCGGCTGTCCCCCGCGAGATTAGGGAATCCTCGCTGTTTCGCCGCTTCGCAGCACCACTGCCGGGGGGAATTTCCTTCCTCCTGGTGGTTTCAGCCCCCGCGAGAACAGGGGAATCCCGACCGGCCACGCCTCCGAGCCAGCCAATCGGCTGGCTGGGGGGCGTGGCTTTCCCTATTTAGGGCCGGAGCAGAGGGGGCTCGCCCTCTCTTCTCCGGCTAGCCCCCACGTTTTCGGAGGTTCCTCTGAGGTTCGATACTTGACTGGGCCGCCCCTCCCCCAGCCCAAAATGCACAGGGAGGGGCGGGCTGCATGCCTCCTGCCCTCCCTCCCGAGCAAAAGCTCCACCCAATTTCCTTTGGAGCTGATTAATAGGCGCAGCACGCTCTCCCCTATTCGCTCACGAGGAGGCGGCGCCACTTTATTTGCATATTCATGAGCTTATTTATTATTCATGAGCTTTCCCGGGCCCCCCCAATATTTTTTATAAGTCCGCGTCCCTGGAAGCTTTTAATGTTTAATAGACTATTTTCCCAGTAGTGATGTATGGAAGTGAGAGCTGGACCATAAAGAAGGCTGATCGCCGAAGAATGGATGCTTTTAATTATGGTGCTGGAGGAGACTCTTGAGAGTCCCATGGACTGCAAGAAGATCCAACCTATCCATTCTGTAGGAAATCAGCCCTGAGAGCTCACTGGAAGGACAGATCCTGAAGCTGAGGCTCCAATATTTTGGCTACCTCATGAGAAGATAAGACTCCCTGGAAAAGACCCTGATGTTGGGAAAGATGGAGGGCACAAGGAGAAGGGGACGACAGAGGACGAGATGGTTGGATAGTGTTCTGGAAGCTACCAGCATGAGTTTGACCAAACTGCGGGAGGCAGTGGAAGACAGGAGTACCTGGCGTGCTCTGATCCATGGGGTCATGAAGAGGCAGACACGACTAAACAACAACAACAACAATTTTAATATTCTGTTGAAAGCCGCCCAGAGTGGCTGGGGAAACCCAGCCAGATGGGCAGGGTAAAAATAATAAATTATTATTATTATTATTATTATTATTATTAAGGAAGCTTGGGAGCCTGAAAGGGCCCATATTTCTCAGACATGCTTTCTCACCCCTGGAGTAGACAGCATTATCACCAACCAACCTCTGCAGTGCAAGCTCTCACTAATGGCTACAGAAACCACTGGAAAAACAGGCAACCCGAACAGAAAGAGAAAAACCAAAGAAAACTGTTTTTGAATATTTCCTTGGTACAGTTGGTGATAACAGATCTGCGGTCAAGATGCCAGTGATGATTTTTAGAAGATCTCCCTGGCCAGGCTCACATTCAAGAGTGTATGTATTTCCTTCTCCTGCAAGGCCCTGTGTTGCACATAGCTTGGCCAAGCCAAGAGAACTACCATAATTTTTGCTCTATAAGACGCACCAGACCACAAGACGCACCTAGTTTTTGGAGGAGGAAAACAAGAGAAAAAAAATTATGAATCTCAGAATCCAGAACAGCAAGAGGGATCGCTGCGGAGTGAAAGCAGCAATCCTTCTTGCTGTTCTGGCTTCTGGGATAGCTGTGCAGCCTGCATTCGCTCCATAAGACGCACACACATTTCCCCTTACTTTTTAGGAGGGAAAAAGTGAGTCTTATAGAGCAAAAAATACAGTAACTGCAAGAGGATTTTGTTTTCGACTTGCCTTTCGCAAGAGGGCATATTTATAGAAAACTGAAAGTAAGAGACACTTTAAAGTCCCCTCATGAAACATTCTTGGACTGATCAAATGTACCCCAGAAATGGGTAGTCTGGAAAATTTCCAGGGGGTTAGCATCTCATGCCATCCAACAACAAAAGAGAATTGGATAGCTCTCTCTGAAAACAAAACGTTAGCACCACTCTGGTCAGGCTAATATACACAGGCAGGGATAATAACAGTGAGTCAAGATGTGAGACTTCAGAATTCAAATGCTTACAGGCTGCTTTTCTCCTCCTGCCTAGCAGTGTTGGAGATGGAATTCAGTTTCAGAGGCCCCTTTTTAATTCCAAGTGACCTTCCTAGCACGAAAGGTCCTGGGATATCTTGTAAAACCAGCAGTCATCTCTGCCGCATTAAACCGGGAAGGAAAAGAAATGATACATTAAGCTGAATTGTCCAGAAAACACGGCAGCACTCAGAGTAGCACATCTGTTGAAAGACCCCCACCCAAAAGACCATCTAAACACAACACCCAACTATTATACTCTCCTGAGGGGGAAAAACCAACAGGTTTCTCAGAAGTTTGCATTAATTCCATCCTTCATACAGATTAATTGTTCCAAAATTACAAAACAGTCATTTGAGGCAAAACGGTCCTCTCTCTCTCCCTGTACAGTATATGAATTTGTTCCCCCAAATTCTCCAGTATGAAGCTTGATGCGAAAAATTCATCAGATACTCTCAAAATAATTTGGTGTTTTGTTTTGTTCTGGAATACTGACACCCCATAAAATATTATTTCAGTATCTGACATTTTGCTTCTATCACTGTTGGATAAAAATAACAAAGAGTCTTATGACACCTTAAAGAGTGACACATTTATACAGCATACGGTAAGTTCTCTTGGACTACAGTCCATTTCTCAACCCTCCAAGTGTCCCTATTTTCCAGGGACGTCTCTGATTTAGAGAAGTCATCCCAGTTTCTTATTTGATCCTGGAATGTCCCACTTTTCCTAAGATGTCCCTTTCTTCATTGGAGAAATGTTGGAGGGTGTGGAGATATCCAACCCCCCAAGCCGTCTGAAGGCAATCCTGTATAGGGAAGCTTCTTTAATGTTTAGTGTTTTGTTATATTTTTGTATATGTTGGAAACTGCCCAGAGTGGCTGGGGCAACTCACTAAGATGTGTGGGGTATAAATAGTAAAATTATCATTATGAAACCAGAGAAATGTTGGAGGGTATGGGATACATGAAGCGTTTTCCCAAGTTGCAGGCACATATATACATGGCAACAGGGGCCGGGGGGAGGTTGTAAACAATGAGGTCAGAGAGCAATGATCCTTTGTCTTGTTCAGCCCACAAGTGATATCAATAAAACGCTTGCTGAACTGTAATTCAGTGACTCCATGCTGCTGTCTCCCTTTGAAATTGCTCCAGGGTGACTACTCCAGGGTGGTCATTTACTGAGTGCATTAGTTTTTGAGTATTTCCATTTCTGATGAAAGATTTGCATTCTCTTTTGTGCAAACTAGCCTGTTTGCCCTTTGCAGAAGGGCATTGTTGGCATTGGAAAATGAGCAAGTAAATGAGACCTTGGTGTTGTGGATAACCATCTGAGGTCCTGTCGTGGTTTTGCCCGAGTAGATATGTGGACCAATATTTCACTGTTTTCATAGTTGCAATGGAATTAAGTACAGTATCTGATTTAACCAGTAGGGTGGCATCATAACATCTGATTTTTTGGCAATTTTTTAAAAACAGCATTTGATCTCACCTTTAACGCAGACCAATGCAAAACCTGTCAAGGGCCCAGTCTTTATGTCTAGCTGTGCTGTAGCAGCTGAACCTGGAATAAGGGTTACTTATCCCAGCACAGGTGCAAGGGAATCACTCCCTACCTTGCACCAACATGGCTTCCTGCCTCCTGCACAGGGCATCCACCAATGAGGGAGAGACCCAGGCAGAAGCATATGGTTGCCTCCTATGCCATCAGTCCATTCGTCTCTCTAGCTTAAGCTGTCCATAACAGCTCTTCAAGGTCTTCGGCAGAGAACTTCCTCAATTCTGCTACCTGAGAGCCTTTTGGCTGGAGATATCAAGAGAAGAACCTGAACCTTCAACATGCAGAATGTGTTCTCTTCCATGAAGCCACAGCATGGGGCACATGCACCACAAAATTCTTTAACGCAGTGTCTGGTTCCTGCTGCCATCTAAAGGACATTTTTCTCAGAGGTCATAGCGTGATTTATGTATTTTGGTTTTAGCTCATATATTGTCAGTTTGGCTTCAAATGTGTGTGTGTACCTCACCAAGACCTTTGGGTGAAGGGTGTGGGTGTGTGAGAGAGAGACTTACACCTGTGTTTTTGCACTGTTTTGAGTGTGCTCCAGAAAGGTCAAGACTAGGTCTAGAGCAGGCTCATAGTAATGCAACAGGCTGTCTCTTTTGAGGACAGGGAAATCCACTACATCTCTGTTTCCATATACTGTAATTTAATTTATCCTGGAGGATAGATAAATAGATAAATTTAATTTATCACACCTACTAGAAAATGATACACAGCCCACGGTTGTTTCCTTAGCTTAGTGGCCCTTTGTTCAATGCGTTGGGTTTCCTCTGCATTTCAACATGGAGGGAGGGGGCTTCCCTTTCCCATGAACTCCAAATCTCCAGCGACCACTCATGAGCAATGAGCTGCTTTTCCAACTTCTAATTCACAGGGCACAATATCCACCGATACGCGGGGTCGCCTTGCTGTGTAAATAAGCAATAAAACAAAAGCCGAGAGATGTTCTGAATTTAAGCACAGGGTCGTCACTTCCCGTGCATTTTCTGAGGTACTTTTTTCAGCGGACTTCTATGCCATTTTTAACCCCTAATCGTTTCCCCCCAAGTTTTGCACAGCAATTGTACTTTTGATCTCCTCCTTACACATTCCCTCCCCACCTCCTTTGTAGCGGGTGGAGGAACACTCTCTGGCTTTTCATAACAGGAGCCACGTTATATGCCAAGCAACTACAACCTGCAGAGGGGTGTGCTTCTCAACAGGGGCTGGTTCCTGCTAGGTGTTTACACAGGGTGTAGCACAATGAGGCCTGTGGCTATTACAGTAAGGTAAATATTGGAACTGGCAATTTGAGACATTCCATAAGTGTAGGCATGGTGAGAGACCAGGCAAGCCCTTTCCTTCATTTATGCCGCATGTCAGAATGCCTGCTGCATTTGTAAACAATGGTCCAGCTTTGTCTGGGTGTCTGTCTTTTGGTGCTTTTCATTCAACGACCTTTTCCTCCACCTTAAACCCACCCTTCTCAAGCATTTACAACCCTCACCTTCTGCAACCAGCCAAGAAATGATGGAGAATGGCAAAGTCGCTTTTACAGTGTGGTTCTTACACATGTAAGAAGGAGGGAACGGGTGGCGCTGTGGTCGAAACCACTGAGCCTCTTGGGCTTAGCGATCGGAAGGTCAGCAGTTCGAGTCCGCGGGACAGGGTGAGCTCCCATTGCTCTGTCCTGCCAACCTAGCAGTTCGAAAGCACACCAGCGCGAGTAGATGAATAGGTACCGCTGCAGCAGGAAGGTAAACGCTGTTTCCGTGCGCGCTGGCACTCGTCGCAGTGTTCTGTGTGCCAGAAGCGGTTTAGCCATGCTGGCCACATGACCTGGAAAGTTGTCTGTGGACAAACGCCAGCTCCTTTGGCCTAAAAGCAAAATGAGCACCGCCCCCCATAGTCAAGTTTGACTGGACGTAACCATCCAGGAGTCCTTTACCTTTTACTTTCTTTTACCCAGAAGTATGTGACGCTCAGTTCAGTGGGGCTTACTCCTGGGTAGGTGGGCATAAGATTGCAGCCTTAACTTGTGGCTTCCTGTGAGGCATTTCACACCTGCCAGTCTAAAACGATTTAAGATTTCAATTTCGCCCCCAGGGTATGTAATTCTTCTTCATCATCCTGCATTAAGCCTAAATATCTGTCACACTCTTGGCTACAGTCTTGATCTTCTGGAATGGAATGATTGGGCAGGATTCATCTAATCAATCCTGTCAGTGCAAGTCCTGTGCAAGGGCTGTTGCTGGAGCAATAGGGCTTTCCTCTCCCCGCCTTTAGCCCTCCACCCCACAAATTGGCTTGGGGGCTCTGGAAAACCCCAGAACAGCACACGGGCTGGGGGGCAGAAGTGGGGGGGGGGGCAGAATGCAGCGCTGACAGAACGCTCACCATAATGTGATGTTGAATTCCACCCTTAGAAATTAATTTTTGGCATTACAAGACATGTATAATTTGTTGCACAATGGCTGAGAAAATTACTGCGCAATCCAAAGTATTAAGCTCAATGGAACTCAACCTCAAAGATGTGCATAGGCTTGCAGTCCCTTAACTATTCTGTAACACAGGGCCTCCAATATCCATCCTACTAAGACAGCTCAGAAGGATACCATAGTTAAAGGTACCAAAAGCTGCTAAGAGATTCAAGTAAGAATAACAGGGCGACATTCCTCTTGTCCTTCTCTAGACAAAGGTCCATCAGGTCCTCTGTGTCTTTTAAAGGATTGTTGCATTTTTTTTCTTGATTTTCTTGTTTTTAACTTTTCACAAACCGCTTGGGGAGGGGTCTTTTATAATCAAGTGGTGTGTAAATTTTATGCCATAAAATAAATAACAAGGCCTGAACCCAGATTAAAATGGGTCAAGATAATATGTTTCACCAAAACAGCACCTGCAGTTGGTGCGCCACAACCCTTGAAATTGACTTCCCTATAAAAGGGGGGGGGGGTATTTGCAATGGGGCAGTAGTTGTCACAAAGCAACAAATGATCCAGGGTGGACTTTTTCAGGAGTGGGAACTTTCAGGATGCCTGGGACCACAATGTTTGATTGCTACAGCTCCAAATGTTGGCCTTTATGTCCGGTCGGTTTTGCTCAGATCCTGCTGACGTATTGCTTTTATGTTGTTTGTTTTTATATCTAATCTGAACAGTTATTGCTTTTGTCATTTCTGCACGGTGCTGTTAGCAGGGTGGCAGCGTGTCCTAGTTTAGACAGGACAGCTGTCTAACTGTTGTCAATTGTCCTGGTATTTCCCACAATAGTGAAACTGTATTACATTTATATTTAAACTGAACTACAGTGGTACCTTGGATTACATATGCTTCAGGTTACATACACTTCAGGTTACAGACTCTGCTAACCCAGAAATAGTGCTTCAGGTTAAGAACTTTGCTTCAGGATGAGAACAGAAATCGTGCTCCGGCGGCGCAGGAGCAGCGGGAGGCCCCATTAGCTAAAGTGGTGCTTCAGGTTAAGAACAGTTTCAGGTTAAGTACGGACCTCCAGAACGAATTAAGTACTTAACCCGAGGTACCACTGTAATTAATTCCAAATTTGCATCTATATTCATACATTGGCATATGCAATCTTTAATGCAAATCAGTCATCTTTTGAGGTGTGCTTAAGCGATCATTCTAGTTGCAGGCCCAAGCTTGTGGCTCATGAATGGTCACTGAGGTGGAACAAAGATCATAAGGAGAACCATTTGGACCAAGCCAAAGGTCCATCTTCTCCAACATCCTATTCTCAGATGCCTTTTTTTCCTCCCATAAAATTTATCTACCGCTTGATTGTAAGAAGAAAAAAATCAAAGCAGTTTCAAAACCTTAATGAGGCTTATGGGAAGCTTAGAAACAAGAGCTTAGTGTACATGTAACAGAATTCTACCTACCTGCGATTCACAGCAATTAGTATTCAGAGGCATACTGCCTCCAACAATGAATTTATACCCCTGTCTGCGTCAAGAGATCAGAACTGCTCCTGCCACATTGGTGGAAGAACTGAGGCTTTTTCCCTGCCAAAAAAACATTTATTCAAAAGGTACAATGCAGTTACAATACAATACATTTTCAATCAATATATCACCTCTGCAGACACCTCTGTGATGGTGGCATTAAAATATCCTGTTATTCTTCAATAAAAAAGAAAAAGGGAGACCAGATCGTGTCAAAGGTATCTGAACTGATTTGATGGCAGAAACTTTGATGGAGCCCTCCCTCACCAACATTTGGCTGTCTAGGCTTTGGGAAAAGAGTAACCCCTCTGCAGGAGTTTCTCACTACCAAGAAAGACCTATTTATCGTTGAGGAAAATCATGGCTCTGTAGCACCAGAGCCTACTAAAAAGTTTCACTCACACACCTTGGCAAATGGGGAGATATATATGGGAGAAGCAGCATCTTAAAAAGCAGAGACATCACCTTGCCAACAAAGGTCCGTATAGTTAAAGCCATGGTTTTCCCAGTAGTGATGTATGGAAGTGAGAGCTGGACCATAAAGAAGGCTGATCGCCGAAGAATTGATCCTTTTGAATTATGGTGCTGGAGGAGACTCTTGAGAGTCCCATGGACTGCAAGAAGATCAAACGTATCCATTCTTAAGGAAATCAGGCCTGAGTGCTCACTGGAAGGACAGATCCTGAAGCTGAGGCTTCAATACTTTGGCCACCTCATGAGAATAGAAGACTCCCTGGAAAAGACCCTGATGTTGGGAAAGATGGAGGGCACAAGGAGAAGGGGATGACAGAGGACGAGATGGTTGGACAGTGTTCTCGAAGCCACAAACATGAGTCTGACCAAACTGCGGGAGGCAGTGGAAGATAGGAGTGCCTGGCGTGCTCTGGTCCAGGGGGTCACAAAGAGTTGGACACGACTAAACGACTAAACAACAACAGCAACATATGGGAGAAGGCACTCTCCATCAGATATTCCAGGCTCAGGTCATGTAGGGTTAAGAACCAGTGTCTTAAATTTAGCCCAGAAACAAATAGGCAGCCATTCAACCCCTTGAAATCTGAAATGGCATCATCCAATGAACTCTGCATCATGTGATTTAGCTGACTGCGTAGATTGGTTTTGAGACAGGAACAAGGAGGAGAGACCATGAAAAGAAAGTATATGCCATTCCCAGCTGTTATCACTGGTATTCTTCTGACTGGGTTTTGCTCTTAAGAACACTTCCCTTGGCTGACCAAAATGCCTTTCCATAAAAAGCCTGCTCATAAAATTCTGCAGAACTATCCCGAGCTATTTAGAGCTGCTAACAAATTCCACATTGGAAAACAGTACCATATTTACAAAAAGCCTGGTGCTGCACCTCAGCCCATGCTACTTATGTACTTCTGCTTCTGTTAAATATAAGCAAACGATATATCTGCAAATAGCACCCAATGAATGTGTGATCTGGCAAAGTGACGTTGATCTAAGCCTCCTAGTGACTACAGAGAAGTGGATGCTATCATACTGTACATGTGTGGCACTACAACCCGGCAGTGGTTTATTCCATTGCAAATCCAACACCTGGCCCATAAGTTGCCAAGAAGGTGCATCAGCCCACATTCTTGCTCCTTTGCATTGGGCAACTTTTTAAATAATAGTAATAATAATTAGTAAAGGGACCCCTGACCGTTAGGTCCAGTCGTGGCCGACTCTGGGATTGCGGCGCTCATCTCGCTTTATTGGCCGAGGGAGCCGGCGTACAGCTTCCGGGTCATGTGGCCAGCATGACGAAGCCGCTTCTGGCGAACCAGAGCAGCGCACCCAAACGCCGTTTACCTTCCCACCAGAGCAGTAACTATTTATCTACTTGCACTTTGACGTGCTTTCGAGCTGCTAGGTTGGCAGGAGCTGGGACCGAGCAACGGGAGCTCACCCCTTCGCGGGGATTCGAACTGCCAACCATCTGATCGGCAAGTCCTAGGCTCTGTGGTTTAACCCACAATGACATATATTCATTTATGTGTATCTGTGCCATCAACGTCATACAAGTTCTGCTAAAAACCGCCGTGGGCTGTGCCTCAGGAGGAACCTATCACCAGGTAGATGTGTCCTTTGGGAGAAGATGACTCAAGAGGGCCTACAATAAGAGCAAGTCTGTTACGTCTCCAACTTTCCAAGCATCTATTATTATCCAGATCAGTCACACTGCCGAGCATCATAGTCACATGGGATTATTGCTGAGCTGCAATATGACACCAGCATTTTAATGGGCGCAATAAATTTGAGCTGTTAAACCAGTATTTTTATTGGCAGAAAGGAGAGGCATCCAGCAGGCAATTCAGAGCAAAACCAACTCTG
This sequence comes from Podarcis melisellensis, assembly GCF_964234715.1. Classification (NCBI taxonomy): domain Eukaryota; kingdom Metazoa; phylum Chordata; class Lepidosauria; order Squamata; family Lacertidae; genus Podarcis; species Podarcis melisellensis. The sequence continues at coordinate 33,274,504 of NC_138534.1, forward strand.
GGCCAAATTACACATTATATGGAAGATTCAGGAGCAGTGGCGTGGTGTGGTGTGGCTGTTGTCGGCATGCAGAGGGCCGGGAGGCCAGCTGGCTAGCCCTGGCTGGGCCATTCCCTTCCAGCTGTCCCGCTGTGAAGACCATCACCACTGCTCCAACGTAAATCAGTGACCCGGGCTTCACAGCCAGGGCACACTATCAGCAGATCGAACTGCGCACACAGAATAGGCGTGAGGCTTGTGGAAGCATATTACAACTACAGATTTATTAATCATAAACCAGGACAAAGAAACATGTCGTCTCTCTCTCATGTCGTCTCAGAGAGAACAGTAAAAACAAAAGCTATACAGTGGTACCTCGGGTTAAGTACTTAATTCGTTCCGGAGGTCCGTTCTTAACCTGAAACTGTTCTTAACCTGAAGCACCACTTTAGGTAATGGGGCCTCCTGCTGCTGCCGTGCTGCCGGAGCACAATTTCTGTTCTCATCCTGAAGCAAAGTTCTTAACCTGAGGTAATATTTCTGGTTAGCGGAGTCTGTAACCTGAAGTGTATGTAACCTGAAGCGTATGTAACCCGAGGCACCACTGTACACACAATGGAAGTTCCCAGCAAGCTGTGCTGGAATTTAAACAGACATGTGACACGTAACAATCCCATGTCTGTTCCTTAAGGTGGAATGGAAATGTCAACTGGCATGGGTTGCCAGTGCCCATCTCCTCCTCTTCCACTATGCAACCACCTGTGCGCCCAGCAGCAGTGGGCAGGCAGCATGCAGAGGAGGAGGCAGGTCCAGGTAGTGGTGCAGTGGTGGCAGTGGCAGTGAGGGGTAAGTGGTGCCACCTCTTCCCAGTTGCCTACAGCTTGTTGCTTCAACTCACTTCATGGGCAGGCCAGCCCTGGCATCAGCTGGGGAGGAAGGGAAAACCACCAATGGGCTCAGCTGCACTCTGCCGCAGCCAGCATGGCTAATGGTGAGGAGAGATAGAGTCCAACTGCACCCCAAAGGCTAGAGGTTTATCATCCCTGCCCCATAGGGATGCTGCTACAGAAGTATTCACATTACTGGCCCTTGGAATTTTCAGACATAGCCCTGATTCTTTAGTTGGTTTAGTCTTTAGAATCATGGCAAGAAAAATTGATGGACTATGCAGAACTGGCAAAACTGACATACAAGCTACGGGAGAAGGATAACTGTGACTTTAAAGATGAATGGGAACCCTTTACAAAGTATTTGAAGACGCAACAAAGCGAACTGGACTGCCTGGCAGGTTTTGAATAAACATTCACAAACTTTTTATTGATAATAATCAGCTAAATAGTTTGAGGATCTAGACAACTGTGTAACATGCAGAAAACAGCATTTTTAGAGAAATCAAAGACTGGAACTGAGGGTAGTCGGGGGTGGGGTGGGTTCTGTGGGGGAAGGGAGGAAAAATGGGGGGAGGGAATAAGGATGATATGTTTCTGGATAATATGTTTTGTTTTAATTTTGAATAAAAAAGTTATTTATTTTTTTAAGGAATTTTCAGACATAGCCCAAGGCTAGATGAGACAACATAAGGAATGCATGTCTGTTGCCAAGAATAGCAGCCCCAGGTCTCCTTGCTTCACCTCCCCAGCAATGTCCAGGAAAGGAAGACGTGTGAATTAATGCCACCACAATCAATTTCCTGGCCCTGGCAGCCATTGAAGTGGTGCAGGAAGCAAGGTCACGTGATACTTCTTTTCCTATGGTTTAGGAATAAGACAGGAAAGTGCCTTCTAAGAAATCAGAACATTGGCTCCACCTAGTCCAGCAGTGGCTCTCCAGGATCTGAGAGCGAGAGAGATCTTTTCCAGAGATGCTTGAGACTGAACGTGGGACCTTCTGAGGTCATGAGCGTAGCCAGGAATTATGTTATGAGGGAGCAGGACATCCACCTGTCATCATCCTCTGTCCGGCTCCGTCCAGCAGATTCGGAATGAAATCTCTCAACAACAGTTATTTTAAATTGTTTTCTTCCGACCCCAAGTGCTCAGGAAAATCTGTCAAAATCTTCAGTCATTTGAAACCTAGGAAGTTAAATTTTAAAAAATTAACCTTTCATGCGGTCAACGAGCACGGTTTGATTAAAATTATAAAGCACACATCTTTTTCATTTTTAAAAAAATCTAAACTAAAACAAGTTTTATTGGATTTGCGGAAAACCATTTCAGCACTTTCTTCTCAAATTTCTTCTTTGCCCTCCAATGAACTATATCATAGATTGAACCCTGAGGGCTTTCTGCAGTATAGTCTGTGGGAAACTTCCAATTCATTTCTAGACAGGCCCTGCAGGTGCAGGCTTTCAGGAGAAAATGCCAGAAACTATGAGAAGCTTCCGGAACCGAGCTACCTGTGACACGATCGGTCAGCTCATGGAAGCCACGCCTATCGCTCAGTCAGGCTGCCAGTTGCATCACTAGAACACACGACATCATCCAAGCTACCTCAGCGAGCATTTCAATTTCAAATACTCTGCCGCAGCCCCCCCCCCAACTATGTCCCTGGCTGAGGTATGGGACATAGGAAGCTAAGAAAAATGCCTATTTAGTATTGCTTGCATTTTGACCAGCCCATTTTTTCCCCTGAAGGCCAGGATGACTCTTACAAGTATCCGCTACAGAAGCAGAAAATCTGCATTTAGCTTTCTTGCATAACTGGGGTTACATTCTTTTAAAGAATATTGTGCCAAAAAATCATCACTGACTTCAATTATTCCCTTTTAAAAAAAATAGCAGTCTCATCAAATCATGTGACTTTTATTCAAGTATAAGTAATTTCTAACAGTTGGGTTTTTTTAAAGACAGAAGATACCTTTAACCGGGTGGCATGACTGAGAGATTCATTGGTCAATAAGACTTGGCAGTGCCAAGGGAACTCCGTGATAACTAGCAGGCAAACTCACAGGCTTCCTGCCAATTAGATAAGCATTGCAGGAGGTGTATGAACCTGGAACCAAGTCCAGTTTCATCCTCAAACATATTCAGGTGGAACTCAACTGCAGTAACATCTCGCAAATTCCCACATTGCCTCATGCTTTCTCACATCAGAGTACATATTACACAATCTATTTTATGTGGTGTGCAGAGCCATGCAGGCTCACAGATGCAGGTGAGAAGTAACTCCGAGTGCAACAATACCTATGGTATCCCCGGTTGAGTACAGAATGGCAATTAGGGTAGCATGAGTGAGGAGAGAGAAACCTTGCTCCTGAATGAATGTACCGTATTTTTCGCTCTGTAAGATGCACTTTCCCCCTAAAAACTAAGGGGAAATGTGTGTGCGTCTTATGGAGCGAATGCAGGCAGGAGGCTCTGCTCAGCGCTCCCTTTAAAGAGCCGCATGGAGCGTGTGTGCGGCTCTTCAGTACTTTTCCCCGAGGGAGAAGGGCTGCCCTTCTCCCTCCTCGGGGAAAAGCCCCCAAGATGAAGGCTCCCCTTGCCTGAGAGAGGCTGCGCGCAGACAAGCAAGAGGCAAGGACAGCCAGCGGGACCACTGTGCTTCCTGACTTCTTGCTTAGCCGTGCGCAGCCTCCCCGGCCTGGGAGAGGCTGTGCGCGGCTATTCCATAAGCCAGGACAGCCAGTAGGATCGCTGCGCTGCAATCCCGTTTGGCTGTCCTGGCTTCTGGGATTCAGAATATTTTTTTTCTTGTTTTCCTCTTCCAAAAACTAGGTGCGTCTTATGGTGTGGTGCATTTTATAGAGCGAGAAATACGGTGATTTCTGGATGTTGTTGCTTTTGCTTGGCACCTAGAGGTGTATAATGAGGACGCCAGCTGAACCTCCCTGGGGAGGGCACTCCACAAACAGGGAGTCACCACAGAAAAGGCCTGTTCTCGTGTTGCCACCTTCCAGACCTCTCATGGGGGAGGCCCACAAAGAAGGGCCTCAGAAGATGATCACAGGGTCCTGGTCAGTTCATATGAAGAGAGGCGGTCCTTGAGGTATTGCAGTCCTGTGCTGTTAAAAAGGTAAAGGGGTGAAGGGACCCCTGACCATTAGGTCCAGTCGTTTATTGGCCAAGGGAGCTGGCGTACAGCTTCCGGGTCATGTGGCCAGTATGACTAAGCCACTTCTGGTGAACCAGAGCAGCGCACGGAAACACCGTTTACCTTTCCGCTGGAGCGGTACCTATTTATCTACTTGCACTTTGAGGTGCTTTCGAACTGCTAGGTTGGGAGGAGCAGGGACCGAGCAACGGGAGCTCACCCTGTCGTGGGGGTTCAAACCGCCGACCTTCTGATCGGCAAGTTCTAGGCTCTGTGGTTTAACCCACAGCGCCACCCGCGTCTCTGTGTTATTAGAAGACACCTATTCCTCTCACAAACCTGCAGTTCTCTGAGTTGTTTAATAGTCAATTGCTCTTCCTGGGGGCGAAAATTGCCAGTTCTCTATTACTGAGGCAGAGCAGCTTCACCTTATGTCCTGCAGTATAGTAGCTTCAACATGACCTTCTTACAGTTCATAATGGAAGCATGAGGCAAATCCAGTAGGATCAGAACGGCTCACAGGAGTAATGAGTCCAGAAAGTCGTTGGTAGCATTTCTATGTTTCCACTTCAATATCCTCCATTGGAACCAACTATGTTTAAGGGTGTTTGCTGATGAAAGTTCAAGGCCTAGTTTTCATGGGTCAGGGAGTCTATTTCTGCTGAGGAACTGGCTTCTGCTGTCCATAGGAACAAAGGAAGGTGCTGTCTACCAAATCAAATCATTGGTGCATCTAGATACCAGGAAATAAACCTTCTGCCTCCAATGTCACAAGTTCTGTTTTTATCCTTTCCACTCGCAGTAGTCAGTGGCAGGAATGTGCTTTTCTGTGCTAAATTGCTGCAGACACAGGGCCACAAATGAGAAGGCGCAAGAGAGCCACTCTGCCTGGCCTTCTGCCTTCACTAAGACTCTGAACAAGTTTCCCAGCTACTGACTTGAAAAAGCATGCTAGGATCCCAGTCGTTTTACGGCACAGAGGAAGAACAGCCTCTTCCCACCCCTACCTTTTATTAACAAGTCAGTTCATCATCAGAACCAAATAATGTTTGTTTAAAAGACATGCTCATGTTATGCAACCCCTGTTTAGAACTGACCCATTGACCTCCACGTAGATATCAATTTAGTACCAGCTCTGTTGGGGAATGAAACCTTGTCAATTTATTCCCCAGTCACATCCAGTGACTTTGAGGCAGTTTTATGCCCTGTTTGATCTTGGTCACTCTTTAAATAGCTGCCAGATTTCAGAAACCTGACACTTGTTCATTATGATGCAATGCAGAAATCTCCTTGCACCGACCCAGAGAATTAGGCCAAATAATTATGATACAGAACATGTCCAGCAGATTGAAAATTCTGACAAAGCAATGAGATGAGGAAGGGGAAGACAACTCTCTGATAGCACAAGTTTGAACTTTAAAAGCTTTAGAGCAGCGTATCTTCTTCTACATTTCAAGAATAAATTATTATCTCATCCATCTAAAATGATCATTGATTAGTGGTGATGAAATAGGTAAATATACCGGCTGGTCATGGTCAGACATGAAGGACATTAGGTCCTCTCATGATTTTGGAAGGGTTTGAAGCAGGAAGCAGCAGCAATCTCCAAAAAATGCTGAACACCTTTGGGTGATCTTGGGTATTGATGGGGCGCTGGCAGGGGTTGCTACGCCGGTCCATCAGATCCATCTAGGTGGAGGGGGCAAAGAGATTCCTTCTTTCAGATCCCATTTGTATCCCAGGAAGCTCCAGAAACTCAGAGTCCATCAAGTCCATCGGTAGGCAACCTAAGGCCCAGGGTCGGATCTGGCCCAATCGCCTTCTAAATCCGGCCCAAGGACGGTCCGGGAATCAGTGTGTTTTTACATGAGTAGAATATGTCCTTTTATTTAAAATGCATCTCTGGGCTATTTGTGGGGCATAGGAATTCATTCCCCCCCCCAAAAAAATATAGTCCGGCCCCCCACAAGGTCTGAGGGACAGTGGACAGGCCCCCAGCTGAAAAGGTTTGCTGACCCCTGATCTAGTCTATGACTAAGTACTGTACATTCACCCCTTTTCTCCAGCAAGCGCCAAAGTGACAAATGTGCTTCCCACCCACTGTCAGGCTTTGGGAAGAAGCAGAGAAAAGCAAGGTAGAGTATTTTCTAATGAGTTTATTCATTCATCATGGCAAGAGACAAAAGAATGCAGTCTGCCTATCGATAATGGCATTGCTCCAACTTAGCTCCTCCTTCCTCACTTTCCAGCAACACCATTTTCCCCTACGGTGGCTGCCCATGGCCAACTGTCTCTGGGTTCTTTGCTCTTGCACTCTTAACGAAGGCCAAGTTCTGGGAGAAGGGAGGTCAGAAATACTCTCCGGTGACGTGTCAGCTGGCTGCTCTGCCTCTGTCTCTCTTTCCGCCTTCTAACACCTCCCAACTCTTCTGTTCACCAGTCTCTGCACTGTGGCCTTCCTCAAACCCCAGGTGTAAATCAATACTGCTTTCTTCTTCTCTGGAAGCTTCAGGAGAAGAGGAGAGTAGTCTCCACCATTCCCCCTCCATCTCGTCCCCTTCAGTCCAGTCCTGACATCCACCCACTTTTATACAAACAATAACCTTGTGAAACATCAGGTACAGTGGTACCTCGGGTTACATACGCTTCAGGTTACAGACTCCGCTAACCCAGAAATAGTGCTTCAGGTTAAGAACTTTGCTTCAGGATGAGAACAGAAATCGTGCTCCGGCGGTGCAGTGGCAGCAGGAGGCCCCATTAGCTAAAGTGGTGCTTCAGGTTAAGAACAGTTTCAGGTTAAGAACAGACCTCCGGAACGAATTAAGTACTTAACCTGAGGTACTACTGTATAGATAAATAGATACCGGATCAAGGGTCACCCAGTGAGAGCTTCACAGCTGACATGTGAAGACTGAACCTGGGTCTCTCCACTCCTAGTTCAACAAAATGAATTAGTTCAACACTGTTCTCTCTCCACAATGCCAGGAGTTCCCAAATTGTAGTCCACAAGCTTCATTCAGGTGGTCCACAACATGCCCACATTATTATTGCTATTATTCATTTCATTTCTATACAACTTTATATTTTTAAGGGGAGAAACGCTTCAACACAAAGCAGTTTACAATACGCTAAAACATTAAATAAAGCATTACTGAAGAAAGTCAGATACAAAGTATATCTTCAAAGCAACATAATTAACATGGAAATAAAATATTATCTTAAATATTTCAAAATAAAACATTACAAAGGAGGTCAGCTACAGGGTGCACATTTAACGCAACCGAGTTAACAAATATATCTATATCTTAAAACATTTCAAAAGAATACATTACTAAAGGAAGTCAAATATTAAACTTTCATATTAATTTTTAACTGTATTTCTATTGTTTCTTTTTTTATTATATTGTATTTTATTGACTAAAAGGCCACCTAGGGAGTTCATGGCTTCCTGGCCAATCTACTCTTAAGCTGCGGCACCTCCATGATGAGCTGTGATTCTGCTGTTGAATGCCTGCCCTTAACACATCCATTAAAGGCGTGAAAGACCTAACAGGAAAACTGTTGGCAACCCTAGCTATTTACAGTTATATATGAGATAACTTTGCCAGTGGGGTGGAGGGCATCAAGCTCATAAATGCTCCAGAGCAGAAGCTTACAGAGAACAGTAAAGACTGAGAGCATTCATTAGAAGCCTAGTTAAGACAGCAGGATGTCCTATCAAATATCTATCCAAGCTTCAATGACCTCTAGGTAGTGAGAAGGATGTCCCAGTGATTTGTCTTGACCATCTGCATTCTAGTTGGCCAAAACAGATGTCCTCAATAAACATACCTACCGCCTTTATTAGCAGGCCCTGGAGCACAGATTTACTCAAGAGATGCCCTGCAGTTATGACATCGCTAGCATAGTAAAAATGCCATTTAAAATGCTGCTTTAACTCAAACTGTTTTCAGAATGAGGAAGCAGAATTCAAACACCTGAGAATGGACATTTCATGCAGCACTATGTCTGCTTCCTCTGGTCTCCTTTCAAGTTGAAGCAGCCACTGTGGCTTTTGAGTTTCCATGGAAGAATGGAGTATGGAGGGGTGGCTTGCTCCTTCCCTTCTGAACGGTTCCCCCTCCTTGCCTCTTTCAAATTCACACAAGATCACAGAATTGCTTTTGGCCCTGCAGGGCAGAAGAAGTAGATGCCCCTGCAGGAGGTGAAAAGCAGGAAGGTGAATTCTGAGCACAAAAGAAGCCCAAAAAAGAAAGAGTTAAACAGCTGCCTAAACCCAAGAGGCTGCTTTCAGTTTAAAAAAGAAAAAAGGGAAAAGGTACAGTATTACTATAATTGATTACATTACTATCTTGCTCTTCATACGATAATCAGAGGGTAATTTACAATGAAAAACACAAAAATAATATACCGCGGTAACAAACAAAATCTCTCTCTCACACACACACAGCTTAAAAGGCCATAGATACATGTGCATAATAATATAGCATTTAAGGTTTATTGTTCCATGGAAATCACATCACCCTCACCAACACACTGTGGGCCTTTTCGTTGTCCAAAGGGCAGTGGACACTGTCAATAGTACATGCCAGTCCTACCTGGACAGAACATTGGAAGACACTGGGAAGCTAATCTGTCAAGGCCAAATCAAAACAGGCTGAGTTCCAATGCCCACATCAAAGCTTGAAAGCCAGATAAAAAAGTCTGTTTTAATGACTGGGCAAGTCTATGCCAAAGAGAAGAGTTGTTTTGAATTACTGCAATGTTCTCGTTCCAGGTCTTCTCCAGAACTCTTTGCTGCGTAGTCTCAGGGTTCAACATAACACTGATTGAATAGGTTTCGCTACCCAAGGCAAAGGAAAGATGTCCTTTTTGCTATTCTGCATACAAAAAGCTGGCATTTTTTATACCTATAAAGTCTGTTTTTCACCTATAAAGTCTTAAAACAGCTCAGGACCACCGCAATACCTCAAGGACTGCCTCTCTCCACATGACCTGACCAAGACTCTGTGTTCATCATCTGAGGCCTCCTCCATGAGAGGGTGGCAAGACAGGAATGGGCCTTTTCTGCAGTAGTTCCCCGTTTGTGGAAGCCTCTCCTCAGGGAGCTTTGCCTGGTGCCTTCATTATACAGTGGTGCCTCGCAAGACGAAATTAATCCGTTCCGTGAGGCTCTTCGTATAGCGGTTTTTTCGTCTTGCGAAGCAAGCCCATTGACAGCTTAGCGGATTAGCGCTACAGCTGTCAAGCGGCTTCCAGCGATCAGCTGTTAAGCGGCTTATCAGCGGAACAGCTGATAAGCGGCTTAGCGGCTTAAGAAAAGGGCGAAAAAAACGAAAAAAACCCGCGGGGGGATGCAAGATTTTTTTCGTCTTGCGAAGCAACCCCATAGGGGAATTCGTTTTACGAAGCGCCTCCAAAACGGAAAACCCTTTCGTCTAGCGGGTTTTTCGTCTTGCGAGGCGTTCGTCTTGCGGGGCACCACTGTACATCATTAAAGGTAAAGGTGAAGGGACCCCTGACCATTAGGTCCAGTTGTGGACAACTCTGGGGTTGCGGTGCTCATTTCGCTTTATTGGGAGGAAGCCGGTGTACAGCTTCCGGGTCATGCGGCCAGCATGACTAAGCCGCTTCTGGCGAACCAGAGCAGCGCACAGAAACGTCGTTTACCTTCCCACAGGAGCGGTACCTATTTATCTACTTGCACTTTGACGTGCTTTCGAACTGCTAGGTTGGCAGCAGCAGGGACCGCACAATGGGAGCTCACCCCATCGCAGGGATTCGAACCGCCGACCTTCTGATTGGCAAGTCCTAGACTCTGTGGTTTAACCCGCAGCGCCACGCAAAAACGTTCCTCTTCAACCAGGCCCTTTAAATGTGTTTATTTTTGGAGTGTGTCATTGCTTTGTTTTTGTTTCTATTAATTATTTTGTGGGGGTTTTTCTATTTTATGCTGTGAACCGCCCTGAGATCTTTGGATGAAGGGCAGTATACAAATGTAATAGATAATAATAATAATAATAATAATACTGTAATCTTATTTCAACACTAGTGATGGGGCAGAATCCTATACCACATTAGGGCAGTAGGTTACCTTAGAGGATACAGGGCAGGTTGCACAGCACACACAGCTCTGTCCTGCAACACCTTGCCACCAACCAGCACCTGCCGCCTGAAGCAGCCACCTTACTCTGCCAAATGGTAGGGCCAGGCGAGCCCTGTTTCCAGAAATTTGTCCTGTTTTTCCTGTCTGCAGCTCTCCCCCTCTCTCTCTCCCCGCCTCCCCGCTTACTCCAAAGGTTGTCTCCTTGCTTCTGATCTTGGCATGCTTCTTGACCCATCCATCCTACACTTTGTTGACAAGATCAGCTTCTATTTGCCTTCCACTCTGGTGCAATCCTTGCCTGAAAACTTCGTAGACTATTGGCCGTTTTCAGATGTTTTTACACCAAATCATTGTACACTCCTCATAACAGGGATCAATGCAAACTGATGGCACTTATATAGGTTGGCCTTAGGTGATTGAGCCTGGAATTCACACAAACCCCTAAACATTTACAGTCAGCTACACCAAATATATCCATCACTCAATTGTCTTTCCTCTTGGCAAGTATTGTGGCCACTATCTTATCAGACATCTGGCCCCTGGGCAGTTATTTACAATGCTTTCTGGGTATACAGAATCACAGAATTTTAGAGTGGGAAGAGACCACCAGGGCTATCTAGTCCTGCCAGTCCCCTGGGCAATGAAATAATCTTTTGCCCCACGTGGCACATGAACCTGCTACTTTGAGATTGAGAGTCTCATGCTCGATCGACTGAGCTGTTCCAGCTGGGATGTGAAAATAATCCTCAGGGCTAGATCAAAATACTTTACTGCTTGTGACAAAGATTAATATTATCCCTCCCTCCTAAACTGTGGCATGTGGAGAAAAGGCAGAGGCAGATGTGGCCGATTCCACGCTTTATTATCTCTATTATAGCCCTTTGCCCATACTTAAACTAGAATGTCAAGACTGGGAGTGGGAACACCTAGGTTTGAATCCTTCCCCACCTATACATTACTATTATACATTTATACCCTGCCTTCTTCCATGACAGAGACTCAAGGCAGTTTACAGATAAAACAGGAACAGCTAAAAACACTGGGGTCGGGGAAAAGCTCACAGGGTGACCTTGGTCCACTCCCAGAGAAACCCACCTCACAGGATTACTGGGAGAATAAAAGCTGTCCTGGAAAGAGACCCCATGTGTGCTGGGATATCAACCATCCAGGGGTCCTTTACCTTTACTGTACAACGAAAAACAAGTACTTGCTGTGCTCCAAACTTGAGCCTCCCGCTGTTTTTGGACTACACCTCCCATTAATTCCTAGGGTGGCACTGTGGGTTAAACGACAGAGCCTAGGACTTGCCGATCAGAAGGTCGGCGGTTCAAATCCCCGCGACGGGGTGAGCTCTCGTTGCTCGGTCCCTGCTCCTGCCAACCTAGCAGTTCAAAAGCACAGCAAAGTGCAAGTAGATAAATAGCTACCGCTCCGGCGGGAAGGTAAACGGCGTTTCCGTGCGCTGCTCTGGTTTGCCAGAAGCGGCTTGGTCATGCTGGCCACATGACCTGGAAGCTGTACGCCAGCTCCCTTGGCCAATAAAGCGAGATGAGCGCCGAAACCCCAGAGTCATACGCAACTGGACCTAATGGTCAGGGGTCCCTTTACCTTTAGCATGACCAATGGTCAGGGATGATGGGAATTGTAGTCCAAAAAAAACACACCAACCACAACCAACTGGAGACCCAAGTTTGGGAAACACTGTCTGCAAAGGCACTATATATTTGACACAGGTACTTTCTAAACAACAACTTCCCTTCAGAGAATCCTGAAGGGACTTTTTAACTTCCAACAGGGAAGTTCAACTCAAGGCTGCATCCAGCGCCCCACATTTTCGGGAATAACTTGTCCCACCCAGGCACCCAGAGCAAACCACAGTTCCCAGGATTATTGCTGTGCGTCCAGTTGGCGAAAAGAAATGCGCTTTTAAAAGTATGTTGCGCTTATTAGGAGGAGGCTGCCTTGGGGCGCCAAGAGCGACGCCTCCGTCTGAGAGAAGGCCCTAAAACGCGCACGGGCCTGGGGTGGAAGAGGGCCGCTTGCCCCGGGCCTCCTTCCACGCTCCATCCCATTCCCGGCCCCCGTGCGCTCCAGATGCGCGCTATCACTTGCCGCCCCCTCCCCGCCCGCCAGCCCGGCGTCCACGCGCCATCCTCCTGGTCTCTCACGGGGAAGCTGCGCCGCCATTGGCTGTCGGAGGGCGGGTGAAGAGGCCGGCCATTGGCCGCGCCGCTGCTTCCTCCCCTGCCGGGGCTGCTCGCCGCCGAACGGGCGGCTCTTAAGGGAGCGGAGGGGGCGCTCGCTTCGCGTGCGCGCAGGGACCGAATGGCCTGGGCCGAGGAAGGAGGGCAGGGCGCCTCCGCGCAGGGCAGCCGAGCCGACTTGGGACGGCCTCTGAAGCTGCTGCAAGCCCGGGAAGCTGGTGCGCGGCCCTGCGGCTCCAGGTAATGGGGCGGGGCGGGGAAAATGGGGCGAGCCAGGTGCGCAGGGAGGGCTCTCTCTCTCTCTCTTTGCCCAGCGTTTGCTTCCCAGGTCGAGCGAGCCAGGTCAGGAATGCATTTTTTTTAAAATATATTGCCTAAGTAGCGTAATGCTATGCAGAGAAGGGACTTGGTTTCCGCAGGAATTGGCTGCGGCGATCCTGTGCGCGCCTGCCTAGTGGTGGGTGGGTGCGCGAGGGAGTTGCCCCGGTGTGGATTCCGAGCAAGCGCAATAGGCTTGCGCGCAAGAGAGCAAGTCCGGTTGAAATCGGGGCCACGAGGAAGCATCTCTCCGTTCAGCCCGAGCCGGATCCAGCCTTGCAGCAGCTCCCTGAGCCGCGAAGAGAGAGAGATTCCCCCGAGGCGAAGGCGCTGCGCACCTGGCGAGGCAGTTTTGAAAGCGGGGAGTGGGACTCTGCTTCGTTGTGCGCTCTTTTCGTTTTCCGCTTTGGAGTCAGTCCTTTTTTTAGAATAGCAAACGGGAAATGAGAGCGCCGAACTTGCTTTCACAGAGGAGCTCAAGGTGAGCCGTCGTCGAACAAAAGCGGCCTTACAAGGCGCGAACCTGGAGTCTCTTTCGACTCCCCTCTTAGGATTCCCCTTATAGGGTAGAGATGACCCGGTCTGACAACAGCTTGCTCCATCAGGACGCATGAGTCATGCCTGAGAGGACCTTTAAAATTTAAACCGGGGCTGTGAATGGTTTATCTTCGAAGAAGCGCACCTGCCGGAGATAATTTCTGTAGCAAAGGTTGCTTTTCTTTTTTTTAAATGGTGCAGATTGGCTTACAATATTTTATAATGCCTGCTTTTGCCTGAATCCAAGCAACTTGAAAAAAACGAGGTGGCGTTTGTCCCCTGCTTTGAGATTATTGAAAGCCCTCCAGCACTTAATGCTCAGAAAGTCCTATTGAATTCAGCCGGGCTTTCAAGTTTGCCTAGGAATTTAGCCTGTAATCTCTAGACACATTTCCTCTCTGAATCCACTTCTGTGTGAAGAAGGTGTTCAGGGGTGTGTGTGAATATGAATAGAGGTGCCTCTGCCTATATATTTGATCTCTGTAAGAACTTGGAAGGTGGTTGCCTTGTTGGCATGAATGTAGAGGAGGAGGAAGGGGTGGGGCCTGGCATTAGTTTTGGAGTTCTGCTAATCCTGCCTTGCCCTGCTGTTTCCAGGCAATGAATCTATAGCTGCTGTGCCTTGTGAAATCTGGGTGCACCTCCAGCCCAGATCATCTTGCAGCATCTTTATAGCTAACCACCTTCGTCCTTATGAGGTATGTAAAACATAATACTATATTATTTTATTTTATTTGCACATAGGAAGAATCTTTTCAGTATCCATTTTCTTTTCTAAACTCACTTAACAGCACAATTTTGTAGTGTCTATTGTAAGCAGGCTCCTGTTGAATTCAATCAGGTATACTTCCAGGTTGAATGGGTTTAGGATTGGAGACTGTAAAAGCCATTGCAGGGTCAGGGATAGAATTGAACAATATTGGTAGCAGTTTTGGATGTGTCATAAATTGCCCCCAAATAATTTTGAGGGTTCTACTCTGCTGAGAACTTTGATAATCCCTACTTCTAGAAGTACAGTTCCCTGGGAAGAAGCAGCAGTTATTGTACCAATTTGAGGCTGCAGATCCTAAAAGCATTAGAAGAATCCTGCTGGATCAGGCCAGAGGGCCAGCGATGACCAGCACCTTCCCCTCAAGCAGTGCAACCAAAGGCAGATAGAAGATTGCAAACAGGACATGAGTGCAATAGTAATCTTCCAACTTGCAGTTCTTAATAAACAACTGTTATACAGTGGAGGTAGAACGTAGCAATCAATTGTGTTTAGTAGCCATTGATAGCCTATGCATGGTGGGACATTTCTACCTTGTAACCATACATCGGATCAGGCTGCACATCTGTCCTATGCTTATGTCTCATTTGGATGATGGGACGCGGGTGGCGCTGTGGGTTAAACCACAGAGCCCAGGACTTGCCGATCAGGTCGGCAGTTCAAATCCCTTTGACAGGGTGAGCTCCCGTTGCTCGGTCCCTGCTCCTGCCAACCTAGCAGTTTGAAAGCACATCAAAGTGCAAGTAGATAAACAGGTACCGCTCCGGCAGGAAGGTAAACGGCGTTTTTGTGTGCTGCTCTTGTTCGCCAGAAGCGGCTTAGTCATGCTGGCCACATGACCCGGAAGCTGTACGCCGGCTCCCTCGGCCAATAAAGCGACATGAGCGCCGCAACCCCAGAGTCGGCCACAACTGGACCTAATGGTCAGGGGTCCCTTTACCTTTTACAGTTTCAGAAATCTAGGAGCATGGCTTTTGTTCTCTGTGTTGGAGGGTTTCTGATGGAGCACAGACTCTAAGGCTTCATCATGCCCATAAATAAAAAGAGTGCACCAGGAGACTGGAGCAAAACCCACATCCTACCTAAGATGGCTAGATGAAAAAGGGAACAGGGCTCCTGCAGTTTCAATAGCTGTGTAGAACAGGGAATTTCATCAGGTGTGGAGTTGATGTGCAACCTGCAGTGCCTGTGTCTTTAAGGTTATAGAAAAACGAGCAGTTGCTTCTGCATCATAAAGGACATGGACAAATGGATTTGCAATAAGTGGTGAAGGTGAGAATAAGCAGAAGTCTGGTGGCTGGGTCAGATTAAGGTCATTCAGGAAACAGTTTTCTAAAATGGAGAAATAGGTCTGCTGTCATTTCATTAACGGCAAGAAAGGAATGAAAACAAATGAACCTGATTTTGGCTCTCCCAATATTGTTCAAAGCACTATTGTAGCTGCTAATATTGTTTGTATTTTTTTAATGGCTTGAAGCAGTGATAAGATTATATAAAAATGGCCTTCCTTAGATAGGCCAAAGATCCATCTCGTTTAGTTTCGTGTTTTAAACAGTGGCCAGCCTTAGGAAACTCTCAGTCAGTTAACTACTTTCCCTGTTGGTCTTTTTATGCAATATCTGTTCTTCAGATATATCTGCCTCTGAATGTTGCAGGGGGTTGGACTAAATGGCCCCCTGTATCCCTTCCAATTCTACAATTCTTTGATTCCATATGATGATAACTATTGGTTAACCTATTTTTACTGAATTTGTGAAGTCCCATTTTGAAAGTCCTCTTAAGTGCTATCCTGAATTATTTTTGCTAAACTTGGACTGCTAGAAATGGCCTTAATTTCAGTGTCATTAAAAAAAACCTGACCATGCTAATGTGCGTGTCTGTCTCTGTCTCTGTCTCTGTCTGTCTCTCTCTCTCTCTCTCTCTCTCTATATATATATATCCTTTCCTTCAATGGAGTTAAGGGCAGTATACATAAAAAGCCATATTTAAATATTTAAGTGCCTGTGTTTTGAAACCTGGACGTACAGTGAAGCCCAGACTAATATGTTTGGTTTCAGATTTTGAAATCCTTTAGGTGTGAAAACCTCAGCAAACTCAGCTCTAGTACGGTCCCATAGGAAGCTTTGTACTTGTGATTCTCCACAGAAATCTCTCAAGGGCTTTATCCTTCCAAAGCTTGAATCGCAGCAAAACCTTCATCTGGGAGTTACTTGTAACAAAGCAATTTGCTTAGCCTTATTAATGAGTAGGATGTGAAACTGGGCATATTGGGAAATAGATGCAAAACTAGCATGCTAGCTCTGACTTAGTTTGGAGAGAGTATTTAAGAAAATCAGGCCTATCTTGGCCAGCATCCTGTTCTTAAAGTAGCCAACTTTGCAACTGCAGTTGGGGCATGACACTTGAATTCCAGCAAAAAAAATTATCAATTTGCAAATAGGCAAGAGGCCAAAACTGACTTCTTTCCCCAACATCTGCCAAACTAGATTCCAAACAGGGAATTTCTGATGTTGTGTTTCTTCCTCGTTAGACATCAATCTTATTCATTAAATGAGGGTTTCGTTTTGCACACAAAAAAATCTGTCTCTTAGGATTTCTAATTGGTCAGAACTGTAATGAGTTCTTAGGAAGCTGGATCCATCTAGCTAAGTATTTAATAATAATAATAATTTTTATTTATACCCCGGCCTCCCAAGCCAAGGCCGGGCTCAGTGCGGCTAACAAGCAATAATAAAAACAACTTAAAAACAAGATTAACATACAACATTAAAATATTGAAACATTAAAATATTAAAATGCAGCCTCATCACAGGAGGAGAAAGGAAAAAAGAAAGAGGGGGAGGGAATCAAATTGGCTCCAAGCCAAAGGCCAGGCGGAACAACTCTGTCTTACAGGCCCTGTGGAAAGAAATCCGATCCTGCAGGGCCCTGGTCTCATGAGGCAGAGCGTTCCACCAGGCCGGAGCCAGTGTTGAAAAGGCCCTGGCTCTGGTTGAGGCTAATCTAACTTCCTTAGGGCCTGGGACCACTAGGGTGTTGCTATTTATGGACCTTGAGGCTCTCCGTGGGGCAGACCGGGAGAGGCGGTCCCGTAGGTACGAGGGTCCTAGGCCGCGAAGGGCCTTAAAGGTCAAAACCAGCATCTTAAATCTGACCCTGTACTGGAAAAGCACTGAGTGAATATGGAAGTGGAAGCAGCTTTGCAGACTCTCAGGCAGAGGACATGCTCAATCCTACCAGGAAATGCTGTTGTGTTGTGAGGAAGGAATAGTCCCATAAAGGTTGACTTGTGTTTTGTCAGGGGCTATCTGCATGACAATAGAACTGCCAAGACCTGGCATGCTGATAACAGGTATCTGAAACAGGTCTGGCACATTGTCTCTCAAACAAAGAGTCTTTTGGCACTTTAAAGACTTAACACATTTATTACTGCATAAGCTTCCCTGGATTGTGGTCCACTTCATCAGATGCATGAAGTGGGTACAGAGCAGTTTTAGGGTGGGGAATGAAATGCAGCAAAGGACACACAGTGATAATTATGTACTTAATGCTGGTAATTCATAAAAAACAGCTGGCATGCTGGCACAGCCAGTTAACATAAATAATGTCCTAAAAATCATGTTCAGTCCATAAATAATGGCAGTACAAATGATTGAACTTCTTGATGCAATCTCCTTGCAAAGTTCCTTTATCATCGCCATCGTAAACTTTTATTGCACAAGCCAAAGGCCATGGCGTCATCCGATTCCTTTATCTTGAGTAGTTCTTCCCATTCAGATGGTTTGATGTATTGCAGTTCAGTAGTTTCATGTTACAGTCCCCTCTGTTGAAGTTCCTTGGAGTAGTTCATCCCGTTTTGATATGCTTTGGGTTAAGTGCAGACAAGTGGATTTTCATAGAGGAATTTCAGAACACGATGGCTGTCAAACTTGGTTATCTTTAGAGAACCATTTCCACATTGGCATGTCTGCTGAGGGACCTTTGAGCATCTGTTGTATGTTGCAGAGGATTCTGGATCATGTTCTGGAGAAGAGCATGCTGTTTGTGTTGAGTATTCATGTTAGTAAAGGTAAAGGGACCCCTGACCATTAGGTCCAGTCGTGACTGACTCTGGGGTTGCGGTGCTCATCTCGCTTTATTGGCCGAGGGAGCCAGCGTACAGCTTCTGGATCATGTGGCCAGCATGACTAAGCCGCTTCTGGCAAACCAGAGCAGTGCACGGGAACGCCGTTTACCTTCCTGCCGAAGCGGTACCTATTTATCTACTTGCACTTTGATGTGCTTTCGAACTGCTACGTTAGCAGGAGCAGGGACCGAGCAACAGGAGCTCACTCCGTTGCGGGGATTCGAACAGCTGACCTTCTGATCGGCAAGTCCTAGGCTCTGTGGTTTAACCCACAGCACCACCCGCGTCCCTGGTGCGTATTCATGTTACTCTGCATCAAATGTACCGCAAAACCCACCCAGCACTCCCTATCTTCTCCACCTTGAAGGAGAACATGAGTAGTGGCAGGCAAGTTGCCTTTAGGCAGCTTGTCTGCCATTAGTCAATCATCTTCTCAATGAGAAGCTTCTTGTTTCTAAGGTTCCCAAGAATGCTGTTTGAAAATTGCTTCCCAAAGAAATATACACAGTAGTTGCATAGGTAACCCTTGCTCCACAATGTTATGGTATATATGGGCTTTACTCTGAGACCAAGTTGTGAAAGGTATCTAGACAGTATAAGGCTGAGCAGAAACAGAGATTGGTTTGCTTATCCACAAAATGGGTGTTGTCTCATGTTTGTCAGATATAATTTTATCTGTTGGCTGAATCAGTGTGCACTTTAGTCAGAATTGCATATATGGGGAGAGTTTCCTATTTGCAATAATCTCACCATTTGGAATGATAAATTAGCAGAAATGGTTAAAAAAAATGTGCAGGGACTTCTGTGGTTAACTGTGAAACTTAAATTTGTTCAGCTTAAGCTATCACCCATTGCTTCCCATTTTACCTGTACCGTACCTTGTTTTCTAGACTAGGAATGGTGATTAAGCCTATGGACCTTCAGATGTTGCCGGACTACATCTCCCATCATCCCTAGCTAGCAGGACCCGGTGGTCAGGGATGATGGGAATTGTAGTCCCTAAACAGGTGGATACCCAAGTTTGGGAAACACTGATCTGGAGGGTCACAGACTTCTCACCCCTGCTTTAGACGACTACCTTCTTATTTCAGTGTTTTCTGTTATAAGTTGGCAACGTTGAAACTTGGTCACTGAGAAAATTTGTGTGTGGGTGTGCATGCATAAACTGAATGGAAACCTAGAGATAGTTTATTCCAAACCCATAGCTCAGCCTTCCTGACTTTGTGCCCTCCAGATATCCTGGATGACAACAGCCAGCCCCTAATAGCATGGTCAGTGGTCAGGGATTATGGGAGTTATGGTTCCAGCAGGGTATGGAGGGCACCATGTTAGGAAAAGCTGACTGGTGCGTCGCAATATAGGGGATAGGTGCTCCTGCGCCATAGATTCTAGTCTTCCAACCCAAGATTTAAACTCAATTGAGGTCCAGAATATTTGAAACTGGTCAAATGTTAAACTTTGCACTAAGCATCACCTAGCTAATTTATTACTCAATTAGGCCTAGGAAGTGGTAGCATGCATAGCAGGAAATACATTACAGTGGTACCTCGGGTTAAGTACTTAAGTCGTTCCGGAGGTCCGTTCTTAACCTGAAACTGTTCTTAACCTGTAGCACCACTTTAGCTAATGGGGCCTGCTTCTGCCGCGCCGCCAGAACACTATTTCTGTTCTCATCCTGAAGCAAAGTTCTTAACCCGAGGTACTATTTCTGGGTTAGCAGAGTCGGTAAGCCCAAGGTACCACTGTACTTTCCAGTCTGTCTTTACGTTTGTGGTGGTTCTTTTAACCTTTTTTGTCACTCATTCTTGGATTTGGGCCATTTCTTCAAACTGTTACAAGAAGTTCAAATTCTTGAAATGTCTCAATACTGGTTTGGCCGCTGACCGAACTTGCTAATGCTAGTTCCGGTCGCACGTCTGCTGCGGCTTCCTTTCCAGCAATGAATTCAATAGAGTCTGTCACTGCTGCTTAATCAACGTGCCACTTCCTGTTTCTGCACTTCCAAGGAAAGTTTCCAGTACTTGTGGGCGGGGCAAATTTGCTGCATAAAGAAGCTTTATTAGAGACAGTGTAGAAGTTGCACTTCATTCAGCTACCTGAACCAATCCGTGCCCTTGTTGGGATACCAGCATTTCAGATTGCAATGTGGTTTCCGTCCAGCAACTTCTGTGTTCCTGGGTGAGCATGGTGATGAATGTGTCCCTCCGTTTGCTTTTTGATAATGCTTTCAAGTGAGACTCGGTGTTTCTTAAACTTGGGTCTCCATCTGGTTTTGAACTACAGTTCCCATCACCCCTGACCACTAGTCCTGCTAGCTAGGGATGATGGGAGTTGTAGTCCAAAAACAGCTGGAGACCCAAGTTTGGGAAACACTGTTTAGAGGAGGAGTTGTTCCTCCATTAGACTGCTTAAAATAAATATAAACTCTTATATATTTCTGGGGTTGTCTGGTGCAGAGAAGGACGAGGGTTGATAATTGTGTTCATGTGAAGTAGAAGACTGTTAGGATGGAGCAGGAATCTGAACTATGGATCTTCTCTGTTGAAATTTTGCATTGGAATCACTGCATCTGAAAATGCTGCATATTTCTACATGATGGGAGGAGCATCGTTGTTAAATTAGTACACTTTTCATCAACATGGTTTGGTTGAAATTTTAAAAAGAATATTCAAATTGATTACAGTGGTACCTCGGAGCATAATCAGTTCCGGAAGACCGTTCGAGTTCTGAAACGTTCGAAAAACGAGGCACTAAGGGCAGTCTGCAAATTTAATTGAGAAAATTGAGGAACACTCAGTGGAAACCGTTCGACTAACCGAGGTGCATTTGGAAATGGAAGCATTTACTTCCAGGTTTTCGGTGTTTGAAAACCGGTTCGGAAACCGAGGTACCACTGTAATTTAAACAAAGTTCTAAATTGTCACAGGGGGTGATGTAGGAAATGTGTTTTGAAACCAGTTTTCTCTGTTTGATAATTTGCATTCTTCTGAACATATATCCGAGCCAGCTGATTGCAAAAGCAGTCAAAATCTGTTGGTTTGCAGGTATTCAGATTGGAATGCTTTTCATTATGCAACCCATATACCTCTTCTGTTGCATAATTTTTAAATCTGCATGAGGCAGTTGTGGAATTTCTGTTTCTCTGTACCAAGCATGTTGGCCAAGATCACTTACTTGGTGACTAAGGCGCACGTACCTTGGAGCAAACTGATTGAAATTTGTAGGACTTTCTTCTGAATAAGCATGCTTTGGATTGCTCTGCATGTGAGGGCTGTGGATTCAGGCATTTTAAAACTCTGTTTAAGGTTTTTGAACTTTTTAGGCTAAATCTCCCATCAAAACGAAATACACAACCCTGAAGCAATGCCATCGAGCTAAAGATATAAATTGTGAATGTGGCAAACATATTTTGCAAAGATGTGTGTATCATGGAGAACTGGGATTGGTTCTGGAATGCCATTGAAAACTAGAAGCTAGGGTCAACCAGTTAAGCTGAATTTTGGGAGATTAAGGACACCTAAGAGGAAGTATCACTTTAAACAGCTCATAGTTAAACGATGGAGTACAATACCATATAGTGTATTGATATGGGAGAATGCCATTGTGGTCACAACCTGTTCATGGCTATCCCATAAGCACTTGGTTGGCCACTGTGGGAGCAGAATGCTGCATTATCCCATAATCTTTGCTTTCACTTTTTTAGGGCACCTTCATAACCCAGGTAAGGGACGCGGGTGGCGCTGTGGGTAAAACCTCAGTGCCTAGGACTTGTCGATCATATGGTCGGCGGTTCGATTCCCCGCGGCGGGGTGAGCTCCTGTCTTTCGGTCCCAGCTCCTGCCCACCTAGCAGTTCAAAAGCACTCCTAAGTGCAAGTAGATAAATAGGTACCGCTTTATAGCGGGAAGGTAAACGGCGTTTCCGTATGCTGCGCTGGTGCTGGCTTGCCAGAGCAGCTTCGTCACACTGGCCACGTGACCCGGAAGTGTCTGCGGACAGCGCTGGCCCCCGGCCTCTTAAGTGAGATGGGCGCACAACCCTAGAGTCGGACACGACTGCCGTACGGGCAGGGGTACCTTTACTTTACTTTTATAACCCAGGTAATACAGTTGGGGGGGTGACAGACCAATAGAGGTGGCTTTTTTAGCTAGAAAAGCCACCTCTATTGGTCTGTCACCCCTCCCCCAACTGTATTACCTGGGTTATGAAGGCGCCCTAAAGACGTTAAAGCAAAGATTATGGGATAATGCCCACAGTGACTTGCGATCTCGATCACACGCAGTCTGTAGTCCGCTGGCAGTAGGAGTACAATATGGGCATGTCTTTAAGTTAACATCTTACATTAAAAACCTGACAGTACCAAATTATCGAAGGCTTTTCACCAAAGCCAGACTAAACGTCTTTCCTTCTGCAGTGTTGGATGGCAGGTTGAGAGGAGTTCCCTACCAGGACAGACTTTGCTCGTGTGCTCAAGACATCAATTCCATAAAACATATTTTGTTGCACTGTGCAAAATATGAGCAAGCCAGGGCCGAACTAATATTACCCTTGCCTGGTACCTTTCCCGGGAAAATCAGAGGCTCACTATGTCAGGTTCCAATTGGAAGACCGGACAAATGCTAGAACATTAGCAGTAGCAAAGTTTTTATCGGTGGTTGCAAGAACCAATGATCCCTATCTTTAATTTCGAACAAAATGCTTGTTTAACCTGGAGGTAGGCTGTATGAATTGTGTATTGCTTTGTAACAATTTGTTGGGTCTCTAGACCGTAATAAAGGTTGATGATGATGCTGGACTAAATAGGCCTAGTCAGATCCAATAGGAGAGTCCTTGCATATAAAACCTGGGTTTTGTAGCTGCATGAGATGTGCAATGGCCCTCTGATTATTGATCAGTCTTTGTTTTCTTCCTTCTTCTTCAGAATTTTGGACTCCTTTCCTCACAAGCCCACAATGGCAGTGGATGTAGCCATGCAGGTCTACCTTCGCACACCCTACTTGCGAAGGGAGAGTTTTGCCTGCAAAATCGCTCCGAAGCCGAAGACGCCTTTGCGGCCTTGCATCCATTTGAACAGCAACACCCAGCTAAACGAACTGGGGGAGGAAGTCAAAGCTCTGCAGAGTAACCGGGTGAAGAAGAGGGTTTCCTTTGCGGACAGCAGGGGCTTGTCTCTCACGGTCGTTAAAGTGTTCTCCCAGTTTGACGAGCCGTTGGAGATCCCATTTAATATCACGGAACTAATAGACAACATTGTGGGCCTGACGACCGTGGACAGAGACGACTTTGTCTTGGATTTCGTACAGCCTTCTGCAGATTATTTGGACTTCCGGAATCGCCTCCAAGCCGACTACGTCTGCCTTGAAAACTGCATGCTGAAAGATAAAGCCATCATCGGCACCGTGAAAGTCAGGAATCTTGCATTTGAGAAGGCTGTGAAGATCCGGGTGACATTTGACACCTGGAAAACCTTCACAGACTACCCCTGCCAGTATGTTAAGGACACGTACGCAGGTTCAGATAAGGACACGTTCTCCTTCGAGGTCAGCTTGCCTGAGAGAGTTAAACCCCATGAAAGAATAGAGTTTGCTGTGTGTTATGAGTGTGATGGCAAAGTATACTGGGACAGCAACAAAGGCCTCAACTACAGGATCATCCGGTCTGAACTCAAATCTGCCCGGGAGATTTCTCAGCCGCAGGGCGGACCTGGCTTTGGGATTGCCTTTGACCAGTTTGGAAGCCCCCGGTGTTCCTACGGCCTTTTTCCTGAATGGCCCAGCTACTCAGGGTATGAGAAACGCGGGCCTTATTACTGAATGAAAGATCTGGGCTGTGTATTTGCAAACATCCTGCTCAGCAAACGTCTGGGAGTTTGCTGCAAGGGCACAGTTGAGAAAGGAGGCTCGCATGAGTTGGCAGAAACTGAAACTGAAGGACTTGCGAAACTCCTGACTGCAGATGGTTTTTAAAAACAGGTGCTCTTTGCATCATCCTGGATGTAATGAATTTAAACAGCTAGAAAAGGGGAGATCTCTTTGCTGTCTTAAGACTAATGCTGCCAAGTTCTCCCCAAGTCCAGTTCAGCTTTCGCTGCTTCAGTCCAAGCAGTTCTGCTGACATGTTTTGAGGTTCACCACAGTATTGCAAGCCGTACAGAGAAATGTTTGCCTATGCTTCACCTGTTGAGCTAAGGAACCCTGCTGGGGTACACATCTCCAAAAAGCTATTCCATGTTTGACAAAGAACTATGGAGACAATATCCAGCCTTGTGAGGGAGCTATGCTAGCATCTTCCCTTATCTACTTTGTCCGATCTGGAAGAGACCAAGGCGATCAAATAGAAGTGGCTGTAATTTTAGCTTGTATTATGACTCTGCTCCCTTCCATTTTAGGAAATGCCTTCATTTGTGGGAAGATACCAGGGTGCTTACTCACTGTTCTGCCTTTTTTTTTGACGAGAACAGTATGTTTTAAGTTCTTCTCAACAATGGCTGAGGCTGGAGAGTCTCTGGGAGGTCATTCATATTATAATCTCGTAGCCCCTGAACAAAATGTGTGTGTTAGCGTAGGTTGAGGGGCTGCGATCTTATTAATGTGCCTTGAACAACTACTTTGGGTTGGCTGCAAAGAGTAAAAATATCTATTTTTTTATGAACACATAACTTTTCATATGACCGTTTTATTTAAATGTATTTCTTTTGAGCCCTGTCTGGTTAAATAACTGTTTTGTTTTACTACTTCCCCGTCCCCATTAATTTTATAAAATTGAGTGTTACTGACAAAATCAAATAAAGGTTATCGATTTGTATGAAGAATATTCGTTATGTTCAGTGCAACATACCTGCCCCACTGCTCACTCACAGGAGAGACTGTACATCCGTGATACAGCATGTGCTCTCCGTGCAGAAAATCCCAGGTTTAAACCCTAGCATTTCTGGGTAGGACATGGAGAGACTATGATTGAAACCCTGGAGGGCCACTTTGGGGCAGTGTTGACCATACAGAGCTAGGCAGCTAATGGCCTGACCTAGTAGGAGGCAGTTTTGCATGTTCCTGTAGGCTAGGAAAGGAGAGTGGAGGAAGGGCAGGAGCAAGCAAGGGCTGTGGAACCTTCTCTATAAGCCAAAGAAAGAAAGAATGGGTTGGTAATTTCCACACTAGCTTCACAGTACATCGCTGCAGCAGACAGCCATATTTCCTGGTCCATTGGGGACTGTTAGATCCAAGCCCCTACGTTGTGACTCAAACACTAAAGAAAGCCATTTAGCTTCCCTCCACCCTTTGTACTGTGCAAGCCCAGCTCACAAGAGCTTTTGACCGCTGCAAGTGAATTCTCAACCCAAACACATGAGACAAACGAATCTGTGGAGTATTGCGGCTCAGTCGTGAAGCAAACGTGACTTATGCCAGCTCTATCCAAGTATGGGGTTACAGTAAGGCGGACTGAAAGTTAATTTTGTTACGTGAGCTATAGCTCCATAATCTGCTGATGAAATATTGCAAGACTCTTGGGTCAGATTTCTAAGCGCCCGGCTACCTAACCCTACTGGTTCCTCTTGCATTCTGTTACATGAAACTGCTCAGATCATCTTGAATTGTAAAGTACATGCATCCATACAATGCTGTGTGCTTTAGGTTGGCACACAATAGAAGAACTTTGTCTTGGAATGTCCGCTTGCTGTTAAATATAGAAAAGGATCCTAATTAATGTGCCACTAATAGCCAGAACCTGAATTCCTACTTGGAACTGTGCTTGTAAGCATCTTCATGTTGGAAATGCCACCATTAAGTACCCAGGTGGTCTCAGATGCTAGCGCTTTTAAAACCCAAAATCTGCTCCCCCACAAAGAGTAGAAAATAATCTGCTAGGTAACTTGGTCTGAATCTGGCTTCCTAAGAGTTGATGTTTATCTAGTCACCAACCCACCTCCTCCTTTACTAATCTAGAACGGGAGGAGCGGCTTCCGAGGCACTGGGATGTTCTGGGGAGAAGTGAGAGTGGCTGAAGCTGCTCCAGTGTCTTCATTTATTCTCTTCGGTTACAGAAAAAGCAATCCAGCTCACTGCTATGGTTGCGATAGCTTTAACAGTGTGATAGAAGGAAAGGATTTATTTCCCAGCGATGAAAACCGTAACGAATGAGCGAAATATAGTTAAAATACAACCTTAGGATTGCAACTGGTAAGATCACAAGAGCCCCTATTAAATGGTTTCATCTTTTACGGAACAGTTTATACCAGATACTTAAATTCCTCATGGGAAAATAATGCTATTTTTGCACTTTACTTTTGCGTAGATGTCATCCATGGAAAAACCGGCAAAATCACAAATAGGTTTTTTTCCCAGAACTGTCCCTGGATGTTCAGTTTTGAATAAAGTGGAAAAGTTCAGTTGTGAAGATCCGCCAGTCTTTGATTGAAGACTACTTTACCCAGGGGTCTGAGTCGCACATTGCCCCAGTATTTGGATTTTATATGAGGCTGGGGTATAAGAGTGGGGTTTAATCTTACAGGCCTCTAGTCATGGGCTAAGTTTACAGATTAAAGACCTGCTTGTTTGATCCACTACATGTAAAACCTACATACTGGGACCATGTGTAGGAACTTGACCAAGGACTGAAGTAAATGGGGAAGAAGTATTGGAACTGAGGAGCTCCAGCAAGATCACTACATAAATCCATCAGACTGTTGGAAAAGTTAGGATCCAGTTTCTTCCATAAAGCTGAACTCCCAAGGGCTTAAATTGCTTGCTTTGGAGCTACTTCAGGACAGTATATTCTTGTAAATAATATTATATATGTGTAGCTAGATGGGTGGGGACTTTACTGACTCTGCTAAAGGTGTCTGTAAGTAACTTGCCAGGCAAGCAGCTGGAGACAAGACTGTGAAATGGAAACTAGGAATGGTTCTCCCAAGCAACCCCTTTCATTTCAACTCTTCCCCCGCCATTTTGTTTTTAAAGTCATCTTCCTGGCTTCCTGGTTTCAGATGCCAATATGAATGTAACTGAGGAATTGTCATCCTCGGTTTTATGCTTCAGTGCCTTGCATGTTTTTAAATATTTTGTACACAACTAAAAAAAAATGCACTTTACAATCACAATGGATTTGTTTTCTGTAGTACTGTCTGTAATATCACAATGCTTTTGTTTTTATCTTGAATAAAAGAAAATGTTACAAGGAGACTTTGCATTTTGTGAAGTGAGAGCTCGGTGGTAAAACATACCTAAGAATTAAATCTGGAGGCTAAAAAATTGCCTGGGAAGAAGAGAAAAAGGAGGGCTTGTGCCAGATGACAAATTAAGGATGAGCAAAGTCACACTGTTGTAAAACGAGTGTGCTGTACCTAAAGAAGGGATAGGTAACTCCTGGCCTCTTGGCTAGATCTGGGCCTTCTATGCAATGGGCCTTGTTTCTAAGTAAGTACATAGAATCACAACATTGCACTGTGTAGCTCCAATCCTATGCCTGTTTACTCAGAAGTAAGTCCCACTGGGGTCTAATCCGGCCCGCCAATCAGTTTAATCCAGCCCCTGTGGCAGTCTCTCTCTTGGGGTAAAATCCTAAAAGAAGCTCAACAACTTTGGGGTAAAATCCTAAAAATAGCTCAGAAACGTCAATCCTAAAACAATTTTGGTCAGCCCTCACGCATGTTCACTTCATCAAATCTGGCCCTCTTTGAAAAAAGTTTGGGCACCCCTGGTTTAATTACTCGGCGCTGTGGGTTAAACCACAGAGCCTAGGACTTGCTGATCTGAAGGTCGGCAGTTCGAATCCCCGTGACGGGGTGAGCTCCCGTTGGTCGGTCCCTGCTCCTGCCAACCTAGCAGTTTGAAAGCATGTCAAAGTGCAAGTAGATATATAGGTACTGCTCCTGTGGGAAGGTAAACGCCATTTCCGTGCGCTGCTCTGGTTCGCCAGAAGTGGCTTAGTCATGCTGTCCACATGACCCAGAAGCTGTACACCGGCTCCCTCGGCCAATAAAGCGAGATTAGCACCGCAACCCCAGAGTCGGTCACGACTGGACCTAATGGTCAGGGGTCCCTTTACCTTTACCCTCTAGTAGGCATGGATGAATATCTGTTTCTCACTTTCCCAGTATTAATTTAAGCTGACGCCATTTCTTCATCTGTTTGCAAAAACATACCCATGTGAAAATTTTGCACACACTTTTGTACATGTTTCTCCTAATACTTTGAAAGCAATTTCCGCAATGCAATGCATTTTTAATATGTTACTCACACTAACACACTTTTCTGTGTGCATTTTCCCTAATAAACATTTTTTTAGCATCTTTTGTTCGGCAAGAATAGCTGTGCTTTGGTTTGCATATTGCAGTGTTTCCCAACCGGTGTTCCGCGGCACACTAGTGTGCCGCGAGACGTTGCCTGGTGTGCCGTGGGAGGGAGGCGCGGGCGGTGGGAGCGCAAGGCTTGCGGGCGGCAGCCGGCAGCACGGAGCACAGGGCGCCCTTCGGAGGCCGCCCCGTGCTCCGTGCTCGTGTTGGCAAGCCTTGCGCACCCGGGGGATCTCCCCCCAGGAGCGCAAGGCTTGTGGGCGGCAGCTGGCAGCGCGGAGCACGGGGCGCCCTACGGAGGACGCCCCGTGCTCCGCGCTGGTGTCGGCAAGCCTTGCGCACCCGGGGGATTTCCCCCGAGAGCGCAAGGCTTGCGGGCGGAAGCCGGCAGCACGGAGCACGGGGCGCCCTTTGGAGGACGCCCCGTGCTCCGCGCTGGTGTTGGCCAGCCTTGCGCACCCGGGGGATCTCCCCCCGAGAGCGCAAGGTTTGCGGGCGGCAGCTGGCAGCGCGGAGCACGGGGCGCCCTTCGGAGGACGCCCTGTGCTCCGTGCTGGTGTCGGCAAGCCTTGCGCACCCGGGGGATTTCCCCCCAGGAGCGCAAGGCTTGCGGGCGGCAGCTGGCAGCACGGAGCACAGGGCGCCCTTCGGAGGACGCCCCGTGCTCCGCGCTCGTGTTGGCAAGCCTTGCGCACCCGGGGGATCTCCCCCCAGGAGCGCAAGGCTTGCGGGCGGCAGCTGGCAGCTGGCAGCGCGGAGCACGGGGCGCCCTTCGGAGGACGCCCCACGTGTTGGCAAGCCTTGCGCACCCGGGGGGCGCGTGGGTCGCCCTGAAACAGAGGGTTCCCCATGCTGCGGACCGTAGCCTGCCGTCCGACGCGCGGGGCGCCCTGAAGCAGAGCACCCCTCGCGCCAGGCAGACATGGGCCAGCCCCACAAGCTCGGGGGACAGCGGGGAGGCGCAGCACCGCCATCCCACTGTTCCCCGACCTGGTTTTGGGGGGGGAAATAAAGGAAAAAAATTTTTCCTTTATTTCCCCCCCCCAAAAAAGTAGGTGCATCCTATTTCATAATAAAGTAATTATAAAATACTTTCTTTGTGTTTATTTGATGCCTATTAAAGAGAGTTACTTTATATATAGTCAATATAGGCACAGAGTTAATTTTTTAAACATTTTCTAATGGTGGTGTGCCTCGAGATTTTTTTCATGAAACAAGTGTGCCTTTGCCCAAAAAAGGTTGGGAAACACTGGCATATTGGTTCCGGAAGTACAGGCTAAGCAGCTTTACATTAAAATGCAAACTAAAATTCCTTTCCCACCCATACCTATGCATTAGAATGGCAGCCTCAGTCCATTGAAAGCAACAGGGATTATAGGCAGCCAGTTGTTCTGAGGGCATTAAATAGCACTTAAATGAGCAATTTTAACTAGATTGGGGCACAGGATTTAAGAGTAACTGGTGTCAGTAGGAATATTTTGTTCAAGGAAATCAGAATCCACTTTAAAAGGCTGCAGGTGTCTGCGACTGATCATTTATATGAAAGAGAAACTAATGCTAAATTTAAAAGCAGCTAGACAGAACAAGTTACTTGTGGACATTATAGAATCCACATGATGAATGAGAGACTGCCCAGAAAAAACTTGATAGTATTTGCTCAACCCAAATTCAGCAGTTTACCGGATAATTCAATTCTTGGTCTCTGAAGTCTTTCAAGACCTATCTGCGAATAAGCCCTACAGAAATCGGTGGGGATTCCTTCTGAGTAAGGAAATCAGCCCTGAGTGCTCACTGGAAGGACAGATCCTGAAGCTGAGGCTCCAATACTTTAGCCACCTCATGAGAAGAGAAGACTCCCTGGAAAAGACCCTGATGTTGGGAAAGATGGAGGGCGCAAGGAGAAGGAGACAACGGAGGACGAGATGGTTGGACAGTGTTTTTGAAGCTACCAGCATGAGTTTGACCAAACTGCGGGAGGCAGTGGAAGACAGGAGTGCCTGGTGTGCTCTGGTCCATGGGGTCACAAAGAGTCGGACATGACTAAAAAACAACAGATATTTATATAGCAAGGGGCATTTAATGCTACAAAAGTGATTTGATGGAACAGTTTTTGATACTGGTAGAAATGTGCAGTGGAAATTAACTGGTTCTGATATAAAATTATATTTGCCCAAACATTTCTAAACACAGTGACGTTCTAAATGCAGTAGGTTCCTTTCCTACTAAAAAGAGGTGTTTCTGTGTCTGCCTAAGAAACAGGTTTTTGGGAGGGGATGCAGAGGTCCCGTCTGTTAAGAACAATATGCACCTCTTTAGACATGCATTCTAGCACATGATGGGCAACGCGTTCTCCTTTTTTCATATGCTTTAGTGATAATATGAATGAAACAAACCATATTTTGTAAGCAAGTACGTAACATTCAGCCTTCAACTGATAAAGGGTAGTGCTATGAAACAAAACATAAGTTTTCCATGTATGGAAGATTAAAAGGGAGTTGTTCAAAGTGATGGTCTGCAAACAACTGAACTGAAAAGGACCTTTTTATAAATGTGTTCAGGCATAAGTGCTTGATCCTGCTCCAGGATAAAGGATTAGAATTTCAGAGCTAGAACGAGTAAGTTTTCACTGCCCCACCCCTTCTCAACACGTTTAGTTGTACTGCTTGCACATCCTATCAATTTACATGGCACTTTACAGAATATTATAAGCAAAAAAAAAAAAAGCCAAAGTATTGGACCAGGGCATTTACAATCTAAATGTTCCCATTGAGGTTGGCAAAAAAAGGAAAGAAGAAAGGAGCACATAGCAAAGGATGAATGGTAAGCAAACACAATCATACATAATTGGCCTCCATTTTTGCCGCTCATTCCTATTCTAGACCACCCACAGTTTTACTTTACTGACAAGTATAAATAATTCCCACAATAGGCAAAGGCTGGTATAATAAAACTGAAAGGTATTTTCCCAGGAGGACAACTGATTGCTATAGTAAAGGTAAAAGTAAAGGTACCCCTGCCCGTACGGGCCAGTCTAGCCAGACTCTAGGGTTGTGCGCTCATCTCACTCTATAGGCCGGGAGCCAGCGCTGTCCGCAGACACTTCCGGGTCACGTGGCCAGCGTGACAAGCTGCATCTGGCGA
Source organism: Podarcis melisellensis (assembly GCF_964234715.1). Lineage (NCBI taxonomy): Eukaryota > Metazoa > Chordata > Lepidosauria > Squamata > Lacertidae > Podarcis > Podarcis melisellensis. The sequence continues at coordinate 33,306,007 of NC_138534.1, forward strand.
GCCAGCGCAGCACATGGAACGCCGTTTACCTTCCCGCTGGTAAGCGGTCCCTGTTTATCTACTTGCACCCGGAGGTGCTTTCGAACTGCTAGGTTGGCAGGCGCTGGGACCGAACGACACGAGCGCACCCCGCCGCGGGGATTCGAACCACCGACCATGCGATCGCCAAGTCCTAGGCGCTGAGGTTTTACCCACAGCGCCACTCACGTACCATGTGATTGCTATGGATAATCTGGTAAAACAATTAAACAATGTCCGAACTAATTGAATTCAATTGCTTCAATTACACTCGTCTGCTAGGATGCTAGTCTGTAATGGTGAAAGACTGAGATCCTTGACAGCATTTGAGACACTCTGCACACATCCAAATATGGAATCTAAGGGGGTAACCTCATCCATAAATAAAATACCAATTGGTGATCTTATGAGTAACTCCCACGATCTCAGTGGTATGGGAAGAGGACCTAGGTCACCAGACTGAAGAGTATGACTGGGACAAAATCTGTTCCAAACTCCCGTCTAAGGACAATTTGAGCTAGGCTGCCAGAAGCCTCACTGAAAGTCATTTGTATGTGGCATTGGACTTCTCTTCATCTTTCTAGGGTTAACCATACACTCCCACGGGGGGGGGGGCTGTTATTTAATAGGTATATTCCTGCACATGTGGTGGGAATGTCTGCTGCTAATAGTATTTTTGGTTTAATATATTCTCCATAGTTGCAGCTATTCGAGTACAGACACTTACTCCTGATCCCACTCTTGCTCTCCCATCTTTGGATTATTATTATTATTATTATTATTATTATTATTATTATTATTATTATTAATATTTATTGACAATAAAGTTAGCATTTTTATTCAGGTGAATTGTTACCTCACAGGCGGGCTAGCCCTGACTAGGATCTTATTACCATTTGTGGTGGAACTGCAAGAAGGTTCAAGGTTTTTAGAGCTTAAAAATACATAAAGTAACTCTTATTACAGGTCAAATGGTTCCCTGTGATCAAAGGCTAGTATTATCAAACCTTTTTGAAAAACTTTTTGTTTAAGGTTTTTATGATAGCCACCAGACAAGTTGTAGATCAAAATTGGAAGGCAGTTGCTAATTTGACACTGGAGGAATGGTGTGAGAAAACCTGGAACATAGTGCTCATGGAAGAACAATCTAAGCAGCTTCAGATTCTAAAAATACACCAAAGATGATTTTGAGGAAACATTGTGGGGGGCAAAGATGCCACCATTGACCCCTAGCAATTTCTTGAGTAACCTGCTGAAATAATGAACTAGGTATTACCTAATGCCTACAATTGTTCTCAGTACAGTGGTACCTCAGGTTAAGTACTTAATTCATTCTGGAGGTCCGTTCTTAACCTGAAACTGTTCTTAACCTGAAGCACCACTTTAGCTAATGGGGGCCTCCTGCTGCTACCGTGCCACCGGAGCCCGATTTCTGTTCTTATCCTGAAGCAAAGTTCTTAACCTGAAGCACTATTTCTGGGTTAGCGGAGTCTGTAACCTGAAGCATATGTAACCCGAGGTACCACTGTAATTACACATGATTTGTTAAATAAATTACCTCTGTGTGAATGATATCTATGCATGGGATGGATGGAGGAAGGACGGAGGGGGGAATAGGGGGTTCTTTTGAAATAGACAGTTTATCTGTATTTACAACTGAAAATGCATAGAGACTATAAAAGGGTGCTGAGAGTTGTTAGGAGACACACACACATGCACACCAGCTATAATCCCCAGAGCTCCCTGGGAAGAGGATTGATTGTTAAGCCACTCTCAGAAGCAGTCTGCTGACAACACACAGAACCCTTAACCAGCTACATTTCCCAGGATCCTTTGGGGGAACGACTGTTTAAAGTACGGTAATATGATGCGGGTGGCACTGTCTGTTAAACCACAGAGCCTAGGACTTGCCAATCAGAAGGTTAGCGGTTCGAATCCCCGTGACGGGGGGAGCTCCCGTTGCTCAGTCCCTGCTCCTGCCAACCTAGCAGTTTGAAAGCACGTCAAAGTGCAAGTAGATAAATAGGTACCGCTCTGGCGGGAAGGTAAATGGCATTTCCGTGCGCTGCTCTGGTTCGCCAGAAGCGGCTTAGTCATGCTGGCCACATGACCCAGAAGCTGTACACCGGCTTCCTCGGCCAATAAAGCGAGATGAGCACCGCAACCCCAGAGTCGGTCACGACTGGACCTAATGGTCAGGGGTTCCTATTTATCTACTTGCACTTTGACGTGCTTTCAAACTGCTAGGTTGGCAGGAGCTGGGACCGAGCAACAGGAGTGGGGATTCGAACCACCGACCTTCCGATCAGCAAGTCCTAGGCTCTGTGGTTTAATCCACAGCACCACCCGTGTCCCTTACGCTACATGTAAAGATACGTTAAAAAAAATATGGATAAAGCGGGAAGGGTGAAACATGACTTCAGAGGAAGGGTGTCCTCCCTGGCCAATTCACACACACATCACACAAACACATATTTAAACCATGAAGGGGCACTTTCCCTTACAGTTGAAATTCTCCCATGAGTGAGAGTTGAGATTCTAAGAACACTTGCCTGAAGGCACACTTCCTTTGACCACAAGACACCCGCTCCCCTAGGGGGCACACCCTCCCACCCCTAGCTGAAAGGAACTAAGAGGGAGGGGATCTCTAAGTCAATCCTCCTGCCTCTGAAGGGACGCAAGTGATCGTAACAGATCTGCTCAAAAAATCTTGTGGAAATCCTCACACACCCCAGCCCACAGCGATATGAGTCACAGGCCTCTGGTCTCCCCCTTCCCCCAATGGAATGTGGAAGCTAAATGTGCTTTTTTCGCTCTGTGAGGCATAGAACCAATGCCTCTGCTTCCCTCACTAAGTCACTGGTATCTGGGCTATCTGTCTGCTGTCAACATATTGCATAGGCTACATTAGCAGCTTAGAACACTGATATTTGCACTGGGAGGAGATTCTCTTTAAATGCTACAAATTTCCTTCCATGTATGAAAAAAGGCAGTACAGTGGTGCCTCGCAAGACGAAATTAATTCGTTCCGCGAGTTGTTTCGTATTGCGATTCTTTCGTCTTGCGGAGCGCGGATTCCCTGGGTATTAACGGCTTTAAGAAAAAGGAAACAAAATCGCAATACATTTTCGTCTTGCGAAGCAAGCCCATAGGGAAAATCGTCTTGCGAAGCAACTCAAAAAATGAAAAACCCTTTCATCTTGCACGTTTTTCGTCTTGCGAGGCATTCGTCTTGCAAGGTACCACTGTATACATTACACATTTGAAATGTAGCATATATATGTCCTGAATTCACAGACTGTAACAGCTCCCTGGTGAAGTTTTTTATTAAAAAGCTATGCTTTGTGATTTTTGTGCATATACCCGTATTTTTCGCTCTATAACACGCACCCAACCATAACACGCACATAGTTTTTAGAGGAGGAAAACAAGAAAAAAAATATTCTAAATGAAACAGTGGATGTATGATTTTTGTGGTTCATGCTGTGGACACAGACATGTGATCTGACGGTGAGTTTGGGGTAGCCCAATACAAAAATCCTGAGGATCCATGTGGATCCATGCTTTGTAACCACGTTTTTGCACCACTGCGGCCCCAGGCAACAGTGGGTGCGTGATTTTTTTGGTGCAAGCTGTAGCCATGGACATGCTATGTGATCTGATGGTGAATTTGGGGTGACCCAGTGCAAAAATCCTGAGGATCCACGTGGATCCATGCTTTGTAACCACGTTTTAATTGGGGAGGGAAGGAAAAGCACTCAAGGGACAAGGAACACACGTGGGGTTGGTGGAGAAGGATACTGTTAATAATGCAGAAGAGGGGTATAAGAGGAGAAGGCTCCTCTCCTCTCCCGCTTTGCTCCTTTAAAGCAAGCAGGCTCTCTGTCCCTCTCTCCTCCCTACTCAGCGGCTCTTCTCCCACTTTGCTGTTTCAAAGCGAGACACGGAGGAGGGAAGGAAGGGGAACCATGGATCCTCTGCTCACGACTGCAGCAGATCCCCCCACCATCCGTAGGCATTCGCTCCATAACACGCACAGACATTTCCCCTTACTTTCTAGGAGGAAAAAAGTGAGTGTTGTGGTGCAAAAAATACTAATTTTTTGTAATTTTTGAGAAAAGAAGTCCCGGTGCAACAGATTTGCTCTGAAGGAACAGAACTGGCTAGGTTGATATTGTCATGACTGGCAAAAGGGAGGGGATTGCTAAGTTTCACAGTAGATCCTGGTTCAAATTGGAACTCAGCCATGGAGCTTACTGGGTGACTTTCGGCCAGGGCTGTTGCAAGGATACAACAGGAGAGGATCAGGCATGCTGCCATATCTCCTCGCAAGAAAGGTCAGATATAAACATAAATGAATATAGCAGATCTGTGGCACAGCTGTAAAAATTCCTGGCAACTATCATTATCTGTGATCAAGTACCTTATGCACTAAATGGTGTCATACGTGCAAATGCACCCAGTATCATTATTTCCGCCCAGATCAGGGAAAGTAGTCATACCGGAATTACAGTACAATTCTAATAAAGTCTACTCAGAAATAAGCATATTAAAATCAATGGGGCTTACTTCCAAGCAGGTGGGGTTAGGATTGCAGCCTTAGCTGTCCTATTGGTATTCTGTGGGGCTGCAATGTTTTTCTCTATTTAAACTTCAAAGGAAGGAAGGAAAAACACAGCTACTGGGATTTTTGTAAACCCCTGGAGAGTAGAAACCCTAAAGCAATAAGGACCCTTCGCATCCCACCAGTCACAAATATGAAGAGAGGCAGCATGCATTTAAAGTGCATTCAATAGATATTTAAATAACACAACTTCCCCCAAAGAATCCTGGAAACTGAGGTTTCCCTCTCACAGTCCTATGACTCCCAGTAAAAGGTAAAGGGACCCCTGACCGTTAAGTCCAGTCGTGACCGACTCTGGGGTTGCGGCGCTCATCTCGCATTATTGGCCGAGGGAGCCGGTGTAAGGCTTCCGGGTCATGTGGCCAGCATGACTAAGCCGCTTCTGGTGAACCAGAGCAGCGCACGGAAATGCCGTTTACCTTCCCACCAGAGTGGTACCTATTTATCTACTTGCACTTTGACGTGCTTTTGAACTGCTAGGTTGGCAGGAGCTGGGACCGAGCAACGGGAGATCATCCCGTCGCGGGGATTCGAACCGCCAAACTTCCGATCGGTAAGCCCTAGGCTCTGTGGTTTAGACCACAGCGCCACCGGCGTCCTATGATTCCCAGTACCCACAACAAATTACAGTTCCCAGAATCCGGGGGAGGGGTAGTCATGTACTTTAAATATGCTTTTGGATGTGTCTTAACTGTATGGTGCGAATTGGCCCCTCTACAGAACCGAAGACCTAGGTGTGCTGGAATGTGTATCAAAGTATTTTGAGGCAAACAGATCCAGGCCCCAATGTTATGCCAAGCCTGCTTACTTCACCGTAGGCAACCAAGTTGTGGCTTTTTTTCAACCCCCACTTGTGTTTGGTTTGTACCCCCACCCTGGCCGCAGGAGCCACCTGTCTCACAAGTGCTTTGTTTCTGCTAACAACTTATATAATAGGAGTAAATGGTCTGTAGTAAATAAATGTTCATTGCCCGAAGGGACAGGCTGAACCACATCAAAGTGGAAAGAAATATAGAGATAAGTGAGTACAGATGGTGAGTGTCTTAAAACATCTAAAACATATTATGATAAGAATGATAAAATGCTGGAAGTGTTAAGATTTATACAAAGAAAACACAGGGTGAAATACCAGTCCACACATGAAGCTTGCTTGGTGATCCTTGCTCCAGTGATTGACTTTCAGTGAAAGCTACTTCCATACCCTCCAACATTTCTCCGATGAAAATAGAGATGTCTCATTTCATAATGATAATTTTACTATTTATACCCCATACATTTTACTGGGTTGCCGCAGCCACTCTGGACAGCTTCCATCATACATAAAAACTTAATAAAACATTAAATATTTAAAAAGCTTCCCTAGGCAGGATTGCCTTCAGACAGCTCAGGGGTTGGATTATCCCATATCCTCCAACATTTCTCCAATTAAAATAGGGACATCCTAAGGAAAAGTGGGACATTCAAATCAGAAACTGGGACGGCTTCTCTAAATCAGGGACATCCCTGGAAAATAGGGACACTGGAGGAGTTTTACCTCGCAAGGCTGTTGTGAAGATTCGACAGGGGAGACGAAAACCCCCATATGCTGTCTGAGCTCAAGGGTAGATTACAATTGTGATTAGAAATTAAAAGCCTAGCATCACAGAACTGTGTGTGCAGCAAAGGCCACAGAGCCTGCTCCCGCATAGCTGTCAACTTTCAGATTTGAAAATAAGGGATCAGCAGCCTCACCTGTCCCAGGACAGTCTACGGGATATCTAACAATCTGGGATAGCAGTGGGAAGCAGCGGGAAACGGTGCTGGAATAAGGGAATTTCCCGCCAAAAAAAGGGAAGGTTAACAGCTATGTGCTCCCTGGTCGCAAAGAAGGAGAAGTTGCCCCTCCAGACCACGGCACAGAAACCTAACCTGCAGTGGGCTGTAATCGCAGAACAAGCCCATAATTCCTGCTCCGGGGTGAGGTGAACAATGTCTTGACATGTTTGATGGCGTCTTTTATCACTTCACTGACAATCCAAATCTGGCAAAGGATGTTGTACTTCCCCACCCATCTTTTGGGAACCGTTAATATCTCATTGAGAGCCAGCCAGCATTGCTGAGCTTCACATGATGGTGGCAGGAAGCCAGGACTAAAAGTAACTTGCAGTAATGAGATTGAGATCAAAGTTGATTTCTCTACGTTGTCCTTGAGGGGTTTTAAAAAAATGTTTAATGTTTTATTATGTTTTTATATATGTTCGAAGCTGCCCAGAGCAGCTGGGGCAACCCAGTCAGATGGGCGGGGTATAAAGAATAAAATCATTTCTTCTTCTTCTTCTTCTTCTTCTTCTTCTTCTTCTTCTTCTTCTTCTTCTTCTTCTTCTTCTTCTTCTTCCCCTTCTTCTTCTTCTTCTTCCCCTTCTTCTTCTTCTTTAATGTTGTTGTTGTTGTTTAGTCGTTTAGTCGTGTCCGACTCTTCGTGACCCCATGGACCAGAGCACGCCAGGCACTCCTGTCTTCCACTGCCTCCCGCAGTTTGGTCAAACTCATGCTGGTAGCTTTGAGAACACTGTCCAACCATCTCGTCCTCTGTCGTCCCCTTCTCCTTGTGCCCTCCATCTTTCCCAGCATCAGGATCTTTTCAAGGGAGTCTCTTCTTCTCATGAGTTGGCCAAAGTATTGGAGTCTCAGCTTCACGATCTGTCCTTCCAGTGAGCACTCAGGGCTGATTTCCTTCAGAACGGAGAGGTTTGATCTTCTTGCAGTCCATGGGACTCTCAAGAGTCTCCTCCAGACCATGTTATTTAATAGGACATCCCTATTTTTATCAGAGAAAGATTGGAGGGCATGGCAATGGCAACAAGGCCAGAAGATTCCAGGGATGGTCAGTGGGGCCTCAGCAGGTACCCAGTGACTACTAACCCTGGAGGCTGGCCCAGGACTAGAGGAGTTAATGGTCTTAGGCAGCTTCAGAGCAGGAGGTCCCTACACCATCATACACCAAAGATTAGGAGAAAGGTCAGGGGATCTTGTGTCCCAACACCTCATTTTCTAAGAGTGCTTTCATCCCTCCATATTAAAGTCACAATGGCACGAAATCCAAATAGACTGCTGCTGCCCAGTCATCAGCTACCAGATATGAATCTTGACATTTCCATTATGCAACTGCCAGAAGAACTGCAGTATCTTAGCGTCACGTACTCAGGTTAAGTCTGCCCTCATCTGAGCTTTCCCGGTAGTCCACACATTTCCATTTTGCATGTAAAGGAACCTGCGAAGGAGAATGTTTATGGCATTCTATAGAAAGAGAAAAAAATGGATTTGCATGTCCTCACCTCACAGCTGCCCTGGAAACTCTGACTCCACCAAATGCACAGGGTCAGCGTCTCACATGTCTAGCAGGACATAGCACTCATGCTTCAGGCTGAAGGGTCCAGTGGATGCAGCCCATGAGACGTGGTCTCCACCTGGACCTTCTCAATACGATGGACAGATCAAAGCCTTCAAAATGAGACAATGTCATTTGCATGCTGCACATGACCAGCAAGATAGTGACACAAATTAGATGGGCTATATTAGCATTTTACTCTCTCTTTTTTCCAATTTCTGTCCACTACTGTGTTTCTCCAGTAGTTCAGACACTGGTGACTTCAAAATTGGGATCACAGCAGTGGGGCATCCCTTGGGCTTGATCCAGAAGCTGCAGAATTCTGCAGTGCGGTTGCTGAGGGAAACCCTGTCAGCATCTAACACCTCTGCAAATTCTTATGTTCTCAGGATGCTTTCTTTTGCTGCATGCATTTAAACAGAGGCTGGATGACCACCTGTTAGGGATGCTGGTGTTGCATCTTGCATAGTACATCCTGGATTAAACTGGGTTTGGTCTGGATCACCTCCAAGATGCAGGCAGCATCCGTTTCAGGCACGACTGATATGTGTGCAACCACGCAAACAGGCATCGGGCCAAACCAAGAAGTGTAACAAAAATGTCAAGGAAAGGTGTGGGGCGCTTGCAGGCTTTTTCAACTGTGTTTCAAATACTAATTACCGTATTTTTCACTCTATAAGACGCACCAGACCACAAGACGCACCTAGTTTTTGGAGGAGGAAAACAAGAGGGGGAAAAAAATCTGAATCTCAGAAGCCAGAACAGCAAGAGGGATCACTGCGCAGTGAAAGCAGCAATCCCTCTTGCTGTTCTGGCTTCTGGGATAGCTGCGCAGCCTGCATTCGCTCCATAAGACGCACACACATTTCCCCTTACTTTTTAGGAGGGAAAAAGTGAGTCTTATAGAGCAACAAATACGGTACTTCACTTAAACACACGGCACTTTGGAACGTAAATTGGGAGTTGCCTATACCTTATGAATCTATACACATAACTAATGCCTTTGGTTATTCCCACACCACCCCGGCCAACTTTCCTCCTCACATTTCAGAAACATGAATGGGGGGGGGGTGGCGGGGAGTTGAAATTCTCCCAGGGAGACATAGTCCTATTTCTGAACATTCACTCAAACTTTAATTGCATGTCTGTATGTTTAAAGCAGCAGCTACATTCCAGAGTCCTTGGACAGGACAGAAAACTACCCCCTTCCTACTCTCCAGGGGGCACTTCCCTGTCCATGCACTTGTCTTTGGTTTCTGGGTCAGATGAGGACAAACATTTGCAAACGCTGCCATGTGTCTTGCGGCTGTAGAGGCGGGTGAGAACTAGCAGGGACCCCGTGCTGCTCTGGGAGTGACCAATGTAACTTTTTCCATGGACTTCTTGGCAGCACTGCAAGGCTCCTTCCTTGCAGATTATGTAAACTAAGAGAAGGAAGGAGAGGAGTCTATATACACTGTGAAATGGCAGCTAGGAAGCTTCCTTGTCCTGTTTTCTTTTGTAAACAGTACATGATCTTTGCCCTTTTGCATTCATGGCGTTTTCACTTTCCACATAATTTAAATAAGAGTCGCTTGCTTGTATGCTTTGCTCCTTATAAGCAAACAACAGTGGGAAATCAGGAGACTTTATTTTTAAATGTGTTATCGTTTCTTCCAAGACAACAACGCCCACTTACACCACAAAGAACTCATAACTCACCTACTTTCAGCAGCCAGAAACACCATAGCCAGACACTGGAGAGACCTGTCAGGAGTAAGCATGGACCAATGGTACCAAATAGTATGGGAAACAGCCCTACTAGAAAAATTAACCAATAAACTGAAACTGACACAGGGACAAACAGAAGAAGACACCATCACCCCGGTATGGCTCCTCTTTATCGCGTACACAGCCCAACAAGACAATGACAATAATCCACCAACAGCATACAAATCAATATGGCTAACCTGATCCAAAACACCCACCCACCCCACTCACACATGAAAACAAAAATCACCACAGCCCACCACAAACAAACAACCACACTAGGCCACCCCCAACCTCTCTCACCACCAAAGGAACACAAGTGAACAGCAGAGAACCTGCACGAGTAATGCTGACACCAAACCCTAAGCACATTAAGAAAAATAGAAACATTGCCCCCCCGACCCCCACCCATCTCCCCCCCTCCACCCCTTTTCTTCCTAATGTCTCAACAAATGAAACTGATTTGTAAAAATGTTACATTACACATACTTATGTAAATCAAGAAAATATTTAATTAAAAAATATATATGGGGGGGGGGAGATGTGTTATCGCTTTGTAAAGCTCCATGCCGCTTTGACAGTTTTGTACAGTAACTGCCAACAACGAGGTGGCATTGCCAACTGTGAAGGCAGAGTGGAGGCATTGTGGCCAGTAGCTATCCAATGCCCTCTCCTCCACGAATCTGTGTACTCTTTTAGGTTGGTAACCATTACTCCTTTTTTGCCAATTAATTTTTATTAGGTTTTTTTATTATTATTATTCAAAATTATAACAAAACATATTATCCAAAAACATATCATCCTTGTTCCCCCCCATCTTTCCTACCTCCCCCCCCACAAAACCCACCCCCCCACCAACTTCCCTCAGTTCCAGTCTTTGGTTTCTCTAAAAATGCTGTTTTCTGCATGTTAAAAAGTTGTATAGATCCTCAAACTATTTAGCTGATTATTATCAATAAAAAGTTTGTGAATGTTTATTCAAAACCAGCCAATGAGTCCAGTTCGCTTTGTTGCGTCTTCAGATACTTTGTAAAGTGTTCCCATTCATCCTTAAAGTCACAGTTATCCTTGTCCCGTAGCTTGTATGTCAGTTTTGCCAGTTCTGCACAGTCCATCAATTTTTCTTGCCATGATTTTTTAGTTGGGGTTTCTTCAGTCTTCCATCCTTGTGCTACCAGAACTCTCGCGGCCATTGTCGCATACATGATGTTTTTCAACTTTTTTGGCAGGTCTTTCCCTACAATCCCCAACAGTTTTTATTAGTTTTCCAAATTTAACACAAAATAACAACAAATTAATTCAAATTTAACACAAATTTAAAAGTTGACTTTACACCCGTCTTTCAAGATGCTTATTTTCCCTCCATCCTTTGCTGCTCACAGTAAAATACTTTTTCTTGATTTCTAATGCTTTCCCATCCATTCCTAGTTCCATTGACTGTGCTTAGACATTTACTGTATTTGAAGGAGATAGCAACGATTATGGGAGGCCTACTCCCACATCTCCACAATGGTTTTATGCAGTCCTTTTCATCTATATATATATATATATATATATATATATATATATATATATATATATATTGGTGCCTAGTGCAAATAACATTGTAGAGGAACAGCCGTAAGTCTGTAGCTCTCTGGGTTCATTAACATAGTCAATACATTAGGGCGATATTCATTGTCAACCAGATTTATAATTGGAGGTATGGACGCCTTCCAGAGTAGATGACCTTCTTTTGCTGTTGCACTCTGTGGAGAGCACATTCTGATGGTATCTCTTAGTCAGCATAATTTGGGACATTATTTATTGTAATTCCAAATGTGGCTTGAAAGACTCTCATTAACTTGAATGTGGAGGTGGCTCACCGCTCTGGGACTCCCGATGAAAAGATTCATTGTTGATCCAGCAGCCAAATGACTGCTGCGCTGCCCCTACGGTGACTCCAGAACAGGGGTGGCGGTGGAGGCCGGTTTTAACTGCTGGACCAGAAAGCAAGACTGGATCTCTGCCAGGCTTCTCTTAAACCTGATTCCCATGCTAATATTCTTGGGGGTCAAGCTGCTTTTTCAGAAGCTTTGTGCAAATAGGTTTGAAAACTGTACTTTTTTTTTTTTTACCACTCTGACATTTGAAACAGGACTCTGGCTGATAACAGGATTTGTAGTTTGGATCAAATATTTAATTACTGTGTTTAAGCTTAATTTAGCATATTTAGTATTTTATCCGTCCTCATTGGTTGACATTACGAAATTCAGGCCATCTTCTATAATTCTTTATTTGCCACCCAAAGCACCAATGACTTTCTTCACCTTTTTGAAAAGAACATATTATTTGAAACATATACCGGTAATTACAAATAGTACTACTTTTTAAAGTACTGTTGAGCTTTTGACAACTTGCTGCTATGATAACGTGAAATGTTGTTTCATTCTCTCACTGTGTTCTTTTAGCTATGCCAGAATTACTTCTTTAATGGGGCTGTAATTCTGCTTCCTTCATTTATTTTACCAATGATATGTCTCTGAAACACATTCTTAGTATTTTTGGACATTGCCATCATCATTGTTCTATCACCAGTTTTTCCAGCTTGATATCAATACAACTTGATTGAATACAACTCCCATCAGCTCCAGCCAGCAAGGTCAGTGGCTGGGGATCATAGGAGCTGTGATTCAAAACATCTGGGAGACGTTAGGCAGGGAAAGGCTGTGTTATTATGTCTTTCCCTGCGTGACTTCATAGGCAGTAAGATGCATCTACATTAGACTGAACGTTCTTCAGCTTCCATGGTACAAATAGAATTAGGTTCCTCATATCAAGAGCCTTTTCAAAATCTCCCCCGTCTGTGTTGTGCAGCACTGCTGTGGTCGGATCCAGAAGGGCTTTTCTTGCAGTAATGCCAATGCGCATATAACACAATAAGTAACACAATAAGTTACGTAAATGTTGTTCCTCACTATAATTTTTGTGAGTCACGACTTTGTCCTCTCAGCTGTTTTTATACTCCTCCCATTGTCTCTGCTGTTCAGTGTATAGGCTTTCCAGCTGGCGTCATGAGATATTAACTTGCAACTGACTCAGAAACTTTTATAGTGAAGAAAATGCGTCGGGGGTAGGGGAAGCAACAACTGCACCCCTGTCCGGCCAAAACATGGGAGAGGATACGTTATTCTAGCCCTGAGTTCCAGGGTGGGACTTGTCTGCCTGGCCTGGCCTGCTCTGGGCTAGAAGCCCATAACCATGAGGAAAACACCGAAACCAAATTAAGAACACAAGAGCCTGCTAGATAGGCCACAAGTCTAGAGTCCAGCGTAACAGTATTTTCTATTCCTAGGCAGAAGAAGCCAACAAGATGTGACACTGAGCAGAGGGAGGAAAAAACAACAACAACAACAAATCCCACAGACAGTGGGAACAAATGTTTCTAGTAGAATTTACAGGTCCTGCTGGCATATAAGTGAATAAATTAATTAGACCTCTGGGTTCCAGAATGTGTAAAAAAAAAAAACCTAACACTAAATCCCCAGGAGAAAAAACAGTAGTTGAAGAGCATCTGTCTCTTGTGCACATTTAATATGTGTACATGTCCTATTGCCATGTCTAGTAATAAATACAAACCAGGCAGCTTGCAACATTAGAAAACAAATCAATCCTCCAATTTTTCAAAGCTTTTTTGGTGGCACAGGGGTTGGGGGAGTGTTTGTATTGGGCCAGAAAAATAATATTTGTCACTGGTCCTCTGGCATCCAGTCACCCTGTACAAACCACTTTGGTAAGAAAAAGCAGCTGACTTGATCTGTTTCAGCAGTGAACAGAAAAACCAGACCATATCTGGAAGCCTATTCTGCTTCTGCTAATGCAATCTCTTCGTTGTAGCCAAAAAGCCCCGTGGGAATACTTTATATTTTATTCCCTTTCTCTTTCTCTTCATTGCCATGAGCAGAAGTAAAACACAGCACATGATCTTTATATTACTCAGCGTTATTTCGTTATTACCTCAGGCGACACACGCAGTTCTAAATCATTTCGTAGTACAGTAACGACAAGAATTCGACCTGTCATGTTTGGAAGGCCCAGCCCACTGAAGGCAGCCGAGGCCACCGTGGTCACTTGATCCAGTGAGCACGTGGATCCCAAATGTGATGTTTGGCACTCATGGACCATCTTACTCTATTGCTACTGCATCAGGTTTGCAGCGTGTCAGAGGAGGCCTTCGCCTCGTGCAGCCAAGGGGCCGTCAAATAAGTCACACACACCAATTTTAGACTTGGTCTATTGAAAATTAGCAGCCATCGGCCGGTCTGTTATTTGACAACATAGCTCAGCTGCCGAGGAAACCAAGTCCCTTCACAAAGGGCAGCGCTTGGCGCCACTCAGCAGCCCTTTCATTTTAGCAGGTGACCCATGGATTAAAGGACCCTGAGTGACAGTTGCTTGTGCTTTTGGCTGTAATTTGAAGCACACCCTTAATCAGTACCCACAGCAAGGAGAAAGGTGGTAAGTTTTAATGTATCTAATATCTTGTCTCTGGCTTTCTTCTGGCACAGCTCATTCCTCTCACCATTGCACAGGACTTCCTGTTCTCAAACTCGTTCACTTTTCCCATTGTCCAGCCATGTAATCCTTTTTCTTAATTCCCTTCATTGATTTCCTCTTTATTTCTGCATGCAGCACAACCAAAAGTGAATGTGACAGGTCCCGGGAATTATGAAGATTTAAAGACAGTAAATGTTCTTATGCATTATTAAGTCTTAAAAGGAGTAAAAAGAAAAAGAGTGTGAATGAGGAAATGCCTCCATAGCTAATAGGCAGAGAAAGAAGATTACAAATGACAAAATGGCAGAAGAGAAGGTAGGATTGCTACAAACCTCCTAAAAGGCCAGTTGTTTTCTAATTTTGTGCTTTGCTTTAAAAAGTACAAACAGAGACATTATGACTCCAACCCATCAAAATCTGGGCTCATGGTTTGTCTCCCCCAAATTCCCACAAGCCATAAGCCAAGAACAAACGTTGGTTACAACTTGAGGTATCTCTGAAGTGAGACAAAGCACAAAACCAGGTGTGGATGTCACACTAAGCCAAACCATGGGTCAGCTTGGAGAGGTGCAGCAAGAGTAGTGCTGGGAGAGGAGTATTTATAGCAGCCGCAATTTTCTCTCTGGGAATCCACATTGGCTGATTTGTGCTAAGCCATTGTTCGGCTTGGAGGGGCACGGGTGGTGCTGTGGGTTAAACCACAGAGCCTAGGACTTGCTGATCAGAAGGTCGGCGGTTCGAATCCCCACGACGGGGTGAGCTCCTGTTGCTCGGTCCCTGCTCCTGCCAACCTAGCGGTTCAAAAGCATGTCAAAGTGCAAGTAGATAAATAGGCACCGCTCCGGCGGGAAGGTAAATGGCACTTCCGTGCGCTGCTCTGGTTCGCCAGAAGCGGCTCAGTCATGCTGGCCACATGACCTGGAAGCTGTACGCCGGCTCCTTCGGCCAGTAAAGCGAGATGAGCACCGCAACCCCAGAGTCGGCCATGACTGGACCTAATGGTCAGTGGTCCCTTTACCTTTACTTACAAATTGCTAACATCAATACCTCTGGCGAACCAGAGGTATTGTGGCAGAAGGTAGTGTGGTCCTAATTTGAAAAAGATTCCTTACCATCTTATAGGAAAAAGGCTGAGGTCAGAACTCATAAAATTATTTCCCAACCAGAGTAATGTATCCCTGTCCAGCAAGAGGTTTAGCAGGAAAGGCTACTTTCAGGGGAGAATGGGAAATTGTTGACCATACTACCCATCTTCTGAAGTCAACTACTAGCCTGTCCTGCTGCCATAGTCATCACACTTACCATGTGCCCCACTTTTCTGTGGGTTGAGTACTTCTCAGGAGGACGGATTTGGCTTGGTGGCCTGAAAGGATTAGGCACATGCTCACATGCTCTTTGGCTTAAAAATCTTCAGCGCCTGCGTTAATGAATGGAAATTCTATGATTCCATGAATGCTGAGCCCCAAATGACAAAAGGGACAGTGGCAGTTCCCATGAGTTTGGAAGATCTGGCACTCTTCTGAGTCTCCTGGTGCTTGCACACTTCCCAATAGGAAGAGGAAGAATGCATGCAAGAGCACGTGAAACCTGGCTCACTGCTGAATGTCACCCTGTGGGGATGTCCCAGAGAAGTATTTACTTGGCAGCAACAACAATGGGCCTTCAGAAACTGCGAAAAAAGCAGAGCTCAGACTCGCTTATTATACCACTGTTTAATGACTCTGCAGCTTGGATAATTAAACAGCATTGCTTTCCTCCAGAACGCTGGCAAGCTTTGCCTCAGGAATCCAGGATCTCTAAAAGGGTAGGTCAGCAGGCCTCTGCAGTGCTCTCGGGCCGCAGAGTTACTGAACCTAGCTTCTAATAATAGGCCAGCAAGACAGTGTCTTTGACCTCAGTGGCCACAACCCAGCAACTTAGTCATCATAATACGCCGGCCCTGCTGAAATACTGGGAAGTATAAAACATTGGGGGATGGGGCAGGTAAATGAAATGAATGGTTAAGAATTTAACAAGATCTGCCCTGAATATGTTCCATTATAAAGCTGAAGAAGGGCGTTCAAAAAGTAAGATTTATCTGAAAATAAAGTCCACAGTGTTTTACCTTTATATACCGTATTTTTCGCCCCATAGGACGCACTTTTTCCCCTCCAAAAATGAAGGGGAAATGTGTGTGCGTCCTATGGGGCGAATGCAGGCTTTCGCTGAAGCCTAGAGAGCCAGAGGGGTCAGTGCGCACCAACCCCTCTCACTCTCCAGGCTTCAGGAAGCTATCCGCAAGCCTTGGGAGCCCAGCAGGAGTTATGTTGTTACATACATAAAACAGCTCAATCATTATTATTTTAAAAAAAAACTTCTGTCACTATATTCCCTAAGATAAGAGCTTCAGAGGTGTTTTGTTTTGTTTTTAGTATACTGTATTTTTTGCTCTATAAGACTCACTTTTTCTCTCCTAAAAAGTAAGGGGAAATGTGTGTGCGTCTTATGGAGCGAATGCAAGCTGTGCAGCTATCACAGAAGCCAGAACAGCAAGAGGGATTGCTGCTTTCACTGCACAGCGATCTCTCTTGCTGTTCTGGCTTCTGAGATTCAAAATATTTTTTTTCTTGTTTTCCTCCTCCAAAAACTAGGTGCGTCTTATGGTCTGGTGCATCTTATAGAGCGAAAAATATGGTAATCACTTTGAACATCTTTTTTAATTGCTTTGGTGGACTTTCTATCCTTGGTTGCAGTTTCTTTCTCTACTTCATTAAGTCACACAGGTTACCTTAGCAGATGCGCTCCAAGTATTGTTGGTCTACAACTTCCACCTACCTTGTCCATTGGCTACGTTTGGCTGAGGGCGAGGGACTCCTAGCAACATCTAGAAAGAACCATATTGACTTCTCCTGCCCTAAGGTGATTAGGGAACATGCAGTTAGCAAGAAGAGTGGCTGGCATTATTTAGCCAGTAAGATTCGGCAATACGATTGCATCACTGAGGGCAAATGAAGTCAAACGAGAGAAAGGGCGATACAAACAAACAAACAAACAAACAAACAAACAAACACAAGAGTGGTGTTTTAGCACTGCAAAGAGAGAATATTTCCCCCCTCCAGATTGCAGAAAAACGTTCCTGAAAAAAAGCTAAGTAGCTGTGGTTTAGCCCTACAATTTAATGTTCATGTCAGTTCTGTTTGGCCAGAACAGACAGTACATTTTTGTGGCAATGCTGTGTGCTCTTGAGCTCTTGCTCATTTGAAAATATGGCCCCAGCCACGTCCTTGCAGAAAATCAATTATATGCAATATAAAAATTTACCATGAAGTAATCATTTCAACAAGTCACTATTACCATATATAATCATAACTGCTCCAATACGTTCAAGTTTTTAATATCCTTGAACCGACCTCATCTAATTTCATACGTCATTTTAAAGCAACTGATAACAAGCCAACATTGCTTCCCTATTTTTAAATTGACTTTTTAAAGTACAGTGGTACCTCGGGTTACATATGCTTCAGATTACATACACTTCAGGTTACAGACTCTGCTAACACAGAAATAGTGCTTCAGGTTAAGAACTTTGCTTCAGGATAAAAACAGAAATCGTGCTCCAGCGGCGTGGCGGCAGCTGGAGGCCCCATTAGCTAAAGTGGTGCTTCAGGTTAAGAACAGTTTCAGGTTAAGAACATACCTCTGAAATGAATCAAGTACTTAACCCGAGGTACCACGGTAGTGTTGCGCTTTTGACAACTTGTTGCTTTGATAATGTGAAATATTGTTTCATTCTCCCGCTGGATTCTTTTAACTATGCCAAAATTACTTCTTTTGTTGTTGTTGTTTAGTCGTTTAGTCGTGTCCGACTCTTCGTTACCCCCTGGACCAGAGCACGCCAGGCACTCCTGTCTTCCGCTGCCTCCCGCAGTTCTTTAATGGGGCTGTAATTCTGCTTCCTTCATTTATTTTACCAATAATATGTCTCTGAAACACATTCTTAGTATTTTTGGACATTGCCATCATATGTTCTATCATCAGTTTTTCCAGCTTGATATCAATACAACTTGATTGAATACAACGCCCATCAGCTCCAGCCAGCAAGGTCAGTGGCTGGGGATCATGGGAGTTGTGATTCAAAACATCTGGGAGACGTTAGGCAGGGAAAGGCTGTGTTCTTATGTCTTTCCCTGCATGACTTCATAGGCAGTAAGATGCATCTACATTAGACTGAACCTTCTTAAGCTTCTGTGGTACAAAATGCCAGCAAACTAAATCAATGAATGTTAGAAGGATGTTGGAATGAAGTTATGTGGTTTTAGCAGAAATGTTATAAAGGATTAAGTAAAAATAGACTGTTAATTGGTGAAAGGAGGGAAAGTAAAGTTAGATAATATCAAGATAAATTACAGGACAAAAACTGGGAAAGATGGAAAGGATTTGCTGAAATAGCTAACTGAACTAGAATACAAAAAAGGGAGGTGTGAGGAGGTCAAGGAAACAAGCAAATGAAAGATAAGTTATGGGAATGTTCGTTGTGTTTTTAATTGTTTCTATTTTTCTGTGTTTTCTTTCTTTTTCCTTATTGTGATGTGTTGTTTTGTTTTTGCTTAATTTAGTGTTTCCTTTTTTTTTTTGTAACCCTTAAAACCTTAATAAATAATACTTTATAAAAAAAAACAAAATGCCAGCAAACTAATAGCTTATAATTTTCAGGTTAATAATTTAATTCCCTATGTTCATAAATATTGTCATATATTTTCTGAGATAATTTCCTCCCAAGCCTTTCTCCCCATCTAGTGCAAAGCCTTCTTTGCGCAGTTTATTTATTTTATATAGCATCTTGTAAAATTTAGAATTGCCAATTAATTCCTCAGAATTAGCCTGCTCTCTTGAAGGATTTCTGTTCTGTTTTTATAAACCCAGTGCTGTAATTAAAAGGGCTGCAAACAAGGGAGGCGACAGGTCTCATTTAAACTGAGATCAGATCTCTCTCCTCCTAACGATGCCCCAAATCTATTGCTGCACTGTGGCGGCAAACCTATATATATCCATTTACCTGGATGTAAGCTCCGTTTGTTTGGACTGACCTCTAAGCAGGCATGCTTGTCTATGCACTGTTAAGTCTCCAAGTTGAGCCACTTCTGTCAATGAGAAGCAAAAACCATATTTTAGTTAATCTTTGCAAGGGCAAAAAGCAAACATTCAGAAGCGTGCACACAAAAGGAGGGCCTGGAAGCAAAAGCTCTTCTCAGGCACTGCTTTGTAAAACAAACAGAAGAGAACTAAACCGTAGGCAGGCGGACCCTGCAACCCGTTTGGCTTGTTGCTGCACAGCAAACAGCAGCTCTGGAACTCTTTTCATTTGGCAAAGTTCTCATCTGCACTTTTGTAGCCTCTCATCCAGAGAGAGGCCTAAATAAACTCGCATCACAATGATGTCTAGAATGAAGTCTAGACGCCGCGCTTTTCGAAGAAGGAAGTGTGACAAAGCATGATAATGTCTATGCCATGGGCGGGCTGCCCTCCATGGAACCATGTGGGCTGTTTTAAGACAGCCTTCTACAACCTGGTGCCTTCCAGATGTTGTGTACTACAACTCCCAGCACAGCCATGCTGGCTGAGGCTGTTGCGAGTTGTTGTCCAAAACATCTGGGAAAGTTATTATAAATGATGGAGGAGGAAGAAGATGAGATGACAGTGTAGAAGAAGAGTTATCCTGCTTTATCACTACCCTAAGGCGTCTCAAGGGACACGGGTGGTGCTGCGGGTTAAACCACAGAGCCTAGGACTTGCCGATCAGAAGGTCAGCAGTTCAAATCCCCACAACGGGGTGAGCTCCCGTTGCTCGGTCCCAGCTCCTGCCAACCTAGCAGTTCGAAAGCACATCATGTGCAAATAGATAAATAGGTAACACTCCAGCGGGAAGGTAAACGGCATTTCCGTGCACTGCTCTGGTTCGCCAGAAGCGGCTTAGTCATGCTGGCCACATGACCCGGAAGCTGTACGCCGGCTCCCTTGGCCAATAAAGCGAGATGAGCGCCGCAACCCCAGAGTCAGTCATGACTGGGCATAGTGGTCAGGGGTCCTTTTACCTTTAAGGAGTCTCAAAGCAGCTAACATTCTCCTTTCCCTTTCTCCCCAACAACAAACACTCTGTGAGGTGAGTGGGGCTGAGAGACTTCAAAGAAGTGTGACTGGCCCAAGGTCGCCCAGCAGCTGCATCTGGAGGAGCGGAGACGCAAACCTGGTTCACCAGATTATGAGTCTACCGCTCTTAACCACTACACCCCATACTGGAAACTATGATTTAGAATGGGGCATGAGTGGCAGATCTTGCGGTGTCATATTTCAGTGGCGCCATGTGCAACGTTAAAATGTGGTGCCCCTCCGCCTCTCATGCCCCATTCTAAATATGGTAATAGTTGCAGAGCCCCCAGGGTCACCCCCAAGGCTCTGCACCAGTGCAACTGAACCAGACGTGCTCCCCTAAATCCTTCTCTGGGCAGTGGAAGTCATGGAAGAGTAGGAAGCGAATTGAAGCAGAGAAGGCCAGAAAAAAATCCCTAGAAACAAGATGCGGGGCATAAAAGTTAACCAATATTGAACCCTCTCCCCTAAAAAATATTATACAGTAATAAAATAGTTCTGCATTGTGCTTGTGGAGCCCAGGAACAAACAAACACACCAGGAGAGGCTGCTAGCAGTCAAGGGACTATGTCTGGTCCCTGGTAACTTCTAATCTGGTTACTGGCGTTCATCTCCCCATAATGCAGCTCAGTGGGTTGTTTTTAAGCTATGAACAGCAGCAGAGGCTCTGGGAGAGTTCTCCTTTATTTCTGCATCCCAACTGCTGACACAACAGAGAGTAACTGACAAATCTCCATCAAAGCCTGAAGTTAGCATAGACCAGGGGTCAGCAAACTTTTTCAGCAGGGGGCCGGTCCACTGTCCCTCAGACCTTGTGGGGAGCCAGACTATATTTTGAAAAATAATAATGAACAAATTCCTATGCCCCACAAGTAACCCAGAGATGCATTTTAAATAAAAGGACACATTCTATTCATGTAAAAACACACTGATTCCTGGAACCATCCGTGGGCCAGATTTCGAAGGCGATTGGGCCAGATTTTGCGCTCTCCTCTTTCACCCTCATTAAAAGGTTCTTTAATTCCTCCTCACTTTCTGCCATCAAGGTTATGTCATCTGCATATCTGAGGTTGTTGATATTTCTTCCGGCAATCTTAATTCCGTCTTGGGATTCATCCAGCCCAGCCTTTTGTATGATGAATTCTGCATATAAGTTAAATAAGCAGGGAGACAATATACAGCCTTGTCGTACTCCTTTCCCAGTTTTGAACCAATACAGACCAATATGCTTGTGCAAAAAAATAATCGAAATACACATTTGCTTAGATGCGTTTGACCTGCTGCTCTTTTTTCAGCAACATTAAATGAATAGCATAATTTATTATTCTCTTGTAAGCCAAGTGGGCATGGTATGGTTTGGTTTTGCATCCTGTGTTGCCCGATTATGGTCTTCTTTTGCTCAAACTTTCTTTTCCCTGAGGTGGCAAATCTCACCAACACTCAGCCTAACCGACCCCACAGGGTTGTTGTGAGGAAAATATGAAGAGGGGAAGAACCATGTATGTCACCTTGTATTCTCTGGAAGAAAGCTAGGGTTTAAAATGCATTAATAAAATAAATAAATAAATAAATAAATAGATGATGATAGATAGATGATAGATATAGATAGATAGATAGATAGATAGATAGATAGATAGAGATAGATAGATAGATAGATGATAGATAGATAGTTAAATGCTTCTCCAGACATAAAATAAAATAAAAACCATTCACACAGAAAACAAGGGTAAAGGAGGAAGGTTTGAGCCCAGCTTTCTCCCTGTTATGCCAGTTTCTTATTATATGCAGGGGATTTATTTCATTTCTTATATATGCACAATATTTAAATTGTGAAGCCTCCCATCTCTGGTCTGAGGCAGAGCAGCCCTGTTACAGCCTTGACGCCTCTGTGAAAAGTAGGCCTCTTTAAGGACAGCATGTTCCTTGATAACACCATTCTATAGATAAAATAATGTGTGGACTGAGATGCTGAAGTATGACAGATTGACAGCCTGGTATCTGAAAAATTTCTTAAGGCATTTGTCAGATTCCAACTGGAAGCTTGCCACCACGGCTTCCCGGTCAACCTATTACAGCCACGGCAGGCCTCTCTGGCAACACTGGGGAGACAGTAAATAAAAAGGCAGTGGTAATGCGGCCAATGCTAATGGTGGCAGCTGCTAAGGGAACGGCTGTCCTGGCTGGGAACAGGCACCAAGTACAACAACGGCATGTTTGTATTGCTAGGTTGCAAAGTACCCAGAACATGACCAGGGTGGCAAATAATAAGTTAATCAACAGTATTTCAGGAAGGCAAGCAGGTCACTCAAGTGCAAAAATCAGAGGCTTCTTCAAAACTGAATTGTGTCCCACTGCCTTTAAGGTAAAGAACTACCGTATTTTTCGCTCTATAGGACGCACTGGACCATAGGAGGGGGAGAACAGGGAAAAAATAATTCTCTGCTCAGCGCCCCTTCAGCGAAGCGGCAGGAGAAACGGAGCCCCTTCCATTTCTCCTCCCGCTTCGCTGAAGGGGCGCTGCACAGAGAGGGAAAACTGAGGCGCAAGAGGTGTCTGTGCGCACCAATCCCTCTCGCTCTCCTGGCTTCAGGTGGCTATCTGCAAGCCTTCAGAGCGTAGCGGGAACTCCTGCTGTGCTCTGAAGGCTTGCGGATAGCTGCCTGAAGCCCCCGGAGCACAGCCTTTGAAGCCTCCGCAGAGCAGTGGGGTGAGGGCACCCCGCTGCCCTGCGGAGGCTTTGCGCAGCTAACCCCAAGCTAGAACAGCGAGACAGAGCGCTGCGCAGCGCTCCGTCTCCCTGTTCTGGCTTTGGGCTTAGCCATGCAGCCTGCATTTGCTCTATAGGACGCACACACATTTCCCCTTAATTTTTGGAGGGGAAAAAGTGTGTCCTATAGATTGAAAAATACGGTACATAACTTTTAGAAGACATCTGAAGGCAGCCCCGTATCAGGAAGTTTTTAATGACTGATGTTTTACTATGTTTTTATATGTGCTGTAGGCCAGCCAGAGTGGCTGGGGAAACCTAGCCAGATGGGTGTGGTATAACAACAACAACAACTCACGTGAAGAGAGATATATGAATACAGCACAGTTCTCAAGAAGCAAGGTTATTGCTGGGGTCACCTGTTGTACTTCAGATGCAAGCAACTCGTAACTACAAAAAATAAGGGATTATTTATTTATTAACTAGTCCATCAAAATGATAGGAAAGAAGCATGTGGAAGGAAGGTCTTTATATCACACAGAGCCCTGCCTGGTGGGGTGAAGAAATACATCATATCCTCTGCAGGATCTCTGGCCAGTGGGAGTTGTGCCAGCATGGGTCAATGGGAGCTTAGCCCTCACAGTAAGGTCGTCCAGAGGAGGAGAAAACGAGCTTGCTCCATCTTCAGTGTGACAGCTCTTTAGATATTTGAAGGTGGATATCGTATTTCCTCTCAGCCTCCTCTTTTCCAGGCAAAACATACCCAGCTCTCTCAACTGTTCCTCATAAGGCTTGGTTTCCAGACCCTTGGTCATCTTGGTCGCCCTCCTCTGAACACGCTCGAGTTTGTCAATATCCTTCTTAAATTGTGCTGGCCAGAACTGGACACAGTATTCCAGGTATGGTCTGACTGAAGTAGAATAGAGTGGTACTATTACTTCCCTTTATCTGGAAACTATACAGTACTTCTGTTGATGCAGCCTAGAATAGTATTAGCTTCTTTTGCTGCTGCATCACACGGTGGACTCATGTTAAGCTTGTGGTCCACCAAGACCCCTAGATCCTTTTCACACGTGCTACTGGCAAGGATTGTGTTTTAGTGTGGCCACTCTGCAGATGCATGGAGTGTTGGTCTGATATCCATCACTTCATTGCCAATATATTTCTCTAGCCATTCATTTCTCTCAGGGGAGTCTGTTTCTTCATTAAATTTTACTTACAGCTGCAACTCGACCAGAAGATATTGGCGATGCCAAGCCAAGGTGTAATGGTTATATGGGGTTGCTCGTGCGTAAGTTGCCGCCACTCCTGGCTAGGTGGCCTGGTTAAACCTTTCCTGGCTGGACAGCCCTTCACTTCGTGGCTGTTTCAGTCGCTAGCAAAATCCATCAGTGGGCGTTTCTTGAACTTCTTCCAGCAAAGAAGTTCTTTGACGCCAAGTCTTCGCCTACTTTCCCTGCGCAGAAGTCTTCTGCGCAGGGTGGGTGTGGGTAGCGGAGGACCTGTGCTCTCCCGGCTGGTCTCCAGCGAAGAGTCCTGGAGCCCTCTCTCTGATTCCCCCATCTGCCCCCCCTTTATCCCTGGTGTTACGCTGATTTCCTTCCCCGGCTGCTGAGTCCCCTCTCTCCCTGCTTGGCCCTTCTCCGGCATCGCTTGGGAGCCCTGCCTCCACTTCTGGCTCCCATGTCAGTTCCCTGACACAAGGTTTCCACAGTCATAGCATGTGAGCTCTAGCCTCTTAGTGGAGCCCATTAAAAGGGGGGGGGGGAGGAAAGACAGAGGCATCCTAACTCTTCCCTTTCTGGTCATGCTATCCTTCAGATCACCAAACTGGCAGGACAAGAGCATGCTCAGATTTCAGCTCGTCAGCTCATTTGCATGCATGTGAATGACCTTTAGCTGAGGGAAGGATAGAAAAAGGCTGATGGCAACCTGCAATCAAATCCAGATTTAAGTTATGGATTCATTGAGCAACTGCCTGCTTCCCTCCTTTCTCCTCATTACTATTAATCTACAATCTTACAGTAGCCATGTCTGTTTACTAAACACTGGAAGGTTGGGATCGTGTGACATCTGGCTGTTCTGCGGCATGCAGCCCCTAGCAGGCTACCAGTACTCAGTTAAATGGCAGGATATTATCCTTCAACACTAGACAAAAAGTCTTCCAAACTGACATGGAGGAAAATTTCCTAGACAAAGTGGCATGGCCATTTAATTGCCAAGCTGATGTAGATATCAATGTGTTTATTGCTTTCCAATGTTATTAATGCCACTGTATTGCTGCAGCCATCGTTTTAATTTGTTACGTCTCTCAGTTGGGCAAATGGGCGTTAACACCGTAAATACGTTTCATGTAAGCAAGTGATTTATGATATATTAGGCAAGTTTATGAGTTCCGCAGGATTCTTCCTCAGACATGGTGAGAAAAATATACGTGCAGTGCGTGTGGCTACAGTGTAGATCTTAAGATGGTGTTTTCCTGGGTTTCCTGTGCAGACAGATTGTGCAGATCTCAGACAGATAGCAGGTTGGGCTAGAATGAAGCACTGAAGATACAGAGTGTGAAAATATGGAAATCAACAATAATCTGTCTCTCATTGCTTCTGATTAATTAGCCCCTCCATGTATATGCACCATAACTAATATAGTGACTTTATTATACTTTCTGTTTTATATTCAGCCCTTTTCCTAATAATTTCTAACACTGAAATGGTTTCAGTTTTGCTCCTGTAATTTAAGGTTCTCTTCCCTGGATTGGTTAAAGTCAATTTAGATCTGGATAACGTACATTTTTTTATTTGTGGCACTGTACCTTACAGAATATCAGTGACCCAAAACAGGCAGTTTCATTGCACTGTGGAATGCCCTTCTATTTGCAACGCATTGTGTCAGACATCTTGTAATGACATATTCTTCCCCAGCCTATCAGACTGGACCATATTATTATTGAATTCTTGACTTTTATCTGTTTTTTTTCTAATGCCATTGTACTGGTTATTATGATGTATCTCTGTTTTTATTATACTGTTTTTATGTTGTATTTTTGTATACTGCTTCAAGGTTTTTAAAAATATTAAGTGGTTTAGAATGCTTTAAAACAAATAAGCAGCACAGCTAAAATTAGCAGTGGTGAATCATACTTTATTAATTTTGTAATAGAGGTCAGAACATGGTATTCAGTGGGAATGTTTGCGTTGCATTGGCTATTGAGTAACCTGGCTAGGACTTTGCTACTGCAGTGGTAAAGTAAATAAATCAGGTAAGAGACAAAATAAGCGTAAAAGCAACCACACTTCTTAAAGAGCTTTAAAGGGAGTGTATTTTAAACAGTCCCACTAAAAGAAAATAGAGTGAAATAGAAGCCGTGCTCAAGCTACAGACATGGGCCACTGGTAATGGTGCCAGTTACACATCTCCATTTGCATCCACAGATGCGTCAGATCAGCGGACATGGCTACTGCCATTTCAATGGGGATGTGCGTTCAGTTGATTGATGCTTGGACCTGGAGATGTGACTCAATGGCCTGGTTTGCTTATCACTTTCAACCAGTTAAGTTCAACTATGACTTGTGACTACAAAAAAAAATCCTTCCAGTAGCACCTTAAAGACCAACTAAGTTAGTTCTTGGTATGAGCTTTCGTGTGCATGCACACTTCTTCAGATACACTGAAACAGAAGTTTCCAGACCCGTCTATATAGTGAGAAGGTGGGGAGGGGTATTACTCAGAAGGGTGGTGGGAATGGGTGATTGGCAGATAGCTGTGATGAGCCTGTTGACGACTCTTAACGACTGCAATAGGTCTTACAGGAAAAAAGCAAGGGGTGAGAAGGTGAAAAATGGCTTTGTCATGTATAATGAGATAAGAATCCAAGGTCTTTGTTCAGACCAGGTCTCTCCATGGTTTTAAGTTTGGTGATAAGTTGCAATTCAGCAGCTTCTCTTTCCAGTCTATTTCTGAAATTCCTTTGTAGTAAAACAGCTACTTTGAGATCTTGTATAGAATGTCCTGGGAGATTGAAGTGTTCTCCTACTGGTTTCTCTGTCTTGTGATTCCTGATGTCCGATTTATGTCCGTTTATTCTTTGGCGTAAGGTCTGGCCTGTTTGTCCAATATAGAGAGCTGAAGGACACTGTTGGCATTTGATGGCATACACAATGTTAGACGATGAGCAATTAAATAGTCCCGAGATGGTACGTGTGATGTTGTTGGGGCCAGTAATGGTGTTGTCCGGGTGTATGTGGCAGCAAAGTTGGCATCTGGGTTTATTGCAGGCTCTGGTGCCAGTGTCCGTGTTAGGTCTGGTTGTAGTATTATTGTGGGTTAGGAGTTGTTTAAGATTGGGTGGCTGTCTGTAGGCAATGAAAGGTCTTCCTCCCAGAGCTTGAGAAAGAGAACTGTCATTGTCCAGGAGAGGTTGTAGATCTCTGATGATGTGTTGTACTGTTTTAACTTGGGAGCTGTATGTGATTACTAGAGGTGTTCTGTTATTTTCTTTTTTGGGTCTGTCTTGCAGCAAGTTCTCTCTGGGTATCAGTCTGGCTCTGTTGATCTGCTGTCTAACTTAACTTAATTGTCTAACTTAATTGTCTAACTGTTGTCTAACTTAACTTAAGTTAATTAACTTAACTTAATTGTGACTGTGTATTGTGCTGCTGAACAGAAAGAAAACTGTGGCCGCTCCTGGTGCTACCGCACTAGTGTGAGCTAAGCCATGGGTTGGCTTAGCTTTACATCCAAATGGGGCTTGTAATAAACCACAACCAGTAACCATGGTTTGTTCTTGACAAACCATGAGCCTGGGCTCAGACATAATACTAAACCAAACCAAACCAGCTCCTTGTAGTGCAGCAGCAGGAGTGGGGGGGGGGGGGACAAAGTAACTGCAATTTCAGCAGCATGCGCTATCACACTGGGCATTCACCTTGAAACCACAGTTAAGCTGAAACCATGGTTTTAAGTGAAGTGTGAATGAGACCATTGACTCATGTTTGTAGACTCTATTGAAAATTTAGGACACAGTCCCAACAAAGTTAGGCATTTTTATATCCTTCTAGATGCCCTCATTCACTGAAGCCAGTGGGACCTAAATGCTTAACTTTGGCTGGATCAGAACCCAAAAGATAAGAATTTTGCAACAGATTACATAAAGACTACGCTGTGGCAAGAGTTCTTTTTTTAGCCTTTATCCCATAAACCTTCCGCAGGCAGGTGTCCACATTGGCAGTCTATTACCTTGTTTACTGAAGTTTGAGAACTCTGTGCTTACCCTGAACATGATAATTTATTGGGAATGTCTGATAATTCCCAGTTGGCAGTCCTGTTCTCTTGTTCCTCCTGCCTTAACACTGTATGTTGCCATGCTTCACTCGAAAAAAATTAAGTCCCCTTCATGCAAGAACGTTCAAGGGAACATCAGGGGCTCGACACTGTAAACTTAAGAACACAAGGACATAAGAAGGGTCTTGCTAGAGCAGTTCAAAAGTCTAGTCTAGCATTCCACAGTGGCCAACTGGATGCTTCTAAGACCACAAACAGTGCATAAAAGCAATAGCTATCCTCTATATTAATGAATTCACTAAGTTTGATCCTAGCTAAAACAATGCCATTCATGCACAGGAGGGAGGTATCAAGTATTTAAGAAATGGTGGAGAAACCCTGGTGGGAAAAATCCCAGGAACAGCCTAATGAGGACTGTGCATTGCTTAGTGGGAATGGGAGGCTAATGATGGGATAGGGGAAATCAGAAAGCCAGGAAGAGGGCAATGGCTGGCTGGGGCACTAAACAGGAACACTGCACTATATTTTGTTGTTGGTCCCCCTTCTCCTGCCTAATAGCAAATTTGTCTATCTCTCCCATTAAAAGCCATTTAACCTAGAGGGCATCACCACATTTTGTGGCATGAAATGTACTGTGGTACCTTGGGTTACAGATGCTTCAGGTTACAGACTCCGCTAACCCAGAAATAGTTGCTGTTGTTGTTGTTTAGTCGTTTAGCCGTGTCCGACTCTCCGTGACCCCATGGACCAGAGAACGCCAGGCACTCCTGTCTTCCAGTGCCTCCCGCAGTTTGGTCAGACTCATGCTGGTAGCTTCGAGAACACTGTCCAACCATCTCATCCTCTGTCATCCCTTTCTCCTTGTGCCCTCCATCTTTCCCAACATCAGGGTCTTTTCCAGGGAGTCTTCTCTTTTCATGAGGTAGCCCAAAGTATTGGAGCCTCAGCTTCAGGATCTGTCCTTCCAGTGAGCACTCAGGGCTGATTTCCTTAAGAATGGATAGGTTTGATCTTCTTGCAGTCCATACTTCAGGTTAAGAACTTTGCTTCAGGATGAGAATAGAAATTGCATGGCGGCGGCAGCAGCAGGAGCCCCATTAGCTAAAGTGGTACCTCAGGTTAAGAACAGTTTTAGGTTAAGAACGGACCTCCAGAGGTACCACTGTAATGTGAAAAGAAATATTTGCTGCAGCAATAGCAGACAAACTTCTTTGAATCAATTTATCAACATCAAAGGTCAATAGCTGGTAGTGTGATGCATCTTTAGTTATTTTATGGCTTGAGATGGGTTTTTATTTCATCGGCTTACCAATGTCAGTGTTAGCTATCATATTTGATCTGCAATTCAGGGTAACATATGCCTCTCATGAAGTGGACTGCAAACCAGGACAGCTTATGCCATAATAAAATGGGTTAGTCTTTAAGGTGCCACAAGACTCTGTTGTCTATGAATTCATAGCAGATGATGAGTACCATATTTTTCCTTGTATTAGATGAGGGTTTTTTGACTCAAAAATCATGTCAAAAAACGGGGGTCATCCTATACACCGATAGTGGGGGCAGGGAGCTGCACGCTGCCAGGCAGCAGGTTGGTGGGCGCGCAACTCCACCCCATGCCTCTGCGGGAGGTGCGCGCTCTAGGGAGCGTTTACCGCAGTAGTGTGGAAGGGCACAGCCAGGCAGCTGGTTGGCGGCCCGCACCCCGTTTATCGCCCACAATGGCATGGGAGGGAACGGTTGCCCACTTTGCCAACCCTCAGCAACAGCCCTGCTGGGGTGATGACCCCTAAAAAGCTCAACAACTTTGGGCCAGCTCCCCTCATTTTAGTCCCCCAAGATATGGGGCATCTTATGTATGGGGGCATCTTATACACGGAAAAATACAGTATTTATGGTATTACTGTGACTATGATTTAGCTCAGAGTTTATTTGAGAACTTTTATGTATTTTGCACAATGAGATAGTTATAGCCCAGTTATATTTTGTACAGGATATGCATTATCTTTTGTTTTGGCGTACAGTAATCCTGCAACTTATGCACGTTTAACTTGGGCACATTCAGCTTTATGTGTTTGGTAATCAATCAATCAATCAATCAATCAATCACTAGCTAACTAGCAGGCAGAAAGGAGCAGGCATCTAGGAAAAGACTTTGGCAATCCCATCTGCCATTGAACCCATTTTTTTTTTACTACACACAATCTTTGCTTTAGACATTATCCCTGGAATATGACCCCCATGTAAGTTGCGGGCTTACTGTATTTTATTGCTTTGGATGGTCTTTTTTTGAAGTATTAAAGAAATACCATAGAGTGTTAAACATTATTGTGAGTTTATCTACACATAGAACCAAAAACCCAGTGCAGGGGAATGGCTAAGTGTTGGAAACTGAAGATCGGGGTTTGAATTCATGCTCAGCCCTGAAGAGCCTTATGAAATCTGAGCTATTCAAACACTCTTTCTGGGTTGTTTTGAAGATAAAATAGAATAATGTGCATATAAGTAAATCAGAGCTACTTGAGAAGGGGAGGATAGTTCAAAAGATAAGCATCCACTCATCAACACAAGATAAAAAAGATGTGCACTTTTATGTAATATTTTATGTACCAATAGAAACTTGACTTGCATTTATTATGTCAACATCAAAACAAAGCTTTATACACTTTGCAGGCTGTTTGGCATAGTTATATATGTAAGAGTTTGTCTTTGGTCATAGAAATAAACTTATGCAATAATCACATCAAATCCAGATCTTATTAAAAATTTGTGGAACTATCCACTGATCCTTTTACAACAGAGGTAGAGTGGTCGAATAATCAAACCAAACTATTTGATTCATAATGGAAGGAAGAAAAGTAAACAGAAACATATTCCAGCCAAAATCAAGCCCTTTCTAGTTCCACTTATTTAAATGGGAGAGCATAAAGCACATGCTAAAGTCAACAATTTAAGGTGTATAAAAAGTGCTTAATTTTGGCCAATTAAAGGCCTAAACATTTCTGAATACGAAAAAGAAAAACGTTTGTTATTACTGTATGAAATTGCTATTAGTTGGGCTAAAGCCGGGCAAACTTAAAAACTGAATCTCCCTCTCCTGGAGCAAGACTTGCAAAAAGTAACAGGTAAGTTATGAAATATGAGCAGAAGGTAAAGTCGATTTGGCCACTGTTTCACAAAGTCAAGCAGACCCTTGTATGCCACAAAAGAAAAGAGATACGGCACATTCAATGGTGTTGTTCAACAGTGTTGCAATTACCTATTTCATATTGAAGGAGGAAAAAACGGTGTTACCCCTGTGGACTCAATTCTATGCTTCTAGTTTTGACTTTACATTTTACAGAAAGCCATCTTAACTACCTGGATATTTTATACCAAACCTAGCACAACCTACCGAGGCAGCCATAAAAACAACCCAACATTAACACCAGTGGTTTTGTGAAAATTTTTATATTCCAGTGAGTTGTTAAACTGGGAAACAGATACCAGTTTTTAAGCTCCTTGGAGGTCTTTTGAAGTCCTAACGTTCTTGGGTATGGTCCTCAACGCAATGTAACTCAATGTTTAATTTTTATCGTAAACTTGGCATTAGCGGTACAGGAGCTCCCTCTATTGGGACAGTGGAGGAGACAGTCAGTAACAGCCCACCATGCAATCTTTCATTCACCCGAAGCTCACAACCATCTTGAAGCATACGAATTGCTATGCGCGCAATGTTCTTAGAGTCATCAAGCCCACTGTGAGGCCGTCCATCATAGTCCATTCCCAGCTTTTCAAGCATGGTTGAAAGTCTAATTTGGCTTCTGGGAACCTGATAAAAGAAATAAAAGATACTAAAGTAGGAGGAGGTAGGAAAGAGAGGCAATATATACACCCACCTACATTATTGTTGTTGTTGCTGTTGTTGTTGCTGTTATTAAATTGTTCAGTTGCCTAATGCCACAAGCTACATGTGACATACAATGTTAAAACAATCCAAAACAATGTAACAGAAAAAAAGCCTGTAAATGAACACACAAGGTGAACATCAATTTACAGGGAGCAAGTAATAAAAAGATGTCAAAATTTTTTAACTTCCTTAAAATTTATGGGAGAAAAGGGAAATCTTGATGCTACTGAGCAGTCCCATTGCCACATGCAACAAGAATAAGGGCATCGGTACATGAACAATGGTCTTTTTGATTTTTCTATTTCAGTTGGCAATATACTTAAAAGTATATTGGGGTAATGGCGGCAAGAATTTTAGTGGCAAGAAATTGGAAAAATACTCAAACACCTAATATAGCAGACTGGCAAACATTAATGGTAGAATACTTGCAGCTAGCAAAGGTGACGGGAAGAGTTAGAGGCCAAACAAAACAAAAAGTCCACAAGGAATGGAGAATATTTAAAGAATATTTGAAGAACCATGGTATACAGGGTAATCTCCTGGCAGACTTAGACTGAGCCTTGTAGTATATAAAGGTAATTGACAATTTACATAGAAATACGATAAAAAATAGAAGAAGAAAGTAACTGTGAGGTAAAAGTGTATTTAAAAGATAACGTACAATAAGAATGTTTGGAAGTCTTTTTAAAACCTCAACTACTTTTCCTTCTTTATTTTATTTTTTTATTTTTTCATAAATTATAGTGTCATGTGTACTGAGGTATACAAAGTATCTTTGCTTCAGTTGCTATCATTTTCTTTTTTGTTACAAACAAAAACAGAGTGTTGTATAAATGTATTTATTTTTGAAAATTAAAAAAAGGAAGAAAGGATAAGGGGACCAGTCTCCTCACTGGACAGAAGATAACACCAGATGGTGCACAAGTAAGATCTTGCCATCTTAAACAGCAAGCTGAGCAATACAGTATTTCTCATTTCTAGCTTGTCCCTTCACCAGACTGGATCATAGGTAATAATAATAATAATAATAATAATAATAATAATAATTTATTATTTATACCCCGCCCATCTAGCTGAGTTTCCCCAGCCATTCTGGGTGTACTGTTTCAGAGGCCTCTTCATTCCTCACACTTCTCTCTTCACGATCCTGAGCCACACTGATGAAACTTCAAGAAGGGATGAAAGCACCAGCGCAGGGATGGGGAACCTGTACCCTTCCAGTTCTTAAGACTACAGGGTCATGCTGGCTGGGGCTGATGGGCATTAAAGGGACGCGGGTGGCGCTGTGGGTTAAACCACAGAGCCTAGGACTTGCCGATCAGAAGGTCGGCAGTTCGAATCCCCGCAACAGGGTGAGCTCCCGTTGCTTGGTCCCAGCTCCTACCCACCTAGCAGTTCGAAAGCATGTCAAGTGCAAGTAGATAAATAGGTACCGCTCTGGCAGGAAGGTAAACAGTGTTTCCGGGCGCTGCTCTGGTTCGCCAGAAGTGGCTTAGTCATGCTGGCCACATGACCCGGAAGCTGTACGCCGGCTCCCTCGGCCAATAAAGCGAGATGAGCGCCGCAACCCCAGAGTCGGCCACGACTGGACCTAATGGTCAAGGGTCCCTTTACCTTTACCCCCACCCCAACTACGCCAGACCTGGAATCAGTCAGTTCTTGCCAGCCTCTTAATCGTCTACCCTACACCGTCTGCCTCATCTCTGCTGCAGCCTGGGAATGCTCCTGTCAAACACTGCTCTTAAGCAACCCAGGTTTAGCCCAGTCATAGTGGCACAGCAAACAAAGGGTTATATGCAACTAAATTCTATTGATAGTAGACCAACTGAAGATAATAGGCCTAAATCAGACATATGCATTCATTTCAATGGGTCTACTCTGGGTATGACAAATATCGATACAACCCAAAATAACGAAGATTATATCCTTCTCAACCAATTTAGAAGAGCTGAAGGCACAGCAGGCAACAGTTAGAGGCTAGGTTGCCATTTGCTTTTTTTTTTTTTTATAAATATTTATTAAGGTTTTTGCAGAAAGAAAGAAAACATCCAATAACAGTATACAATATTACTTTGTTTAACAAAATTTCATATCCTCTTTGAACTTCCTCACGCCTCCCACTCCCATTTGCATCATTAATAAATTTTGTCCAGCAAATTATCATCTTATTTCCAAATTTTAAAACCGCTTATTTAATTACAATAAAATTGATCTCCTGCAAATTTGTTTTTCTTAATCTCTCTTACCATCAGTTCCTGATCTATTTTAGTGATGGCCAATTATTTATAACTAAGCATCTTTTTTAACATTCCGATAAATCATAATATTTTTGTAAATAAATCTTGAATTTCTTCCAGTCTTCTTCCATCCTTTCTTCTCCCAGGTCTCGGATTCTGCCAGTCATCTCCGCCAGTTGCATATAGTCCATCAGTTGCATCTGCCATTCTTCCAGTGTGGGTAGATCTTGAGTTTTCCAGTTCTTAGCGAGTAGTATCCTTGCTGCTGTTGTCGCATACATAAAGAATGTTCTATCTTTCTTTAACACCTTCTGGTCGACAATGCCCAGAAGAAAGGCCTCTGGTTTCTTGGTAAAGGTATACTTAAACACCTTTTTCAACTCATTATATATCATTTCCCAGAAGGCCTTCACCTTAGGGCAAGTGCACCAGAGGTGGTAGAATGTTCCTTCATTTTCCTTACATTTCCAGCATTTATTGTCTGACGAATGGTATATTTTAGCAAGTTTAACTGGGGTCATGTACCATCTGTATATCATTTTCATTACATTTTCTTTCAAAGCATTACATGCAGTAAAGTTCAGCCCAGTGGTCCACAACCTTTCCCAATCCTCAAACATAATATTATGCCCAATATCCTGTGCCCATTTTATCATAGCCGATTTAACCATTTCGTCTTGTGTATTCCATTTCAACAGCAAGTTATACATTCTTGAAAGTACCTTGGTCTTAGGTTCTAACAGTTCTGTTTCCAACTTCGATTTCTCCACCTGGAATCCTAACTTTTTGTCACTTTTAAAAGTTTCCTTAATCTGAGCGTAGTGTAACCAGTCTCGCACTTTGTCCTTCATTTTCTCCATACTCTGCAATTTCCAATTATCTCCGTCTTTTTCTAACAGTTCCCAATATTTTGGCCAGTAGGCTTCCATATTGGTTCCTTTTCGGGCCTTAGCTTCCAAAGGTGAAAGCCACCTTGGTGTTTTATTTTCCAGTAAGTCTTTATATTTAGTCCAGACATTAAACACTGCTTTTCTGACAATATGGTTCTTAAAGGCCGTATTGATCTTAACTTTATCATACCACAAATATGCATGCCAACCAAAAGCATTATTGTAACCTTCGAGATCTAGCACATCAGTGTCCTCAAGAAGTAGCCAATCCTTTAGCCAGCAGAAAGCTGCGGCTTCATAATACAACCTTAAGTCTGGCAGGGCAAAGCCCCCTCTTTCCTTTGCATCTGTTAATATCTTAAACTTGATTCTGGGCTTTTTGCCCTGCCAGACAAATTTGGAAATATCTCTCTGCCACCTCCGGAAACACTCTGTTTTGTCCACAATTTGCAATGTTTGAAACAAAAACAACATCTTTGGCAGCACATTCATCTTAATTGCAGCAATTCGGCCTAACAAAGAAAGCTTCAGCTTTGCCCAACTTTCCAAGTCTCTCTTAATTTCCGACCAACATTTTTCATAATTATCTTTAAATAGACTCAGATTTTTGGCTGTTATATTTACCCCTAGGTATTTTACCCTTTTCACTAGTGATAATTCTGTTTCTCTCTGAAACCGTTCTGACTCTGTATCTGTCATATTTTTCCCTAACACCTTCGTTTTTTGTTTATTTAACTTAAATCCTGCCACCTGACCAAAATCATGTATCAGTTGTAATACTCTTTTCGTACTAGATTCTGGCTCCTGCAATGTCAATACTAGGTCATCTGCGAAGGCTTTTAGTTTATATTGTTTCGCTCCGACCTGGATCCCCTGCACCAGCCGGTCCCCTCTAATCAAATTCAGGAGCACCTCCAGAACTGAGATAAATAACAGAGGGGAAATCGGGCAGCCTTGTCGTGTTCCTTTTTCAATTTTAAATTCTTCTGTTACCACATTGTTAACTATCAATTTAGCTTTTTGTTCTGAATATATTGCATCGATCCCATTTTCAAAACCCCGCCCCACTCCCATTTCTTTTAGATTTCCCTTCATAAATTTCCAAGAGATGTTGTCAAAGGCCTTCTCCGCGTCTATAAATATCAGTACTGCTTTAGTGTTTATATCTGTTTGCATAAGTTCCAAAATGTCAATAATGTTCCTTGTGTTTGCAAACATGTGTCTGCCCGGGAGAAAGCCGGCCTGGTCTTTATGGATTACTTCATTTAAAACTCTTTTAAGTCTGCATGCTAAAACATCAGCAAATATTTTGTAATCCACATTTAGAAGGGAGATGGGGCGGTAGTTCTTAAGTTGTGTTTTTTCAGTTTCTGATTTTGGTATCAACGTGATAAAAGCTTCCTTCCACGATTCCGGCGCCTTCTTTCCCTCCAGAATTTCATTGCTGACCTCCATCAAAGGTTGGATCAAATAGTCACTCATTGTCTTATAATACTTGGAGGTCAGTCCATCTGGTCCTGGAGATTTGCCCAGCTTCATGTTCTGAATGGCAAGTTCAATTTCCTGTCGTGTTATTTGACTGTTCAGGAGTGATCTATTTTCTTGTGTGAGTTTTTTAAGACTGTTTTTCTTCAAAAATTGTTCAATCTCAACCTCATTTTGTGGCCCTTGAGTATATAATTTCTAAATTTGTTACTGTATTCAACTTTTGTCTCTTCTTCAACTGCCAGGCCAGCAGTTTCCCACATTTATTTGCCGATTCAAACGTTTTTTGTTTCATTGACTTAATCTTCCATTCTATTTCCTGATTTATCAGTTTAGAATATTGCGCCTGATGGAGTTTGATTTCTCTCAGAATCGGCTGCGACTTCGGATTTCCTCTTAGCTTCTTTTCTGATTCTTTTATTTTTTCCAAAATCTTGTCTTTCTTTTCATTTTGTTTCCTTTTCTTGATAGCATTCTGCTGTATTAGGAACCCTCTCATCACAGCTTTGCTTGCGTCCCAAATTGTTCTTTTTTCCACCGTTGTGTTCAAATTTATTTCAAAATAGTCTTTCAAAACTTTTTGGGCCTTTTTAACAATCTCCTGATCTCTGAATAAATTGTCATTCATCTTCCATCGAAAGGAGCCGGTTGGTAGTAATGTCAAATCCATTTTCAAAGCGTTATGGTCGGAGCAGGTCTTTGGGCAGATTTCCACTTTTCTGACCTTAGGTGCCAGACATCTAGTAATCCATATTTGGTCGATTCTTGTCCAAGTCAGATGGGCTTCAGAGAAGAATGTTCCTTCCTTTTCCAAGGGGTTTCTCGTTCTCCAAATGTCAATCCAATCCATATTGTCTGTCATTTCAAAAAAGGTCTTTGGTAGTCTGCCATCTTTGGTAACTTTTTGGCTTTGCGACTTATCCATGTTAGTTGATACAATCCCGTTCATATCTCCCATCATAATGATGTTGTCAAAGTCCAGATAATCCAGCATGCTCTCATGCAACTTCTTATAAAATTCCGATTTCCCTTCATTTGGTGCATAAACTCCTAATAATAAAATTTTTTCTCCTTGATGCTGTATTTCAACTGCCAAAATTCTGCCTTGTTCATCTTTAAATAATAATTTAGGTGCAAGGCTCTCCTTTGCATATATCACCACCCCTCTCTTCTTGACTCTGTCTGAAGATATAAATTCCTGGCCTAGTCTTTTATTTACCAGAATTTTTCTGTGGAGCCTGGTCACATGTGTTTCTTGCAAGCAAATAATGTCCAATTGTTCCTTTTTTAATATGTGGAAAATTTTCTTCCTTTTCTCGGGAATGTTACAGCCATTTATGTTCCAGCTCAGAAGTTGCAGAGACATCCTGTAAGAATCTGGTTATTTTTCCGGGGGTGGAACTTTGTCAACCAAGGGTGCCGGTTCCTTTGGTGCTCCAGGCTCCGGCAATGATCCAAGTCCTTTGTGAAGGTCTTCTCCGTACTGGTTCAGAAATTTATCTCTGTCTTCCAATGTTCTGATTTTGATCTTCCTTCCTCTAAAAGTAAATGATAGTCCTTGAGGAAAGTCCCACCTAAAGATGATTGAGTTACTCCTCAGCAGTTTTGCTAGTTCCGAGTATTCAGATCTCAAGTCCAACAGCTGTCTAGGAATATCCTTATAAATTTCAATTCTTTTACCCAGAATGTCCAATGGGTTTTTGTAATGTAGGCCCAGAATCTTGTCCCTTTCCTCCCTTGATCTCAGTGTTATCAAGCAGTCTCTGGGTTTGTCTTTTCTTATCAATCTTCCCAGCCTGAAAGCTGATATAATTTTAAAGTCTTTTTCCTCAAGTTTCCACTGCACAGAAATTATTTTGGTCAGGAACTCAGCCAGTTTGTCTTCTTCTACTTCAGATACAGATCTTATCCTTAAATTAGTCTCCCTATTCTTCAATTCAATCATCGAAAGGTAGGTCTGATGTTCACCCACTTGTTTGTTGAGTGGTCTTACTTCTTTTTCCAACTGTCCAAGTCTTTGGCTCGTGTCTTCAACCAATTTCCTGTTTTCCCCTGAAGCCTCCTCCAATTTTGCAATCGATTGAGTGTTCTGTGCCACCTGCCCAGTTATTCTATTTAGGCATTCTGTGTTCTGGTCTATTTTCGCAGTTTGCTCATCGGCCTTCTTGTCCAAAGATTCCACTCTCTTGTCCAAAGATTCCAATTTTTCATAGATTTTTTCTAAAATAGAGGAAGCTGATCCTGAGGCCATATCCTCCAGTTGTAAATCCTCTGTCTCTCCTCCCCCTGCCTGTGGCAAGGAGGCAGCTTCTTCTTCAGAGAGTAAAATAGGCACAGACGATCTACGTTGCTGTAAAGTTGAGGCTAAAGTTGTTTGTCTCGTTCTTGGTCTTTGTTCTTTTTCCTTAGTCTCCTTAATCTCCTTTTTCTTTGCGCCACTCATTCCAAACTTATCTAATAGTCAAGGTCAAACTGACTGTTCTCATGAGAGACAACCCAGGTGCAGCACTCAGCCAGCAGGCCAAGAAATAGAGAGTAAAATAAAGTCACTGCCGTTCAGTCCAAAAACCTCTAGGGGGAGCCTAAAATGTCTTCTCAGAAGGATTACTCAAAAATAAAAGTTAAAGTCCAAAAACTTTCCAATATTAAGTTTTTAGCAGAGTTGGTAATATATAATCACAATGTCTCAAAACAGTGCTTGCTGGTACTTCAATTGATGTTATAAAGTAACAAAGTTCATACCTCTCAGATTTTCCCAGTTATTGTATCAAACTGCTTGGGTCTGCAAGCTGATTGTTACTGTTATCAGGCAGTTCCAGCCCTGGTTTCTCTCTTTAAAATTGTAACTTTAGCAGAAAGAGATTTCAAAGTCCATGCTAGCATGTAAGTCCAGTGCTTAAGCTCCTTTTCTGTCTTTAAATACAGCTCAGTGAATGCCCAGATCCAATCATAGAAAACAAGGTTACTCACAGCCTCCACTCCTCCAGCTCTTTGCGTTCAAGTTCAATGGCGGCGGAAGACGGACTTCCTTTTTCTTTTTCGTCCTCCGCTTTCAGCCAAATACAACTACTTTAGTCTCGAATTGATTTCCAATCGATTAAAAGTCTCTTTTACTCACGGGTTACTTAGTTTAAGAGCCAAATCCAGGAAGAAAGGTCGGCGCTCACCGGCAACGGCTTCGCGGCTTCTCTCCGCCGATCGCGGAACGACCCTCAGCACCGCTGCCTCCTTCACGGTCCGGAGCCCCTTACGGGGTTCCTTCCACGTTTCGGGGGCAGCTTCTGGCGCCCGCCGGGTCCCAAGGCTGCAGGCTTCTGCCGCCTGCAGTTTTCCGGCGTGGGTCTCCGCTTCGCCGTAGCGGACGACCCGATCTCGAGCGGAGTTCCCTTCCCGGTTAGGAAAGGGCAGCCATTACCCTTCGCGCCGCCTCCGGAAGCATCTAGGTTGCCATTTGCTAACGGTTTGGCCAGAGGTATACCTCATCTTCCTGCCAACCTAGCAGTTCAAAAGCATGTCAAAGTGCAAGTAGGTAAATAGGTATCGCTCCGGTTGGAAGGTAAACGGCGTTTCCGTGCGCTGCTCTGGTTCGCCAGAAGCCACTTAGTCATGCTGGCCACATGACCCGGAAGCTGTATGCTGGCTCCCTCGGCCAATAAAGCGAGATGAGCACCGCAACCCCAGAGTCGGCCACAACTGGACCTAATGGTCAGGGGTCCCTTTACCTTTATACCTCATCTGGAACTCTAGAACAGAGCTTTGACTAAACTAAGTTCTAGCCAGCTAGGACTTGATGTATGCATTCCCACAAATTTTGAAGCCATGGAGATAGAAATGTGGGTTTTTTGGGGGGAAATTTGAAATATATGCAATACTTATTTTCTGAGAAAGTAATAAACTTACATTTAGAGCTTAAGAACATAAAATGCTTCCTAGCTATAATACTGAAAAAGGCATATTTTTGTTTTTGCAGAGAGGAAAAAAATAATATATTGAAAACACAAATCATCATCATTACAGGAAACAAAAGTTATCCCTACAGGCAGCTTTTTCCAGAAACAGAGAAAACAAAAACAAAAAACCTGCAAGGAATGCTCCCTCTTTTAAACAAACTTCAATTCTCTAAACAAGAACTGATGTATGTCAGATCATATTGATAATATAAGTCTATACTTAAATTTTAAATACCTAGCACTGAGTTTCAGGCAATGTAAGCGATAGAGACACAAACCTTGTAGAAGTTCCCATAGGATTTGCGAATATTGATCCACTTCTTAGCAAAAGAAGGATATTTCAGACGGCTAATGCGACACTGGATATTCAAAAATTTACTCATATCCCAAGATCTTAAAAAAAGAAAAAATATGCATAGTATCTTAAGAGTGAGTTAGGTGTCCCTTTCTTGCTAATAGGACCAACACATGAGGATCTCCTTTGTGTCTCTGATTACATGAACTTTGGAGGTCATCTTCTGGGCACCTTCAGAGGCTGGACAGGTGGCAACCGGTCTTCTCCCCTTTCCTTTTATAGAAGGTTGCGGAAACCCCTAGAACTGATTTAGTGGGTATGCAAGGGGAGGAGAGGGGGAGAGTATTCCACTGCACCAGGATAAATCCTTGCACTGGCAAAACTCCTTTTAACCAATGAGTTTTGAGGCCAGGTAAAAACAGTTCTATTTGCCTGATCTTTTAATTTAACAGTGAGATAAAAATTGCATTTATGCGCGGATGTTTTATGTGACTGCTGGATTTTTAAAATTCCTGTCACTGTATTAATTAACTTTGTTTTTGTAACTGTGCAATGGTGTTTTACATTACTTTATATAGAATCAGTCTTGTTAGAATTAAAGAGATGGGACTCAAATAGCAAAATTGCAACTTTTATGCAGAAGAGGGTTTTTTTGCTATACTATTTATGGGTAGGAACATAATTCTGGATATGGATACGGAAAGGAACATTTTGGAACATGGTTGCGACCAGCACACTAGCTGTAAGAACCACTTGGATTAAATACTTACATATGAATACTAACATGCTTGAAATAGTTACACATATTATCCCCACTGAATTCAACTTTGTTTGGGAGTCCTTTTATAGAACTATTCATCATGACATGCTATTCAGATAAAAATGCAAAAATAGCTTCTGTTACCTGAGTAATTCCAAAGATGCAACATAAAAAATAGTACAGAGTTAAGATTATCAATTTGGCTTGATTTTTACAATATATGTTTCTTGATTGGAACTTAATGGTTTTGCAATGTTAAAAATATTATTTTTAAGCAACTGAATACATACCCATCAGTTAATATGGAATAGCTATATTTGCTTCCCAGTTCTTTCTGTTTCATCCAGTCCACAGCATGCTGCAGAACCTTTGGAAATTCATCTGCTTTATCTACAAGGTCCTGAAAATATGTAACAACAGCAATGAGCAAAAATAAAAATATTGTACAAGATATGATCTAAAAAAACATTGTGCAAGAACTGTGAAAAGCAAGATTAACACAAATTGGGATTTGGATAAGACAAATCTTTAAACGCTTGCTGGAAAGTCTACAACAGATTTCCAAAAAACAAAACGTAACTAAAAACGTTATTGTTTTCTATTGCATTCAGTGGATAGTAACTACTTTCAACCACTCCCTGCAGAACAGACTGACAACATTAGATGGAGCTGCATTCCTAACACTTATACTGGAAAAACAAACTTTAAATCAATCCATCAACATAATCCCCATAGAATTTAAAATAGTAGCACAATCTGAATACACCTGCTTATAGCTGGAGCAATACATTTCCCTTTTTATCTCCCAGAACAATGCTCTCTAACTTTCTTTTAAACCTCTGTTTGTCTGCTTAGAAACCATTATACACCTGCTGATTAACTCTTACTTTGAGGCATATTCCAGGCTGCACTCTATGGTTAAAATTCCTCTACTCAAACTGGGAGCACAGTCTAGAATATTCTGAACACCATCCAGGGACAGTTTCGAGCACATTGTTTGGGAAAATTCAGAATGATACAATATCATTCAAGCTACCTTTTGGGGAATCCTATATTCCATCAACAATCTTATTGAGAAAACCCTGATAAGGACCTGAATGAGCTTTAGGAATCCCAAGAACACAGGCTGAAAATCATGGACACATAATTAATGTACTTGAAATATTGATTTTAGAATTGTTAATCTGGAAAGAGGAAAGGAAGGGGGACATTGTTGTCCTAAGCCCACTTAATTAATCATCAACATACCCAATATATATGCTTGAAATTAGGAGCCAAGACTATTATTCTTTAGCAAGCACTTGCTTCATTTACACTCATAACTGTGGTCAGCTGCAGAGAATGTTACCTGAGAGATTCCTGTCAAATTAATGCAGAATTCTGAAAGCTGAGGATTAATCTCTGGTTTCACATACTGTTGAAATGTGTCCTCCTATAATATTAAAACATAGTTCACTTGGCAACAATGCAGAAGAATCACAGAAAATGTATAATGTTTTAGAAGAAAAGAGTAATAATCAAGGTATTAACTAGCATGCAAGCAGTCAACATCCAAGCTTTTTTATATTTGAACACAAGCAGTGAAATGGCAAAAAAAATATGAAAGAGAAAAGCTGACATTCATTTTCTTTTGGACAGGGAGGGACATTCTCACAGCCTCCACTTTGGGCACAGCTGTCAACTTACAGATTTGAAAATAAGGGACCAGCAGCCTCGAAAATAAGGGATCAGCAGCCAAAATAAGGGATTTTCCAAGCACAGGTATGTTCAACTTTTGAGCCCCTCCGAGCCAAAGGCAGAAAGCCCAGCCAGCAGCCAAATGAAGCCTCAAGCCTCAAGGAAAACCACTGTCACCTCTCCGCTGGGAAGTGCTGAGCAAAGGTGAGTCCCCAGGCAATGCAGCCAATTTGATCAGCACAAGCATGAAAGCTCCACCCCCCAGTCGTTCTTAGACTTCTTATTGGGTGAGCAACGCAGCCAAGCAACACAGTTGGAGCTTCCCTCCTCCCTGGCTGGCAGGGAGGGAGGGAAAGGAGCTGCTTCCTTTGAAACCCGGGAAATTTAAGGGACATCATCAATAAGGGACAGCAGTGGGACATGGCGCTGGCATAAGGGACTGTCCCGCCAAATAAGGGATGCTTGACAGCTATAACTTTGGGTATCTTTGCAGGCTGATATGTAGTGCTGAGACCTTTTTAACATACAGTAGCTGTTAAAGAACTATGGACATACATTCAGAGCCACTGAACACTTGTACAGATGTGATTTTTTGCACTATTGA
Source organism: Podarcis melisellensis (assembly GCF_964234715.1). Classification (NCBI taxonomy): domain Eukaryota; kingdom Metazoa; phylum Chordata; class Lepidosauria; order Squamata; family Lacertidae; genus Podarcis; species Podarcis melisellensis. Next base: position 33,350,198 of record NC_138534.1, read on the forward strand.
GGGCAAACTTATGTTACATATGTGTAATGAAGCTCAACAGATCTTTGAAAAATGAAAAGCAGTCCCGGGATGCTGCCGTTTTTAATATAGGAGTGGCAGTGTAATAACATTTTTCTTGCTGGCTGCTTTTCCACTAAAAAAACCTTCTTCCCCTATCCAAACTGCTTTTCCTTCTGAAGATTCTAGTTACCTTTGTTGCAGGAACAAACATGTGATTACTTTTAAATTCCTGTAAAAAAGCTTTTAAACTGAAAGCTGAACACAAACTAAAAGTTATTTTAAAGAGGTTGAACAATATCCGTAAGAAAAGGATATACAGTGGTACCTCGGGTTATCCCTCTGGATACGTAATCTTCGGGTTGCAAATGCGGCAAACCCGGAAGTGTATACTTCCAGGTTTTGCTGCACGAGCATGCGCAGAAGTGATCTACACGCGGAAGTGATCTGCACGTCTTGTGTGTGTGCTGAAATGCTCAATTGCGCCGCGCCACATGTGCAGAAGGGCGCCTCCGGTTACAGACTTTTCGGGATACAGCCGGGCCTCCGGAACAGATCCCGTCTGTAACCAGAGGTACCACTGTATTGCCCAAATTCTCTTTTACAAAACACAATGTATCTAATGTTTGCTACCCATAAAAAAGTAAGAAGAAACGGGGTCACTTACAATTTCTAATGTCCGAGTGTTTAACAAGACAATAGGAAATTCAATGATTTCATGTGTAGTTTCAGGAGGATTTCCTTCTTCACAAGTTGCTTCAAAGTCAATAACACAGATGTAATCGTAGTAATTATCTGCATTCATAGTCTGGTTTTGCATTAACTTTTCTTTCTTATAGTAGTTTTTCAGTCTCTTTTTCAAAACATCTTTCACTCCTCTGCCAAAGGAAAAAAATATATCAGTGCATGACCATCACCTTAGGTTTATTCAGCAAAGTGAGTGTAGAAATGCCATGGTAATTGTAGAATACAAAGTGTAGAAATCTCATGGTCTATTTGTTGGTTGGCTCCCTCTTGTAAATGCCAATGCCTAAAAGGAATTACAATGAGCTGTTCTGATCCACAGGCCACACAAAGCAGTTGCTCCTACAGCGCAGTCTTCTCTTGAGAAAGGAATAACCACCTTAAAGCAAGTCCAAAAATCTCTCTAGAAGAATCAGAAAAATCACAAGTCTTAGAAAATGGAAAGACCACCTTATTCAGAGTTACCCCAGTTCTTTACATAGGAAGTCAGCAGTGAAATGGAAACACTTAAAAAAAAAATCATTTGATTCATGATTCATATAAGCTTAAGCATATTTAGGCAAGCTGCAGTGATAGATGATAGGACAGGAATTAATCGCAAAACAGAAATAGTACCAATTATGTACACAGCTAAGAAGTTTATTTCAGCTAATCATAGCTCATTAGCCAATTTAGGGTTTGGCTATAATGCTAAACCACCAATCCCATCCTAGTGCCCTCCAGATCCTTAGGACTACAGCTCCCATCAGCTTCAGCTAGCATGGGTAGTATAGCGGAGGAACGAGTAATTCTGAGACTTGTGCACACAATGGCAAACTGTTTATCATTACATCCAAACCATCCTATTGAGTTTCTTCCTAGCGGTCATTCTCCCTTCAATTCCCTTTTCTTACCAGGTTAACGTTTCAGAAAGGCTATATGGAACTTCTTTTACATTTTCCTTTTGATGTAAAACTGAGGGATATACAGACATAACTTATATTGCAAACTTTGGAATTGCAAATTATGCAACATGTGTTCAAAAATTACATTACCGGTAGCAGATCCTCAGTTTCTCCACAAGTCTTCAGTTCCATCCCATTTATAATGTACTCTAAATAACTAACAAATGACAAACTTTCCCTCTAATTTCACTTACTCTTCAGGCTGTAAAAAGCTTGTAAGAATGTTGTCCTTGAGTGGTTTTTTTAATGTTTAATTATGTTTTTATATATGTTGGGAGCTGCCCAGAGCAGCTGGGGCAACCCAGTCAGATGGGCAGGGTATAAAGAATAAAAATTCTTCTTCTTCTTCTTCTTCTTCTCTTCTTCTTGTTATTTAATGTTGTTGTTGTTTAGTCATTTAGTCGTGTCCGACTCTTCGTGACCCCCTGGACCAGAGCACGCCAGGCACTCCTGTCTTCCACTGCCTCCCGCAGTTTGGTCAAATTCATGCTGGTAGCTTCGAGAACACTGTCCAACCATCTCGTCCTCTGTCGTCCCCTTCTTCTTGTGCCCTCCATCTTTCCCAACATCAGGGTCTTTTCCAGGGTGTCTTCTCTTCTCATGACATGGCCAAAGTATTGGAGCCTCAGCTTCACGATCTGTCTAGTGAGCACTCAGGGCTGATTTCCTTAAGAATGGATGTGTTTGATCTTCTTGCAGTCCATGGGACTCTCAAGAGTCTCCTCCAGACCATAATTCAAAAGCATCAATTCTTTGGCTTGTAAGAATAGGGATGCATAATAGGTGACCATACCGGTCTCATTCCAGCCCAGCTCAGGGAAGTTTTTAATGGTTGATGTTTCGTTTTGTTTTTAAATACAGTCGTACCTCGGAAGTCAAATGGAATCCATTCTGGAAGTCCATTCAACTTCTGAAATGTTCGGAAACCAAAGCACGGCCTCTGATTGGCTGCAGGAAGCTCCTACAGCCAATAGGAAGCCCTGTCAGATGTTCGGCTTCCAAAATAACGTTTGAAAACCGTAACACTCACTTCCGGTTTTCGATTGTTTGGGAGCCAGAAGGTTTGACTCCCAAGGCGTTCGGGAGCCAAGGTCCGACTGTATTTTGTTAGAAGCCACCCACATTGGCTAGGCCTAGGGCAACCCAGTCTGATGAACGACATATGAATAATAAAATTATTATTATTTACATATAAAATCAGAAATACATATGTATCCTCAAAAAAGACAAACACCTGACAAATGCTTACCTGGTGTCAAGCTTGAATTCAGCAAGTTTAGCTCTAAGTTCATCTCGGCTCATTCTGTTGATATGGCCATTCGTCAGAGAAATCTCTTTGTAAACTGGGTCACTGAAGTCACTTGAACCAGACATGGTTTTCTTTTCTTGACAATAAAATATATAATGCCGCTTACTCTGGAAGGCTATGTGATAATGATACAAAACAATCAAGTTTATATCAATCAACCTCAACTTCCAAAGCTTAAAATAAGTATTTTATTCAACACATTCCTGCTGATTTGCTGATCCATATATAAACTAGTAACACTTTTTACCTTTTTACGAGAAAGTCACTTAACAATGTTACTAAGATTGGTTTAAATATGGCTGAGATTTATGTTTGTTTGTTTGTTTAAAAAATCTTTTGGAAAATTAATTTTTTAAAAAGGAAAATAAATAAAGAGACCATTCAACAAAATTGGGGGGGGGGGTGCTACCAAAAAACCCCACCTCGCCACACACAAGCAGCACCAGAGTCTACAATAAACATGCACGCTGCTCCACCAACTTCACCCCATATTTGTTTACCCTCCAGCCTGAAGAGAAGCTCTGGAGAACCCGAAAGCTTGCGTGATATGCTGTGGCATTTTGGCGGACTTCATAACGGTGCTGCTCTCCCGAGTATTAATGGAAGCACAACCCTTTCAAATGTGTTGTGGTGAAGGAAGGTTTCTTTCCATGCTATCCCCTTTGAGTTACTATGCCTTGTGTGTGAATGAAGGAAGGAAGGTGAAGACAGGTGACCTCACCTAGGCCCAAAGTCACCCCCCACCAAAGCAGGCTCAAAGCTTCTCAAAATCATTTTCTCAGCAGCTAAGCATCAGAAACATTCCGCTTGCTGTAGCTAAAAAGATTGTTTAACAAAGGTAGAGAACAGTCCATTGTTTCTCAGGCCTTTCTGATGCCTTCTGTCCTTGCTAAAGAACCACATTGCAACTTGCTTTCTGTCCGGGAACCATGCCAGAACAAGAGATTGAAACATATCTGAACACTCTGAAACCCCTTTCCTGGGAAGGGTGCCAAGAGTCCCAAGACAGCTTTCTGTTCATGCTCAGAGGACTCCTGAGCGAGGAGAAAGGAGGAGGGAACTTGTGCACATGACTGTGAATTTCGTGCATGCTTTTTGTGACTTATCACACTTGCTCCTTCTACCAGTTCATGGATGGTAGAAATAAAAGCCTTTTCTCCGGGAAGACACAAGATCTACCCACCTTGGAAGAATGGCAGATGAAGGTGATCGACTATATGGGACTGGCAGAAATGACTAGCAGAATCCGAGACCAGGGAAGAGAGACGGCGGAAGAAGATTGGAAGAAATTTAAGGACTATCTTGGGAAATATTGCAAAATTAATGAATGTTAGAATGATGTTGGTTTGGAAAATTAAGGGGTTTTTCAGCTGTAATGATTAAGTAAAAAGAAAAGAAGGGTTGAAAATTAAAAGAAAATTAAGGGAGAGGATTTGCTGAATTAACAATTAGAAATTGGAATACAAAAAGGGGAGGTATGAGGTGGTCGGGGAAGTAAGTTATAAGAAAATAAGGGAATGAAACTTTACTTGTTTTTAAATAGTTTTTAGTTTTGTGCTTTGTTTATTTTTTACATTTGTTATTTTTTGTGTTTGTGTTTTGCTTTTATTATTGTTTTTTATGTATAATCTTTGAAATTTCAATAAATATCTTAAAAAAAAAAAAAGCCTTTTCTCCGAAACTATTCCTTGAGTGTCTGTGGACTCCCACTTCCCTTTCCCAGGCGCAATATTTTTCCCACACGCGGGCAAAGCCTCATAAGGCTCCAGTGGTAGGAGGGGGGTTATTGGTTTGTTTTTATTATCTATTTTTTGTGTGGGGGAGTTTTCCTATGGCATTTTAATGTTGTGAACCGCTCTGAGAAGAATTAATAATAATAACAACAATAACAAAATAATAATAATAATAATAATAATAATAATAATAATAATAAATAATAATAGTGTGAAGCACCACAAATTTGGCCCGGGGTGGTGGTGACTTGAGACCGTTAAACAGGACCGTTCTCCTCCCTTCCCCCCCTCGCGCGCGAGCGCCATTCCTCCTTCAAACGGCTAACGCCGCCTCACGTGACTTTCGCCGGGCGCCGCGCGCGAGCTGGACCAATGAGGCCACAGTGGGGAGGAGGAGGGAGGGCGACTCCCATTCTGAAGCCTCTCCGCGGCAACGCTCACCCGCAAGCCGGCTTCTGTCACTCCTCCGTTCTCTTCTAGCGCTAGCGGCTCCTGCTGCTGCTGCGACGTCGGCACGTTCTCGCTCCGCCGCTCCCTTCTCTTCCGCTGTGGCGCGGGCGGGCGCCAGAAGATCAAAAGCAGCAGCAGCGTCACAAAAGGAGGCGGGGTAAGTGACGCAAGCCGGCCGGAGAGCCTCTGCTCGCACGGCTCCGCCTACCTGAACCTGACGATTGACGCGTGGGCGGGGCCTAGGGTAGGAACGCCCCTCTCCCCTGATCTTAACAGCTCTTAAGACTGAGAGGGCCTGGAGGGGGGAAGTGCGCGTGCGCGCCGCCTCTGCCGCGCGTCTTTGTCCGGCGCCGCGCCTCTCTTTTCCTCCCGCCCATTTCAGAACGGAAAGCGCCCGTTTGGCATCTCCTCCTCCAATCCGCGGCCTGTCTAGTGTCACGTGGAGAACTCCCGCTCTCAGTGTTTAGGCAATGCGCCTCGACGTCAGGGGGCGTGGCCTTCCTCTCAGACTCCCGCTTTGCCCCGCCCCCTGCCCGGGCTCGGATTTAGGGTGGTTGCAGGCAGTTCCCTCGCACAGGGCGCAAAATAATAATGTATCAATGACAATATCAATAAAACCAATATTTATACGAAAACACTCATTAAAATATATACATCTAATATATCTTTATTAATTTTACTTCCTCTCCAAAACTTGGTGCCCAAAATCCTTAATAACAGCCAGTACAGTCATACCTCGGGTTACTGGAATATACTCAGAGTCAAGAGTGGATTTCATGCTCTTTATTCAGCTCATAGTAGTGAGGAGGAATGAATGTTCCCCCAGAATGTCTGCTTTATATACATTAGTTACACAATGGGCTGCACGTGATTGGCTAATTCCGGGATTCTCCTGTTGGCCAATCAGGTTGTGAATTCACTTTCATCCGTGGCTGGATTGGGTGGCTCCTGCGGACCAATCATACTGCTGCATTGTTCTAGGACCAATCAGACTGCTGCATTCTGAATTCTATTGTTCTACGACCAATCAGACTGCTGCATTTTGGATCCTATTCAATTCAGTACATAACAGTTACAGACATTTCAGGTTGCGTGTTTTCATGTTGCGCACTGCACCGAACCCAGAAGTACCAGAACGGGTTACTTTCGGGTTTCGGTGCATGCGCAGAAGCATTAAATTGTGGTTTGCGCAGGCACAGAAACGCCAACTTGTGACCTGTGTGTGCGCAGATGCGGTGCTGCGGGCTGAAAACGCTGTGGGTTGTGAACGTGCTTCCTGCACGGATCACGTTCGCAACCTGAGCGTCCACTGTATGAAGACCAAGCAGAACTGTTTGTTTACATTTCTTACGTCATGTCAATACTCCTCTAGCAATACTGTCATGCTGTCCACACAAGAGGATTGCTGATATTTTGTGTACAAACTTCAGAAAACCTATAGCTACCTAGGAGAGCTTTCCACATATGGCACTGCTTCTTTTTTATCTCCATTTTTAATAAATGTGGTAATATCAAATATAGTTCTGTTTCATCATATTCTCATAATTATAGTAGGGTACAAAGCGAGAATCTGGAAATGTCATCTTTCCTTCTGTAGCTTGTGTCTTCCGTTTTAGCACTGGTAAGCAATGTACTTTTGGTAGCTGTAGTGGTTAAACCGTTTCCACTTTGGAGTGCTGCATATCCTGGATGATTTTTTTCGCCCTGTCTCTTCACCTGTTGAGAAGTTACATAATTTGTTATGACTTCCTTGAAAATAAGTGTGTTCGCTGATCTGCTCTTTAACAGATCCATAAAATTTAAATGAATGCATGTTACCATGTTGATATTTATCAACCAAGAATTTTTGCATTGCTGGACATTAACATCCTCTAGCAATTGGAAGGCTGCTTCAAATAAGTGGGTGAATGTAGGTATTTTTCCTAATATATCAATGATGCTCCTTTTGATAGTCCCTTTGGAGCATGGGTAGGCAAACTAAGGCCCGGGGGCCGGATCTGGCCCAATCACCTTCTAAATCCGGCCTGCGGATGGTCCGGGAATCAGTGTGTTTTTAGTAGAATGTGTCCTTTTATTTAAAATGCATCTCTGGGTTATTTGTGGGGCCTGCCTGGTGTTTTTACAAGAATAGAATGTGTGCTTTTATTTAGAATGAATCTCTGGGTTATTTGTGGGGCAAAGGAATTTATTCATCCCCCCCCCAATATAGTCCAGCCTCCCACAAGGTCTGAGGGACAGTGGACCGGCCCCCTGCTAGAAAAGTTTGCTGACCCCTGCTTTGGAGAAAGTGGTTTCCCGCAGGCAGGCTGTGGCTTTCTGCCTGCGTTGGAAAAAACCTTAAGGAAAACGAGTGTTTTAAAACGTAATGGCTAAGCCACAGGCCGTGAGCCGTATCTGACACCCTTGGAGTGTTTTGTGGCCTGCAAGTCCTTTTTCCTAATTTGAAAGGATCTTTCAGGTTGGTTGGTTGAAGATATTGATTGATTCTATAGGTCCCCTGCTGTAATACCATGGAGACAGTTTTTTGTGATAACCCCAAGGGCCCCTCCAAAATGTTGTGATTTAAAAAATAATATGTAGATTTCTTGCTGTGATTTCAAGAGGTGCTTTCTCTGACTAGTCAAGGTTCCACACACCCTCCCATTTTCAGATTTAAATATGCATTACTGGCTGCTCATGCGGGCGCTATGACAAAAGGTTTTTGTGTCACCACCTTGTCTCATCAAAATGTGTCCTATAAAAAGAAAGTTTTTGCCACATCAACTTTGAGATGCAGCCTTCAGTGAGGTCACCATGGGCCAATTTGTCCCCCAAAAGTAATGTACAACGTAATAATAAAATAGTAAATAAAAGATAAAGTGGGCAAAGAATAGGAATTGTAAGGCGGAGCTAAAACACGGTGGGGAGTGTTTTTCAGCTCAGTAGGTCACATTCCCTTGTGGGTTACCTTCTGCCAGTGGTGGCTGGGGTCAGAGGCAACAGAACTGAGAAGTAAGATAAATTCTAGCCATGCAAAAGCCAGAGGTTTTTACGCATATTTGCATGAACACACACACACCAAAAAAATCCTCCAGGCTAACAGGATGCATACAAGACGTATTCCAGCCAGCTAAAAGCACCCAAGGAGGACACAGAATCAGGTCAACAAGTACAGTAGTGGGTGACTGGGGCTTATGGGGAGAAAAGGTATTAAGATACAGTGGTACCTTAGGTTAAGTACTTAATTCGTTCCGGATGTCTGTTCTTAACCTGAAACTGTTCTTAACCTGAAGCACCACTTTAGCTAATGGGGCCTCCTGCTGCTGCCGTGCCGCCGGAGCACGATTTCTGTTCTCATCCTGAAGCAAAGTTCTTAACCCGAGGTAATATTTCTGGGTTAGTGGAGTCTGTAACCTGAAGTGTATGTAACCCGAGGTACCACTGTATGGGGAAATGGGGCATGGCCCAGGGATAATCTTAAGTGTCACTTTTGACTCCTGGGCCTGAGCATCCCCACTTTGTAGTGCATTAACTAGATAACAACAATCTAGCAATGGGTAGCAAGAACAGTAATCTTAAATCAGAAACTGGCCTGTGTTGTGTGTGTGTGTTCTCTTTGCTTCATCAGATTTATTAAGTGTTATCCTTAGTTGGCTGATGTGTGTATGAAATATTAAACAGAGAAAGTATAAACATAGGTGAAATGGCTGTGGAATGCAAAGAGAGTCTGAAACAATTTATGTACGGTACATTTTAAAATGAGCATATTCAGGCCACTTCCTGCTCTTATTATTTTCCCCCTTGTTGCCACCAGAGGGCAAGCAATGCAGCACATTCCGGTATGAAGAATTGCTCATCCATTACTGTACTTCTTAACATTTATAATAAAAGCGTTTCAAAGGAAATGTGAAACCAATCATTTTTCTTCTCAAAGAGTGCCACTTACTTCTGAGTGCTGAGTGAAACATCTGATTTTGGCTTCAGGGTGGCAGCGTAAGTATCTGCAGAAAACGTGAACATGGAGCATAGATGTTGTATTTAGGCTGCAATGTCATTTAATGCCTCATTGTCCTAGTTTTGCTCTGTACATTCTGGTGGTAACTTGGTGTGGCTCCACTCTCTGAACTGAAGGGAAGCGCACCCTAGGCTCTGCCCAACTTGAGGACCAAGAGACAGCACCCTGGCTCTCAAAGGAGAACATTGTGGCAATATGGAGACCAACATGGCCCCCATCCGTAGGCTAGAAAAGGAGCAGATGCAAGAAACAGCCTTCTCCCTTCCTTGCCAGAAAGTACTGTACGTTGGGTTCCAGCTGTCAGTTGCTCTGAGACTGCAAAACTGAAGAGAAGCCATCAGTCAGGAAACTAGTAAGGATTGTGTGTGTGCTTAAAAGAGCGGGAGGCCCACATGTCCAGGACAGATGATACTGCTGAGATGATGTAACTTCAATAATTAGTGCCTGGACTCGTTTGCTTCCCTCTTCCCTCCCTATTCTTGTCTCCTCTAGTCTCTCCTTGACTTTTAGATTGAGTGCCTGCAGGCAGGGACTGTCCTGTCCTTTAATTTCCGTACAGCACCTATAAATATTTAGGTGCTTCGTAAGTGACAAATGACAGCAACTTATTCATTAAGACACTCATTTCAAAGCAATTTTTAATCAAGTGCCATTTTTGTCTGGGGCGAAATATTTCCCAGGCACAACAAGCGGACCGCTTACCTCTGGCGATAGGAGTCAACCTTGAAAGATAGTGGCATACAGAGTGTTTGATCTCCTTTGGGATGCCATTGAATGGATGTGTCGACTCCAAATCCAACCTGTCCCTGAGCCCCTGAAGAAATAGGCATTGTTTCCTCATTGGAGATGGTAAAGAAACAGAAATGTCTCAGCTAGATCTGTCCATAGCAAACACCTTGACGTTTTCTAATTTTTGTTCCTGTTGCTCTTTCCGCACACGTTGGATTTGCCAAGTAGAGTTTAGAGTTTATCTTTCTTCTGGCTCCAGTGCCTGCCTGTGGCCTTGTTTGTTGTGGTAGCCAAGGAAACAGTGACTTGCTTGCAAGCAACACACACACACACACACACACACACACACAGCGCAAGCGTTTTTCAGTCCAAAAAGCTTCAGCTACCAAGGAAGCTAAATCCGTTATTTTTAACTCTTCTAAACTTCACTGCACAGAAGGAAATCCTGCGTTTTATTTTTCGTTCTCAAGAGATAATGTCCTATGGGAATCCCTGTTACATTTGCTCATGTGCGTTCCTAAAACAGTCCATGGCAGTGGCAAATCAGGAAGATAATAGCACTTCTTTGATTGGCTAATCTGTCTCTGCATTTGCTTGTAATTGCGGAGTGCAAGTTAAGAAATAAAGCACATTCTTGACATTACACAAGGAATGGAATCCAGTGATAATGGTGCCCATAGCAACAAGTATAGGCAAACTCATCTCTCCTCCCCTCCCCACCCAGCGGCCCTTATTTTATTTCTTTAAACACTTTGATCCCTTGCAGGCATTGTGTAGAAGATCCTATCTCCCTTCACAAGTAGTTATTAGAGCCAGTTTATGCAAGCAGAATCAAATCCTGTTCTGTGTAGCATGTAGGCGGCAGATGTGCCCACGAGGGGAATTGTGTGTTGGAATAAACCCCTTTCCCAAACTTGCCAGTGGGAAAGGGAGAAGGCTAATCACCCATCTCCTGATAAGATATTAAGCTTCTGCTGGAAAATGTTTACTACACCCCCCACTTTTACAGCAGTAGGTGAATGGAAGGCTTTAGGTAACCTATATGCATGTGAATGTATCCTGGCTCTGGAAAACCCACAGCTGCTGGGAACCAGCTTTCCCCACCCTTCTAGGAACAACACTGCTACAACTGTCAGTTGTCCTGAAAAGACAAGGGGAAATAACCATTTGTTTCACCACTACCGCCACTGTCTAGTTGCCAGTGTCCTGCCAAACTTGGAATATGCATACCTGCTGCAAAAAGTAAGGCAAGAACTGTTTTGGCTGACAGAAATGTTAGAAAAATGCTGCGAGTGCATGTCTTCCCATGTTTTCTTTTCCTCGTAGAACGTATTAAGAACCCCCTCAAAAAACATTCCCAGCAGGGTATTTACATGCACTACCCTGTGCTCCTTTCCTTCGGGATCAGAATTATTTCAGTGCTTAATGTGCAAGCTTACTGGAGCAATCCAATTATTTTCCTTTGGAGAAAAGCACCACCTGCCTCCTAACTTGACTCCCTTCCAGTATCTGAGCAAAAAGCCGACTGTGCGCTTTTGCAATTTGGGTTGGGTTGAGGGGGAATGGCTTGCCTAAAGTCACCCAGGAAGGTCATGGAAGAAATGGGGACTTTCTGATTCACGGTTTGTGGCTAAGGCTCAGTCGTTCTCTGCCTGCAGCATTGCTCAGTCTTAACTATTCCTCCAGGCCTTCTGGAAAATGCCAGAAATTTTTCTGGGTGGGTTTGCTGTGGGGAGGGGAAATTGCTGCTCAGCAAGAAATTTGTTGATTGGGCCCCAGAACTCTCATAAGAACATGGAGAGAGCCTTGCAGTTGGGTCAAGGTGATGTATGGAAGTGAAAGCTGGACCATAAAGAAGGTTGATCGCCAAAGAATTGATGCTTTTGAATTATGGTGCTGGAGGAGACTCCCATGGAGAGTCCCATGGACTGCAAGAAGATCAAACCTCTCCATTCTGAAGGAAATCAGCCCTGAGTGCTCACTGGAAGGACAGATCGTGAAACTGAGGCTCCAATACTTTGGCCACCTCATAAGAAGGGAAGACTCCCTGGAAAAGACCCTGATGTTGGGAAAGATGGAGGGCACAAGGAGAAGGGGACGACAGAGGACGAGATGGTTGCACAGTGTTCTCGAAGCTACCAGCATGAGTTTGACCAAACTGCAGGAGGCAGTGGAAGACAGGAGTGCCTGGCGTGCTCTGGTTTATGGGGTCACGAAGAGTCGGACACGACTAAACGACTAAACAACAACAAATGGACCTATATTGTACAGCACTCTGTTCTTATGGGGTCAACCAAATGCCTCTGGCAAGTCAGGACCTGAGTGCAACAGCATTTAACAGAGGAGGCAGAACATAGGCATCATGGCTGGTAACCATTGTTAGCCTTCCCATCCATGAATCTGTCTGTTCTGTTGAAACATCAGTTCTAGCTGGTAACCTCTTAAGCAGGGAGAGAGAAAAATATAAGCAGTGATAAAAATGCCGTTGATGGACAGGAGTCTAGATTACGAAGTGATAAAACCAGGTGAACAATGACATGTCTGGTTTCTCTAGCAACAGGTTTTTACTTTGCCAAGGCAACCACGATTGCCAATGTCATTTGCTAAAATGACCTCAAATAGCTGAAGAGATTTTAGCAGTTATTGGCTGGTGTGGAATCAGAGATTTCCTCTTGAGGTGCAAAGGTATAACCAGTTCATAAAACACAAAAAGCTTGTGTTTTAGAAAGGTTAAGAGTGTAGCGACTTTATACACTTTGCTTTATAATGCAGAAAAACCCTGCTTGTTTGTTTTTTATCTCACCGTCAATTTATAACCCGTAAATGTAATAGCTTTCCCACTAGATGCTTCTTTTAAAAATTTATGTTAGTATTGCTTGGGGTCATGTTTTTCATCAGTTTGTAGAAGATCTGCAATGTAGGGAATTTAATTCCATCTTTCCTGTCCAAACCGACAGGGTTGTCTGCATAAGGCTCTGATCACAAAAAATCTGGAGGGCATATGATGGTATTTGGGAATCTCGTGGAAGGGATGCAGGCAACAGCACTGCGATTTGGATTCACATTTATGCAAGCCAAAAACAGTAGTAGCATGGCATTTCTCCAACTTCAGGAAAATCTAAACTGTCTCTCATTATCCAGTGGAGTCATTCTCCTCAGATTTACTGGTGGAAGTCTCTTGAAAACCACGTTTTGTAATGTGGATGTTTGCCTCCACAAAATTAATTTTTCCGTTCTGGATTTGTCCCATCACTTCCTGTAGGCAACAAGGAAAACATTGATCTCTAGAATGCAATTAAAGGGCAGTTATCTACTTTAAAGTTCAGTAGCGACCGCTTCCTACAAAATTAAATTTTCCATATGTGTATTCCTAGAGAGACATCTGAATCACTGCTGGTTTTTGTATTTTCAAAGGGAATTTCAGCCATTGCTTCTTTGCCCTGGCAGGACTTGTGCTGCAAAGCCTTTCCTCCTCCCAGGAGGGGAGGGATTGTGAGCGGGAGACGATTCCCGCGTCATGCAGGGGGCGCTCCGCCCCCTGCTTCAACTCCAGGGCTGGCGTGCAACGCCCCTCCCCGGTTGGGCACCCAATAGGGAAGCTCGGCGGGGGCGTGGCTTGCTGCTGAAACGCAGCCGCGCCAGCCATCTCCAGCATTGCACACTTTTTTTCTTCGAGTCACCCACCCTCCACTCCCTTTAGATTAGCTGTTCCTGAGACTTTGCTATGGACCTTTGGTTGGTTGCCCTGTTTAACCAGGGGGCCTGGTAGGAGTTTTTTCCAAGTGGCTAAATTGGCCCGGCCTCTTGGTTTTTTTCGCCTACCTCGTAGCAACCGTCACAACTTTCGTGGTATTTGGCGATTAGGCACTGGAATGTGTTGTTGGTGTTTCGGGAGGCAAGGTGTGGCCATCGCCTTCCCCGACAATTTTGGGTATTCCGCTAATGGAATCTGGCGGTCGCGGGGGGCCATGGCACGACCCTCAGTGACATCAGGAAGAGAGCCTATATTTGGATTAGCATCAACAGGCTTCCCCTACTGGTGGTTAACCCCTCCTCAGACTCACCCCTCTACGAGTGGGTGGAGTCTAATGTTCCGTGGTCCAATGCCTAAGCCAATACCTTCTCACATGCTGTAATCAATAAAGTTGTGGCCTTTACCTTACCCATTAACCTTACATTCTGTGTCCACGTGTCTTATTCCCCAAGCGGGGATCGGGTCCTCGAATCACAATCTGTGATCTTTCTGCACAGAGTGCACCCTAAACTAGTGTAAATCTCCACAACGCCTCAGTCATTCCAACAGCAAACTTTGCGTCATGCCCATCATTTCTTTTGGTTAACGTGCGGCCAAAACAAGAGTTCAGCTTGAAGTCAAAAGCTTGCTTACTACTATGGCTTTTAAAATTAATCCCCCAGTAAAGGTATTATGGTACTGGTCGTTTTATTCTAATTTTATTGTGCACACTGCCTAAGAGTTTTACAATTAAGCCATCTGTAAACCTTCCTTAATAAATAAAAAGTACTGCTGTTCACATTTTGCAATGCAAATTTGGAAAGTGGGGAGAAAGAAGCCTGCTTCAACTTATTTATTTGTGGCCTGCACAGGCAAAAATACAAATTACAGTTCTGTCAATAAACAGTCAGAGAAAACTCAAGTTGTAATATTACTTTTATTCTCAGGTTTTCGTCTTGGTGAGAATATTTTTTCTTCTTTTTTTCTTTTTTCTTGTAAAAAAGAAGTCTGTGCTGTAATATGGAGAATTAACAGATAAGCTATAAATATAGCCGCCCCCCCATGCCCCTTGCTGAACAATTACCATCCATGTTACACCAAACACCCCCTTTTTTTGGCCTTCCAGAAGTGAATCAAAGATGGGTCAAAGAGAAGAGAATCTTTTGAGGAATTAAAAAGAGCACACGTTTTCTTTGGCAGCACTGCGGTGCATATTCAGGAAACAGCTTTTCCTGTCATGGAACCTAGGAATAGAAAACGTGACTGATTCCAAGGGCAATTCTCCAGCAGTTTTAAGAGGAATAGCTTGATTGATTTTTTTGTGCCTCACAGAGCAAAACCTCGCCCTCTTCCCAGAAAAGTCTTCCGCCGATACTACCACAACAGGATCTTGTCAAGACACTCTGCCAGCCAAAATATCTTTTGTCTGCCTGCAGTGTCTGTATTGAAATGTCCTGCATAGCAAAAAACGATTAAAAAAAAATTATATTTGCTCTTAAAAGTTCTCAGACAACTGCAGCAAGTGTTTCGCCTCAGCCGCTCCAGTGCGATGTTGCTGAGCATTTTTAGCAAATAGCCTGAAAAAAAAAGACTGACTAAACGCCACCCATGTTTAGGCTGACATCAGCAAAGAGTCAATCTCCCATTGCTGGCAAAGATCTACTTTAACAGGTGCAAAAAAACCCCTTCATTTTGGCCTTGAGAGGGAAAACTCATGTCAAGTTGTGCTCCTCCTTACAGAAGTCAGAGCTACCTAGAAAGTTGCACTGAAGAATGAAGGTACACTTAGAAAACTCATCTCAACTAGTATTTGCCAGAAATTCAGTGGTGCTGAAGCCTGGTTCACACTGCTGTTTTGGCACTTTCCCACAGAATGACCAAGTTTTGCTCAAGCCTACTTAAGGCAAACCAAAACAATACATTTCTGAAGCCCAAACTATTTTACTAGGTGATGTGGCACCAAAATCTGCTTGTGAACATCTTCTTAGCACATGCCCCTGATGCGCTAAGGTAATTAAGATCTGGGGATGTTCCACTTGAATTCACACTAGACCTGAAATGGCCCACAAGACCCAAAATACAACAGAAAACTGCAGTTAACCCCCCAGTTAACCTTCTTGTACACAACAGTTGTCGAATGGAGTGACTCTGAAGCGGGGGGGAACATCTTTCAACACACACCGACAAAAATTAGCCACTGGGATTCAAAAGCTCACTCGTAACACCAGACACATTTGTTGATTCATGTCTCCTTTTCAACCACTTTTCAAATGAGGTATATCTTTCCCTCAGCTAAACTTAAAATTCAACAGCTGTTTTTATGATTTCCCCATGGAAATCCACCTCAAAGTTACATGTTAAAATGCCCCTACATTTTTTTTAAATGTGATGTTTACTTGTAAAGAGTGGATATTACAGATTGTTGGCTGCATTCTTCAAACAAGGGAATAATCTTGAGGTTTGAGTAGTGTGGTTTCCTCTGCTCTGTGGCTTTCCTGAACCATTCCAGTAACACCAAAAGCTTCCATCGATGCGCTGAAGGTAGAATGTGCTGTAGGTTTGAATGGTGGTGTCATAATTCAGTTTCCTAATCTAGCAAATGTTTCACAAATGCTGCTCTAAACATATGGGCAGGAGGCGCTACCATTATCAGAATGGCTTAAAGTGTAGTGCCATAACTATACATAACTCAGGCGATGTTTAAAGTGGGCCCCAGACTAATACATTCTTTTGAAAACAAACCACGTTTCGTGGGACACTACCACCAATCCTCACCCCAGCATGGTGGACATTATGAAAAAAGCCAGCGTGATCCATAGTCGAGAAAAGAAAATTCTGGAACTGAGGTGGTCAACTTCATTGCAACATGAGCTGCATTTTAGCGGCTGGTATTCCAAGTGCTTAATTTCAATACGCCGAAGGCAAACAGGGTCTAGCAATAAAGCCCAATCTTTGTGGCACATTGTCCCCAATAGTTGAATTGCTTTCTCTAGGCTCCCAAGTGGCTGGAGGACTGAGGTGTGTCCATCTCCACGCTGCTCTTTGCTCCTTGTCAATCATTTCTGCCTCAATTCAATTATTCCATCTTTTTTCCTAGTCAATTATTCTTGGCATTGTTTAGGGATGAAGGATTCCTGACTTACTACACGGCTGTCCACTCAACTGGATACTCCACAAATAAAGTTTAACTCAAGCTGTCTTCCCCCTCTCCACCATGTTGACATGTTCCACTCACAAGAGGGAGAAAGCTCAAAACCACATTTGCTTCTTTCAAGTACAGCTTCTGTTGTGTGGAGGCAGAGGCATTCCCAGAAGAATCCGTGCTAGTGTTTATTTAGGTGGATTTTACCATGAAACTGCGGTGAAATTGAAGATTGTGTGTTTGTGTGTCTGTGTGCGTGCGTGGTGTGTGTGTGTGTGTGCACAAACCAGGTGTTTAAACAATAGAGACCTACATGCATTGTTTTGACATCACATCCAGAACCCAGCAACTGATTTAGCACAATCTCCACGCTGACCTTTGTACCCAGTGTCAAATTAATTCTAAACTGCATAGATAATTAAAAACTTAGAAAAATAAAGATTAACACTTAAAAAAAAACACACACACAAACAAATTGCTGAACAGCAGTGAACTTCAGCAGTGATCTTCTTTCACATTTGACAGACTTGGAAACAGAGTGCCCCCGATACTGCTGTCATCAACGGCAGCTGCGGCTTTTAAACTGCACATTGAACATAATCCCTGAGAAGTTTTTCATCCTACTCTGTTGGCAAGCAGCTCATCGCTAGAGAATGATCCTGAGGCTGAGGGTCGAGTAATGAATCCTTTAGTCCACCATTCATCCGCAACTTAATATATTACTTCAAAAACCATTTCTCTTCTGGGGTTAAGTTCTATGCTCAGTCCCTGGGAAAGCATCCATCTGAAGAGGTATTTTCCAGTTTTGATTTTGCGTCCTTTTCCACAGCACATTACAGCCACAGAATTATTAATTTCTTCCTATGGGGAAACTAAAAGAAAGAACAAGAGGAAGTTTATATACAAGAAGCACGACATAAATATTCCACATATTCATAATTGTCATTAGGGCTGTCTTTAGCAGATGTGGAGCTGGGGTGCAAATATCTGCCCAGAGCCCCCAAATTACCACAGATAGTGTTGGGATGGCCGTAGCTGCGCACTGCCAGCCATGGGGGGGCGCAACTCTCCCCCATGCCGCTGTGGGAGAGTGATCCCCACAGAGGCTTGGGAGTGAAGCTGCGTCCCTCCCAAGCCTCCTTGGGAGAAGAGCGATCTTTGCAGAGGCTTGGGAGGGAAACTGCGCGCCCGCCAGCCTTATGGTTGGCGGGGCGCAGCTGGCAGGCGTGCAGGGAAAGGGGAGGCCGCCAGGAAAGCCGCACAGCTCCCCCACTTGCTGGGGCGCCCCTGAGAGGCCGACAGCCTGGCGCAACGCACCACTAAGCCCTATGGGAAATACTGCTCTGATTGTCATAAGCAGAGCATTGCCTTTGAAGAGCAAAACTTCTCACATTATACTTCTCAAAGAAATTAGGGGGTCTATCCATCAGACAAGGCTAATGTCCCCATTTGTTCAAACTTGGGAAGTTACCAGGAAGACTTAGGCAAACACCCCTACTACAGTTCCTATAAAACAGTGCTAAGCAGTGGCGTAGCGTGGGTTGTCAGCACCCAGGGCAAGGCAAGTAATTTGCACCCCCTAACCTGTGGATTTGCGCCCCCTAACCCTAACCCCCAGATGTTGCGCCCGGTGCAGCCGGCCCCCCTGCACCCCCCACGCTACGCCACTGGTGTTAAGGAGATGTAAAACCAATTCAAAACACACACACACACACACACACACACCTCTCCAAAACCACTTTTTTGTTTTTAGCATTCTCAGATAATGCTCACAGATCCCAGTTGCAGTCTCAGCTAAGGGTGCGTAGGGTTGTCCACCTTGAGTTTTAAAATAAGCCCTGTAATACTCTTCCGCCTGTTTGTGGCTGGTTATCAGTAGCTGGAGTGCAACTCACTTGCTGCTGGTAGATAGCGATGCATTCTCTGCCAGGCCTGGGATGACCCAAGTCCTTTAGTAAACCACTCGCATATCTAGTTTCTGCTATCTTGGTAACCAATGTTTCCTGGATTTCCACATAGCTCAGCAGTCTTGTTAGCGCTGAGCTGCTGACTCAAGGAAGTTCCGACCAAAACTGACGGAGGGCCCAATAAAGACTATTCTCAGCGAAGCAGCAAAAAGAGAAGAAGTCATCGTTTGCTCTCCAGGCCTCTAAAGGACAGCCAAACAGAACCCAACCAACAGGAGGAAGGAAGAACGTTTCTTGTCTGCAGAGCAACTAGCCTACATTCCATAGCAAGCCTTTTCCTTTCTCCAAAGAAGCTCAAGGGCTTTTTAGGAGCTTATAATCAATATCCAGCTGATCCCTGATCCAGACCTTCTTATCCAGATTTTGTGGTGTTATAACTCTGCCTTGCTGAGATTTACTCAACTCCCTCCCTCCCTGCTGCCTCCAACACATTGAAGACAGCAAGCAGATGGAAGCCAGCCTTCAAATTCGTCTCCAAAGCAAACATAATTTGTGCAGGAAGAGATTGTTCCCTTCAGATTAAACTGAAGACAAGAGCATGTTTTTTAACAGGGGAAAAGACTCTTCATACAGTTGAAGATACTTGAATAAGAAGCATGTAGTTTGTGGCAAGCCGAAGCTCACAAACTGGGATACAGATTTGTCCCCACTCCTGCTCACCAGATCATAGAGTTGGAAGGGGTCCCGAGGGTCATCTAGTCCAACCCCCTGCAATGAAGGAATCTCAACTAGATCACACATGACAGATGACCACCCAACCGCCATGTATCGGCAGATATGGGGAGCCTGTGGTGCTCCAAATGTTGATGAACTACAACTCCCATCTTCCCCGTCCATTTGCCATGCTTGCTGGAACTAATGGGAGTTGCAGTTCAGCAAACATCTGGTGGGCCAAAGATCCCCCAGCCTTACTCTCCTGTCACCCATTTCCCTCTGCTTCAGGAAATCAATTTACCGTATTTTTCGCTCTATAAGACGCACCAGACCATAAGACACACCTAGTTTTTGGAGGAGGAAAATAAGAAAAAAAATATTCTGAATCTCAGAAGCCAGAACAGCAAGAGGGATCGCTGCGCAGTGAAAGCAGCAATGCCTCTTGCTGTTCTGGCTTCTGGGATAGCTGCGCAGCCTGCATTCGCTCCATAAGACGCACACACATTTCCCCTTACTTTTTAGGAGGGAAAAAGTGAGTCTTAGAGAGCAAAAAATACGGTAAGTATTTCTGTTCCAAATAATTTATGAAGGAAGGAGGGATGCAATTTATATACAAATATTACTTTCTTCTTCTTGATGCTATGTGATATTAGTGTGTTGGTTTTATATTTGATTGGATTTAGCCGATTACGTTCGTGTGATTTTATATGCACTTTAATCTACCGTAGAACCTTTTTAAAGGCAGAAGGGCAGGGTGCAATTTTACCATTGTTATGGGTGAGAACCACATGATTCATCAGTATGTGCAAGTACACGCTTAGAGAAAAGACATGGTTATTCTTCAGCATGCAAAACTAAGCAGCAAAATCTGCATTTGTTGCGTTTCGGTGAATTGATGTCAAGCATTTATTAGTGAGAATTTTCTCCCCGACTCACCTGCCAGCTCCACCGCCCTCCCCACAAACGAAGCCAGGATATACGAAACATTGAAATTATTCTCGAGGACAAAAGAGATCCACTTCTGTCTGCAGACAACAAAGGTTTCTGATCCCCAGACCTATACCAGGCTAACAAGACAAACTAAGCTTGCAGCTAAACTAGCCAGATAAGTATCTGCACACAAGCGCAGAACAAAAAGGCTGAGTAGACTTAGCTGACATTTTTGCTTTCCTTTCATGTGAGCAATTTCATTACACAGTAATGAATTTTTCTCCACCGCATTCATTTCCCCGCCCTCAATTGTACTGGTTATAAAGCAAGCGTCTAGGTTTCAGATAATAATTAGGAATTATTATATGTAGGGTTGTAAAGTTGTATCCAACCCACTTAATCAACAAATGCTTTAATTAGTAGGTGGCAATTTTAAGCGAAAGGGGCGGCACATTTTAAATGGATGGGGCTGCTTATAAGGAGCATTGTGCAGAGGTCATTTTGCTCTTGGCATTGCTGTCATACGGATGCTCTTTCTTCTCAACACTTAATAGCTTTTGCTTCTTTAATTCTACTTTTTTTTTCTCAAAAAGCACTTAGTGAAGTTTCAGTAGTATACAAAATTAGGTAAATGTACTAGATTGTAGGGACGAGGGTGGCACTGTGGGTTAAACCACAGAGCCTAGGACTTGCCGATCAGAAGGTCGGCGGTTCAAATCCCCGCAATGGGGTGAGCTCCCATTGCTCAGTCCCTGCTCCTGCCAACCTAGCAGTTTGAAAGCACGTCAAAGTGCAAGTAGATAAATAGGTACCGCTCCTGTGGGAAGGTAAACGGCGTTTCCGTGCGTTGCTCTGGTTCGCCAGAAGCGGCTTAGTCATGCTGGCCACATGACCTGGAAGCTGTACGCTGGCTCCCTTGGCCAGTAAAGCGAGATGAGCGCTGCAACCCCAGAGTCGGCCACGACTGGACCTAATGGTCAGGGGTCCACTGAAAAGTACTGTTTAGAGTTGACAGTGGTAACGTGACAATTTCTACCTGCAATTATTGTCTCCAAGAGCTCACACACAAAAATAAACAAGTGATATTTCTATGTTGTATGTAAACTTGCCCTGGAAACAAAGTGCAACCCTTAAACCCAGTGGCATAGTGGGGGGGTGGCAGAGGGACAGTTGTCCCAGGCGCAAAATTGTTAGGGGTGCAAAATTTCGACACCCAGTGCTAACTCCATACAGCTGTGCGCTTCCATTCCTGGGCTGTGTTGAAAACAGCTTCTCTGTGTGAACCAGGAAGTGACCTCTCCAGACAACAGGAATGACTCTTCTTTTCTTATCTCTGTGGTTGTAATCTCCTGGGTGGCCTTGTTAGGCAGTTGAATGTGCATGCATACTCTGTCCATTTCCCTCCCTCCCCCCACCCACTCTGTGTGGCCCCAGGCAGTGGCAACCCACGCTACACCACCACTGCTTCAGCCATCTTTCATATTGCTTTAATGGCAATCAAGAGATTAGCAGAGAAACTAAGGACATTTTCATTGCAAGAATGGCAGGTCTCTTCCCTGCAGAAAAGGCCAACTGCAGGTGCCTTGCCCTTGCAAACCCAGAGTAAGCCCCGAGGAACACAATGACAAAGTCAAAACTTACCCGAGTTACCAACAGTGCCTTTTCAGCAGATATATCTTTCAGCTACAGCTGAAGAGCGACCACACCGAGAACAATCTTACATTCACCAATGGGTCCAAACAAGTGCACAAGACAGGTCCACAGAGTTCTCAATCCCAGCGTGTCGCCGTCAGTCAACAATGCTCTCGTTTCCGTGCTTACGAAGCAATTAAAACCACCCAGAGTTTTCAGACTGTCGTGTATAAAAGTTCCAAGAGCAGCACGGGATGAGGATGCTTTGCTGTGTTTCTTGCTTCAATAAGCCTCTGGACAAAGTTCTTGGAAACACACCACTCCAACCCCTGCCGATGGTAAGGATCAATTCAGGCAGGCTACAGATTTGTGTCCCCCCATCGCATAGCCTTTCAGCACACCTGCTCCCATTAATCTGCGTGTTTGAAGAAGACAAAACAGAAAGTCTCAAGGTTCATGGCACTAAGGATCCACCTTCTCTGTACCATAATAAACTTATCCTGCATCTGTACATGTCTAGCATCTTCTAGTTTGTTGATTCACATTTGTTAGAGCCAGATTTAATGTGCTGAGCAATAGATTTTCTAACAGTAAAACCTCTGTTTTATGCGCATGTGACAACAAACCAATAGAATCCCTTTATCATATCTTGTTTAATTGTCCTTTATATATTGTTCCCCGATCAAGGATTCTGAGTTCAATCATTTTGGAAACTGTAGCTAAACCACCTGAATTACATCTAGCCTATCTACTCCAGGACATTGACTCTTATAGAACATTACAGGTTGCCAGATTCCTGATTTCAGTTCTTTCACATAAAAGACTTCATGGAATGCTGCATGACTATTAAAAATCTAGTAAACTCTATGCACCATCTTTATATTCAAGGCCACAATACGGTACATCTAGAGATTGTATGTAATGTGAAGGAGATTATGCGTTGAAATATTTTAGTTGATATTTTAGAATGTAAAATGCTATTTTATTTATTGATTGGTTTTACCTTGTGGGCTTATAGCCGAATAAAGTATTATCTATCTATCTATATCTATCTATCTATCTATCTATCTATCTATCTATCTATCTATCTATCATCTATCTATCTATCTATCTATCTATCTATCTATCTATCTATCTATCTATCTAGCTATCTAGCTATCTAGCTATCTAGCTATCTAGCTATCTTCTAGTTTGTTTGTTTGTTTGTTTGTTTGTTTGTTTGTTTGTTGCTTTATCTAGCCCGGGGCAACCCAAAGTGACTTACAACCAGACAGACAGATAATAGACCCTACATAGATTCATTAAAAAACCAAGAGGAAAGAGAAATACATTAAAAACATCTCACCCACTTCTAAAAGGCCACAGTTAAAGGACAGAGGCCTGGTTATACAAGAAGGTTTTTAGGAAAGTATTTAGGAAAGCTGTTTGTTTGCTGTGCATCTGGACATGCCTTTAGATAAAAAGGTAAAGGTACCCCTGCCCGTACGGGCCAGTCTTGCCAGACTCTAGGGTTGTGCGCTCATCTCACTCTAGAGGCCGGGAGCCAGCGCTGTCCGCAGACACTTCTGGGTCACGTGGACAGTGTGACAAACTGCATCTGGCGAGCCAGCGCAGCACACGGAACGCTGTTTACCTTCCCGCTGGTGAGCGGTCCCTATTTATCTACTTGCACCCGAGGGTGCTTTCGAACTGCTAGGTTGGCAGGCGCTGGGACCGAGCGACGGGAGCGCACCCCGCCGCAGGGATTCGAACCGCCGACCTTTCGATCGGCAAGTCCTAGGCGCTGAGGCTTTTACCCACAGCGCCACCCGCGTCCATGCCTTTAGATACTGCCAACCAAATTTTGCATCATGGTTCCTGAGCTCAAGGAGCACATTTCTGCCTGTTTGGATATAATTGGACACCATTTTGAATAAAGATTGTGGACTGGACCTTTCAAAACTGCACTGATTTTTTGCTTTCTTAAAATTCCTCAGCAATTCCAGGTACGAAGCTGCTAGTGTCAAAATGTATTTGACAGGCAAATCTACCGTTAATCTCAGCGGAGAATAACAGGACAATGTATTGGTTGATTTTATTAAAACCCAACCTTACTTAAGCTTATTAAAATCTAAATGTGCACAAAGCCATTCCATAATGTTGCAATTTGAATAATAATCAACCATCAAGTTGCAGCATTATTTTTTAAATTCATAGATAATTTTATTAGGAGGATTTTATGGGTTGGTGCATCGAAAACACAGGACACTAGTAGGATCTTTGGACTTATTGACAGTTAAAACTGAATGTAAGTCACCTAGAGACAGCTCTGTGTTAGGCAATTACCAAATTTATTATTTACTTAACAATGGCTTCATAATTTATTTAATGATGGCTTTAATAGTTTTATAAGTCCTGGTACGTTATGGGATTGAACAAACATTTATTATAAATGAGCAGCTGAAGCAAACAAACCTACGTTTGCTTTGGAGGATATTTTGAAACGGTTTGCAGAACTGCAACTTGCTTAATCCCAAATCTAAACTGGACACTACTTGCCCGCTCTGTGTGTTACTGACAAAGTTCTTTCATGCACATATCAGCAGAGCAGTGTGGGCGCTGGTTCTCATTCAAAAATAAACCATGTGCCGCTAACTGAGAGATGCTCCTTAGTGAGGCTTTTTTTCTGCCGTGGTTGATGTTTGCCCAAAACAGCGGATTTCAAAAGCACAGACAAACAGAAGCTTTTAAGGTGTAAATTCTGCAACATAAATAAACAAATCAAGGAACCCTCGTAAAATACTCACCCTCCACCAAAATTCAGCTTTGCTGTAGCAATCTAGTCTAAAAAAACAAAAACCCAACACTTGCAAATACTTTCACATTCACTAAAGGAAAACCACATAGCTGTACCTTTATTTCCCAAGCTGTGTTGTCCAGGTCCCACCAGTAATCAGAAACATCTCTGGGCTGTACATTTCCAAAAATGCTTAGGAAGGGCTTGTTCGATTAAGGGGTGTTTGGTGTGTCCTTATATGGGGGCAAAGGCAGGTGTCTTCCAGAAGTTACTTGGAACAAGGGCTGATCACTGTCGGCGTAGGGGGGTAAACCAGAGCCACATTCACTCGCT
This sequence comes from Podarcis melisellensis, assembly GCF_964234715.1. Taxonomy (NCBI): domain Eukaryota; kingdom Metazoa; phylum Chordata; class Lepidosauria; order Squamata; family Lacertidae; genus Podarcis; species Podarcis melisellensis. The sequence goes on from NC_138534.1 coordinate 33,375,265, forward strand.
CGTTACCGTTCTTCGGACAGATGATCTCAGTCACTCCCTCTGGCCTGGGCTGACTCAGCAATTCTCCTGCGGAAAACAAGGCAGAGGGTGTTAAGACAACCACGACACATCTTGCTTCAGGTTTCGAGTCACAAGAAAGGTAAGTTCCCAAGCATGGATAAGGAAAACACAACTCAAGCGATCATTAACTGCTTGAAGAGAAGTAAGGTAAAGGTAAAGGGATCCCTGACCATTAGGTCCAGTTGTGATTTCGCCACTTCTGAATAATTCCTGCCCCCCTGCCCCCCCCCCGTGTAAAATGGACATGCTTATCCAAGGCAATATGAACGTTAACAGGTTGCATACACAGCCTGCACTTTGGTGTCCCCATGAATAGGAGAGGGTAAAGAGTTAAATAACGAGCATTCGTCTTTAAAACAGCAAGCACATGCAATCCTAAAGGAGCCTGTCACACTTAATAATAATAATAATAATAATAATATTTTATTTATACCCCGCCCTCCCCAGCCAGAGCTAATTTAACACCAGTAAAATTACAATAAAAACATAAGGGGGGGCAATTTAAAATACAGGTTAAAATACAATTTAAAATGCAGCCTCATTTTAAAAGTAGCCCATAGATCAAAACCATGAGGGGAGGAAAACATAAGGGTCAGACTGAGTCCAAACCAAAGGCCAGGTGGAATAGGCCCTGTGGAAAGATGTCAAGTCCCGCAAGGCCCTAGTCTCTTGTGACAGAGCGTTCCACCAAGTCGGGGCCAGTACTGAAAAGGCCCTGGCCCTAGTTGAGACCAAAGCTCAAAAGAAAACTTGAAGCGGGTGGAGACAGTTGTGGCACATCATAGATATGGTATGTGGCCACAACTTTCCCCACATGCAACAGTCACTACTGGAACTTATTATCTGTCTTTCCTACTGGGGAGCTCTGGCTTGCTCTCCCCCTTCTGCATTTACAGCCTCTCGTTTGTTTTTGCTTATGTTACTGACTTAAGCTGGCCTTGCAAAGAAGCCCAGAGAAGCTACAAGCCGACAGAAATTTTAAAAACCACTGAAGTCTCTACATAGCCTGAGTTCAGGGCTGTGTGCGTGATGGTAAGATCCCACAGGAATGCAAAGGGGGGGGGAGCACAAAAAATAGTATTGGGTGCACAACTTGGCTTCTTGCGACACTCAGCTTTCATTAAAAACAACACCCCCAATTCCCAGTCCTTGCAAATGTAAAGATATGCTTGAAAGTGGTCCGTCTTCCAACTCTACAATTCTGTAATTGCGCACGCATGCACACACACATGCCCTTTCCAAAGGTCATATTAATCTCAGGGTTGGGAAGGTCACATCACTTTGGGTGGGGCGAGGCTTGTGTTTTGACAAGATGATCAAGGGTCCTCTGAGCTCTGTCTCCCTCTTAATTAAAAGAAAAGTAAACTGCAGCTTCAAGCAGCTGATTGACTGTACTCAGCAACTTGGCTGCCTTTCTTTCCAAAATGTGGGACAATGGGAACAATGGTAGGTGAGGATATTGCATTTTGGAGGTGGGGGAGATGGCTGCCCCACCCCCTGGCCACTTTGTCAAAAGGTATGTCTCCCCTCCCAAAAGTGAAATTTAATTTACCAGCCCACTCTCCCAAGTTTCTGATATTCTCCTCTGAAGTGAAGGCCCAAGACAGGTGTTGATCATGATGTGAGCTGCACACAGGTGGTCTGAAGCAAGGGAGCTACTGCCATTCCTGTGGAGCCTCCTTTTATTGAGACAAATATGCAAGCTAGGCAGATACATTTTGGGCTGTGACCTTTACACATCTTCTGTCCCGAGATCGTGGGGTGGTACAAAGCTATTTTGGCACCTGTTTTCCACAGCGTCATTTTCCCCTTGCACAGTGTATGACGAAGGAGACAAAGGTCTCAGGGACAAAAGGTTACAGACAGGACACCGCTGACTGCTGAGACCGCAAAAGGTCAGACATAGGGGACGATGTTCCGACAGCCGTGGCTTGTCTGAGGGGGGTTTTTCCCTGCACCCCAAGGTCACGCTGCCTGCTGGTGGAGAGTGTGGCTGCCTGCTGGTGGAGAGCGTCTCCCTCCAGACCTCACTGTCCACTCCGCGATATTCCTACACTTCTCCACTAACAGCTTGGAGAATAACAAATGGTCTTATGAAAGGGTGGTGGTGGTTTGTGATTATCCTCCGTTTCTCTGAGCAAGATTTTCCGTAGGTAATGTAATAGACTCACCCTCATCCCTACTTGCAGAAGCAGAATAATATATTGATTCATTTCCGCAAACAAGTTTTGAAATGCATAATTAAGCAAAATCAATAGTGCGAATCTGCCCAATCTGCATCATTTACACTGGGGGTGAGGAACCTGTGCCATTCCAGATGTTGCCTCATGCTGGCTGAGGCTGATGGGAGTTGCAGCTCAACATCTGGAGGGGTATAGCTTTCCCACTCCCAATTCGCACAGACCACAGAAATCCATTTGCAGGGTTTTTACATTTGCAGCACAGAATACTCATAACCCTGCCTACTTCATTAGGCATAATATAAAGGTAAACGACCCCCTGACAGTTAAGTTCAGTCGCGAACGACTCTGGAATTGTGGCACTCATCTCGCTTTACTGGCCAAGGGAGCCGACATTTGTCAGCAGACAGTTTTTCCGGATTATTTTTCCAGCATGACTAAGCCGCTTCTGGCGAACCAGAGCAGCGCATGGAAACACCGTTTACCTTCCCACTGGAGTGGTACCTATTTATCTACTTGCACTTTGATGTGCTTTCGAACTGCTAGGTTGGCAGGAGCTGGGACAGAGCAATGGGAGCTTCCCCTTTTGCGAGGATTCGAACCGCCGACGTTCCAATCGGCAAGCCCAAGAGGCTCAGTGGTTTGGACCACAGCGCCACCCGCGTCCCTGGTCATAATATAGCTCATACCTATTAGTGTTACATACAATCTGTGGTATGCAGCACCCTTATTTGTTTCTCTGTGGACCATTCCCCCAATCACATTACCAAGCCTACCACATGCCCGAGTAATCAGTGCCAAGCATTATATAAACTCATCCTTTAAGGGGGGAAAAAATAACAATTTTCCTGTTCTGCTGAATTAAGCCCCAGTGGAGTCCAAGAGGAATTAGAAATGTTCTGCAGATCAAAGTCAAGAAAGGTCACATTGCCAGAAGGAACTCTTGGCTCCTTTTCCTCTCAATGCATTAAGGGAAAGCAGGGGGACAGGGCAGGAAAGAGTGAAGGTGCCACACACACACACACACACACACACACACACACACAAAACCACACACACACAAATCCCTCCAGCTTTTTTCATCGACTAGACCTTTTGCAACCCGTCTGTGTTTGGATAGTACATTCTTTCTGAGGCATGTCACACACAATTGTAAACCCCAGCTCCTGACGGCAAGCCGTTTCATAAAAATGAGAGATAATACAGAAAGTGAAGGAACTTTTCTATTGCCAAGAAATAGCCTCCTTCTAACCTACCCACCAAAACACCCCAAGAACCCAGAGGTGCAGGCTGATTTTTCCCCCTTCTCTTTCAACCCTGGGGCGCCAAATTGTTTTACTGCTTTTATTTTTGCATGTGGGAATTGTATTGACTTTTTAAACTGCTGTGCCTCTCGTAAGAAAGGGGAGACAGAAAGAAATATTACAGTATGTCAGGGTTTCCTAAAAGCGGTCAGTACTGATCCCTTGGGGTTGATAGGACTGTGCAGGGGATGATTAAAGATGTGGGGCTGACAAAGGCTGAGGGGTGGGTAAGAAGTTTACGAGGTATACTGCAAAAAAATTAATCAGAGATTATGAGCCTCAGGCATGTACAGAGTTCCTTCTCAACGAGGAACCTCTGTATTTCTTAAGATGATTCCACAAAACAACCGCATCAGACCATTCTGCTTTGCTGCTAAAAAAATTGTGTAAACAGGTACACTTTTACTTTTTATTACCGTATTTCACTTTTTTAACATTTTATGATTCCTAGTGATGTCAACTAAATGTTGATTACCGTACTTTTCTGAGTGTAAGACTAGGCTTTTTTCTTTAAAAATGATGTTAAGAAAAGGGGGGACATCTTATAAATGGGGCAATTTCCCCCCATTTTCTTAATTTGGAGTCCCCCAAAATAGGGGGCGTCTTATACACGGGAAAATACGGTATATGCTGATATTCCTAGACTTTATTCCATTTGCATTCCTAAGATTCTGGGTAAAGGATGACTTTATCAACTCATCAAGGAGTCCATGAACTCAAAAGCTTGGGAAACCCAGTTATAAACAAAAAAAAACCAGGCGAGCCACTTCAGTGATTGACCATTTGGGAGCCAGTTCATGCATCCATATTCAATACCTGTCTGACCAGCATGAATCGTAAAGGTAAAGGGACCCCCGACCATCAGGTCCAGTCATGACCGACTCTGGGGTTGTGGCGCTCATCTTGCTTTACTGGCCGAGGGAGCTGGCGTACAGCTTCCGGGTCATGTGGCCAGCATGACTAAGCCACTTCTGGCGAACCAGAGCAGCACACGGAAACGCCGTTTACCTTCCCGCCAGAAGGACCTATTTATCTACTTGCACTTTGACGTGCTTTTGAACTGCTAGGTTGGCAGGAGCAGGGACCGAGCAACGGGAGCTCACCCCGTCGCGGGGATTCGAACTGCCGACCTTCTGATCGGCAAGTCGTAGGCTCTGTGGTTTAACCGACAGCGCCACCCGCGTCCCTTGACCAGAATGAATGAGCTCACTGCAAATCCATCGCCACAAACAGGACTTCTGTAGCATCGCAGACTCAGTACTTTCTCAATGATATTAAAATACATTTCAGTCCCTATCTGCTTTTCTGTGTGTGGGTCAGAATATCTGCACTAAGGCCAACCACATTATATGGAGCCTTGAGAAAATGAGTGTCTGAACTGCATGGCTGCGGCCAATACTGATGGCTGTTTCAACTAACTTGTGGAGATTCAGCGTATGGAATGGAAAAGGCCTGTTGCTGGTTATAATACAGCAGATAAGGTGTCTGTACAGGAATTATAACTTACACACATAAGCACACAGTCCACTATGACCCTCCTCTCCACCACACACACATTGCACTGCAAAATTATTACATTTTACAACTAGTAAACAGAGGCAGGGCAATCCGGCTGCCTCAAACCATACTGTTTGTACCCACTTAACCCAGCATGCGAAAATGCCTTATCCCAAGGGAAAATGCTGTTTGAAAAGCTCTAGGCTGGACTTAAGGTAATTGCCAGGCCACGCAATTTTGCCAATGTTGATAATGTATTATGTAACTGATTTAGAAAGCACTTATTGCTGATGACTGAGCAAGGTCATCAGACTCTTCAGCTGAGCTGCTTCTGTCCTGCAAGAATGTCCGTACAGAGAGTGGAAAACAAGATAGAAATGAATTATGGGGAATATAAAATTAATGCAAAGAGGATAGAGATGCAATTATATTATCCACCCACTTATACAACAGGAACTCCACAAGTGCAATGAGACTTTTTCTCTCCTCTACCTCCTGCACCCTCCCCTGGCCCAAAAAGTGAACCAAAATTTTAAAAAAACTCCTTCAGAGGTGCCCAAATCACAGTTAATAATTTTACTAAGATCATAAGCTATTAATAATTGTGTACCTATTTAAATATATGTTTTTAGATGCTGGAAGCTGCCCAGAGTGTCTGGGGCAAGCAACCCAGTCAGATGGGCAGGGTGCAAATAATAATTTATTTTTATTTTTATTAGTTCAAGATGGTGCTGACCTCCCCATGCAGTTTGAAGGAATTACGCTGACAGATGAAAGCCAGGGGTAGGGGGTATATTGTTTTACATCATGAATATTACCTCAGTGTATGATCAATTACTGCTCAGTGTCAGACACCTTGCCTCATGACAATCCTGGATTTCTCTAGGTGGGTTGAACCAAGGCGATCAGGGCCGGTTCCACTGTCCAAATCAGTGACATCTGGAACAGATTGGGCTGGCATCTTGACTCAAAAGGCTGTCCAACGTTACCGAAATGCAGACAAAAAATGCTCCAGTTTCTTCTCTCCTCCTACTCTACCTTCAGTCCCAGGTTTAGGTCTCCTCTTCCTGCCTTGGGACCTCTGTAGTCTTGGCCTCACCCTTTTCAATCCTCAGATGCACCTTTCCCCCACAAATTTAAGTTCCCAAAGCTACAGATGACAAGTATGTGGTTAAAACAATGATCATTTCAGGAATGTGCATGGGCCCATTCAAGAACATAGTCTTGGATGCAGTAGAACTCATCTCTCTGAGCATCTCGGTTTTCATTTGTTTTGAAAGTTATCTTTTATGGCTGCACAGATATGCCTCCAGGTGAAACCAGACTACAGCTGACGAAAATTTCAAGTGAGTTTGGGCAACAGGGGCTTCACTGCTTCTGCAAAACTACTTATTCATCCTCATGTCTAGCAGCAGAAGTATTATTCTACAACTTTTACCATTTTGCATAAGTTAAGAAGGCTGATCGCGGAAGAATTTATGCTTTTGAATTATGGTGCTGGAGGAGACTCTTGAGAGTCCCATGGACTGCAGGGAGATCAAACCTATCCGTTCTTAAGGAAATCAGCCCTGAGTGCTCACAGGAAGGACAGATCGTGAAGCTGAGGCTCCAATACTTTGGCCACCTCATGAGAAGAGAAGACTCCCTGGAAAAGACCCTGATGTTGGGAAAGATGGAGGGCACAAGGAGAAGGGGATTATGGAGGACGAGATGGTTGGACAGTGTTCTTGAAGCTACAAACATGAGTCTGACCAAACTGTGGGAGGCAGTGGAAGACAGGAGTGCCTGGCGTGCTCTGGTCCATGGGGTCACGAAGAGTTGAACACGACTAAACGACTGAACAACAACATGCTAAAAGCATGCATACTTGGTGTAATTTATTCAGAAGTAGCTTTCCGCCTTGCCCTAATTAACACATATATATGTAAATTACAGAGAATGCACGGGCCAGAAGGAATCTTTGCTGCATTGGACGGAGCAACAAGAAGACATTCTGGCACCCAGGGCAGAAATTCCAAACCACCATTTTGCCACAGTGGTAAAAAATAAAATCTAAATAAATGTTTTGTTGGCATTTAAAGGGTACCCCAAAATATCTGTCTGCAGCAGGTCCCTCCTCACTGTGCCTAAAGTTGTGATTGGTACAGCGTAGAGCAAAACATTGAAAGGAACTGTAGGAAAAGAGGCAGCTCTTCCTCCCCGCCAAATCTCACAGATTGTCTTTGCTATATCTAGCTACAGCATCACTGAAACAAGTAACATCTGGAAACTAAATCAATGTGTCAGGGAACCTGTTTATGTCCAGGGGCACAGCTGCCCCTTCCAGTTTCAGCAAGTCATGGCAAGTTATCGTCAGACATTCATCACTTATGACCAAAGTCGCTTTCATACTGCATCACCAGCTGTAATGTTATCACTGAAGATGAACTGGAAGGGCACAATAGAAGAGAGGGAGAGGATTCTGAGACCAAGCAAAATAAAAGTGGAAGGACCCACTGGACCTCACAGGGAGAAAATAGGTTCTGAGAGAAATCAAGGATGGGTTGCTCACAGCCAAACACACCACTTTGACCACTGCTGCTTGCCTGTATGCAGCCAGTAAAATATCTATCTGACGAGCACTCACATAAAAAGGCAGTATAAACAGAAGAGTCCATTTTGAAGCTATTTAAAAATTGTTTTTATCATTTAACGTCCTTGGGAAAAGAGGCCATTTTATGCCCCACCCTTTTATAAGAGCTAATTTTGCTTTCCTTGAATTAGTACTAAGAACTTCCAGCCTTTAAAGGATTTATGCATCTTAGTCAAGACTATAGGTGACCTAAGAACAGAGGTGTGGCAGGGAATGTTTGGGGCATTGGGCAGAGGGGATGTTCATTGCTTCAAAAGGACTGGGGCAAATTTATACTTTATAGGAAAGAAAATTGTAAACAGTTGAAAACATTTGTAGGTTTAAGTTGAAATGTTTGGTAATGGGAAATTAAGGAGCTGATTTACTTATAAGAAGGTGATTGCTAAAAGATATATATAAGGTAAAAAAGTGAATATAGGAATGTGAAGAAATTGGTAAAGTGATATGGAAGTCTGTTAGAGGGAGGGAAGGGGGTCAATGCTTTATTTAAGTAATGCTTTAAGCTATCAATTTTTTTTATTTTTTAATACTGAAATTTTTAATACTGAAATGTAATGAAATATGGAAAAACTTAATAAAAATTATATTTTTTAAAAAAAGAACAGAGGGGATGTTCAGTGCTGGGAAAGGGGTGGGGTGGGGTGGGGGAGAAGAGTGAGACAGATTCATCATACCTGGGGCTCTTATCCACAAACTAAACCAGGAATTCATTCCAAAGTCTCCCTCTCTTCGCTTGGACGTCACCGTGGTTCAATCAAGGAGGACACAACGACAGTAGGGATTGAGTTCTGCTTCCTAATCTTTCAACCTCTGTTATCCAAGGTGAAAACCATCACCAAGGTGATGATTAGCACTGGATCCATGACTACGCCACACAGTTACCAAGAGACAAGATCTGTGCTCACCAAGACTCCAGAAATTGTTCTAAAGCTCATTATCTCGGAGAGCGACACTGGCATTGCAGGCCCCAAATGACATTTTCATGAGTTCTCCAGACATAAGGGAGGACTTGCATGAACACACCCATGTCTTTAAAGGTAGCAGAAGCAGCTGCCCTGAATATGAATGGTAGATCAGCTTTCTCCTCCAACTACCCTTTCATAACACGAGACACAATCTAACCTGCAGCACAACCATGCTACACAACGTTTATGAGACAGTACTGCTTCAGGTGACAGAGGACAAGATGGTTGGACAGTGCTCTCGAAGCTACTAACATGAATTTGACCAAACTGCAGGAGGCAGTGGAAGACAGGAGTGCCTGGCGTGCTCTGGTCCAGGGGGTCATGAAGAGTCAGACACGACTAAACAACAACAACTGCTTCGGACTGCAGATGGGGAATGCTGGATCTGAAAGCCACCTTGGAAAACTTGCAAGTCATTGCCCAACCCCCACACAAACCCAAATTCCAGCCTGTGATTTCAGAACAAAGGGCAGCTCATAAATCATTTTCTAGACAGATAAATGAAATTTCAGGACTGCCATGGCCCTGACAGTTGCAGTATTTTGCAATGCACATGGATGATTCATTCTTAGGGAGGCCGGGAAGAGAGACATTATGATAGGCAGGAGTGTTTTTCAAAATTATCTCACATGCACTTTCTATAACAGCCTACCCCAACCTGGTGCCCATCAGATATTTTGGACTGCAACTCTCATCAGCCCTAGCCAGAATGGCTAATGGTCAGTGATGATGGGATCTGTAATCCAAAACAAATGGAAGGCACTACGACAAGGAAGATTGCTCTATACATAACGCAATCAATGCTGCTGCAGAAATAAGCACCACTATGCTTCTGCATTAGTGTTAGAGGACTGGCCAAATGCATGCAATAATATTGCCACTTAAAGGCCTTTCACATTTCTCATTGAGTTAAGTGCTCTCGCCCCCTTTTATCTGTACAGTCATGTTAATGGAGCAGCTCTGTATTCCCTCTCCATACCATCTCTGTGTCATAGAATCATAGAGTTGGAAGAGACCACAAGGGCCATCGAGTCCAACCCCCTGCCAAGCAGGAAACATCATCAGAGCACTCCTGACATCTGGTTGCCAAGCCTCTGCTTAAAGACCTCCAAAGAAGGAGACTCCACCACACTCCTTGGCAGCAAATTCCACTGTCGAACAGCTCTTACTGTCAGGAAGTTCTTCCTAATGTTTAGGTGGAATCTTCTTTCTTGTAGTTTGGATCCATTGCTCCGTGTCCGCTTCTCTGGAGCAGCAGAAAACAACCTTTCTCCCTCCTCTATGTGACATCCTTTTATATATTTGAACATGGCTATCATATCACCCCTTAACCTCCTCTTCTCCAGGCTAAACATGCCCAGCTCCCTTAGCCGTTCCTCATAAGGCATCGTTTCCAGGTGTCGTTTTGTACTCTGCACTGAATTCAAAGACTACAAGTTGGATGGTGGAATTATCATTGAAAGTGGTAACTCTTTGGTAACTCTCCAAGGATCCGTGGATTCCCTAGAACAGAGTGTGGAGAGCCACTGTTCTATCGTACTCTGAAAAGTCGGCATAGTTTCCACTGAGGAGGTAAGACCAGTACAGTTGTACTTCGGAAGTCGAACGGAATCCGTTCCAGAAGTCCGTTTGACTTCCAAAATGTTTGGAAACCAAAGACTGGCTTCCAATTGGTTTCCAATTGCACAAGTGCACCAGGGACAATAGGGAAACCTGTGCCGGATGTTCAGCTTCCCAAAAAACGTTTGACAACTGGAACACTTGCTTCCGGTTTTCAATCATTCGGGAGCTGGAACATTCGACTCCCAAGGCGTTCGGGAGCCAAGGTATGACTGTATCTGTTCTGTACCACTTGCAGAGACCTGTTCTCTCCCACGCAAACCCCTGCACAGAAAGCTAAAATTGTTTTGTATGGAGGCTCATTCAGAATGATTCTAAACCCCACTCCCAACTGGAAACTAGGAATTAATGTCTGGTACGCTGTTTGAGAGTGGCTACATATGAATCCCTTCCTTGCCATCTCTAGCCACCTGAAGCAAAATGAGAAGCAAATAAAGTAAAATAACTGAGCCCTGAATCTTCCAATTACCAGCAACGCTCTACATACCCAATAATGAAAAACCATTCATTAATTATGGGTGAAGTACACAACTGTTTCCACCTCTCTTTATTGTGGGAGCGGAAAGGGAGAGAGGGAGTGCAGAAAAAAGCTTGCTCTTCAGTCACCTGTGAGGTAGCAAGTGATACTCCTAATAGGCCTTTAAAGTTCACACACAGATCTTTAAACTTTAATAGTACGGTTACTTAAGCACAGGTAACATACACCTGCCTTAGCGGTTACATTTCACTTTCTTCAGGAAGCTAATGGATAATAAGAACTCTGTAATATTTCCCGTCGTTCGGTCCCTGCTCCTGCCCACCTAGCAGTTCAAAAGCACCCCTAAGTGCAAGTAGATAAATAGGTACCGCTTTATAGCGGGAAGGTAAACGGCGTTTCTGTGTGCTGCGCTGGTGCCGGCTCACCAGATGCCGCTTAGTCACGCTGGCCACGTGACCCGGAAGTGTCTCTGGACAGCGCCGGCTCCCGGCCTCTTGAGCGAGATGAGCACGCAACCCTAGAGTCGGACACGACTGACCCTTACGGGCAGGGGTACCTTTACCTTAATATTTCCTGTAAATGAGAGAGAATACAAGAGCATGGAAGGTAAGGATGTGGGCATAACTCAGGACGTTCTTGTAGTTTTTCACCCTGCAATTACTGTTTTACGACTGGGATTTTTAATACTGTATTTTATTATTTGAAGTTCACAAAGTGCCCAGAGAATCATGCTACTGGGCAGCCTACATAAATATCACAAATAAATAAATCAAGGCATGGCACCTTACAAATACAGGGATGAACCCTGACCCCGCCTTTCCAGGGATAGGAGGCAGGTTTTGGCATTGTGCTTGCCTCAGAAAAGATCTGCATTAAACACCGGTTGCATTCAGATGAACGTATCTCATCTGAATAAGCCAAGATACTGTATGTACGAGTGCTTTTGCCACACAAACAGTCCCTTCACTTCTCCCTTCATACAAGCAAGTGGAAAAATAAGCCACAAGTTGCCCAACCAACTTCTGAAACCATTAACCTGTTTGGGGAAAACATGAAGCTATAGTTTATGGAAGATTTCCCAGTTTGCATGAAGGGTCTGGACTAACCTCCCTTTGAGAAAGAAACACCAAAACCTGCTTATTTTATCCACATTTGGTTATTATTACTCAGCTTTGAAGACAAACATCATTTTTCTCCAGACAGTTTGAAGGAAAGAGTTCTGCTTATGGCATGTATATTTCTCTTGCTTTTGCCTCTGGTAATCAGGTATGGCAAGTTTCTGAACTGTTTCGATACGGACGTTTCATGTTGCCTCTGATAGACACCACGAGAAACAATGCCTCTCTCAAATTACTTTGAATTCTCTTTTAAAAAAACTACTCAACTGTCTCTAGTAATAAACATAAGGTGAGATGTTCATGGTGGAATCAAGTGACAGATCTATTTTGACCATATAATACTGTGAGGAAGGAGAAGGTAAGAATCTAAAAAGATGCTACAACTTATTAGATCACCATTTTTAGATTCTTGCTCTCAATGTATTCAATATGCTAGGAGCACTAATTCCAACAGCCTAATCTCCAACTATGGAATACGGTCTTGAATAATTATTACAGAAGAGAAACACCAGCTGCTTATTGTGGGTATTCAACCCACCACACGTGAGCAACACACACTGCCTCACAAGTAAGGAGAGACACAAAACTCAAACCATCTTATTTACAAAATGTGACATTCATGCTGCATTCTAAACCTCTTCATCGTTCTCATATGGAATCAAGATCAGCTTAGCTCACAGACGGGGGCCAATCTTAATTAATGGCATTGTTGTATTATGTTTTATCACGTTACTGTTATTTATTGCTTGTAAGCCGCTTAGGGATTCATTTGAATGAAAGTGGCATAGAAAATATAACAAACCAAATCAAACATTTATAACAGTGCTTTTGCACGGCTCCAAATTCTCCTTCACGTATTTTAGTAAACATTACAATGGGGGTAAGTCTGATCTCTAGACCACAGAAAGCGGCTGTGACTGAGAGAGAGGAGCTTGTCAAGGGGTCAACTCAATGAAATCTGAACCAGATATTTCCTGGCTCCCAACTCAGTCTCTCAGCCCCCAAACTGCCCTAGTTCTCTGAAACAGCAACAGTGCTAATAGCAGTCCCAACAGAAGAAATCTGCTTCTCATTACATATGTTTGAATGGTTTTTGTAAAGGAATGTATTATGGGGACGGAGCAGGCAAAGAGGTAGCGCTTGTCACCTATGGCTTTTCAGTTTCATCATAAAGAGCAGCTTAACATTAATTAATGCAATTGCAAAGACGACAGATTCCATGGGTGGGACCCAGTGTTTTTCTCCATGTGTTTAAGGAGCTCCTTATCTCTGTAACTCTCCTTTGATGAATGGAGGTTCTTCCCATGCACGGAGCAAAACATTGTGGTAGGAGATAATGCCATATGCCTGCAATGGATGTTTTGCTTTTTTAAAAAAACATTGTGACTTCCTAATGAATGTTGATGGTTGGGGAAGAGCTTTGATTCCCTCCACCCTTGTAAGCAGCAAGGGAGTGATTCTTCCCAGAGAATGCTTAGAAGGCACACTATGGAAATCTATTGCTGAAGCTAAGCAGGACTTGTCCCATATGCTGCCTGGATGGGAGACCACCTGGAGTGCTGGATGCACGCAAGGCACTTTCTGAGCTGTTCAAACATGGGCAGGGTATGAGAAGTGGCATAAATAAAGGCAGTTCTAAGTATACAGAACCAAAATAATTGTGTAGGAAGTCTTCCAAAGTGATACTTATTGGAATGAGATCAACATTACTTTTGTCATTGCATTTCCACCTCCATCTGTCGACGGAAAATGTCGTGTGTTGCCTGGGCTTTCACAGATGGGCTTTTAGAGAAATGATAGCAAGCAAGAAATCGGTGAATCTTAAAATAGGGAGGAGTGTGTGCATAATCTTTTATTTAGATGAGTCCGCAAAATTTAGAGGTAACACAGCACAGTAGACCTGAACATCCCACATGAAGCTGGATGCCACTGGCCTGCACATTTAGTTTCAGTCAATACTCTCGTCTCCCCACCAAATAAAACCAACAGGCACTGGGGTAGGTCTAAAAGGGGAGTTGAGATTTAAAAGCGATTTAGAAGTTTACAATGAGAAAGTGGCAAGTAATAGGAGGCATTTCAGAAAATGGCATTAGAGAGAACAAAACTGAGCACAGTAATACAAGGGTTTCTTGTTTGTTTTTTAAATGACTACTGCCCTCTCATCATTGTGGTATTATTGGTAAGGGTAACCTCGTTCCTTTATATTTGAATAAGCATTTAAGAGTCTGCCCCACAAAGCCCCATAAAAATGAAAGTAATCTATATGAAAGACAATATGAAATGCTTTGAGCAGCAAAAAAAAAGGAAAAGAAAAAAAATATATAAATGCCAAGCATCGCCTCTCATGTGAAGCTTTAAAAGTATTATGACCGCTGACTACTATTTTAACCTATTTTGGTCTATTTATTCAGATTTATTACCTTGTCACTCTCTCTCCTCTCTCTGAGACAGTGTCAGCAACAACCATTTTGGAATACGAAAAACATGACATTTAAAATACATATTCTATTATTTATACATCCCAGTGTCTTCAATCTTTTCATTCATATATATATGTTTCTCTGTGTAGAAGAGATTTAATTGAAGTTTTCACAATACAATTAAAATAACTAACCTACAAGAAATACAGAAAAGAAACTAAAAACTGGTTCCTCCCCCCCCCCTGTTTATATATTACAATGCTATAATTAAAACATCTTGCATCATTTCCAGAAAATACCAAGCTCAGATATTGGCTAACTTCCAGAGACAATGAACTGAGAGCTGAGCAACAGCCACTAGGGACACTTATATGTCTCATGATTCTTATTCGCTGTATAAGAGGTCCGCTTATACTGCCTACAAAAGGAGAGGAGAGGTTTCTTTGCTATAACGATTCAAGTTCCTTCAAGTCCTTGCAAGGTCAAAACCTGTGGTCTTAAATCATAGCCAGAACAGACCCTATAATCTACTGGAGAAGCAGTGGCAGGAGACCACCTTTCAGACTGAGGGCTTGTCCTCTCAACTGTGAAATGTCGGGGGACTACATGTCAACATGGGGGCAAGGCCAGGGGCAAAAGTTAGCAGAGCACCAAATGGAAAACTGTACATTTGTACAACAGTCTACTTTCCACACAGACTCACACCCCCCTCTCTTATATTCCATCCAGCCAAGCAAGTACAGTGGTACCTCGGGTTACATACACTTCAGGTTACATACGCTTCAGGTTACAGACTCCGCTAACCCAGTAATAGTACCTCGGGTTAAGAACTTTGCTTCAGGATAAGAACAGAAATTGTGCTCTGGCGGCGCGACAGCAGCAGGAGGCCCCATTAGCTAAAGGGGTGCTTCAGGTTAAGAACAGTTTCAGGTTAAGAACAGACCTCCGGAACGAATTAAGTACTTAACCTGAGGTACCACTGTAGCATTATAAGAAAGTGCTTGCAGTGATGCATCTAACCATGTTGCTCCCTTGATCCCTGTCCTTCATGGTTAATAAAATCTACCCAGCAGGGCATGTTTGGGTGGGTTTGGGGTGTGGTGAATGCATCATTACAGTGGTAGATCCCACTGTTTTGAAATTGGTGGCGGCACATACACTCTTAAGAAAGCTCACCCAGGACTTCCTGTCCAAGTTATTGGCCGGTTTATAATATCAGTGGGTGTTTTTTCTAGAGTTTGGTTGGATGGTTTTATTGTTCCCGAATCAATGTTATTGTTCTTAGAGTTTGTTTTATCCTGTTTTACTGTTTCGACGGCTTTATGCTCTGAGTAGCCTATACAATCGACGACAATGATGACAGTGATTCAAGGACACGTCCCAGCTAGGCAAAGCCATTGAAAAAGGATGAATAGTCAGTCTAGTGAGGAGTGTGGCCTGGGAAGAACTGTGCATGAGGGCAGGGTGTCACCTGAAAAGAGTCCCGAGGGCCAGAAAAGAGATTCTGGAGAGCCACATTTAACACCTTCGCCTGAGGCTCCCATACCTGGACTAAAGGAGCACCTACATGATCAATATGGACTTCAAGGGCAGTACTGCACACAGCACATTGCGGTAGTCTAGAATTAGAATTTTAAATGATTCTGCCTCTTACCCTTGCTTAGAGATGTGAAGGCCTGGGGGGAAATCAGAAAAAATGGGAAATAAGCAACTGCACCTTTGTACTTTATTTTATTTTATTTTTACCTCCAGGCTTTCACATCTCAACCTTTGCCAGATCAACTGAGCAGAACCTTCTTGCCTTCTGCACTTCAGGCTTCAAGAACTGACTACAAGAATCTGGATTCAGGCATGTTTGTTCATGGCCTTGAAAGATACACATTTGTTGCACATGCAAAATAAATAAATAAATAAAAATTACACATACAACGGAGCAAAATAACACCGTATTCCAAATCTTAGCAGTCTCCCAGAGTGCACTAATATAAACACTGAACCAGATGGACCCCTAATGAAACATTTCTCCCAGTGAGAAATCATCTGTCACATCACTGATATTTTCCTGTCAGGTATTAAAAGAGGAAATACTAAAAAGTCATGCAAAGAAGCTATCATCTCAAGCAAAAACCTTTCATTGCAGTCACATTATATGTAGTTAGGATATCAAGCTAGTCAAGTCAAGTGTGGTCTTATCTGGAATACTGCCAGTCAGCCCCCGTTTTCAAATGGGCCAGTGTCTGCTAAAATGTTAAAGGAAAATACCACTTTACCATCTTATAGATCAGCCTTCTGCTCTCTCTCAGTGGCAATGTTTTCCTTGCCCAGTGCAAGAAAGTAGTGTACCAAACAAGGCAAATTCCTTTAAAATGAATGCATTTGATTAGGAGAATTTTAAATCTACTGGCAATGGCAACCAGATTAATGACGTCATGCATTACACAACTGCGGTTACAGCAGGATAAAAACCATATCCAAAGCAATTTCACACGGTCTTTCACCTCTAACTGCTTTCCTGTAAAATAACAGTCCAACTTCAGAGATGTTTATCTGGAAAGTAACTTTACACATTGTGCTAAGATTCATCCAGTTTTGCAAGTTACAACAATTATGCAATCATGTCATGGCGGTTAAAGTTAAGACAGAGATAGAAGAGAGAAAAGAGCACTTAACTTTAAACCACACAAGGCATTCTTAAGCGTCAAACACTGAGGTTTTTAATCTTCAGAGTGAAATGAAATTTCTTCTGTAATTAGTGGAGCTGTACATCTATTTCAGTCACTCCAAACCCTTCCCCTCCACCAACCAGGTATTATATTTCAACAAAGCAATTTTCAAGGGAAAGACTGCCAGTATGCTACAAATGAGAGCAATGATTTAAAATTAACCACCACTTACTTTCTTTTTAAGCCAACTTTTTTAAAAACAAGCACCCAGGCTTCATTCATTCTATCATAGAATGTTCTCTATACATAGGAGTGAGAAGCAACTGCTGTCCTTTCCAACTGTACCCCATATTACTTTTCCAACTGTACAACCCATTTACTTTGCTCCATAGAATTCAATGGGGGCCACTGAGATCCAAGCCAGCCCCTCTTCCCATAATCTTTCCCTTATTCTCCTGTGCAGGTCATGTTCCTGTAGTTTGTACTCCATGAGATTTGGGTAGATTTCAAATTCAGTTCCCTTGTATTTCCAGAATGTATTAATTTGGAAAGAAAATACTCATTTCCCATCAAAACCCTGAAGTGACCCCATGTCAAAAATGAAGACATTTGCACCCACTGTATTAATGCTGCAAGGGACTTTTTTATGTGTCATTATGACAGGTGGTGGAGGGAGCGAGCCGCATTCTAGTGAGTGAGCCTGTCCCTGGCTATAGTACTGGTGTTAGCCCTCTCACTGGTCAGAGCTGAAGGAGTTAAGGGGCAAAGGGATTAGGAGAGGGAGGCTAGGAAGATGAAACAGGTTTGAAAAGGCAACTGAAACCAGCTCAAGTTAGACTGCTTTTGAAAACTATTGGGAATTTTTTATAGAGTAAATGAAGGGATTTCACTCTGCTGAAATTCATCATTTACAACTTCAAAAGGGACACGGGTAATTTTAACCTGTGATCTCTTTCGTGGTTGATTATAAATACTGGGCGCATATATCTTAATCAGGCATTTGTCCCTAAAAAGTGTTAGGAGAGACATTCAATTTTAAACTAAAAGGAAACTGAAGGAAAATAGAAGATCAAAGAAGACTTATTCCTAATAACACACGGACAGTAAATTGTAGACATATGATGGATCTTGAGGAAGTCCCCCCAGAACGAGATTAGCCAAGCAAAATTTAAACCGAAAACTCAGAAAAAATGCCAAGATGGATCAAGAAATCCATCAAGAAAATTAAAAATGGAAAAACCAAGAGAAAATGAAGATAAATGAAGGAATGTGAATGAGGGGAAATCAAGTTTTATTTACCTTTCAAACTAATTAGTCTTTGGATGAAAAGAGGAAGCACATGAAAGGGTACATGGATATGAAGTCCGCTTAAAGAAGAGGGAAGATGAGTAGGGAAAATAGAAGGCTTTTCTTTTAAAAGGCAACTAGAGAAGTCATTTCATGAAGGAAAAGTTTGGTGGTTTTATTGCTGAAGCTAGAAATGTGCAAGTGGGAAAAAAAGAAAACAGGGCGAGGACAAAAACATTCCTTCTAATTTCATGTGGGCTCAGGTTGCCTTGGAAGGAGAGAAAGACAGGTAAGTTAAAAACTTGCTGAAAAGGCAAATAATGCATTTTGAGGATGAACCTGCTGGTGGCGACTGGAGAGTGACTGCTCAGGGACATGGCAAGTCCAGGATCCTGAGGAAAAGTGCTTTCTCCGAAGGAAGTTCCTGAGAGTGGCTAGAGTGCTGGATTAGGACCTGGAAGACTTGAGTTCAAATCCTCATTCTGCCATGAAGCGCTCTATCTCTCAGCCTAACCTACCTCACAGGGTTGTTGTGAGGATCCAATGAGGAAGCAGACTAGAACATCAACTCCACTAAGCCTTTCCAGCAGAACCAGCAAGATTTTGAAAAGAAATGGGAAATGGAGCTCAAAAGGTAACTATGGAACAGGCCGGGCAAGATTACCCCTGATGTGTAACATGGCTCTCTGGTGATAATAACCAAGGTTTTTGCTGAAGCGGAGCTGCGCAGAGAGGGAAAGCTGTGCAGGGCCCTTCAGCGAAGCGGCAGGATAAACAGAGCCCCTTCCATTTCCTGCCGCTTTGGTGGAGAGGCGCTGCGCAGAGAAAGAGAGGACATTTTTTTCTTGTTCTCCTCCTCTAGAACTAGGTGTGTCCTATAGTCGGGTGCATCTTATTGAGCGAAAAATACAGTATATTGTCTTCCTTCTGCAACTCTTTGTGCAGACTTTTTCAGGTCACAGGAGAAGGACGATCACACCGCCATGAGCTCACTGGAGAAAAGGTAGGTTACTGATGTAGTAATACATAAAATATACAAGTTCCTAAGGAGCTTGCACTTAGCAACATTGGTCATTCAGTCATTCTTTTCAGATGAGCTGGGAACTGAAGACGCCAGGTGGCCGCCATTCCTGTTTCCAAGGGAACTTCTACTGTCGAGATGTCACTGCAGAGAAGGCCTTTTCCTGTGTCGGTCCACAATGAGGTACACTTGCGGGCGGGACAACACTCTTTCTTTTGTTCCAGATCTTCTGTTTTACAGACGTCGCAGAGTTCACTGTGTCTGAGGCAGAACTGTTTTGTTAACTCCCAAGATGCAAAGTGAGTAAGAGCTCTTGATACATCAAGTAAAAACCTGCAGCAGTGTATTATTGAGAGAAACATGCATTTTGACTGCACGGCTTTAGGTAACCTGCTGTTTTTGGTCTTCTGTTTCTGTAGGAGAGAGAAAAGGTGCTGAAGATCCCAGTCTCTTCCAGGTGCATCTCATTGACACCCTCTCTTGACAGTTGTGTCTGAAGAACCCACAACACTCAGATGAAGCCGCCTCTTCCTGCAGAGTCACAGAAGTCATGGTGGACGTATTTTACAAACAAACAAACAAAAACTGAGAAAAATACCAAGATGGAGATTTTAAAGAGAATCAAGAAAAATGAAAATACTTAACGAAAAGCCAAGAGAAAATGAAGATGAAGGAAACTTCAAACTAAGGAGACTTTGGATGAAAAGAAGGAGCACATGAAAGGGTACATGGATATGAAGTCCGCTTAAAGAAGAGGGAAGATGAGTGGGGAAAATAGAAGGCTTTTCTTTTAAAAGGCAACTAGAGAAGTCATTTCATGAAGGGGAAGTTTGAGTTTTTTGTTGCTGAAGCTAGAAATGTGCATATGGGGGGGGGGGGCAAAGAAGGCAAGGAGAGGACAAAGCCGTTCCTTCTAATTTCATGTTGGCTCAGGTTGCCTTGGAAGGAGAGAAAGACAGGTAAGTTAAAAACTTGCTGAAAAGGCAAATAATGCATTTTGAGGATGAAGCTGCTGATGGCGACTGGAGAGTGACTGCTCAGGGACATAGCAAGTCCAGGATCCTGGGGGAAAGTGCTTTCTCTGAGGGGAGTTCCTGAGAGAGGTTAGAGTGCTGGATTAGGACCTGGGAGACTTGAGTTCAAATCCTCACTCTGCCATGAAGCGCTCTATCTCTCAGCCTAACCTACCTCACAGGGTTGTTGTGAGGATCCAATGAGGAAGCAGACTAGAACATCAACTCCACTAAGCCTTTCCAGCAGAACCAGCAAGATTTTGAAAAGAAATGGGAAATGGAACTCAAAAGGTAACTATGAAACAGGCCAGGCAAGATTACCCCTGATGCATAACGTGGCTCTCTGGTGGTAATAACCAAGGTTTTTGGATTTTATGTTATTTTTTTGCTGCATAGCTCAGACAACACAAAGTGTTGACTCCACACAAAAAACTTGGTTCCTCCAGCACTGAATGCCAATTTTAAAACCAGTCAGCTTCCTTTGCCAGTAACTTCACACCTGGAAATTAGTTCTGCAGTTGAAGGAAGGTAACTATTAAATACTTTTGACTTTTCAAAAGGTGGCGGCTTCTAGGTGAGCATCTCGTGTTTTGCTGGAGAGAAACTCTCTTTTCCACCTGCATTTCTTGTGCTAAGACACTTTAAAGTCTTAAAGGTATGTTTACCTTACAAACTAACTAGTCTTTGGATGAGGACAACTCAGTGATCTTTTTCAGTGCAATGCTTTTGTACTGGTCTCTCCGTTTTAATCTCTTCATCCGCTTCTTGAAAAAATGACTGTCAAAATGGCACTCTTTGACTGAACCACATCTAGGTGAGTATCCCTTGCTTGACTGGCAGTGGCGTAGCGTGGGTTGTCAGCACCTGGGGCAAGGCAAGTAATTTGCACCCCCTAACCCGTGGATTTGCGCCCCCTAACCCTAACCCCCAGATGTTGCGCCTGGTGCGGCCGGCCCCCCCTGCACCCCCCACGCTACGCCACTGTTGACTAGGGAGGAAATACCTAGTCAAAATGGTACTCTGTGATTCCTCATTCGTTTTAAGGTTGCGGCAAGACGGTTTGCGACTTTTTACCACAAAGGATTCTTCTGTATATTCCCATCCTAAAATGGAGCCTTTAACTCTGGAATATGTCTCCAATGTGTCTTGCAAGTGGAGCTGTACTGAAAGGACTAGCCTTTCCAGCAGCAACGACAAGATGACATAATCCCCCTTGCTTGGCTAGGGAGAAAATCTCTATTGTGTTCCGTCTGCAACTCATTGTGCTGAGACTCTTTCAGGTTGCAGTGACAGAGTTGTCAGAAGAGGCCCTATTCCGTGTCACCACATTGAGGCTCACCTGCTGGTAAGATAAACCAGGGACTCTAGATCGCAGACCAACAGAAGGAGCTGCCAGACACATGAAGCCAAATGGACAAACAAAAGGGTGAGCATTGAGCAATCTTTCCTCTTTCCACATACCAAGCTTAATGGCAGAGATTGAAGTCTCTTTTGTGCCCCTCTAGATCAAGGGCCTGAAGCTGAGGCTCCAAGACTTTGGCCACCTCATGAGAAGAGAAGACTCCCTGAAAAAGACCCTGATGTTGGGAAAGATGGAGGGCACAAGGAGAAGGGGACGACAGAGGACCAGATGGCTGGACAGTGTTCTCGAAGCTACCAGCATGAGTTTGACCAAACTGCGGGAGGCAGTGGAAGACAGGAGTGCCTGGCATGCTCTGGTCCATGGGGTCATGAAGAGTCGGATACGACTAAACGACTAAACAACAACAACAAAGATCAATGGCTCATCCAGCTTCAGACAAAAATGGCAGTCAAAATGGTATTCCATTGTTCAAGGATATTTAGGTCAGTACCCCTTGATTTACTAGGGAAGAAATCTCTTATCGTGTTCCATCTGCAACTTTTTGCACTAACATTGTTTTCTGCTAAGACTCTTTCAGGTTGCAGTCCCTGACTCGTCAGAAGTGGAAGCCCTTTGCAGCAGATTTCTTCATAACTCTTAAGGTTTTTCTTTTTCCTGAGAGAACATTCACAGAATGTTCTCTCAGGTTTTGCTTTTCCCCTTGTTGCATTGCTCAAAAAAAAAAGCAAAAGACACTGGCAGTCGGCGCTCCTGGTTCCCAGGACGGGGTTCAAATCCCTGCGGTGTCCATGCTTACTTCCAATGCAACTGCTAACTCACTCTATCCCTCTCTGTCTCTCTCTGTCTCTCTCTGCCTCTCTCTCCCACACTGCCCAAATAACAATTGGCTCCCTTTTTCTTAAGCCCAAGTATTAGCATGGGAGGGTGGTGACTTCAGTGGCTGAGCTTGATTCTTAACTCCACCGTTGCACCAAAGGACCATTTCAAGCACCAAGGTTTCCAGGACGGGGTTCAAGTCCCTGCGGTGTCCTCGCTAACTTCTAATGCAACCATCATGCCCCTCTATTTTCCCCTATATCACTCAAATCCCAAAGTATCAGCATGGGAGTGTTTTTGTGTGGGGATTTCAATGAATAAGCTTGGTTCTGAACTCCGTCATGGCATCTAAGGACCAATTCAAGCAACCTTTGCCCTGTGCCTGCTGCTCTAATGATGCTCCCCTGATGCATCTCCAGGTGTGTCTAGATAGGCTGGATCCTGTGGGTGCTTCCTCTCCTAGCATTCCCAGGTACTAAGGAGTACTACTCCCTTAGTGCTTTTTTAAAGAGAGTCTAATTTCACATCTATGTTTGTTTAGGAAGCAACATGCACACACACAAAAAATGCAGCCTATTTAAATTATGTGGAAAATGGACAAGGTCTCAATGACAGAGCAACTGGTACCACATGCACACATTAGCAGAACAAGCAGGTCAGTGTCCTCCTTTGGAGAAGACTTGTGTCCATCTGAAGGGCTATCAGAAGGTTAGGATAAACTCAGGTGGCCGTTCTCTGTCTGATGACCTCTATTTGAATGGCTGTCTATTCCAAATCTGGGTTAAAAGTAAAGGAAAGCAGGGGCCCTGGAACTGCCCATCAGAAGCCAGCCCCTTGGCAGAAGACTGAGCCCATGCACACAGGCCCTGGTTCTCCCCACTACAGTGAGATGTATAGTATTCCTCTATAAAAATTGTAGGGTGATATCTAACATTAGTCCTACTCAAGAGTAAAATCATGCATCCAGCTAATTCATACCCAGACTCACCGAAACCAATGGGTCTACTTTGTATGACTCAGTAGGGCAGTAATCATTTTAAAATATGCATCTATATACAGCATTTGCAAATTAGTCTCCTCTTTCTTTCTTTTTAAGCCATGTGTCAGTGGCCATTATAAGAAAATAGGCCAATTTCTGCAATTCGGAGAATCTAGCTGGATGCTGAAGGGCAACAAAGTTTAGTGAGCAGGAAGAACTTGTGGACGGAAGCAGTTCAGACTCCGAGGCTGAAGCAGAGGAGGGGCGTCAAGAGACTGATGAGGAATCCAGGGAGTCTCTCTCTCCTCCTGCGACAAGCTCCCCTCCAGCCTTGTCTCCAAGAACGCACAGAATAATGAGGAGAGTGGAGCAGAGGCCAGAGATGCTCAGATGCTGTTTGAGACTGCTTGGGAGAGGAGGAGCCTTAGAAGGCAGGGACCTCAGTCCTGACAACTGCTCCACAGGGGCAAAACCTAATGGGAAGTGTTGCTGAGTTGTATGTTCATTTCCTCAAATAAAAAGTCAACTGGGCACTGACAACTGGCCTTGCTTCTTTGTGCTGACCTGCATCTGACTCCAGCCCTGGCAGCCTGGCCCTTTGTTTCCCCCCTGATCATCCCCACCTAACTCTGCTTAGAAGGAAGTCCCAGTGATCCGGCCAGTGTGCTTTGGGGGCACAGCTATAACACAGTGGTGGAGAGTGTGTGTTGTAGGGAGGAGGTCACAGATTTCCAGATATGGCTGCTGGAGGAAATCCTTAGAGAGACACTGACAGTCATTGATGCAAAGCCAGATGGCCTAATTCAGTTATAAGGCAGCTTCCTTTGTTCCTATGCTTAGGGTTGCAGCCATGAAGCTCAATTCCACGGATGAATTGGGTGGGGCTTCCTCCCAAGGAAGCACACAAGATGGCAGCTTAGGCTTGCGGTCTAGGAGTATCCACAGTGGCATCATTCATAGAATCATAGAATTGCAGAGTTGGAAGGGACCCCGAGGGTCATCTAGTCCAACGCCCCTGTGATGCAGGAATCTCAGCTAAAACATCCATGACAGGTGACCATCCAATCTTTGCTTCCAAACCTCCAAGGAAGGAGAGTCCACCACCCTCCTAGAGAGTCTGTTCCACTGCCTAACAGCTCTTATTGTCAGAAGGATCTTCCTACACTTAGTCAGAAAGGCCTCTATGGGCATATATGGGCATTGTTGGCAATCAATGCCACACAGCATGGCATTACCCTGGCCCCCTACTCTAAGTAAGTTGATTTGATAACAACAAAAACAGGACATAAAATCATGCTTGGTCCTGGTTTATTTCACTAACTACAGTCAAACCAGATATCTCTGAGTGTGGATGTCACGGGAAACTGTGGTTAGTTTGAAATCAAAAGGACATCTTTCTGATCTCGTCCAGTGGCATGCAAATGAAGAGAAGCATACATGCCTGATACTTGTGCAGACTCATTCACGTTATTGGAAAATGAGATGTTTTTAACAACTGAAGATGGGGTAGGTGCACTAGAGCAGTGTTTCCCAACCTTGGGCCTCCAGCTGTTTTTGAACTACAATTCCCATCATCCCTGACCACTGGTCTTGCTAGCTAGGGATGATGGGAGTTGTAGTCCAAAAACAGCTGGAGGCCCAAGGTTGGGAAACACTGCACTAGAGTTAAGCTGTAACAGCTAGCCAGTGCAGTTTTGGTTGGGAAGGGATTAACAGGGGAAATGCTGTCTCCCAGCTTCCTGCTGAAACTTACAAATGATCAACAATGCAACTGCTTGACCCAGCAACCGTGAACAGACGCTATTCTGTCACACAAGGCTGGTTACACTCTCCCTACTAGACATGTTTGGGAGCACAAATGTAAACGCGAGCTCATTAAGTATTGCAAATATGTGCCGGCATTTGCAAATTTATTTAGGGTCTTTTGTTTTAAAGTGGAAGGCTGGAGTATGATTTCCTTCTAACTGATACCATACTACAAGCAAAACACTTGAGAAAGTCCTAAGAGCAGGGGGGACACAGGGGTCTGGAATTGCTCCCGGGGAAGTCTTCCAGTGGCTCAAACATTACTAGTAAGGCCACCAGGGATTTTGAGTTGCAAAGAATTAATCTTACAAGAGTACTTGAGGCAGGTAGTGAGTGGTGTGCAACCTTACAAATGTAAACAAACACTTTTTCAAAGATCATAACTTGGGTTTAAAAAACACTGTGATGGCTGCATTCCTAAACACATTTACTTGGGATTAGATACTACTGGACTGACTTCCAGGATTGTGTTGTGTTTATCACTTTAAAGTAAACATGGAAGTTGATGTTCCAAATTGGGGAAAATTATGCTAAAATAATACTGAATTTAACATTTTAAAAAGCTATAATACCTTTTAATCTAGTCTTCTTCGTGACACTGTAGTTTGTGTAGGATCAATTATTTTGACATACCTGTTTCTGAGAGCCCTGTACCATGTGATATTTGGAATGTAGATTAGACTCTTGAAAACTAAGAGATTTTCTTATCAGTATAGTTCAGTGTCAGCTTTAGACCTCAAAGCAGCATCTTTAACATTACAGGACCAGCATTCTCCTAGATATTTTTAGTCCTCAGCATCCATCTGCATGGGACTTTGTACCACTGGACCTCTTCTCCTTTCACTCATAGTGGTATTTGCCTATTATGGAGGCTCGTTGGAGAGGTTTAGTTCTTCTGCCGTACCATGCCTCTTCCATTCCACTTTCAAAGAATATGTTTCTTGTATTTCATAGTCAGCTCTCTGATGCAATGGCTGGATTCTTGAGTTCTGAAGATTGAGATGAGCTATATACTATGAACAACTTCATTGATTGCTTTCATTTGGGAGAAAACAGGCGTAGCTTCTCCTAAACATGCAGTTCCTCATAAGTTGAACAAACAAAGTAGCTTCATAACGGCCAATGCTGTCTCCCCACCCCTCCATTGCTGTTGTATCTGAACAAATTGTGAGCACAATGCTCTAATTCAGAAACGATCACAACTGTTGACAATAATGTCTCTGTCTCTCAACAATCCTGTAACTTTGCACATCAAACCTGCACATTTGATACCTCTGCATGTTGTTTTGATACCTGCCCAGGTACCTTTTTTGCATGTAGAAAAACAATTCAGGTTGAAGGCTAGGCTAGAACCTTTCTCCCTTATGAGCTAGTTTTCTAACAATCAGATCTCATTCATGTTTACTCAAGAAATAACTTCACTGATTTCAGAAGGATTTATCACTAAGTAAACATGCATAGGACAGCAACACAAATTCAGGGAATTGTTTACAGAAAATTTTATTAGAGTCTCAACAGAGCCAAACCACATAACATACACTAGAAAACGATCTGCCTATTTCAAGAGGGGTGTTCACAAGATTCCATGACTTTAGCACAAATTAATTAATCTGGAAGAAACATGAACCCTAAATCCTACCCTTTTAGTCACTAAATGGGATTAGGACTATAATAACCATTCCACACTTTACAGAACTTTCTCAAAAACCACTTAACCAATCAGTTAACTCCTTAACCCACTCCTCTTCCCATAATCCGGGTGACTGGGGAGATCCTGGAAGCCGCACGCTTTGCATCATTTAGTGACTCAGACAGCATGCATTAGATTCTTTAGAATATATTCAGGCGCACAATGAGACAATTGTAAAAAGACAGCAATGCAAATCCTCAATGGGGTATGCAAGAGAGTCTCTGAAATGTGCTTATCTCATCGGTAATCTTCTGCATGCTCCTTTATTGTCACATCACGCTGTCTGGTGTTCTTAAATTCACAAGGCATACCTAAAACTGGAACCCCAAGTTCAACATAAAAAGCTCAGGCCTTAAATAAACGCTAAGTTAGGTGGTCTTTTTAACATAGAAGATCGTTCTTAATCAGGGTGCTCAAAATAATTTTTTCTGACCATTTCCTAAAACCCACACACACACACCCTGCCCCTGGTCCCATTGGCGAATATTCCAGTTGGCGAATATGCTTTCCCCACAGTGACCCTATCATGTAACACTGTTCCCATAGGGCAGTGCTAACTAACTTGTGGCTCTCCTGTGGCTGTTGGACTCCATCTCCATAAACCCCAGCCAGTATGGCTAACACATCAAGGATAGTGGGAAATAAGAGTTCAACAACACTAGAAGGCCACCAGTGTTCAAAATTCATTTTGCAACTGGCTATTGGCCACTTGTGAAGCAAAGATGCCCATTCACCAGGATGGCACATGACGTCAACATCTGGAGGTGCATGCCTGGAGATCCTTGGATCTTGACTGTTTTCACATACTAGCAATGCATCCTGTAAAATTACTGTATTTTTTGCTCTGTAAGACGCACCAGACCATAAGACGCATCTAGTTTTTGGAGGAGGAATACAAGAAAAAAAATAATCTGAATCTCAGAAGCCAGAACAGCAAGAGGGATCGCTGTGCAGTGAAAGCAGCAATCCCTCTTGCTGTTCTGGCTTCTGGGATAGCTGCGCAGACTGCATTCGCTCCATAAGACGCACACACATTTCCCCTTACTTTTTAGGAGGGAAGAAGTGAGTCTTATAGAGCAAAAAATACGGTATATTTTATCTGCACAGAGTAACTTTCAGGAACCAATAATGCATATTGAAAAATGTGACTTTTGAGCTGTCTGGCTCCAAAATGGCAACCAGGCATTCCGTTTTGGCGGCTGTAACCCTGGTTTAACGAGCTATTTGGTGCCTAACTTTTATACCTGAGTTTCTAGCACTGTTAGCCACTTCCTGCTCTAGGGTTTTCTATACTGCAACACTCCAATGCCACGTAATAATGGCTCCCATTAAAATTTTTAAATGCAGCACCAGCTTTGAAAATGCAAGGCTCCTCTCCAAGTGATTTCCCTTGCCTCTTTCCCTTGTCAGACTTAACCTAGGTTTAAAGTCACCAATCCAAGCACAACCCTTAATATAAACCATGGTTCTACCATAAACCTGAAACAGAAACCATGACTTTAAGTGGATTTGTAAACCACGGTTGGCACTAACCGCTGGGCTTCACTACAACCAACTGTAAGTAATATGTAGTCATGCACTGAAACGTATTTTTTCTTCCTTCTTTCGAAAAGGAAAGAGGAA
This sequence comes from Podarcis melisellensis, assembly GCF_964234715.1. Lineage (NCBI taxonomy): Eukaryota > Metazoa > Chordata > Lepidosauria > Squamata > Lacertidae > Podarcis > Podarcis melisellensis. Next base: position 33,403,800 of record NC_138534.1, read on the forward strand.
CACATTTCCAAACAAGGTGAGAAATTCAGAATGAAACAAAGGGTCTCTCACCAGCTGAACTATTTAGGCATGGACCAAACATACCGTATTTTTCGCTCTATAGGACACACCAGACAATAGGAGGGGGAGAACGGGGGGGGGGGAATTCTCTCCCTCTCTGCGCAGCACCCCTTCAGCGAAGCGGCAGGAGAAACGGAGCCCCTTCCATTTCTCCTCCCGCTTCACTGAAGGGGCACCAAGCAGAGAGGGAAAACTGTGCAGCGCCTCTCCAGCGAAGCGAAGCCTGGAGAGCAAGAGGGATTGGTGTGCACCGATCCCTCTTGCTCTCCAGGCTTCAGGCGGCTTTCCGCAAGCCTTCGGAGTGCAGGGGGAACTCCTGCTGCACTCCGAAGGCTTGCGGATAGCTGCCCGAAGCCCCCGGAGCGCAGGGGGAGCTCTCCCTCTGCGCTTTGGAGGCTTCGTGTTGCTATCGCTGAAGCCAAGGAGCCTGCATTCGCTCCATAGGACGCACACACATTTCCCCTTAATTTTTGGAGGGGAAAAAGTGCGTCCTATAGAGAGAAAAATACGGTATATGGAATTCACCAATCTCTTCCCAGGAAGGAGTTCCTCTGACCCCGCAATCCTTGAGGAAGGGCTTTAGCTCACTGGCAGAACATGCACTTTGCATTTTAAAAGCCCCAGGATTCAATCCCCCAACATTTCCAGGTAAGGTAGGAAATGTTTCCTGCCTGAAACCCAGGGAGGTTGTTCCCAGTCTATGTCGACAGCACTGAGCTAGATGTCCAGTGGTTTGACTTGGCGTAAGATGGCTTCATCTGTATGTTTTTAATCCAATGATGAAGGTGACCTGAAAATAGCAGAGCCTTTAATCAGTATCCTCTGGGCTCAGAGCGCTCATCTTGTCCTTGAATGATTGCAGTGTGGTTCACATTTTCAGTAGTTTGCATATACTTAAAACTAAAATCTTGTTTAGCAGTTATCTGCAGAATTATTAGAAAGCCAAATTGGAGGGGGCACCCATTTTCAGAAAGCACTTTAGAGAGGGGTAATGAACTTTGCTCATAAACAGATGCTCATTTTCTTTATGGGATGATTGGCTTGGTTAACAAGATACTATAAATTTAAGAATGGCAGGAACATACAATTGGGCTGAAGGGATTCTTAACTGTGTTTTCTCAGTTATTGCCCCTTGTTATCACTGATGTCTCTGTCACAGTCAATACAGTGGTACCTTGGGTTAAGTACTTAATTCGTTCCGGAGGTCTGTTCTTAACCTGAAGCACCACTTTAGCTAATGGGGCCTCCCGCTGCTGCTGCGCCGCTGGAGCACGATTTCTGTTCTCATCCTGAAGCAAAGTTCTTAACCCGAGGTACTATTTCTGGGTTAGCGGAGTCTGTAACCTGAAGTGTATGTAACCTGAAGCATATGTAACGCTTCAGCATATGATTTTGCAGCCGCTAGTCATTGCTCTGGGACGCGGGTGGCGCTGTGGGTTAAACCACAGAGCCTAGGACTTGCCGATCAGAAGGTCGGTGGTTCGAATCCCCGCAATGATGGGGTGAGCTCCCGTTGCTCAGTCCCTGCTCCTGCCAACCTAGCAGTTCAAAAGCACCTCAAAGTGCAAGTGGATAAATAGGTATCAGATACCGGTAAATAGGCTCCAGCGGTAAGGTAAATGGCGTTTCCGTGCGCTGCTCTGGTTTGCCAGAAGCGGCTTAGTCATGCTGGCTACATGACCCGGAAGCTGTACGCCGGCTCCCTCGGCCAATAAAGCGAGATGAGTGTCGCAACCCCAGAGTTGGGCATGACTGGACCTAATGGTCAGGGGTCCCTTTACCTTTACTAGTCATTGCTCTCCTACTTTAAGCTGTTGAAAAAAGGTGCCAGTATTGTGTATCGGCGTGTACCGCCAGGGGAAAAAATCACTGAGAAGCACAGAAAATCTACCAGACATTGGCTGCTCTCTCTCGCAGAATCACAAGACTGCTATGGAGGAAACTGTGAAGTCCCACCTTTTGGAGACAATATAAAAGAACTTGCTGCATCAGATTTGCTATGGGCAACCCTGACTGACCCTGTTATGTTGACAGCAGAAACTCTAACCTAAGAGCTTCACCCTGCAAATCAACAGGGACCAGCTGCATTAACAGACGCAAGAAAGAGCAAGCTTTATGTCATGAATCTGACCACTGAGTCCTCTGAAATGACTTCCACTGGTGCTTCCTTCCAGGTATGTAGAAGAAGCAGCAGCAAGCCAGGTCAAAAACTAACCACAGTCTAAGAAAAACGCAAACGAGCCAAAACACACATTTGAATAAGAGCAAAATTAACTCATCCCCCCCTCCTCCATCTTTAGGAAGTACATTCCCAAGTACTTTGTTGAAAGAAAAGTCCCATAAACACATTGCTTATTAAGGTCAGAAGTTTGACTTGATTTTATGCCAACATACGCTCCTCCTGCCAAAAATACTCTTCCGGCGTTTCTGACTCAAGTCTGCATTACTATAGCAGGAAAGTATCAACTGGTTACACACAAGTAATGAATTCAAAACAAACCATCACCAGAAAGTCTCCAGCTATCACACTGAAGAGAAGCTGTGAGTCACCACCGCAACCACAATCTCTTTGTGTTGGCTGTCCTCTCGCCTGCTCCCACAATTGAAACCTAGACTAGGGGAAGAGAGCGAGGCAGTCATTTTGCAACTCTCTCTTGCAGTGAGTGACTCAGAGTCACTATTTGCTGGGGCTCAGAGGGGACCACAACAGTGGAAGTAGCTTTCATAATTAAGGAAGAAATCATTCCAGCAAACCAGTGCATCTTTTTTTTCTTAATTGCCTCTCTGCATAAAGGTCATTTGCAGTGATGCAAACTTTCCGGGTAAAAGCTTGAATCAGGAGACTTTTCCTAGGGCAAAGTGCACTATAAAATTTTCAGTTTTCACTCCAAAAAATTCAGATGTCCCTAGATAGTGTGTTCAAGTTTATTTTTCCTGCATTTAGGAAACAAAACTGAAAACTAAGAAACTCTCACGTTTCAAATACTGTATTTTCAAATATTGTGTTTTCATTTGACATCCATTCATTGCTATTATTTTTCTTATTTTTCCTGCATTTAGTAAACAAAGCTGAAAACTTTGAAATGGTCAAGTTTCACATACGTATTGTATTTTCAAATATTCTATTATCAGCTGACATCCATTCACTGCTGCTAACTGACTCATGAAATAGATTTTTTTCCATGGAAGTCTGCTGGGGTTATTTTCTGCTCCACATCACTGGCTAGTGTCATAGCGGGGAAAAAGAACCCCGGACACGTTTATCCAAACAGGGCCTGAATGTCTTTTCAGTGGCTCCTTCTGAATTCTATGGGGATAAAGCAAGCTAGGACACAGTTAAAAGGAGACCAAACCTGAACAGTTTTCAGGATTGCCGGTGTACGACTGCATAATAGCTTAGGAGGAATTCCATGTTGTTGTACTCCTCTAATGGCTCCACCAGTGCAAACATTTCAGCTTGCCCAACAGAACAATCTCCCCTCTCTGTCCTCCATGCTGTTCTAGGAGTTCTCCAGACACCCCAGAGCCGATCTGGGATGGCACCCAGGGGCTGGAGGGAGCTCTGTTTCACTAGGGCAAGGTGATTCAACACTTAACCTTTGAGGCCTTTTTGGCGGCCCTTGGCAACATTTGATGCCCCTTGTACCACCTTCCCAAAGCCAGGTAAGAGACTGCGGACTGTCTTGCCAGAGTGGTGCATGCTCTGGTTATCTCCTGCTTGGACTACTGCAATGCGCTCTACGTGGGGCTACCTTTGAAGGTGACTCAGAAACTACAACTAATCCAGAATGCGGCAGCTAGACTGGTGACTGGGAGCAGCCGCCAGGACCACATAACACCGGTCCTGAGAGATCTGCATTGGCTCCCAGTACGTTTCCGAGCACAATTCAAAGTGTTGGTGCTGACCTTTAAAGCCCTAAATGGCTTCAGCCCAGTATACCTGACGGAGCGTCTCCACCCTCATCGTTCTGCCCGGACGCTGAGGTCCAGCGCCGAGGGCCTTCTGGCGGTTCCCTCATTGCGAGAAGCAAAGCTACAGGGAACCAGGCAGAGGGCCTTCTTGGTTGTGGCGCCCACCCTGTGGAACGCCCTTCCAGCAGATGTCAAAGCGATAAACAACTACCTGACATTCAGAAGACATCTTAAGGCAGCCTTGTTCAGGGAAGTTTTTAACATGTGATATTTTACTGTATTTTTGGTTTCTATGGAAGCCGCCCAGAGTGGCTGGGGAGGCCGAGCCAGATGGGCGGGGTATAAATAATAAATTATTATTATTATTATTTGGGAAGCTGGCCTTGTTGGGGGGAGCATGACATGGCAAAGTGTAGCCTGTTGGTTCCATACTCTTGCGGCCTACTTGGGATGAAAATTTGGACCGGCCTGCACTAGCAGAATGTGTTGCCCTGGCTCCCACAAGCACACCTACATAGCTGGATCCGGCCCATTATCTTTAAGATGACTGATGCGGTTTGAGAGAGGCACAGCTTCCCATAGAGGGCGTCCCCAATATTGCCTCTGGTCAACATTTGTATTTAAACAACACAGAAACCTACCAGACTTGAGGGGAAAGCGGGATGGATATACATGCCATATGCAGTAATCCTTCTTGTTGGCCACTGTCAACATTAAGAAACCAAAAAAGCAATCACATCCACCTAACGTTTTCTCCACTTACAGGCAATTTTGACGAAAATTCTAACATCAGATATTATTGGGGGGATTTTTTATCTTAAAAGCCAACGATTGAAACACATCCCCTAAATCAATTTGCTTTGCAAGTATTCCAAAGTATTAAGAATACATCCACATATTATTCATCAGGTCTGCACAACACACAGGCCCACCAACCATCTATTGTGGCTTTCCCAAGTCCTCCCCCCCCCCCCGCTTTTTTCAATACTCAGCATTTAGTCGCAGGCAGGGGCGGGGGTGGTGGGCGGGCAGGGAGAATACCAAACACTTGGCTGGCCGCAATCTATGGTTGCTTTTGGAGGCTTGTTAAGATTCAAAGCCTCAACATATGTGAGCACACACATGCCGCACATATAGGAAGTTGCCAACCTGACTGAAGGAAGAACAGAATACGGAATCTAATGAAGAAACAAACATGAACTCTCTATGAAAACACGTACAGGAGCCAGCAGAAGTAAATCAGTTCCTTTGGCTGTTTTTGTACATCAGCGTATGCAAAAGCCGCACAAAGGAAGGCAGAGGGGGATTTTTTCCACAATGCTAAACACAGCAATGGGTGGGAACAGATGATCCTTTGGCCAAGTGACATAATTGTGACAAGGGTGCATGCTGCTGACAAAGTGAGGCTATAAAAATACGCCAGGTATCACTGTTATTCGGCCAAGATGCAGACAGCCATTTTAACCACATATGTTCACAAAACACCAACTTATCACTTGACTGGAAAATACGGATGACTAATATGCTTCATGGCAACAGAGTTCGCTGGGGGTGAATTCTGATAGTCTGTATGGACTTATTTGCACCATCATAGTAAGAATTTCACCGCCTACGTCAAAGCGCAAGTGAATCCTGTATTGTTCTGCCAAGTGCCGAGGGAGAATTTGACATTTTCAACCCTGGCCAGAAATCTGGGGGGAACAGAGAAGGGCAAAGATTCCTTGCTGCTTGGCAGAATGGAACACGGAGCACAAATAGGTAAGCAAACTTATCCTGGGGTAACCTCTCTCACCTGGCAGTAGTCAGGTTTCCAGGTGAGATTACCTGCATCATCTTGCAAAGCGGCAAGCGGCTGCAGAAAGACAGCATGCACCTATCTATCCACCCGCTTACGAGGCAATTACATGCGCACACTCGATAGTAACCCAGTAGCGCACGCATGCGCACACACAAAAGAAACACCTGAGCATTAAAATATTCTTACCTGGGAAAGTATGCGGGTGGGGCGACCCTCTTTTAAGGCACTTGGAACAGAGGACATGCACAGTATAGTACAGGCCTGGCCATTCTTGAAGCAAGACATTCAGTTCTTCCACTAGTGGGGTTATGGCTTGCCAGGCGGTCCATATATTTGGTAAGGATGCATGACTAGCGATAGACAAAGTATCTGGCTGCTGGGTGCCTTTGGCAGGTCTGTAACTTACTACGACAGGTACCTTCCCCCTGTAGGCATAGATCTGGTATTTCCCATCAGACCGCTGAACCACGTGGCTGTTGATCTGGACGCTGTAGCGGGCGAAGAGCCCCGGTGGGAAGATGAAGGGGAAGCTGTACTCAATCTGCAGCTGTTCAGCGACAAAGGACTGCCCACCCAGGTTGGAGCCATTGATCCACGCCTCTGCGTGGGGCATCTCGTTCTTCACATAGCAAGGGAACTTGTACCATGCCGTCGCTCCGTTCAAGGGCTTGGACTTGGGCTTGTTGACGCAGTAGCAGAGACCCATCTTCTCCAACAGCTCCAGGATCAGCTGCAGGTCCTCTCTGCTCTGGATGTGGGGTTTGAGGAGGAGGCGAATGACATGGGCGGGGAGAAGCCCGTGGAGCAAAAAGCCTTCCACATAGTGGTGGAGCTGTGTGGCCTTCAGCTCGTCCACGTGGGCATTGCCGAGCAGTTTCTGGAGCAAGACCGCGGCATCCCGTTGGCAGAAGACATTGAGGATGTCAATGAGCCTGGGCAAGTTGTGGAAAACGTATTCCCGAAGGGTGAGGTGCTCCTCAAAGTAGAGTAGCTTGCCGCTCTCGTGCAAGTAGGAAAGAGCACTCTGGAGACGGTCCTCCGTCAGCCCTGCCTGCAGGCCAAGCCGAGCCGAGTCCCACCAGCTGAGCCACAGCTGCTGAGCCTGCGGTTGGAAGTGCAGCTCCTCCAGCACCTGCCAGGACCTTGGCAGCACCCGGTGCAAATTGGGAAAGATGTCTCTATGCTCGGCTACCGAAAGGAGCTTCTCTCGCAAGCGGCGGACCTGGCAGCAATCCCAGCAGCTGATAGGCAGCACCGGGGAAAGGATTTGCGGCCGGTGGTTGAGCAAATACTGGAACTGAGCTTTCTTGCGCCGCAGGTTCTTGTCCGACACCCCATAGAAGGCGACGTGGGGGCTGGAGCAGCGCAGGTCGAAATCCTGGCCCAGGGCTTCGTCTACCTGCTGGGCCAGACTCTGGAGCCCCTCGTAGTCGCACTTCTCCTGCCGGGAAATCTGGCGGTGGATGTCTAAGCACTTCTCTTCCACCTCCCGTTCAGCGCACAGGTCAGCATGGGTGCCAACCATGCACACCACGGCATGTGGCACCTTTGCCCCCAGCCAGTGAAGGAAGTGCCCCACGGAGGGATAAAAACACTGTGGCACATAAGTACTCAGGTTCACCACCAGCACATAGAGGGCTCCCGGAGAGAGGAAGAAGGGCTGGATCACGTCGTAACTTGGGTCTCCCGCCAGCTCGTACACAATGAAAGTCAGGCCCCTTTCCACATCGGCAGTCCAGTCGGTCACCTCTATGCCTTTGCTGCTGCCTGGCAACCCTGCTGCGTAGGGAGCTGGGGGCATAATGGGCCGTAGCGGAGGGTAATATCCTAAGTGCGCCTCCCCATTTATTTTTGGTGACGGGGCCAGTGGAGCATCGTCCTGCCGCTCAGCAGCAAAACATCCCACCTGGGTCTGCCCAGCAGCTTTCGGGGAAGGGTAAAAGAGCATGTCCCACTGCTCACTGGAGATACATCCCAAATGGGAACATTTCAGGGTCGAAGCTGGCAAAGGGGAAGCCTCTGGCTGCTCGACAATGGGGCGGCGGTGTGGCTGTGCTTTGGGGGAAAGAGGCTGAGGGGGCAGGTCTCTTAGGGTCTGCATGAAGCACCCCTTGGCCCGAGCTCTCCCAGCGTCCTTGCAGGCTGCAGCGAAGGACAGCTCTCCATGCCCTTGTCTGTCCTCGTCCTCCACGAGGCACTTCCGCAGCAGCGTCTTGCCTGCGTTTTTCAGGCCCATCAGGACCAGCTTGAGCCGGGGCTTGAGGGCAGGCTGGGAGTGGGCCAGCTCCTGCTGATAGGCCACGATGTAAGGGATGCCCTTCATGCAGACCTCATAGGGTGGCTGAATCAGAGGGTTGTCTTTGATCTTCCAGAGGCTGATGCGGTTGAGCTGGCCAAAGCCCTCGGGCAGGATGGCGATCTGGTTGCCCTGCAGGACCAGCTCCTCCAGGTGATGCAGCTGGACGATGGAGTCGGGCAGGTAGCGGATGCGGTTGTTGTCCAGCCACAGGGTCCGCAGCTGGCCCAGCTGGCACAGCCCAGCGGGCAGCAGGGTGAGCTGGTTACGGCTCAGGTACAGCTCTTCCAAGCCAGGCAAGGCCAGCACAGCTGCGGGGAAGTCGGCCAGCAGGTTGGAGGAGAGGTTCAGCATCTTGAGGCGCTGCAGGCCGCCAAACCCGGCGGGCAGGCCTCGCAAGCGGTTCCCGTCCAGCATGAGGCTCTCCAGGGCCCCTAGCTGGCACAAGCCTTCGGGCAGGGCAGCCAAGCCTGTGCCGCTGAGCCACAAGATCTTCAGGCGCCGCAGGGCGGCGATGCCCTCGGGCAGGGCCCGCAGGTGCCGGTTGCCGGAGCAGTCCAGCTCCTCCAGGGAGCCCAGCGCCAGCAGCGCCGGAGGGAAGGCGGGGAGCTGGTTGTGGTCCACGTCGAGGGCGCGCAGCTGCTGCAGGCGGGCCAGGGCCTCGCCGGGCAGGCGGCTGAGGCGGTTGAAGCTCAAGTCCAGCTCCTCCAGCTGCCGCAGCTCGCCCAAGGCGTCGGGCAGCGCTCCGTCGCCGCCGGCGCCCAGCAGGTTGTGGCTGAGGCTGAGCTTGCGCAGCCCGCGCAGGAGCGCCAGCGCCGGGCCGTCGTCGCGCAGGGAGCGCAGGCGGTTGTGGCTCAGGTCGAGCTCGGCCAGGCGGGCCAGGTGCCCCAGGGCGGCGGCCGAGGGCAGCCTCGCCAGCCGGTTCCTGCGCATCGAGAGCACGCTCAGGCTGCTGCCCACGGCGGCGCACAAGCCCTCGGGCAGCTCCTCCAGGCCGCGCCCGCTCAGGTTCAGCGTCTCCAGCGGCGACGGCGGCTCCTGCTCCTGCGGCTGCTGCTGCAGCAGCGCGGACTTGGGCTCCGGCTCTGCCTGCGGGCCGCTCTCCTCCCGGGAGCCCAGCTCCAGCTGCCCGAGGTCGCTCCGCAGCTTGCCGGCGCGCAGGGCGGCGTCTCGCCACAGCCGGGCCGCTTCCTCCGGCCGCTCCGTCTCGGCCATAGCGCCCCCGCCGCAGTCCTTAGGGCGCACCGAGGCGAGAGGAAAGATGGGCCCGGGCACCAGCGCCGCCCCCGCCGCCGGGCTCCCCGCCGCAAGCCGGGCCTCGCCGCTGCAGCGTAGCGCGGGGCTTCGCCATGGAGGAGGCTGCGCGCGTCTTGCGCTACTAGGCAAGGCTGGCGACCGCAGGGATGTCCCGTCCGCCGCGCCTCTTCCTCCGCCGCCGCGCCCGGAGGAGCATCCTTTCTCCTGGGCGGCCGCTCCCAGCAAGGCGGCGCCGGCCGATTCCCGAGCCGGGACTGAGGGGAGGAAACTGGAGGAGGTGCCCGTGGCGGCAGCGGCGGCGGCAACAGCAGCGCCGCCCCTCGGCACGTCAGCGCACGCCTGGTCGGAGCCGCCCTTGCAGGAGGAAAGGGCGCGCCAGCCGGGAGCGCAGGCTTTTCCTCGCTTCCCTTTGCTGCCGGCTCACAACGAGGCTCGTCCTCCTCACTCAAAGGAGGCAACTCCGAGGGGCCAAGGTCCCTTAGCCCCCCCATAAAATATTGGGAGGGTACCAGGATTTATGTTGGGAGGCAGGCTTTATGTGGGGTGCAGAACCTCAGTTAAATATTTTTATTGATTTAAGGGGGCAGCTGCCCCCCTTCTCCCCTGGCTATGCCCTTGCGTGTCCTATGATTGATTAGGTGGGGTGGGGCTTACCTTCTCCCCCCCCCATATTTTATTCAAGTTGGCATTCGTGACGTCACCTAAAGTTCAGACCTGCAGGAAGCCAGGGTGTTCCAGGGACTGGTGTGCTGCAATGTGAAAGATCCATCTGTGTAAAAAAGATAATGATAATTAAAGTAAAGGGACCCCTGCCCATTAGGTCCAGTCGTGGCCGACTCTAGGGTTGCGGCGCTCATCTCGCTTTATTGGCCGAGGGAGCCGGTGTACAGCTTCCGGATCATGTGGCCAGCATGACTAAGCCACTTCTGGCAAACCAGAGCAGCACATGGAAACACCGTTTACCTTCCCGCCAGAGTGGTACCTATTTATCTACTTGCACTTTGATGTGCTTTTGAACTGCTAGGTAGGCAGGAGCAGGGACTGAGCAATGGGAGCTCACCCCGTCGCAGGGATTCGAACTGCCGACCTTCTGATCGGCAAGTCCTAGGCTCTGTGGTTTAACCCACAGTGCCACCCATTCACACATGCAAGGCAGAGCCAACCATTTAGTAGAAGTTGAGAGCTTTTAAATTCATTTCGGGGAGCGCTCCATACCTCTCTCTGTGTGTGCTTGTGAACTGGTTCAATCCATGGGGGCAATTCTCAGGAACAATACTTAACTGCCAATGTGGGGGGACCTTTGGCCTGCTTGGTGTTGCTGAAGTACAGCTCCCATCAGCCCCAGTATGTGCAGTGACCAGTGATGATGGGGACTGAAGTTCAGCAACATCTGGCAGCCCAAAGGTCCCCGACACCAGCACTACTGAAATAAATGAGAGCAACATGGGCTCACTACTGCAGTTAAGACAATGGCCTCACCTCCTTGTCCCTCTCTACACTGCCCAACCCAAGCTTCTTGACTTCTCTTGGTTCTATTCCCACTTCCTTGTGGAGGAAGATAGCAGCTAACTATTAGAGACCAAGGTTCACACAGGTGTCTATTTACTTTACGCTTTCACTTTCGCTAACCCTTCCTCCAAGGAGCTCACATTCTATCTCACCCCAGCAGCCTTGTGAGGTTACCGTAGTTCTGGCTGAGATATGTCTGTGATCATCCACTGATGATCTGCTGTGATCCTTCAATAGAGGAAATAATAACCTTTTATTTAGACTAGAAAGGGTTTCCAGTCTTCCTTAAAATATTCTAAATTTGTATGTTTTAACAGTGCCATCCTTTTTGGCATCTCTACAATATGCCAAGATTTTCATCAGGTTATCATATCAAAGGATATTGTGAGTTGGACCCACCCGTACCTGGAGATGCCAGGAATTGAACCCAGGTCCTTCTAAATGCTAAGCATGTGCTCCGCCCACTGAGCTACAGCCTTTATGGTGGACAACTACCAGGACACCCGGGGACCTGACCAATAATCTCTCCTGCCTAAGTAAAGTTAGGGTCATACTGCACTTCCCATGATCGGGGGGAAAACAAGGGCCAGGCTGCCAGGGCTGGAGAGATGCAGGTCAGCACAAAGAAGCAAGGCTAGTTGTCAGTGCTCAGTCAACTTTTTATTAAAGGAAATCAACATATAACTCAGCAACACTTCCCAGTAGGTCTTGGCCCTGTGGAGCAGTTGTCAGGACTGAGGTCCCTGCCTTCTGAGGCTCTTCCTCTCCCAAGCAGTCTCAAACAGCATCTGAGCATCTCTGGCCTCTGCTCCACTCTCCTCATTATTCTGTGCCTTCTTGGAGACAAGGCTGGAGGGGAGCTTGTCGCAGCAGGAGAGGGAGACTCCCTGGATTCCTCATCAGTCTCTTGACGCCCCTCCTCTGCTTCAGCCTTGGAGTCTGAACTGCTTCCGTCCACAGGTTCTTCCTGCTCACTAAACTTTGTTGCCCCTTCAGCCTCCAGCTAGATTCTCTGAATTGCAGAAATTGGCTTCTTGGCTTGTAGTAGCCACTGACACATGGCTTTAACAAACAAAGAAAGAGACTAATTTGCAAATGCTGTATATAGATGCATATTTAAAAATGATTACTACCATACTGAGTCATACAAAGTAGACCCATTGGTTTTGGTGAGTCTGAGTATGAATTAGCTGGATGCATGATTTTACTCTTGAGTAGGATAATGTTAGATATCACCATACAATTTTTATAGAGGAATACTATACATCTCACTGTAGTGTGGAGGACCAGGGCCTGTGGGCATGGGCTCAGTCTTCTGCCAAGGTGCTTGCTTCTGATGGGCAGTTCCAGGGCCCCTGCTTTCCTTTACTTTTAACCCAGATTTGGAATGGACAGCCATTCAAATAGAGGTCATCAGACAGAGAACGGCCACCTGTCTTTATCCTAACCTTCTGATAGCCCTTCAGATGGACACAAGTCTTCTCCAAAGGAGGACACTGACCTGCTTGTTCTGCTAATGTGTGCATGTGGTACCAGTTGTTCTGTCATGGAGACCTTGTCCATTTCCCACATAATTTAAATAGGCTGCATTTTTTGTGTGTGCGCATGTTGCTTCCTAAACAAACATAGATGTCAAATTAGACTCTCTTTAAAAAAGCACTAGGGGAGTAGTACTCCTTAGTACCTGGGAATGCTAGGATAGGAAGCACCCACATGATCCAGCCTATCTAGACACACCTGGTGATGCATCAGGGGAGCATCATTAGAGCAGCAGGCACAGGGCAAAGGTTGCTTGAATTGGTCCTTAGATGCCATGGCGGAATTCAGAACCAAGCTTATTCATTGAAATCCCCACCCAAAAACACTCCCATGCTAATACTTTGGGATTTGAGTGATATAGGGGAAAATAGAGGGGCACGATGGTTGCATTGGAAGTTAGCAAGGACACCGCAGGGACTTGAACCCCGTCCTGGAAACCTTGAAGGTGGTGCTTGAAATGGTCCTTTGGTGCGATGGTGGAGTTAAGAATCAAGCTCAGTCACTGAAGTCACCACCCTCCCATGCTAACACTTTGGCTTAAGAAAAAGGAAGCCAATTGTTATTTCAGCAGTGTGGGAGAGAGAGGGGGGGGGATAGAGAGACAGAGAGAGATAGAGCAAAAGAATAAGTAAGGGTTTTCCCACCAGCAGATAGACCTCATTGGGCCGTGACACAGGAAAGGATCTGTACTGTGTCCTGACTGCATAAGGTTCTTCTTGCTGGAAGCTCAGGGAGCAACCACGTTGAACTTGCTTAGCTCTTCTACAAAAAAAAGATATTAAATGACCAAAACCCCTCCATATAAGCTCCTTGGGTGCCTTGGTTTATCTTCATTTTCTCTTGGCTTTTCCATTTAAGTATTTTTGATTTTCTTGATTCTCTTTAAAATCTCCATCTTGGTATTTTTCTGAGTTTTCAATTTAAATTTTGCTTGGCTAAACTCTTTTGGGGGGACTTTCTCAAGGTCCATCATCTGTCTTCCATTTACTGTCCCTGTGTTATCAGGATTAAGTCTTCTTTGATCTTCTATTTTCCTTCAGTTTCCTTTTAATTTGAAATTTAATGCCTCTCCTAACACTTTTTAGGGACAGATACCTGATTAAGATATATGTGTGCAGTATTTGAAATCAACCACCGCAGAGATCATAGGTTAAAATTACCTGTGTCCCTTTTTAAAATTGTAAATGATGAATTTCAGCAGAGTGAAATCCCTTCATTTACTGTAAAAAAAATTCCCAGTAGTGTTTTGAAAAGCATCTAACCTAAGCTGATTTCAGTTGCCTTTTCAAACCTGTTTCATCTTCCTAGCCTCCCTCTCCTAATCCCTCTGCCCCTTAACTCCTTCAGCTCTGACCAGTGAGAGGGCTAACACCAGTACTATAGCCAGGGACAGGCTCACTCACTGGAATGTGGCTCGCTCCTTCCACCACCTGTTGGTCATAAGAACACATAAAATAGTCCCTTGCAGCATTTATACAGTGGGTGCAAATGTCTTTATTTTTGACAGGGGGTCACTTCAGGGCTTTGATGGGAAATGAGTATTTTCATCCCAAATTAAAACATTCTGGAAATACAAGGGAACTGAATTTATAATCCACCCAAATCTCATGGATTACAAACTACAGGAACATGACCTGCACAGGAAATAAGGGAAAGACTATGGGAAGAGGGGCTGGCTTGGATCTCAGTGGCCTCCATTGAATTCTATGGAGCAAAGTAAATGGGCTGCAATCTGGGGTACAGTTGGAAAGGACAGCAGTTGCTTCTCGCTCCTATGTATAGAGAACATTCTATGATAGAATGAATGAAGACTGGGTGCTTGTTTTTAAAAAAAGTTGGCTTAAAAAGAAAGAAAGTGGTGGTTAATTTTAAATCATTGCTCCTGTTTGTGGCATACTGGCAGTCTTTCCCTTGAAAATTGCTTTGTTGAAATATAATACCTGGTTGGTGGATGGGAAAGGTTTGGAGGACGCCATTGACCAACCGTCTCTCCTGCCTGTCCCCATAAGCACTCTTATTTTAGTCAAGCAAGCGATATTCTCAGAGAATATGCCTGAGTGGTTCAAGGAACAGATTTAGAAGTGATGAAAAGGAAGATATAATTTAAGCTAGTCCCCGTTCTTGGAACTGAAGGCCTCAACATAATTAGCAGTGATGATTGAAAGCAAAGCCCTATATGGACTTTCTGTTTGCTTTCAGAGATCACTGCAGTTCAGGTTATGCTGACTGGGAAAAGGTTTGAACTCGACCAGTGAATGCATTTTAGAGCCACGAGACAGTGCCTCCTGCTTGTTTGGTAGGAGTTACCTCAAGAAAAAGTTGTCTTAACTCCTGTGCCTTTTAATAGTTGGACAGATTCTCTCTCCCCTACATAGCAAGCCTTACCAATCAGAATGCCTTCCTCTGTTCTACTATTAAGGAACACAGTCCTCTGCATTTCATCCTAGCGCATTGGTTTAAATGTAAAGTATAGCATTGCCGACATACGGCCTTCAACAGCCCAGCTTTTCCATTCAGACTTGGTGGGTATGCAGCCCTGCGTGCTCACTGGAAGGACAGATCCTGAAGCTGAGGCTCCAATACTTTGGCCACCTCATGAGAAGAGAAGACTCCCTGGAAAAGACCCTGATGTTGGGAAAGATGGAGGGCACAAGGAGAAGGGGACAACAGAGGATGAGATGGTTGGACAGTGTTCTCGAAGCTACCAGCATGAGTTTGACCAAACTGCAGGAGGCAGTGGAAGACAGGAGTGCCTGGCGTGCTCTGGTCCAGGGGGTCACGAAGAGTCGGACACGACTAAACGACTAAACAACAACAAGCATCAGCTGGGAGCAGGGGTGCCAACTTGAATAAAATATTGGGGAGCCCAGGTAACTGATCACATAACACTGCACATGCACACCATTTGACTGGCAACACCCATCAACTTGGGAGGACGCGACGGCCCCCTCAAATATTTCATTGGGAGGTGGGCCGAACAGACCTCGGCCCCTAGGCTGGGAGTGGTTTTAATTAGCACAGCTCTCTCAGTCCTGAGTGAGGACGGATTTGGCAGGGGGACATGGGAACGGCTGCTTCAGTAACAACTCCAACCCAAATAATCATCAGTGTGATCTGAGCTTGCAAATTCACCCAAGAGTTGTTACGATGAATGGCTCACACACTGATATAAACGGATCTCTTTATCCCTCCTCCTCTCTCCCCTCCTCTCTTTCCCTGCCTAATGAGCAAACAGTTTGCTGCAGTACACCGGTAGGATTTTCTCTCTTCTCCGCTTCCCCTTGGGAGTCTGCTGAGTGCTGCCGAACTGAGACAGTCGTGTATATATTATTCATGCCTCTCTGAAACGCAAAAGTAGGTGAGCGCTTGCACAGAACACATAAATACCACAAAGCGTTCACCTTTTCGTGAAGACAGGAATGGAAGAGATTCTGGGGGAAATGCCTGGGCAGCACATTACTCTCTTGCTGTCTGCAGCAAAAGCAAAGCCCATAAGAAAAATCCTTCCATCCTCATGCCCAACTTAAGTACAGATTGAATTGTATTTTTTCCTGTTCATCCCATCTCACTCCCTGCCCCCCCCCCATTTCCTTTCCTACTGTTTTCACCCACTGTGGCAATTCAGCTCAGAAGTTCCTCAGGACACACAAACACACTCACCTTGTTGTTGTTGTTTAGTCGTTTCCGACTCTTCATGACCCCCTGGACCAGAGCACGCCAGGCACTCCTGTCTTCCACTGCCTCCCACAGTTTAGTCAAACTCATGTTGGTAGCTTCGAGAACACTGTCCAGCCATCTCGTCCTCTGTCGTCCCCTTCTCCTTGTGCCCTTCATCTTCCCCAACATCAGGGTCTTTTCCAGGGAGTCTTCTCTTCTCATGAGGTGGCCAAAGTATTGGAGTCTCAGCTTCACCTCTCAATAAAGCACCATATGCATGGAAGGCGCTGAGTCAACCGGTAGATTTATTAACTTGTGCATTATTTAAATAATAATTTCAATACAATTCATTGATAAATGGTGGTTAGTGACTACTATTGCAACAAACTGCATGAATTATTGCCCTGAGTTGCAGGTACAAATACACACACGAGGGAAGGAGATTGTAACGAGCAGTAGACATTCACACAAAAACACAACATCAGAGGTTCATTCACCTGTGTGTCTTCCAGTACAACATAAGTCGTCATCTGCCAACAATGCCTGTTATGGTGCCCAAACTCTACCACTTGAGGTAGTTATCTCACGAGAGGGCCTCCTCTGCAAATCAATACAGTGGTACCTCAGGTTACATACGCTTCAGGTTACAGACTCTGCTAACCCAAAAATAGTACCTTGGGTTAAGAACTTTACCTCAGGATAAGAACAGAAATTGTGCGGCGGCAGTGGGAGGCCCCATTAGCTAAAGTAGTGCTTCAGGTTAAGAACAGTTTCAGGTTAAGAACAGACCTCTGGAACGAAATAAGTACTTAACCTGAGGTACCTGATCGCAGAAGAATTGATGCTTTTGAATTATGGTGCTGGAGGAGACTTGAGAGCCCCAAGGACTGCAAGAAGATCAAACCTATCCATTCTTAAGGAAATTAGCCCTGGGTGCTCACTGGAAGGACATATCGTAAAGCTGAGGCTCCAATACTTTGGCCACCTCATGAGAAGAGAAGACTCCCTGGAAAAGACCCTGATGCTGGGAAAGATGGAGGGCACAAGGAGAAGGGGACGACAGAGGACGAGATGGTTGGACAGTGTTCTCGAAGCTACAAACATGTCTGACCAAACTGCGGGAGGCAGTGGAAGACAGAAGTGCCTGGCGTGCTCTGGTCCATGGGGTCACGAAGAGGCGGACACGACTAAACGACTGAACAACAACAACAACCACTGTACTATGAGAAAGTCAATTTTAATCAGAACAGTAAGTCTAGATATGCGGCTATTTATTCCCTGCCCCCTCAGCATATTTAGCAGTACTGTTTCTTCATTCAACCAATTAACACCATAATTTCCTTGTTTCCTTGTAGTGGGGATGTAGTGGTAGCGCAGTGAGCCTTTTCTCTCAAGCACACTAAGGTGTAGTTAAGGCAGGAGTTTCAGCTGGCAGTTATTTTAAGTGCTGCAAGTATGCATTGAGTTGGGAAATAACCGTTAAAGCCCAAGCGAGGGGAGTGATGTAGCCCAGGGCCAGGGCATGCTGAGAAACATTCCACGCCAACTGAAAAAGGATTATTGCATGTGAATCCAGCCCTGAGACTAAAGGCAGAAGTTGATTCTCACAGCCAGGTTGACTTACAGCCAATCCTATGCATGTTTATTCATTTCAGTGGGACATTTTTCCCAAGTGAGTGTGCACAGGATTATGGTCTTAGGCAGGGGTCAGCAAGGTTTATCTTGCCTGGGCCAGTTCAGTAACCATGATTTCCAGCGTCTGTGCGCAGACATGATTTCCGGCACCGCAGAAGCGAGTCCCTGCGCTGCGCTGATTTAGTGCAGCGTGAAAGCAGGCGGCTTGGTTCAGGGGGCGGCTCGTCGGCCAGTCAAATGACCTCTGCAGGTCGCTTCCGGCCCATGGGCCTTAGGTTGCTGACCCCTGGTCTTAGGTATTCATTACATTTCTATCCAACTCTTCCCTCAAGGAACTCAGTTTCAGTTTCTTCATGTCAAGCAGAGACATCACTGAGCTTTGATATTGCAGCTCAGAGTGGAACTCGGCCTCAGAGGCCAGGTTAAGGTGGGCTCAGTTCCCAACAAACACCTGTTAAAAGGAGAAAAAACTTGTGTGCGGGGAGATATTTAGGGTCCTATGTAAAGAATCCTATGTAAAGAGTCCTATGTAAAGAATAGGGACGTGGGTGGCGCTGTGGTCTAAACCACAGAGCCTAGGACTTATCGATCAGAAGGTCGGCGGTTTGAATCCCCGTGATGGGGTGAGCTCCCATTGCTCGGTCCCTGCTCTGTCAACCAAGCAATTCGAAAGCACGTCAAGTGCAAGTAGATAAATAGGTACCGCTCCGGCGGGAAGGTAAACGGCGTTTCCGTGTGCTGCTCTGGTTTGCCAGAAGCGGCTTAGTCATGCTGGCCACATGACCCGGAAGCTGTATGCTGGCTCCCTCGGCCAATAAAGCGAGATGAGCACCGCAACCCCAGAGTTGGTCACGACAGGACCTAATGGTCAGGGGTCCCTTTACCCTTTTTATGTAAAGAATCAGAATGCAAAGACACCATAAAACATTACATTTGGCTTACTGAGTGACCTGACTGCCCCTTTGAACTAAGAGCAAAGGAAGGCATTACTTTTTAAGTGTGCTTAAAGCGGTACACACATTCTGAACTATCTTTCCAGAGCGTTGAACGTGTGTTCAGATCAGTGGTGTAGCATGGGTTGCCAGTGACTGGGGCTGCACGGGGAAGGGGAGCAGGAGTGAGGGAAACAGAATATGAATGCACATTCAACTGCCTAACGGCGTCTGAATCACCCAGGAGATGGCAGCTGCAGAGATAAGAAAAGAAGAGTAATTTTGTTGTCTGGAGAGGTCACTTCTTGGTTTGCATGGAGAAGCCATTTTCAATGGAGCCCAGTGTGCAGCTGTGTTGAGGCAGCACCGGGTGTTGAAATGTTGTGCCCCTAACAATTTTGCACCAGGAGCAACTGCCCATGGGTCCCCCCACACTGTGCCACTGGTTCAGACTCAATAGTGTACAGTGGTGCCTCGCAAGACGAAATTAATTCATTCTCCGAGTTTTTTCGTCTTGCGAATTTTTCGTCTTGCGAAGCACGGATTCCCATAGGAATGCGGTTTTAAGAAAAAGGAAACAAACTTGCAAGACGTTTTTGTCTTGCGAAACAAGCCCGTAGGGAAATTCGTCTTGCGAAGCAACTCAAAAAACGAAAAACTCTTTCGTCTTGCGAGTTTTTCGTCTTACGAGGCATTCGTCTTGCGAGGTACCACTGTACTTAAGTTGCTACAACTGCCATCAGCCTTAGATGTCAAATGCTCTCCAAGATTGACAGATGCCACAGTTGTAGCTATAGCACCTCCTATAGCTTTAGCCACTCTTGAGATCAGTTTTCAGACTGAAATTAAAGTGACATTCTGCATATGACGCATAGTGGGTGGCCAGCTGAGACCTCACAGAGAAGCCACTGTGTTCCAGATAGATAAATCTTCACTCCTATATACTTTTGGCCCAGAGGCAGTCGCTACGCATTTCTGGGCATGTTGCCGCATGCAACACCACCGATGGCTAATATTTAAACAGTTCCTCCGGTTTAGTCTAGTTCAGCTGGGTGTTGCCTGAAAAGCATTCTGTTATAACTTCGCTTGCTGCTGAGATATGATTAATCGGTCACTTGGGTGGTGAGTTTAAACCGGATTCCGTGACTGGCTCTTGGAACTTGGAGGAAGAAAAAAAAAACTTTGGCCACGGCAAAAGCAAAACGGAAAGCAGTTCTGTAATTGCGGCCTACAGATATCTGCAGCAATAAATGATTTCCTCTGTCAGTTTGGCCAAACCCTTGATGGACAAAACTGAAGCGGCTCTCCGGAGAGCACAGACGCACTTGGACTAAACATACGGGGGGACCCATTAAATATTATTTTATGCTCCCATTTCCTGAATCAGGAAGCAGCAATTCATAGGGACAGTTCCCCTAGTAAGGAGAAAGCACTGGAGCGTTATGGTACCTGCCAGGGAAGGAAGCCTTAGAGTGGACAGCCCATCCAGGACACTACACAAGAACTTTATTGCCTCTCTTAAAAAAGAAAGAACAGCAACAGAAGCCACCAATGTTATGTAGAAACTGAGCTATGTAATGGCAGTATCCTCATAGTGCTTTTTGCATATACAAGCTGATCAGGCAGGCACCTATAGCAGTGTATCTCCACCAGGGGAGCATATGAAGATCTCAGAGCAAGAAGGGTGTGTGTGTGAATGTTTCCAAAAACATATGTTGTTGTTGTTGTTTAGTCGTTTAGTCGTGTCCGACTCTTTGTGACCCCATGGACCAGAGCACGCCAGGCACTCCTGTCTTCCACTGCCTCCCGCAGTTTGCTGGAAGCTTCGAGAACACTGTCCCACCATCTCGTCCTCCGTCATCCCCTACTCCTTGTGCCCTCCATCTCCCCCAACATCAGGGTCTTTTCCAGGGAGCCTTCTCTTCTCATGAGGTGGCCAAAGTATTGGAGCCTCAGTTTCACGATCTGTCCTTCCAGTGAGCACTCAGGGCTGATTTCCTTCAGAATGGAGAGGTTTGATCTTCTTGCAGTCCATGGGACTCTCAAGAGTCTCCTCCAGCACCATAATTCAAAAGCATCCATTCTTCGGTGATCAGCCTTCTTTATGGTCCAGCTCTCACTTCCATACATCACTACTGGGAAAACCATAGCTTTTACTATACGGACCTTTGGAATCCGTTCCGGAAATCCGTTCGACTTCCAAAATGTTTGGAAACCAAAGTGCAGCTTCCGATTGGCTGCAGGAAACTCCTGCAGCCAACTGGAAGCCATGGAAGCCCCGTCAAATGTTCTGGTTCCAAAGAACGTTCGCAGACCGGTTCACTGACCCAACCAACCACACCAGCCACTGCTGAGTCTTAATTTTGTGATGTGCCCTTAAAACACACAAGCACACAATTTCTCAAGCATACTATAATGAATGGAAATGTAAAAATAACTTCAGAAATATATCACCACCTTCATGGCCGGAATGTAGCAGTGGAGATTCCTGTAGTAATAAATATTTGCGTGGAAGAGAGCACTTGAGCAAGTGCACCCGAGTTCATGTGAAAAAGCCAGCTACAGTCCATGTCTACCATACTTATTGCATTTCTCTTTAGTGTTCTTTACTTGGAGATTCAGACACGGGCTGAATCCACTGTGTGAGAAGTTTCTTACGTGGACTTACAATGAGACAAGGAGACACCGAGATAAGGTCTATTACTTCCCTTTTATTATACGCGTTTGCAAAGGCGGGCTCCTCGTCCCAGGGTGGTACGAAGAGCCCCGAACAATGGACGGGCAAGAGTTTTTATCCCTATTGCTGCCGCCCCTCATTCGAGGCTTGGCTTACAATCTGGCTCATCATCAAAGACATGGTACTAATACATCATCCATTCTACACTCTCTAAACCTAAACTTATTTAGAGACTCTTTCTACTTCCTTATCTTGTTGACCTGGCTCCCCTGCACCCAATGCTGGAATTTACAATAGCCCACCGCAGGAATTTACAACTGAGTTCGAGGCACACCTTGTTTACTCCTTCTCACAATCCCCCCCCTCTTTTTGTATCTTGTCTCGAACTCACATAATAATTCTTGGGCTGCTATTTCTGCTTCCTCATCTGATGTAGGTACTGAGGCATATTGCATCTTCATGAAATATGTGGATACCTTCCGTTCTGCTAGGAGGGACAAAGAATTATTGATAGTTCTAACGAAGATTGGCAAAATGCATGGAATTAAAACGCATCCTGCCGCAATTAACCCAATTAGGGCCACTATGGCCTGCAGACCAGGTAATTTAGGGAACCATGAACCAAACATATCCTTAAAATTTAATCCATCCCAAGTCTGGACCGGTACATGTGCTAACTTTACCATACGGTCTGCTATGTCTTTCACCACTTTCCCACTATCATCTATTTCAATACAACAATTAGTAAGATTAAATTTTCCACAAACCCCGCCTTCTTTTGCTAATAAATAATCCAAAGAAAGCCTGTTTTGCATAATATATGTTCGGCTTTTAGCACTTTCCTTAGCTAATTTGGTTAACGCTGCGGCTGTTTCATTAGTAATTATTTCTACAACTGCCTGTAAACGAATAATGCGATTCAGCAAATAGATGGGATCTCTGCCAAAGGATCCGGCTGTGCCATCATTTGCCCAAGTGGCTGGACCATAATATTGGATAATTCTCTCTGGGGGCCATTCTGTATCTGTCCATTTTCCTATATGGATTCCCCGTTTTCGTCGTGGTCCTATTTCATCATATACTGGGACTCCTAGTTTTGCTTTAGTATGCAAAGGGAGTAGGAAGAAACTAGGTCTTAAGGTTGCCAATACACATGAGCCGACCCAATTTAAAGGTAACCTATTGTAAGCATAGCTCCCACAAGCCCAGTAAAACCCATCGGGGGTTTTCCATTCTAGCATTCTGTTCTCCGGGTCTAGGAGAAAGCTCATATTGGTAATATTTCCGAGGGGAGAGGGCCAAGTTTTATTATTATTCCCTTGACTCCACCACTGTTTGTCCTCCCATTGTCCTATACAAGGGAGTGTCCCCACATGCGTTCCATTTATTCGGCTGGTGTTCCTGGTGAAGCATTCTGTCCCAACTAGGTGATTAGAGATTTGCCATACCTCGTTACCCAAATGCTTATAAGTGTAATTGTTTTGTGTTTTATATACCTCCGTATAGTTTACTTCATGAGCCACCCATGGCCACTGATCCCCCATATTTGTTCCTCCACATAGAAAACAATTTTTCACCGTTAATTCCTTGGCTATAGTCTCAGCTAAACTTAGGAACATATTATGGGCTTTAGGGGGTAGGGGAAGGGTATTTAAATGCTGTACTTCTTCCTCAAAATCTTCGAATACTGATATGGGTTGTCTCATTACCTTAGTTGTGTGTATTTGTATGATGAGATATCCATAAGGATCTTTTCCAGTCCCATCAATGCCTATACCTATGTGCACAAGTTTAGGCGAAGTAGAAGGTCTCTCGCTCGCCCATAGACATACTGGGTTGCATTTTCCTGTGGAGCAGTCGGTGGAGGCCGCTCCCCTAGTGAGATTTATTCCCTCAGGGCCTCTATAGGTGGGCTGCTTATTAACTCCCTCTGAGTACCAATAATTATATACCCCGGCCCCAGCCCCCACGTTGCTTCCTTTTATTCTCTGGAAAAGGTACTTTCTTTCCTGTAAATATGATTGTTCCCATCCACGATTTCCACACCAGACCCCTGCCCCTCCATTTGGGCCCTGTCCTTTATCTATTGCGATACAAGCATCAAAACAGACCATAATCCTGCCCTCTCCCCTTGTTGTATTATGTGCTATATAACCCTGTCGGTTTTGGGCCAAGGAAAACATACTTCTCCCCTCACCAGCTTGATTAGCGGTTCCGCCCTTATATCCGTAAACATATATACTGGAAGTTATGGGTCCCACCGCCAGGGGTTCATAGCATTCCGTCTTGTTTCCTTTTACCCTACATCTATAATATTGAGTTTGGTTGTGAACACAAGGATCTAACTGTTGAACACATTCTGGCGCTATATTATAATACATTAGGGTCTGTGTGATTTTATTGCCTGTTCGGGTTGTCTGGATGCATTCGGTGCACTGGGGTTCCGATTGGGTTGCCCATGAAGTGGCCCATCCTATTAATACTATTCCTAATACTTGCCAGTTACCTTTCATGTGTGGGGTTCAAATAGATTAAAGCTTGCCTCACCGTTGGGGTTTCTGCTAATTGGCACGTTACCTCCCCTCCTAATTTCACTTCACAATATTGGAGTATAACGTCCTCTATAAAGATGATGCTGCACCTTTCAGTACAATGCACACACTGCACACACCCTTCGCAATGTTGACAGCAACAGCACTCGAAAAAAAACACACACAGGTACAAAACAAACACATCACAGTCTAGGTGCGCCCTTCTGGATCCCGGTTCCTGATTTGGTAAGCGTAACTTTCAGCGGATTATTTGGACTAGTCACTGCTGTCCAATTTTCAGGTGGAGCTCTTTTCACCCGGTGGTAATGGGTCCATCCATGCTCTCTGGTCCGTACTGCTGATTCGGTTGTGAGCAGGACCTGGTATGGGCCTTCCCAACTCGGGCTGAGTTTCTCCGTCCGCCAAGCCTTTATCAGGACCAGGTCTCCGGGCTGAAAGGTGTGCTGTTGCTCCAGGAGCGGGGGCCGCTGTGCTAGTATGCCTTGTCTGTGGAAAGATAACAGAGACTGGGACAGTGACTGCAAATATTTCCTGATAAACTGATCCCTGAACTCGATTTGAGGGTTTCCTAATACTACCAAATATGGGTGACCCATCATCATCTCAAAAGGGGACAGACCAGTGTCTTTTCGGGGAGCCACCCTCATCCTTAATAGTGCCAAAGGGAGATTTTTCGTCCAAGGCAGCCCATTTTCAAGATATAACTTAGTCAAATGTTTTTTTATTTCCCCATTCGCCCGTTCCACCTTTCCACTGCTCTCAGGGTGCCAGGGCGTGTGGAAACTCCACATAATCCCCACAGCTCTCATTACCTCCTGCATTGCTTTTTGGGTGAAATGAGTTCCCCTATCAGAGTCTATGACTTCTATTATTCCATACCGAGGAAGAATGTGTTCCAGAATGGCTTTGCTAACCACCTGAGCTGTGGCCCTACGGCTAGGGAAGGCCTCAATCCAACCTGTCAAATGATCTTTAAATATCAACAAATACTTCTGCCCCCCCCTTTCTGGCAGTTCGGTAAAATCTACTTGTACTCTCTGGAAGGGCCATACCGCTAGAGGCCGCCCACCCCTTTCAGTTTTCCTTGCCCGGGCTTTGTTAACCTTTTGACATATCAGACACTTCCATGCGATGGCGTGCGCCATCGGCCACATGTCTCTACTCCAATACACTGACTTCGCCAAATTCACCATTCCCTCCGTGCCTAAATGACTTCCTTCAT
Source organism: Podarcis melisellensis (assembly GCF_964234715.1). Lineage (NCBI taxonomy): Eukaryota > Metazoa > Chordata > Lepidosauria > Squamata > Lacertidae > Podarcis > Podarcis melisellensis. The sequence continues at coordinate 33,428,846 of NC_138534.1, forward strand.
GTATTTTCTCCAATATATTTAACATAGTTGATTTTGGAAGGACCATTTGCTTTTCTGGAGTCTCCCAACTTTCTCCTTTTCTTTCCCATCCCTCCTTTTCCATGTATTCTTTCTCCTTTTGAGTGAACACTAAATCTTTTACATCCTGCGGGTCAATCACAGGTACTTGCAGGACACATTGTTTAAATATTTCCTTCCTTGGTTCCCCCTCCGCCGCTTCTCGCGCTCGGAGATCAGCCCATGCATTTCCCTGTTCCTCCGAACTGTGTCCTTTGGTGTGGGCGAGGATGTGCACAATGCCTATCTTCCGAGGTCCCATCAGGGATTCTAGTAGCCGCTCAAGTAAAGCAACGTGTTCAATTTGTTTCCCATCCGCCTTTATGAAGCCCCTTTCTCTCCAGGTCCGACCGAAAGTATGCACCACTCCCCATGCATATCTTGAGTCAGTCCAGATTGTCACATCTAACCCGGTTGCCAATTCCAGGGCTCGGGTTAGCGCCATTACTTCACATTTCTGGGCTGACCAAGTGCTAGGGAGGGCCCCGCTTTCTATTGTCTCCCCGTCTTCCTTGACCACTGGTATCCCGACCTTCTTTTTCCTTCCCTCACATGACTAGATCCATCTACGAACCATCTTTCCCCTTCCGTTAGAGGTACCTCGCTTAGATCTTCCCTAACTTTGGCCATTAATTCTATATCCTTAAGGCAATCATGCTCCTCGAGTTCCCATTCTTGCCGCTCCCCTCTTAGGAATTCCGCTGGATTCAAATTTCTATCTGTCCCTATGGTTATATCATTTCCAGTTCTGAGTATCCCTTCATATTGCACTAGGCGCCTGTCCGTCATCCAGGTGGGTGCAGCACCTGTCAGTACTGCGCCTATCTGATGAGGGCTGTGCACTATCAGTGCTCCTCCAAAGGTCAATTTCCTGCTTTCCAATACTAATTCGGCCGCTGCAGCCACCGCTTGAATGCACGCCGGCCATCCTCTAACCACTGGTTCTAAGGTTGCGCTTAGATAAGCTACTGGCTGATATCGCCCCCCTCTTTTCTGAGCCAGGACTCCTACTGCCGTCTGAGCAGCCACTGTCACATACAAGTGGAACGGCTGCTGTAGATTTGGCAGGGCCAGAGCCGGACTAGTTATTAAAGTTTTCTTAATTTCTTCCCACCTGGCCTTATCTTCCTCGTCCCATTGCACCTCCTCTTGTTTTCCTGTCAGTTTCCTATTCAAAAACTGAGTCAACTTTGAATACTGATCTATCCACAATCTGCAATATCCCAATAATCCTAACATTCTTCTTACATCAGTTTTATCTTTAGGTGGTCGTAGTTCCATGATCCCTTTTACTCTATCTGGGTCTAATTGCCTGGTTCCCCCATCTAAAATATGTCCCAGATACTTAACCCTCCGCTCAGTGAATTGCAATTTTTCTCTGGATACCTTAACTCCTAAATCACCTAGCCAATTCAATAGCCGAATAGAATCACATTTAACTTCCTTCTCTTTTTTCCCAATCAATAGTAGGTCGTCTACATACCGCAGAACCTTGTTGGATCCAGTGGGTTTAAACTCCCTCAATCTTTCCCCCAGTGCCTGTCCAAACAACAGAGGACTCTCTGTATATCCTTGGGGCAAGACCGTCCACCGGTACTGCCTTTTCTGACCGGTCTCCACATCCTCCCACTCGAAGGCAAACAAATCTCGACTGTCTTTGTCCAGAGGGCATGCCCAAAAGGCGTCCTTTAAATCAACTACTGTATACCATCGAGTGGAAGGAGGGATCCGGCTCAATAACGTATAAGGATCTGGCACGGTGGGAAATCGGGGTATCACTATGCTGTTTATATTTCTCAAATCCTGTACCATCCTATATTTGCCATCTTTCTTCTGTACGGCCAATATGGGTGAATTAAAAGGTGACATCGTAGTTTCTATAAGCCCCTGATTTAAAAGGGCGCCGACCACCGGCTGCAAACCTATTCTCCCTGCTCGTTTCATAGGGTATTGTGAGGTCCATAGATGAGTAATGCCAGGCTTCACTGTGATTTTTATTGGGTCCATTTCCATCTTCCCCATAGTTTTCCCATCTACCCACACTTTAGGATTGATTTGTTTCTCTTCTTCCAGCTGGAGTGTATACATTGGAGTTCCTTTTTCCTCATCCATTAATCTATACCCCAATGAAACCATGAGATCCCTACCTAATAAATTTATTCCTGACTCTGGTATGAACAGCAGGGATGCTTTGATTTCCTTTTCCCCCCGAACAATTTTGCTTGGTTCTAATTGGTAGACTTCGGTGGACTTGCCACTTACCCCTATCACTTTGACTGTTTTTAAAGTTTTCCTTACTCCTGGTATATTTACAGAAACAGATGATCGGGCTGCCCCAGAATCCACCAGAAACACAACAGGTTTCCGAGAGGGACCCACAAATAAGTTCACCAGTGGCTCATTCCGGGTCCCAGAGCATGAGCCGGAGCATCCCTAGTCTTCGTAGAGACTATACAATTCGGTCCCCGTGTCCTCATTATCTCGGGGAGGTCCTTGTCTCTGTCTGACAGGCGCATCGGGTATCTGGTTCCGCGGCGTCCTACACTCCCTAGCAAAGTGACCCATCTTCTGGCATCGGTAACATATTATTGTTCCGGTCCTAGGACCAGAGCCCCTGCCCGGTCCATAAGACCCCCTGCCTCTGTAACCTCCACTTCCTCGGAAATTCCCCTTGGTCTGAAATTCTCGGTTCCCATTCTGTTCTCCGATTTTCTTTTTCTCCTCTCCTGCCTTTTGGATAGCCGCTACCATCATCTGGCATTTTTGCTTTTGTTTGACTACCTCACGATTAACAAAAACCTGTTGTGCCGTTCTTACTAACTCTATAGTCGCGGCATCTTGCCAATTCATCTTTTGCAATTTCTTTTGAATATCAGGCCATGCCTTGGTTACAAATTGCATCTTTAACAGGTTATCAAATGCTGGAGAGTCCGGCGTAACTCCGGAATATTTAGTCAAATGTTCTCTAATCCTTTGTATAAAATCGCCTGGTGACTCGTCCCTCATTTGATTAACCTCAAAAGCCTTGGTTAAATTGGTACTTTGAGGCACTGCCCTCTTGATACCCTCCAAAATCATTTCTTTTAAATCTGTAAGCTGGACACGATGGTCTGGGTTATTTATATTCCAATTTGGGTCCCCTATAGGAAATTTGGTCTCCGGCGGAACTGCCGCCGGGGCCCCCTGGTTACCCGCGGGCGCAGCCACTCGCGCCTGTTCCCTTACTTCCCAATATTGCATTGCTGCCCTCCGTATCATTGCCTTTTCTTCTGGAGTGAATAAATGTCCCAATATATACATCAACTCTGTATATGTATATATGTGTGGTCCCATCCACATTTGTAGGAGGTTTGCTACCTCCTGACTATTCTCATGTAGTTTAGGCAAAGTTTGCTTTAATTCTCTGAGTTCAGAGGGTTTTATAGGGCTGACCACATATACCATTACGGGCTGTCCGGCTGCATTGATTCCGCCAGGGGTTTCCCTCAGGGGATAATTTTGTACTATACATGGATTTCTCTTTCTCAAGTTAGTACTGCTGTCTGAGTCGTCATCCGGCAATGGATAATCTTTGTACGGTAAATTCTCCAAATCTCGTTTACACTGTTCCAATTCTTTTCGTAGCCTTGAATGCCTTAACATCTCATAAAGAGGGGGACTAGACATTACACCATCGTTGGGCCTCAAAACATTTGGGCCGGATGACGGGGCTGTCTCATATGGGGGTGCGGTCGCCCTGACTGCGGGGGTCGGACTCACACGATTATAGTCCGGAGGCAAATCACTGAGTCCTCCACGACAGCCAGGCTGTGGTGGCGGAGGCAGTGGTTGGGGGAGGTCGGCCAATCCAGGCACTGCCAGGGGTGCACCGGTGGGTGGAGGTATCGCTGTCTCTTCATCAGACTCTATTTTCTTTTCTTTAAGTGGAAATTGTCTCAATGGTGGTGGATCTGGCCCGTAAAAAGTTACATGGGACCATAATTCTATGTATGGTCTTTCTTTATCTTTTTTAGATTTGATCAAATAGAATTTCAACTGCTTGATCCAGTATGGGTTTGTTTCCCCATCTGGATCCCAACGATACCCTTCATCGGGTCCTATGGGGTATTCTGGCCACCTTACTCTACACAGATTAATCATTGTCTCTTTGACTAATCCCCTACTATAGGGTCTTATGTCCTTATCATCCCAAGCCAACAAAACCTGTCCCAAAGGACTATTGGGATCTATGGGGTCCTTGGTCCCATTACTGGGGCCCCTTCTACATGTACTCTGACTCTTTCCCATACTCTATTATGTCTCTTTTTCGTTCACTCACACAATCACGCGGAATCGCCTGGCCGTTTCCCTCGCGGGAGAACGGAACCGCAAGCTAATCCTCCCGCCGGGGTCCCAGGCCCCCCGGTCCACACTCACGCGTCCGTTTGGAACCTCTCTTTCATACAGAGACCACACACCAACAACACCCAATATTCCCCTTCCCAGGGATATATTACCAAGATACTCACCCCCTTCAGTCTAGTGCCTCCTTCTCGGTGGCTGGTAAACTGGCAGGCGTCCCTGCAGGGCGAGGCAGTCCCCGACTGCGGCGGTCCCAGACCACCAGTCTTTCAGAATATCTTAAGTCGGTTCTCCGTCCTTCCAGCTCCCGGAACCTGTCACCGCGGGCCCTGAGCAACAGATCTCTCCGAAAGTCGGAGTGCCGGCTGATCCGTTCCCCAGCCCCCGCCGAGCAGGTCGTCGAGAGCCCCACGTTGTTGGGCGCCAAAAATTGTGAGAAGTTTCTTACGTGGACTTACAATGAGACAAGGAGACACCGAGATAAGGTCTATTACTTCCCTTTTATTATACGCGTTTGCAAAGGCGGGCTCCTCGTCCCAGGGTGGTACGAAGAGCCCCGAACAATGGACGGGCAAGAGTTTTTATCCCTATTGCTGCCGCCCCTCATTCGAGGCTTGGCTTACAATCTGGCTCATCATCAAAGACATGGTACTAATACATCATCCATTCTACACTCTCTAAACCTAAACTTATTTAGAGACTCTTTCTACTTCCTTATCTTGTTGACCTGGCTCCCCTGCACCCAATGCTGGAATTTACAATAGCCCACCGCAGGAATTTACAACTGAGTTCGAGGCACACCTTGTTTACTCCTTCTCACAACTGCAAGCTATTTCACAAGACCGCCATGAATGGCAAGTTTTACCCTGTGCTCATTACTGGTCTTTGCCAAACCAGTTCCAAATTGTTCCAGGGCAATCTCCATCTCTGGCACTTGAAGACACTGGAAGACTCTTCCCAGGGTCAATATGGTATTAATGAGCCTATAGCAAGAATGAATTTGGCATCACATCAAATTGATTCCATAAAATATTGAAATGAAAGCTGAAAGCCAAAAACAACTCATAAGTGCAGCATCATGCTTTGCAAATGGCACGTTCAAGTGAGAACTACAAACTGTGTGGTTTGAGGAAAGTTTCAGTGATGGGATCCCATATCTTGAAAGGAGAATAAAATTAAACTTTCAGAGGCTTTATTGGCAAATATAAACAAGTCAGTGGTGATTAAAAGCCAGGATCAAATAAGGCTAATGTTGCTTAGATTTATACATTCTTGAATTTATCACTTGCTAAAGATTTCTCAAGTTTCGCAGGATATGCGAAGGATGGAAAAAGAGGCTGTGTACACATTGTATATTTGAAACACAATCAAAACTCAACCTTTCCCTTAAAGAATTCTGAGCACTGTAGTTTATCCCTCAGTGTTACGATTTTCAGCAACCCTTAAAAAGCTACCGTCCCCAGAATTCTTTGAGAGGAAAAATGTGCTTTAAAAGGTACAGTATGTACAGTGGTACCTCGGATTAAGTACTTAATTTGTTCCAGAGGTCCATACTTAACCTGAAACTGTTCTTAACCTGAAGCACCACTTTAGCTAATGGGGCCTCCTGGCACCACGCCGCCAGAGCACGATTTCTGTTCTCATCCTGAAGCAAAGTTCTTAACCTGAAGCACTATTTCTGGGTTAGCGGAGTCTGTAATCTGAAGCGTATGTAACCTGAGGTACCACTGTATATCGTCAGAGGCCCTGCGAAACTCCATTTCCTTTCATTGCCTCTTCTGCCCTACTTCCCACCCTGCCTTCCACTGCTGAGAGTGTTACGTCAGGCAAGAGCATGCGGTGAAGACAAATTTCCTTTTTCCAAATCTGTCCCTGCCTTCTATTTCTCTAAAGTGATTGCAAGAAACAGGATTTGCCCTCTGACAGCAATGAATAACAGTCATTCCTCGAGTCTTGCTTATCTCCTAGAACTCAACCTGAGTCACTGAGAATGAAGACCAACCCCTGTCTGCACCTTTGTACAGTTCTAGGTTCTGCTTTTTTTTGTCCTGCTAAAGAGTGACAGATTTTGGAGAAAGAGAGGACCTTTCCAGATGTCTTTTTCATTGCACATTCAATTATTTGTCCTCATGATGGTATCAGGATGGTTACGAGGGATCTGATTTTCAATACTGTTTCCACCTGTAAGTTTTTGGGTGGACAAATTTTCATGTAGATTTGTCATGTAGGTATGTTTCAGCTCTACTTCCGGCTTGCTTAATTAAGAGCTTCCAATTAAGGATTCCATCTCAACAGCACATTTCACCACACAGATTGCACAAACACATTTAACCAATTACGACAAACATATGGGACTTAGGCTGTGCACACACTATCCCTTCAAAGCCCTTCCCCCATCTCAAAGAATGGGCAGAGTGACAATTCCCAGAAACTACACTACCCAGAAATCTTTGAGGAGGGCTTTGAAGGTGCTTTAAAGGCACAGTGCGTATGCAGCCATAGATTACTATATGGTTGATGAGAGCAACCTTGTCACAAAATTGCATTTGCATGTTTGAAAAGAAATCAGGTAAGAGCCGGACAAATTTCTGGACAGCATCCATAAAAAAAATCAGTGATGTTGCTCACTTCACACTAGGGCAGTCAATCGAATTGACAAAGGCCGTTAGTCAGCAGCTTCTCCTACCTTGAAACCAGCTGTTTTGTTTCAGCTACGCAGGGTGTATTGGATTAGATATGCCTGGAGAGATTTTTTTGAAATTTTCTTTGCCCTTTAAACAGCTGATCCACATGCCACACCACAAAATGCCCTTGAAAAATCCCACCGGTTCTCTCAAAGCAGAGTGTTATGCGGTATTGTATGTGCGCTTGCATGGGCGTAGCCAAGATTTATGTGGGACGGGCTATCTGAGACATGATTTGCCAGTTAGTGAAGTATTTTTATTTATTTACTTGATTTGGGGGACAGATCCGGTCCACTTCCCAGTGGGGAGAAGTTGCAGTGGACAGCATGGCCACCCACTCCCCACCGGGGGCAGAGGACTTTGTCCCCCATTGCCTGGGGGATCCCGGCCACGTCAGAGCCCAGCCAGCCAATCCGCTGGCTGGGGTGTGTGTGTGTGGCCGGGGCCCGTTTAAATGGAGAGAGCCAGAGGACTTCCTCTTTGGCTCGCTTCCTCAATCACCCTCCCTCCCTCCCTATTTTGCAGGTTAGGCAACGCCCTTGCTATGGACTTCGGCTGGTCGCCTTGGTTGTCTGAGGCGCCTGGTAGGAATTTTTCCACTTGGCAAATTGGCACTGGCCACTTGGTTTTCGCCTACCTCGTAGCAATCGTCACAACTTTGTTAGGGTTGCGGTTAGGCATTGTTTGACCTTGTGTGGGGGAGGGGAGGTGTGGCCATCACCCGCCCCTCCATACTTAAGGGTATTCCATTAAAGGAATCCGGGGGTGTTGATCTAGTCTGAAGCCCAGCTGGGGGGCTAGGGCCTTGACACGACCCCGACGGAAACACCAGGGGGAGCTTGAGTTGGTTCGCATCGACAGGGCTCCCTCTACCACTGGCTTACCCTTACTGGACTTCCTTCACAATGGGCAGGAGTCAGATATAGTCAGGTCCAATCAATGCTTAAGCCAATACCGCTCACATTCTGTAATTCATTAAAGTTGTGGTCAAAAAATTTGCCCAATAACATAAACCTAATATCTGTGTCCTTGTGTGAGTTATTTCTGACGAGGGGGTGGCTGCAGGGTCTTGACACGCAACTACCCCCCTGCACCCCATGGCTTTATGCATGTGTGTGTGCAAGAGAGGGGCTGCTATTGAGGTTTGAAAGTCTAACACACAAACACACACCCCTTTTGTGTGCCAATATCGTTGTGTGGTTCTCTTTAACCTGGACGGATGCTGCATCAACATGGAAGAAACCCTCGCTTAACAATCCGAGTCAATATACTGTATGTTTACTTGGAAGTAAGTTTCACCGTGTTCAGTGGGATTAAACCCATGTTAGCATCCATGGTAGTTTTCCCAGTAGTGATGTATGGAAGTGAGAGCTGGACCATAAAGAAGGCTGATCGCCGAAGAATTGATGCTTTAGAATTATGGTGCTGGAGGAGACTCTTGAGAGTCCCATGGACTGCAAGAAGAACAAACCTATCCATTCTTAAGGGAATCAGCCCTGCGTGCTCACTGGAAGGACAGATCCTGAAGCTGAGGCTCCAATACTTTGGCCACCTCATGAGAAGGGAAGACTCCCTGGAAAAGACCCTGATGTTGGGGAAGATGGAGGGCACAAGGAGAAGGGGATGACAGAGGACGAGATGGTTGGACAGTGTTCTCGAAGCTACCAGCAGGAGTTTGACCAAACTGCGGGAGGCAGTGGAAGACAGGAGTGCCTGGTGTGCTCTGGTCCATGAGGTCACAAAGAGTCGGACACGACTAAACGACTGAACAACAAGAAGCATCCACAGGTTGCTTACCCTTCTTTACCCTTCTCAGGCTGCAGTCCTAAGCATACTTGGAATTAAGTTGCACAGAAATCAATGACTGAAGAATCAAGCAAGTAACAAGCTGAAGGGCAAAGTGCTAACCTGAAATCCCATGCATGCTTCACTGGGAGTCAGCCTCATTAAAAGCAGAGGACGTTATTTCCAATTAAACATTAGCCACTCCTTAGTTTCCCAAGTAGCGAGAGATTCCAAGAGATTCATGGAGGGTTTCTTTTGTTTTGTTTAATTTGCAAATATGCAATCAGAGGATAGTGTGTGGAGAAAAAGTACTCTCTTACGAATGGATAGCACAGCTGCTAATCCTGCATCAGATTTGCAGAGATTTAAGAATGTATGCACACTGTACCAGTTCCAGAAACACAGTTTCAGCCACTTTGAGTAACAAAGTGGGTCTCACAGTAAAATTCTAAGTGCACACTTTCTCCTTCCTTCTCTCCCTCTATCACACAAAGAGCAGATTTTAGAACCTGACAACTTTAGAAAGCTGTTTTCCTTTTTAAAAAGAGAGAGTTTCTGGCTCTCGAGCTTGCAAACCCATGCTTGGAAGGATGCATGTTTGAGACATCTGCTAAAACCGCAGCAGCCGAAGGAGAAGCTGCAGAAAATTATTAGTGTGTGGGGCTACCTCACTCCTTCCTCTATCAGAATCAACTAGGCAAAATAATTTACAGAGATGTGCTCACTTTGCGCAGCATATGCAGGCTTTCAGAAGTCAGCCTTTTCCAGTGCACAAATCCAGCGTCATGTGGGCAGTTACTAATGCTACATGCTTGCTGCTTGCTAGGACAAACGCTGTAATGCAGCAGTGGCTGGGCAGCACCAGGGCAAGTCACATGACCAATGCATGTGCCCATGCGGTGACTGCTGGAGTTCATGGCCTGGGCCGTGCTTGTTTGGGGAGGGGCTTTTCCTAATGAAATGTCTGTGATGCATTCAGAGACTATAACTAGGTAAGACAGCCCAGGCCAATAACAAGCAAGCAGGGCCGGTGCCAGCTGCTGTGCTACCCCCTGCCCTCCAGCAGCTGCTGCCTGAATTCAACCACCTCATTTGGCCTATTCAAAAAACCAGAACAACAACAACAACCCACCCACCAAACTACTTCTCTTTTTTTTCCAGCCCACGACATGCCAAGGGCGACAATAAGAGTTGTGGTGTGTGCTCACTGTCTTCTAAACTGGGACTGGTGATCTCATTTCTTGCAGTATCTCATTATTATGGAGCTCAGCCAAGCTATTCCCATCTATACTTTGTCCCGGGCTTTCAAAGGACTGCTAAAATTGGTGATGTGTTTTGCCACTGAAATTGCAGATCCACCAGTAAAATGACCTCAGGGCTGTTGTGTTGATCCTTTGCAAAAAACAACATCAACACAGCATGGCCTAATAAAACCAAAGCACCAGGTTTGGAGGGGTAGCGGAGCCCAGCTGTTTTGACTGATGTCTATAGATGAGATTAAACAGCTTTGAGATTACTTTATTCATCCCTATCCACGGTTGACCCACTCTGTTTTGTATTTCGCCATTGCCAAAGGGAGAAGGGAACATTTATAAGTGCAAGCTAAAAACACTGCACACTTAATAAAGAGATAAAAATTAAAGCACTTATTTAATCCTGTTGCAAACTGGGTGGGTTTTCAGCTCCAGATGGTGTCCGTGACAACACAGAGCGGAGCGGAGTGGGATGTTATTCAACGAGGAGGAAAGGAAAGAGAGAGGTGGGTGAGACACATTCCTTTCTGTACCCTGACTCATACCCAAACTTCTTCACCATTTCCACCATTCTCTCTACATTTCAGAGGCCTGTACCTCAGGCAGAACAATAAGAATCTCAAGTGGAGAAATACTTGCCTGCAAAGCAGAGTTTGGAGGGCCAACTTTCATGGATGCTTTAGTTTAGATTCCTGCATTTTAGGGGGTTGGACTAGATGACCCTTGGGATCCCTTCCAACTCTACAATTCTATGGTTCTATAATAATAATAATAATAATAATAATAATAATAATAATAATTATTATTATTATTATTTATACCCTGCCCATCTGGCTGGGCTTCCCCAGCCACTCTGGGCAGCTTCCCAAAAAAATATTAAAATACTGTAATACATCAAACATTAAAAAGCTTCCCTAAACATGGCTGCCTTCAGATGTCTTCTAAAAGTCTGGTAGTTGTTGTTCTCTTTGACATCTGGTGGGAGGGCGTTCCACAGGGAGGGCGCCACCACTGAGAAGGCCCTCTGCCTGGTTCCCTGTAACTTGGCTTCTCGCAATGAGGGAACCGCCAGAAGGCCCTTGGTGCTGGACCTCAGTGTCCAGGTAGAATGATGGGGGTGGAGAGGCTCCTTCAGATATACTGGACCGAGGCCGTTTAGGACTTTCAATGTCAGCACCAACACTTTGAATTGTGCTCGGAAACATACTGGGAGCCAATGCAGATCTCTCAGGACCGGTGTTAAGTGGTCTCGGTAGCCGCTCCCAGTCACCAGTCGCATTCTGGATTAATTGCAGTTTCTGGGTCACCTTCAAAGAGAGCCCCACATAGAGCGCATTGCAGTAGTCCAAGCGGGAGATAACCAGAGCATGCACCACTCTGGCAAGACAGTCTGCGGGCAGGAAGGGTCTCAGCCTACGTACCAGATGGAGCTGGTAAACAGCTGCCCTGGACACAGATTCTATTCTATGATTCTAATTCAATGGGAGGTTTTAGCCTTCTTTAAGCATTTTAAATTCACTTCCGTGGAGGGCCTATGAGGTCATATGTCACATGCCACCCCTGCTTCCTCCACGCTGACCTTCCTGCATTGGGCAGGAAAGTCTCAAGGGGGATTCTGAGCATGCTTGGTTGGACACACCTACCACCCTCCCTGCACAGTCAGATTTCCTGAACCCAGGGGATATTGTGGGCCAGCTGCTCCTGAAGAAAGTGCCCCCAAACAAAGACTTGTGGCAGGACTTGAATTTGCAGTTTGGGGCAGGGCAGGAAGGAGGCTGGCCCAGGGACAGAAAGAGTAAAAAAAGATGAAGGGGATCCGTGGTGTGCCAGTGGGAAATCAGATCTGATCCTGGAATTGTGTCTTGAGGCCCTTTGTGCAGCTTCGGAGACTGTTTTGGCACTGGAGTGTGAGGTTGGAGCCTCGGGTCCACAGCCAGAAGGGAGACCAAAGAGAAATCGAAGGGTTTTACGAAGACTAAACCTGCTGACCAGCTTGTACCAAGGCCTTTGTGAAACCCCAAAACAAAAATAATTATTTATTATGTATAACCAGCCCATCTGGCTGGGGTTCCCCAGCCACTCTGGGCGGCTTCCCCAAAAATATTAAAATACTGTAATACATCAAATATTAAAAGCTACCCTAAACAGGGCTGCCTTCAGATGTCTTCTAAGAGTCTGGTAGTTGTTTATCTCTTTGACATCTGGTGGGAGGGTGTTCCACAGGGAGGGTGCCACTACCGAGAAGGCCCTCTGCCTGGTTCCCTGTAACTTGGCTTCTCACAGTGTGGGAACTGCCAGAAGGCCCTCAGTGTCCAGGTAGAACGATGGGGGTGGAGACGCTCCTTCAGGTATACTGGACTGAGGCCGTTTAGGGCTTTAAAGGTCAGCACCAACACTTTGAATTGTGCTTGGAAACGTGTAGGGAACCATGCAGGGAACTCTAAGTGATTTTGGATGATGTATAGGCCAAATCCCAAATACTGTTTAATGTTGTAATTTCTTGTGGATTCCCCATTTCCCCAGAGCAGAAGGTCTAAAGACAGCTCTTCAGAAATGCAACACTAGCAGTTTCAGCTAAGTCAGCTAGAAGCCCTTCTTCCTCCCTCCTACATCCCCATACCTCTTCTCCTTCCTCCTCCTCCTCTTTCCTTCTCCCCCTCTGTCCATTTAAATTTGCAGAATTGCTGCTTCTCACACACATGCCCAGCAGTGCACACATCCAAGACTCCACCCATCAGGTTAATTGTCCACTGGGCGGGTGGGCATCTAGACCCATTAAATAAGCATCAAATTTCTTTTGTCAAAGGCCCTGACCACCCATTCACAGTGATGAAGCGAGCCAAACACAGAACAATATCTGTAATAAATGCTTCATTGTACTATTGAACATAATTCCAGTGATGCCTCAATTCAAGGCAGACATTGACAAATTGGAAAGAACTTGGAGAGAGATAAAAGGACAATGCAAAGTCTAGAAGGGAAGCCAGCTGAAGAATAGAATGAAGGAATCGGGTGTAATTTGCCTTTGGTAAAACGAACGGCACACTGAGGTTAGAGAACATGTTGCAGTTGAACAATATTAGAAGCCTGAAATAAGAGGGGGGAAATGTTGACCGTAACTATTGAGGTCAGGCCAAGGAACAATGACTTTCTAATTAAAATAATACAGTTTGAAATTGTTAGGCAAAACTTCACAGAATCACAGAATCATAGAGTTGGAAGAGACCACAAGGGCCATCGAGTCCGACCCCCTGCCAAGCAGGAAACACCATCAGAGCACTCCTGACAGATGGTTGTCAAGCCTCTGCTTAAAGACCCCCAAAGAAGGAGACTCCACCACACTCCTTGGCAGCAAATTCCACTGTCGAACAGCTCTTACTGTCAGGAAGTTCTTCCTAATGTTTAGGTGGAATCTTCTTTCTTGTAGTTTGGATCCATTGCTCCGTGTCCGCTTCTCTGGAGCAGCAGAAAACAACCTTTCTCCCTCCTCTATGTGACATCCTTTTATATATTTGAACATGGCTATCATATCACCCCTTAACCTCCTCTTCTCCAGGCTAAACATGCCCAGCTCCCTTAGCCGTTCCTCATAAGGCATCGTTTCCAGGCCTTTGACCATTTTGGTTGCCCTCCTCTGGACACGTTCCAATTTGTCAGTGTCCTTCTTGAACTGTGGTGCCCAGAACTGGACACAGTACTCCAGGTGAGGTCTGACCAAAGCAGAATACAGTGGCACTATTACGGTACTTCCCTTGATCTAGATGCTATACTCCTATTGATGCAGCCCAGAATTGCATTGGCTTTAGCTGTGTTCAATTCAGCAGCTGAGTGGAAAGGTGGCAAGATAATTTCTTTTGAGTTGGAGAGTTACAGGACGCTCTGGTTTAATGGTGGTGTACACACCAAACATTTAAAGCACACAGACACACACATCCCACTAAGTCCAGGGAACTGCGATTTGTTAAGGGTGATAGAAATTGTAGCTCTGTGAAAGCTAAACTATAGCACCCAGATTTTTGTGTGTGCAGGGGGTACTCACAGGGCAGTTTACATGCGTGAACTAAGCCAATGATTTCTATGAATAAAATTATTTGCACTACATGGGGACGTGGGTGGCGCTGTGGGTTAAACCACAGAGCATAGGACTTGCCAATCAGAAGGTCGGCGGTTTGAATCCCCGTGACGGGGTGAGCTCCCGTCGCTCAGTCCCTGCTCCTGCCAACCTAGCAGTTCAAAAGCACATCAAAGTGCAAGTAGATAAATAGGTACCGCTCTGGCGGGAAGGTAAACGGCGTTTCCGTATGCTGCTCTGGTTCGCCAGAAGTGGCTCAGTCCTGCTGGCCACATGACCCGGAAGCTGTACGCCGGCTCCCTCGGCCAATAAAGCAAGATGAGCGCCGCAACCCCAGAGTCGGTCACAACTGGACCTAGTGGTCAGGGGTCCCTTTAACTTTACCTTACATGTTACAAGTGCCTGTACAATCAGGAGTTTACTAAACTTTGCATTATTACACTCCTATTTTCAGAATGTGACGAAAACAAGAGAGAAGCCATTCTCAAGTAATACAATGGGGGTATTGGGAGGTTTCAAACTCAGGGTCTTCCCTCAGATTTCTTATATACACCACTTGCTCTTCCTCTCCTTCCACTGCTCTACCTCTGTGCTTTTTTTAAAATATAATTTTTATTAGTTTTTTTTTAACATATCATTTTCAACAGTAATTAAACATACGTTTACATCTTATTCAAATTTTTGACTTCCATCAATCCTGTCTGAAAATTTTCCAATCTAATCCCTCAGTATGCATTTCTTATCTTCCCTATTACATTTCAAACTCATAACCAATATCTCTATCTTTTTCTACTTTGTAACACTTTGTATATTTCTCCTTACAAAACTTCTTGTAGTCCTACTAGCGTCATTTGTTGATTACAGTTGCTCTTAAAATAATACATATACTTCTTCCAGTCTTCTGTAAATCTCTGGTCCCGCAGGTTTCGAATCCTTGCTGTCATTTTGTCCAATTCTGCATAGTCCATTAATTTCGTCTGCCATTCTTCTTTCGTCGGAATTTCTTCTTGTTTCCATTTCTGAGCTAACAATACTCTTGCTGCAGTTGTTGCATATAAAAACAATTTAACATCTTGCCTATTAATGTCCTGACCTATAATACCAAGTAAAAATGCTTCTGGTTTTTTAAAAAAATGTATATTTCAACATATACATCTACCTCTGTGCTTTTCGCCCACCAGGTTTCATACTTCTGGTCATCTCCTATTCAGCTCTGAAGTGGGCTTAGCTACCCACCCTCGCAGATCCTCCATCCACAGAGCCTATGTGTTAAGTTTTAATCCAACTCAGACTGATATATTCCTTCTCACAGAAGCCAGGCTGGGAACATTTTGTTGCTGTCAAGCTTTGTTTCTTGATCAAGCCGGAACTTGGAATGTTAATGGACATTCCTCAGCATCTCTCTGACTCAACCAATCAGCATCCAGAGTTTCCCTGGCACGAAGGAAATGCAATATAGATTTCTGAGATGATTATATAACTCTCCAGTATTACTGTAGATCATTGCAGGCCTGTACCAGGAACTAAGCTGGCTCCGAATGCAAAAGAAATGTAGAAAGCTGAAGCCAGCCAAGTTTGTGGCGTAAGATTACAGTGCAGAGCCAAGTTTAATCAAGGGATTACGGTAACAAAGTCATCGCTCGGCCAATGGAATGAGTACAAACTGGGTTACTATTTCATTCCCAGACTTCTAGTGTCATCCTATGCACAAGAGAAAAAGACGGTCAGATAGCTGCAGAATTTGTGACCCACCCAACTGACTAACACACTTCTAATATGGCAGGCCATCAGCGACACAATAAATCTATTTTTGCAGTCTGCTTGAGATTACAAAACAAAATAAATCAAGAGGGTTATCAAACACCTGACAAGGCACAATGCATGGTTTAGGGCAGAGATGGGCAGCCTGTTGATCAACTCCAACTCCCATCAGCCCCAATCACCATGGCTTATAGTCTGATGATGGTAGTTGTAGTCAATGGAACTTACCCCCAGGTAAGTGTGTGTATAGGCCTGCAGCTGGAGTGAGCTCTTGCTACTGCTCTATTTCCTTCACTTGCAAACTCAGCTTTTGAGTAGCCCCAAGGGTTCCACTCCCCATTAAAATTCTGCCCCATGACAAAACAAAATCCCATGCAAACCAAAACTTAGCGATGTGTATAAATTATGCAAAGGGAAAAGATCTGCATTGTTAAAATTTTAGCCTGTATATTTACGTATGCGTTCGTCTACTCCTACTCAAGGAGGAGAGCAAAGAGGTGGGGTACACCACCCAGAACTCCACCCTAGGGCAACATGTAAGATACTCATCCACAGTTTCGGCTTCTGATATTTTGATAGGTTTCAAAGCATGTCAGAGATGCCAACTTGCACAGCTACAATGGATAGGAAATATTGCTTACTTTTCCTTAATGATTTTTGTGGGGTGGGTAGAGGGAGACAAAGCTGAGATTCACAGCTTGCTACAATTCTGCACTCAGTACTATTATCAACTTGTGTGGAATCACAGAACAGTCAGCTTTCAGGCAGCTCCTCCTTCCTCATTGCCTTAGTTGTCTTCTTGTAACAGCAGCAGCACAGCTGCAGTTTCCTAGTTAAGAACTTGCTCTCTCCTGCAGGCATTGCAAGCAACAGGTGACATATCTAGATGCTGTTGAAGCTCAGTGGAAGTCTCACCCATGGGCCATCTCCTAGTAGAGGGGCCAGATTTTTTTTAAAAAAAAAAACAAAACGGGAATTTTCAGCAGGTGTAGCTTGTTTGACAAACTACACCTGCTGAAACTCCCCCTTCTATACCATTGTTAAAGTGGTAGGAGTCCTAACCTTTTTTTGCTTTTATCTGACCACAGACATCACTGATTGCATGGGGCTCGTTTTTTGAGCACAGCCAAAACTTCTCTTGCAAAAATGCTCTCTTAGAAATCCCCTTTGTAATCCAAGTCTACCTGGTCTGAAAGGGAAAGCTGCTTCCATCTCTGGCTAGGAACATACCTCCTTGGAAACGCATATGCGAAGAGTTTCCTGGGCCAGTCTATGAAGGAAAAAGTGCCCAATGCACTCTGCACCACCTAGAATCATAGAATCATAGAATCATAGAGTTGGAAGAGACCACAAGGGCCATCGAGTCCAACCCCCTGCCAAGCAGGAAACACCATCAGAGCACTCCTGACATATGGTTGTCAAGCCTCTGCTTAAAGACCTCCAAAGAAGGAGACTCCACCACACTCCTTGGCAGCAAATCCCACTGTCGAACAGCTCTTACTGTCAGGAAGTTCTTCCTAATGTTTAGGTGGAATCTTCTTTCTTGTAGTTTGGATCCATTGCTCTGTGTCCGCTTCTCTGGAGCAGCAGAAAACAACCTTTCTCCCTCCTCTATGTGACATCCTTTTATATATTTGAACATGGCTATCATATCACCCCTTAACCTCCTCTTCTCCAGGCTAAACATGCCCAGCTCCCTTAGCCGTTCCTCATAAGGCATCGTTTCCAGGCCTTTGACCTGTACATTAGCATTTCCTTTACCTTCCAGGATGCCCAACACGGAAAGGAGGAAGTGGTGGTGAGTCTCTGGAGGTGTTAAGAATGCAAAATACTGAGCAGTTCTCTGTGTACCCACTAGGTTTCACTGGCTACATCACAAAACTCAAGAATCGTGGCAAGAGCTTGAGTGGATGTTTGTGTCTCTCTGCTTTTCAATCTAACCCACAGTGGCAGGACAAGAGAGTAGGGAAGAACAGAGAAAACTGTGGAGGATAAGCAGCTGCCTTCTCTCCCCCATCAGATGGAGATTAGGGCTGCAATCTGACCCATTTAGCTGGGAGTAAGTCCCATGGACGCGGGTGGCGCTGTGGGTTAAACCACAGAGCCTAGGACTTGCCGATAAGAAGGTCGGCAGTTCAAATCCCCGCGACGGGGTGGGCACCCGTTGCTCGGTCCCTGCTCCTGCCAACCTAGCAGTTCGAAAGCACGTCAAAGTGCAAGTAGATAAATAGATGGTCACTGTCTAAGCGCTCCTCCACTTTGCATTCCAGAACTTTGTTTTGAAGATCATACGACACGATTATATAATCAATTGTGGAGGCGCCATTGTTAGATATAAATGTGAATTCTCCGACCTTCTCCCCCTCTGTACGGCCATTTAGTATAACCAAGTCCAACTTGTTGACCAAGTGTAATAGGCATAAGCCGGCATAATTGCAGCCTTTATCCTTTGAGATTCTAGCTGGTATTGAGTGGGCTTCCTCTATAATGGGGGCTGTTTCATGGAAATGGGCATACAAAGCCTCATCGGATTGCCATTAAGTGCACTCGTAGCTGCGGGAAAGGATATCCTGCGCTGAGAAAATCGAACATTCGAGCCCTACAGTTTTGGAGCTCAGATATTCTCGTATCAGATGGACAGATGAACTGCATAAGGAAATTTCAAGTAGGCTATGCTCAAAGGAATTCCTCACTAAGAGAGAAAACCTTATAACTTCCTCAAGCCATGAATTAAAGATAAATTTATTTCAGGAGTTAATTTCACTCCTTCAGGATCCCCTGAAGGAAAAAAGGAATAGGTCAAGTAGGCAATCCTCAGTATATAAAAACTCCAAACCCTGGTTTGATCAAGAATGTCAGGACATGAAGCTAAACTTATTGAAAAAATACAAGAACTATAGATCTGCCAATTTACCCCAACTCCCCACGGTCTGGTTTGAAGATAAACGAAATTATAAAATCTTGATCAAAAACAAAAAACTCCTGGCACAGAAAAGAGAATGGAAATGCCTAATAGATGCATCCAGAGAGAGAGATTCGGCCACCTTCTGGAGACTGGTAGCAAATGGAGTGCGATCTACCTCCTCAGAAGTGGAGTATACTATACCTGCAGGGACTTGGGAGGCATTTTTCCAATCTTCATATTCAGCTCTGCCTCTGACACAGCCACTAATACAGTGTGCGGCAGGTGATGAGTGGCCTCCGGTGTCGGTTGCGGAGATCAGGAGGCTTATTCAGGCACTCAAATACAGAAAAGCCCCGGGAGCAGATAATATCTCTCCTGAGCTTCTCAAAGCCAATATTGACTGGTGGGCCCCAGTCCTTGCCACCCTATTCACCAGCATAGATCAAACAGCAATAATACCAGAGGACTGGGGATTGGCAATCATCGTTCCCATATTCAAGAAAGGCTGTAAACTTGATCCAGCCAATTACAGACCAATCAGTCTCTTAAGCATCATTAGCAAACTTTATGCAACTCACTTACGTGAAAAGTTTGCGGATTGGCTGGAACAGGAGCACATCCTAAAGGAAGCCCAGGCTGGCTTCAGGGCACATAGATCAACTCTAGACCAAGGACTGGTATTGCAACATCTAGTGGAGAAATACACCTCAAAGAAAGGAGGCTCCCTCTATGTAGCCTTTATAGATTTCAAATCAGCTTTCGATTTGATACCCCGGCACAGACTTTGGGAAAAATTAAATGCCACAAACATCGATAGACGTCTTTTGCTTCTTATCCGTAGACTACATGAAAATACTCGGATCCGTGTTAGATGCGACCGTTATGGGAACCTATCAAAGGAAATCCAAAGTTTCCATGGTGTCAAGCAAGGCTGTGTTCTTGCTCCTATTCTATTTAACTTCTATATAAACTCCTTAGTCGGAAAGATGGAGGAAGCAAGTACTCATCCCCCAAACCTAAATAATATACCAATCCCAGTCCTTTTGTACGCAGATGATGCGGCACTTATTTCCTTCTCTTGTGTGGGTCTAAGAAAACTTTTACGAGCTCTTACAGAGTATAGCGAAGCTGAACACCTAATAATAAATTACACTAAATCAAAAATTATGGTGTTCTCCAAGAGAAAACGCCGACATAAATGGAAAATTAATAACCAACCTATTGAGCAAGTAACATCTTTTAGATATCTTGGAATAATTTTTGATGAGAAGGGATCTTGGTGCCATCAGATTAAGAATTCTATTGTAAATGCGCAAAGATCTTCCAGAGCTATCATAAGATTCTTTTACAGAGAAGGAGGTCAATATGTTCCTGCTGCCTCCCAGGTCTTTGTTGCAAAAATACTTCCACAATTGATGTATGGCACCCAGATATTTAATTGTCAAAAACTCAAGTCCCTGGAATCTGTACAAACTAAATTTTACCGCTCCCTACTAGGGTTACCTACCTGTGTCTCCAACACAGCCATCAGGCTGGAGGTAGGTCAACTCCCTATTAATGCCAGGATATGGATCCTGAAGATTCACTTCTGGCTAAAACTCATATTTTTCCCAGTGGGAGTGGCTCCATTGACTCTACTAGACCCGTTCCAGTCTAAATGGAGATTGTCGCTTTATGAAAAATTGAAGGGCCTGGGGCTTTCCCCACAAGAACTTATAGCCTCAGGTTTTGAAAAGGCTAAAAGGATAGTGAGCCAGCGAATAGGAGATGTAGAGCTTCAGGACCATATGAGCAAGATAGATAAATATCCAGCTATCCAAGATCATGAAAAAGGGTTTAATCTAACACCATATTTGCTGGATCTACAAATCGCAAAATACAGGCGGGCGTTTACCCTTACCAGATTTGATGTACTGCCATCTGCCTTACTAAAGGGCAGATACGAGGGCACACCCTATGCTGAACGAGTTTGCCCATGTGGTCTGAAAGAGGTGGAAACGGCTTCACATGTGTTGTTACACTGCGATCTTTACGGGGATATTAGGTCACTGTTTATCTCCCCTATCGTTCAGAAATTTCCAGGTCGATCTGAATCTCAGCGGCTGAAAATCCTACTAGGAAATAAAAACCCAGAAGTAACACTGAAAGTGGCCAAATTTTCTGCGGCTGCGATCAAGCGGAGGGCATTAGCTGTAAAAAAGTAAAAGACTTGACCCCTGGACAAGCCCCTTCATTTTTTAAGTCTATACATATACTGTAGTGCATATATGTGTATATATGTGTGTGTGTGTGTGGGTGTGTGTGCATATGTGTATTGCTTTTATGCATAATTTTATAATTTTTAATTGACACCACTATTCCCTTTGTAAACTATTGTTGTTTTTTTATGCCTTTCTGGTCTATGACCGTAATAAATTTATTCATTCATTCATTCATTCATAGATAAATAGGTATCGCTCTGGTAGGAAGGAAAACGGCGTTTCCGTGTGCTGCTCTGGTTTGCCAGAAGCGGCTTAGTCATGCTGGCCACATGACCCAGAAGCTGTACGCCAGCCCCCTCGGCCAGTAAAGTGAGATGAGCGCCGCAACCCCAGAGTCGGTCACGACTGGACCCAATGGCCAGGGGTCCCTTTACCTTTACTAAGTTCCATGGAAATCAATGTGACCCGAGTAGAAATGCCTGGGCTTGGGGACTGGTAAGTTGAATAAATACAATCACAGACCTTTCAACATACTGAAATATCTTTCCCATCTTTCCCTTAAACCTAAAATACGCCCCCTGTCGCTTGTGTTATACAAAAGTTCTTGTTACACGACCTCAGTTGGCCCTGATGGAGGAATGATGACAGGGCAGCTTCCCAGAACCAGATCACATCAACGTGCTTCTCGAGAAATCTCAGTCAGGAATTCTGTTACATCAACCTCATCTCAGTGTAAGTCACTGAAGCGTGGGTTTTTCATCAGTATAACATGAACAAGCTTGCTTGGAACAGTTACTGAATAACTGTACAGAGGTCAGCGTTCAGACACGCCCTTTCACAACGGCACTCTAGGAGTGTTCCACACAAGAAATTTCTACTTTAACTTCTGCTCAGTTTCCCGTTTTCAAGTTAGTATCTGCCTGAGCAATCCCAAGTGGGGAAATCTGCCAGGGATTAGATCAATGCATTGGCAATATGCCCATGCAAATCCCACCACATCCAAACCCTGTATGGCAAGGGGGTGGGAGAAGCTGGATTGGCAGAAATGACCGGCAGAATCCGAGACCAGGGAGAAGAGTCGGCGGAAGAAGAATGAAAGAAATTTAAAGACTACCTACAGAAATAATGTAAAATTAATGTGTTAGAAGGGACACAGGTGGCGCTGTGGGTTAAAGCCTCAGCGCCTAGGACTTGCCGATCGAAAGCTCGGCGGTTCGAATCCCTGCTGCGGGGTGCGCTCCCGCTGCTCGGTCCCAGCGCCTGCCAACCTAGCAGTTCGAAAGCACCTCCGGGTGCAAGTAGATAAATAGGGGCCGCTTACCAGCGGGAAGGTAAACGGCGTTTCCGTGTGCAGCTCTGGCTCGCCAGAGCAGCGATGTCATGCTGGCCATGTGACCCGGAAGTGTGACTTAGAAACAGGTTAAAACTTAACGGTAAGGATTTGCTGAACTAACAATTTGAATCGGAATACAAAAAAGGGAGGTATGAGGAGGTCCGGGAAACATGTTAAAGGAAAATAAGCAATGGAAAATCTGCATGTTTTTAAAATTATTTTTACTTTTGTATTTTTGTTACTATTTTTTATTTCTTTCTTTTTTCTTCCTTTTTACCTTTATTGTATTATTATTAAAAACCTTAATAAATACTCTAATAAAAAAGAAAAAAAGAAGCCGTTGCTGGAGAAAAGAAAACAAGCAAAGACATACAGAAGAAACATATCCCCATAGCAGCCCTGCTCCTGGTAGCCACTCCAGATGCAGGTCCCAGCATGTATAGCCATGCCATCTACAATACACACACCTGCCAGGCACCCAAACAGCACCACAAACACACGTGGCAGCAGCACCTCGACTGCAGAGAAATCATTAAAATTTACCATGGCTGTAGGCACCTGCCCTCACTTAACGCACAACATCAGAGGTAAAGGGGCCCCTGACCATTAGGTCCAGTCGTGACCAACTCTGGGGTTGCGGCGCTCATCTCGCTTTATTGGCCGAGGGAGCCAGCGTACAGCTTCCGGGCCATGTGGCCAGGATGACTAAGCCGCTTCTGGCGAACCAGAGCAGCGCACGGAATCGCTGTTTACTTTCCCACCGGAGCGGTACCTATTTATCTACTTGCACTTTGACGTGCTTTCAAACTGCTAGGTTGGCAGGAGCAGGGACCGAGCAACGAGAGCTCACCCCGTCGCAGGGATTCGAACTGCCAACCTTCTGATTGGCAAGTCCTAGGCTCTGTGGTGTAACCTACAGCGCCACCCGCGTCCCACAACATCAGAGAGGTCAATGCAAACAGAAGAAAATGAAATTTCATGGACATGGCGGAACCGATTGCACAGCCACAACAGGGAGAGGAGAAGACCACAGCCCCAAAGATGCTCCTATCTCTCACTGCATGCTCCATAAAGCACTTGCAAGCACCTACAGAGATATGGTAAGGAGCGGCCGAGCAGTCAGGATAGGGGACGCAAAGTTAGAGGCAAGGTGCCAATGAGCAAAGATACACCAGGCATGAAGAAAGCAGGCAACACTGCACCTGCTGGTATGACGTTTGGGCATGGAAGATGCCAAGGGGAGGTCCCTGCAGGGTTTGTGGCAGCTTCTGCCCCCAGCTACATGGTTTCCCCTTCATACCACCACTGTCCCATCATACCACCATCACTCTTGGGAACTAGGGTGACTGTTTTCCATACCATTCCTTCCCATGCATAGGTCACAACCCAACAAGAGTGTCAAGGTCCAGGAGCCCAGGTATCGCAGGTGCCCACTCAGGAATGCGACTCCTCAGCCCTAGAGGGGACCAATGGGTCCACTGAGATGCTTTGAATATCCACTTGGCAGGAAGACTGCTTGCCCCACAGACAAACAGTGGAGCAAAGGGGGTGGGAAGAAGACATATCCCTTTCATGCTCATCCATGGTTGGCAGCTTCACCAAAGCACCTGGGCAGATCCCAGTATCAAGCCAGGGCAGGGAGCTGTCCAGCATGCCAGGGGCTGAAGACACAGCTGAATGGGAGCAGGCAGTAATGCACATACTCTGTCAAGAGGGGAAATGCTATGTTCATGTAGGGGCACAGCTGCCTGCTGCAGCAAGGAATTTTCTCCTCCTAACTCCTCCCAGCTGGCAGATCTGGTGGTTTGGATTTGCTCTGTTCCTTCCATTAATACTGGCTTGGGTTTTTGGAGAGCACTTTAAGGCTTCACTTCTTGGTAACTGGCACGCATTCAGATTTAATTGATGTTCTTTGGATGCCTACCAAATCTTTGTTTATGTTGATCTGCTGCGACGTTTCAGGCTACATATACAGCAGGCAGCCCAGGAGTATAGCAATGCCAGTAGCTTGTGCCTGCACAAATTAGTCTACGTCCCGCCTCCATTCAATAAGTGCATTTAAGGACAAATCAAACACAGCAACAGGGGGGTGCTGCTCTTGTTCTTCCACTGTAAGCTACTTAAGTCATTTCAGTTGACTTTCCACACTTCGGGAAGCAGAATGCTTTTTGCGTGTGTTCACCCAACTATGTTCCATTCACTCAATGGGTGGGAATGACCGCTCCCCGCTTAAAACGGGGGGCGCCCTTTGCATGGACGCATGCAGCCCCTAGATCTGGAGCGGCTCCAACAGCATAGGCTTGGCTTTGCCTTCCCTCAGGTGGGATACCTGGAGGTCTCCGCCTACCTCAGTCAGTTGTCCAATCCCATCTGGGGGAAGAGTTGCCAAGGAGACCAGGCCAGGTAGGGGAGGGATTACCTGCCCACACAAAGGAGGGAGGATCTTACCTGGGAATTCTCACTTGGCTCCTGAGGGTTGCATCCAGATCTAGCCTACCTTCCATGAGTCGTTTTCGACAGGTGAGCAGGGCCACTCACCTGTCATTCACCTAAAAGCTTAAGAAGAGACTGCAGGATCAGGCCAAAGGCCCATCTAGTCCAGCATCCTGGGATAGTTCAGTCAGTAAAGCAGGAAGACTCTTAATCTCAGGGCTGTGGGTTTGAGCACCGCATTGGCCCAAAAGATTCCTGCACTGCAGGGGGCAGGACTAGATGATCCTCGTTGTCCCTTCCAACTCTACAATTCTATGGTTCTATGGTCAGCGAGATGCCCACTGTAAGCCCGCAAGAAGGACAAGCATAACAGCACTCTCCCTACCTGCGATTCTAGCAACTGGTCAGAGGCATATTGCTTCTGACTGCAGATGTCACCCATCATCAGTTAATTCAGAATTCTAACAGGCTTATTTCTCATCTTAGCACTGTATTCCCACAGCACTAAGGTTGGAGATAAGACTCTGCTGCCTTTTAAAGAGCAGGCAGAGGCTTTTTGTGATTGCTGTCTTTTTAAAACTACCTGCTGCCTTGGCAGGGAATGTGGTCCCAGTGAAATTTCTCTGCTGCTTATTCAAACTAACTGTGGGAGTGACTCGGTGACACAGTCGCATAGGCAGGAAATAGAAAATTGACTTGAACCATTTTAAAAATCAGATTTAAAAATCTGTGCTAAAGCACTATGGTTGAACTTTAAACTGGTAAGAGAAAATGTTTTAAAATGGGGAAAAAATAATATGCGGTGACAAAATGGCACTGACTAGAAAACTGGAAGGCAGTGATAGTGATTTCCCCCCCTTAATCACTTTTAAATTTTGTACTAAGGCACTATGATGCTGGTATTTTAATAATTCTTAAGGAGATGGGGGTGGGGAAACAGGTGGAAACTTGCAAGCTAAATATCAATTAAAAAAACCACATGGCTAAAATGGCACCAACCTGAACGGTAACAAGAAAGGTAGGCCGAGACACAGGTGGTAGGTCTTGCAACCACACCTCTTAAAGAAGATGATGGATTTTTCGGAGCTAGCCAACCTAACCGGAAGAGTCCGCAACCAGAAGGAGGAGGAGTATCAGGAAGAGTGGAATAAATTTAATGATTATCTAGTTAAATTTGTTAAGTTAAATTAACTGAAAATAGCTTGCAGATACTTAATTGGCTTAGGATTTTATTTATGTTAAGTGATGAATTAATATGTTTAATTCCATAAGGTGAAGATTTAAGAATGTTAATGTTTAAGTTAAATTTCATAAGAATTGGGATTTGGAAAATCGTTAAAAGGACATGCAATGAAATTCAACCAAGGGGAAGCGAGGAAGTCACTTAACAAAGATAATAAGTGTAATTTTCAATAAGGCTATGATTTGTGTTTGTTTGTATTGTGTGTTTGTTTGTTTGTTTATAATATTGTGAAAACTAATAAAATTAAAATAAAATAAAATAAAGAAGATGGAAGAGGAGAACTTAAGGACAAACTCTTACTCCACTTTCATCACAAATATTAACTAGAGTAGGAAGTGTGGCTAATTTTAAATACAGCTAAGCCTTTACAATGGCTTCAACTGAACTTCCAATCCCTTCCCCAGCGGATGTTGGGCTTTCTCGGTCCAAGATGCCACCTAGTGGGGAACATGCTTTATGAAAGCAGGAAGATAAGGGTTTGCAGGATGTGCTTGTAGGGAGTTGGGAAGGCTCAGAGTGCTGCCTGGACCCCACCATACACTTGATTGGCAGGCTGGCAGCTGGAATATTATTATTATATAATATTTATTATTATTTATACCCCGCCCATCTGGCTGGGCTTCCCCAGGCACTCTGGGCGGCTTCCAAAAATATATATATTAAAATACTGAAAGCATTCTGTTATATCCTATCCATGCAAAATTCTATCCATGCAAAACCTCTCCATACATGCAAAATCACTGCATGCTGCTGCCCTCAAGTGATGACCCTGCATGCAAACACGATGGGAAGTGCATAAGAAGTGCATTCTTTCCCTTAAAGAATTCTGGGCACTGTGGTTTACCCCTCACAGACTCACAATTCCAAGGAATGCTTAACAAGCCACAGTACCCACAATTCTTTGCAAGAATGAATGTGCTTTAAAGGTGTAATGCGTCCAAAGCCATTGGTGCAGCAGAGAATGCTATGACATCACCAGCAGTGTACTAAGATTCAGCTGCCAATCAAGCGGGCTCCTGTTCATAGAATGGAGAGAGGGTGCCATTTTATCCTTTGGTTCCATCTTCGGGCTGGCCCTGCATGTGGGGCAACAGCACTGATACATGATGTTCTAGTTCTAGCCCAGACACCTCTTAGCACAGAGTACAGGGTCAGATTTAAGGGGCTGGTTTTGACCTTTTGACGGCCTAGGACCCTCGTACCCACAGGACCACCTCTCCCGGTATGCCCCACGGAGAGCCTCAAGGTCCATAAATAGCAACACCCTAGTGGTCCCGGACCCTAAGGAAGTTAGATTAGGCTCAACCAGAGCCAGGGCCTTTTCAACTCTGGCCCCAGCCTGGTGGAACGCTCTGCCTCATGAGACCAGGGCCCTGCAGGATCTGATTTCTTTCTGCAGGGCCTGTAAGACAGAGTTGTTCCGCCTGGCCTTTGGCTTGGAGCCAATTTGATTCCCTCCCCCTCTTTTTTCCCCCTTTCTCCTCCTGTGATGAGGCTGCATTTTAATATTTTAATGTTTCAATATTTTAATGTTGTAGTCTAATCTTGTTTTTAAGTTGTATTCATTCAACTTGTTTTTATTATTGCTTGTTAGCCGCCCTGAGCCCGGCCTTGGCTGGGGAGGGCGGGGTATAAATAAAAATTATTATTATTATTAATTATTATTATTATTATTATAGGACGGGACCCAGGAAAGAGAATTCAGAGGCGGAGATGGTTTACCATAAGCTTTATTCTCCTTTGTTTTGGAACTGCCGTGCCAGCTGCCAGCCAGAAAGACCAGACTTCTAAAACTGGCAAAACGACTAGACTCCAACAAACGCCATTCTACGCAGCCTAGCGAAATATCATTAATATTTTATTATAATATGGTTTTTAATTTTCATAATACAAATGTGTTCATGTAAAATCAAATGGAAATCATTTTTAAACAGAAGCAGTGTCTTTAAGTTTAAATGCCACATGACCTCAAATTTCTTTTGAAAATAAAGCCATTGCACGTCACCGCAGTAAGCAACCGGTGAGCAACAGTTGAATCCTATTGACACTTCCAATACAATTAAATATTGCTGAAGGGAACCCCCCCCCCAACATTGTACTTTGCCACTTAATATGTTTAAGTCTTCAGGGAAAAGCTTGATCTGCTTTTTAAAACAGCAGGGTCCAAGATTGTGAATACAGTCAGCGGCTCATACCTGTTTTGCGGGTTTCATAATAGTTACAGCTGCATCCATAACTGCTAGCAGCTTTTGCCTCAAAATAAAGATTAATAGTGCAATTCTGTACATGCCAAATTAGAAGCCAGCCTTGTTGAGTTAATCACAGACAGGTGGGTGTACTTTGCACTTCCTAAAGAGCAAAATTTCAATTTACCTGGTGGGACTTACTCCTGATGACAGGATTCTGTTAGTACTCTTTCCCACTGCTGGTATGAAGGATAAACTTGCTCCTGACATCACAGTTATCTTGGAACAGAATTGTCTTTTCTGTTTTGTACATGGTGGTTTCATAAGAACAAATATAGTATTGTTTTTAGCAAAAGTTACGTAAAAAAGGTAAAGGTAAAGGTACCCCTGCCCGTACGGGCCAGTCTTGCCAGACTCTGGGGTTGTGCGCCCATCTCACTCAAGAGGCCAGGGGCCAGCGCTGTCCGAAGACACTTCCGGGTCACGTGGCCAGCGTGACATCGCTGCTCTGGCGAGCCAGAGCTGCACACAGAAACGCCGTTTACCTTCCCGCTGGTAAGCGGTCCCTATTTATCTACTTGCACCCGGAGGTGCTTTCGAACTGCTAGGTTGGCAGGCGCTGGGACCGAGCAGCGGGAACGCACCCCGCCACAGGGATTCGAACCGCCGACCTTTTGATCGGCAAGTCCTAGGCGCTGAGGCTTTAACCCACAGCGCCACCTGCGTCCCTAAAGTTACGTAACATACTACTAAATTAGCTGTGGATCTCTGGTACACTGGCATTCAAAACCGCCTTTTCAGAGGGAGTCTTTCATCTTCTGAAGATAAGGCTATAAATGATATTTTCAGCACCTGAAACATTAGCATATATTTATCAATCAAAACATAGCATAAGCCTTCTTCAAAGCGGCTGGAATATGTCCCTTACAGTTTACCAGTTTCACAACATGATTGGGGATGAGAGATTTGTTTTTCTAACAAAGGTCTGTATGCATTTAGCAGCAGCAATAGCAGGCAGAAATTCAGCTGGTGAAGCTTAGCACTATATTGCAGCTCTATGCCCGGAAGAAGGTTTGGCAGTTTAAAATGTCTGCCTATTACCAGCAATTATAATCCCTCTCCCCTCCCCGCCTGTGAATGTAACCTTATAAGCATTTCCTCAGTAAAATTACCTCCGTATGAACCCAGGAGCCAATAAATTCAGTAAAAAGGTAAAGGTACCCCTGCCCGTACGGGCCAGTCTTGCCAGACTCTGGGGTTGTGCGCCCATCTCACTCAAGAGGCCAGGGGTCAGCGCTGTCCGAAGACACTTCCGGGTCACGTGGCTAGCGTGACATCGCTGCTCTGGCGAGCCAGAGCTGCACACGGAAACGCCGTTTACCTTCCCGCTAGAAAGCGGTCCCTATTTATCTACTTGCACCCGAGGGTGCTTTCGAACTGCTAGGTTGGCAGGCGCTGGGACTGAGCAACGGGAGCGCACCCCGCCGCGGGGATTCGAACCGCCGACCTTTCGATCGGCAAGCCCTAGGCGCTGAGGCTTTTACCCACAGCGCCACCCGCGTCCCTAATAAATTCAGTACTTAATTACAATTGAAAACTAAATAAACTAACAATTTCATTGATAGATCCACAAATCGCTTCAGCAAAACCAGATTAAAACTAAAGCAAAGTCGGTTTCAGCAATAACGTACTTTTATTACAGATAGAGAGAAGCGATCGAGTTGGAAGGGGCCAGTGGCGTAGCGTGGGGAGGTGCAGGGGGACCCGGCCGCACCGGGCGCAACATCTGGGGGTTAGGGTTAGGGGGCGCAAATCCATGGGTTAGGGGGCGCAAATCCATGGGTTAGGGGGCACAAATTACTTGCCTTGCCCCGGGTGCTGACAACCCAGGCTACCCCATTGGATGGGGCTTTTAGCACAACTTTTTCTAGTTAGTCACTTTATCTTGCCCAAGGCAAACCCAAACTGACTTACAACCAGCCAAACAGACAACACAGATGCATTGACATCAAGAGGAAAAGAATGAAAAATATCCTGCTTACTTTTAAAAGTAAGTTAAAGGCCAAAGAATAGAGGGTGGGGGGGAATTTGCCTGGCGCCTAAAGACCCACTAAGCTGGTCTCAGGCGAGCCTTCCTGAGAAGAGAATTCCCACAAAGGAGGAGCCACCGCAAAGAAGACCCACTCCATCTGCGTTTACTCGGGAGCAAGCCCTGTTGCGGCGAGGGCGGTTTACTCCCTAGTAAGGGATGCAGTCATCGGGTCTTGCTGCAAACAAGCCACGGGGTGCCGGGGCTTGGAGGAGCGTCAGGATTAGGGCCTCGCGACTCCATCCGCGCTTGGCTGAGGAGTAAAGGGCCTGATCCTCGCAACGGGGCTTCTAAATGCGGAGCCGCGCCCAGCCGCTCCCCCACCCAGTGGGACTCTTGCGCGGGGGATAAAAGCTCCTCCGCGCTTCTACTCCGTTACTGCTTTTCCCCGCTCTTTTATTCTTTCTGTGCTCGCCTTAGTTTCTTGCGCTGCTCCTGCGCGCTTTTTCCGCGCGTAATGGGGCGCGCTACGCTCCAGGCTGCGCTGCTGCTGCTCTTCGCTACTGCGACTGGGTGGGGTTTGCTCCCCAACAAAGGTGAGAGTGGGTCAGGTGGAGTGGGGTCGTGGGCTAGATATATATATATATATATGTTTAAATTTTCTGTTTTGCAATTTTAAAAATTCATTTTACATCCTTAAAATACCAATGACTTCCTTTCATCTCTTTCCACGGTTCATTTTACGCACCACAAATCCCTGCATATTTTACAAAAAAACTGTTCCATTCGGTATTCCATTGTTGCAGCCATCAAAGCTTGTTTACACTGTTGAATTTATCTTGACGCTGCCAGCGTTTTCAGGTGTACACAATTATTTCCCATATATTCAATAAATGTTTTCTAGTCTTCTTTAAACATATGTTCTTACTGTTCTCTTATTCTGTGTTGCCTCTGCAAGTTGTGCATATTCTGTCAACTTAAGTTGCCATTCTGCTTTGGTTGGGACCTCACTCGTTTTCCATTTTGGGGCTAACAAAACACGGGCGCAGTAGTAGCATACATAAATAACCTTTGTCACCTTGTGGTAGTGGAATTTCAGTCTGAATTATCCCCAACAGAAAGGACTCTCGTTTTTGGGGGGGATGATGTGCCTTTTTGTTTTTTTACACGGTAGTCTTTAATCTCTCTAGTTTGCAACTCTAGGCTTCTCTGCAAGGACCAGTGGGATACAGTATAAATTTAATAAACAAATGAAACCACAGGGTAGTTCAAGGGATACTTACAGGGCAAATGAGGCTAAATGAAATGAGTAAAGCATGTGTATAAACAGAATTTTGCTTTGTATCCTTTATTTTGTGATGTTTGAATGACTTTATTGTACACTATCATGCTTTTTTTAAAAAAACAAGTTGGCTTTTTAAAGAGTCTTGTAAATAAAATAATTATGGGTGGTGTCAGATTGAGTTCAGCTGCTACAAGGGCTTTTTTCCTGTGCAATAGGGTTTCCTTCATCTGTGCTGCCCCCTCCCCCATGAACCCATTTTGGAGGTTTCCCCCCTTCAATCTAGCAGATTTTTTGGGGGGTGGGAGTTAGGGTGGAGAGGACAGAATGTGACTATATGCTATTTGCCTTGTACAGATGGAAACGTTTGCAGTACCTCTCAGCAAGCTGTCTGTGGAGATAAGTGCATTCCTTTGACGTGGCTTTGTAATGGAGAGCAAGACTGCCCTGATGGTTCGGATGAGCATTGTGGTAAGCCTTTCAGAGCCTTCAAATGGCTGAGAGTCCATTTGGGAGACCAAGGTTCAGTGCCAGATTTACGTATAAGCTAAACAAGCTATAGTTTAGGGCCTCACTCTCTTTGGGGGCCCCCAAAAAAATTAAAGGGGGAAAAAACTGGATGTACATTTCCAAAATATAAGATAAAAAACAAATAAAATAAAACCTACATACAGCAACAATGTTTTGTGTTGTGTAGGCTCCTATTTGTTATGTGCAAGTGGCTTTAGATACCTATTAGGTCCATTAATGGGACACGGGTGGCACTGTGGGTTAAACCACAGAGCCTAGGACTTGCCGATCAGAAGGTCGGTGGTTCGAATCTGAGCTCCCGTTGCTCGGTCCCTGCTTCGGCCAACCTAGCAGTTCGAAAGCACCTCAAAGTGCAAGTAGATAAATAGGTACCGCTCTGGCGGGAAGGTAAACGGCGTTTCTGTGCGCTGCTTTGGTTCGCCAGAAGCGGCTTAGTCATGCTGGCCACATGACCCGGAAGCTGTACGCTGGCTCCCTCGGCCAATAAAGCGAGATGAGCGCCGCAACCCCAGAGTCGGCCACAACTGGACCTAACGGTCTGTGATCCCTTTAAGTTCATTAATTAAAAAGGTAAAGGTAAAGGTACCCCTGCCCGTACGGGCCAGTCTTGACAGACTCTGGGGTTGTGCGCCCATCTCACTTAAGAGGCCAGGGGCCAGCGCTGTCCGGAGACACTTCCGGGTCATGTGGCCAGTGTGACAAAGCTGCATCTGGCGAGCCAGAGCCGCACACGGAAACGCCGTTTACCTTCCTGCTGGTAAGCGGTCCCTATTTATCTACTTGCACCCGGAGATGCTTTCGAACTGCTAGGTTGGCAGGCGCTGGGACCGAGCAGCGGGAGCGCACCCCGCCGCAAGGATTCGAACCGCCGACCTTTTGATCGGCAAGTCCTAGGCGCTGAGGCTTTAACCCACAGCGCCACCTGCGTCCCAAGTTCATTAATTACCATATAGCATAAATTCAACACAAAAAACAGTGACAATTTGTTGTTGACAAAGGACAGCTGGACATATAAAGAGCCCCATTACCTTCAGTAGCTTTGGGCCTGATCAAACCTAAATCCGAGGCTGCCAAGGTTGGATACCAAGGCTTCTGATAAACATTTTGAGATGGACTTTTAATAGCTCATGTTGTTTCCTGGTACAGGCCATTGTGTAGCCCTACAGCTGAAACTGTGTGTTTTCCTTAGTCACTTCAATGGTTAAGCTAATGTCTTTCCAAGATAACTTGTGTATCCATGTTTTTTTTAGTAAACTGCTTTCTGAAAACATTAATCAAACGGTGTATAAATTTCATGAAGTAATTTTCTTACGCATGCCAAGTCCTTTAAACTCTTACTGTAGCATATTTGCGGTGTATGTTGATTTCAAAGCAACTTCCCAGGCTACTAAAGTCCTCCTTGGCAACTATCCTATAGGCAACATTCTTTCAAAAAGAGAGAGTACCTAACCACTCCAGCTAAGTGCAGTGTTAAATCAAGCTAAATAACTTTTATCGTTCAGACGAAGGATGTCATGGTGATCCAAATGCATGGCAGTGCAAAGATGGAAGCTGCGTTTCTGCCACTTGGCTTTGCGATGGCGTCAGTGATTGCATGGATGGCTCAGATGAAGAGAATTGTGGTACGTTCAAAACCATTTTTCAACATTTCCCTGGTATTTTGCTTCTCCGGCTTTCTCTGTGGTGCAGTGCAACTGATTCCCCTTGCATTTATCTCCTTCATCTCTTGACTGAATGAAGAGTTTTCTGTAGGCAACCCCCAGTGCAGAAGTTGTTGAAGTGGAGGCCAGCTTAAAGTCCAATATAATTTTTTCCTTACACTAAGAGAGGCTGGGCAATCCTTGCTCTCAACACGGATGGAGCTGGTCTTTCAGCCGAGCCCTGCTACTTAGCTGCTGACAGATGAGGGAAGCAATAACCTCATTCCTAGTAGGAGGGCAAAATGCTGAAGGGAGTACTATCATCTGGGCCTCTGCTGGTACAGTGGTACCTTGGTTCTCAAACACCTTGGTACTCAAACAACTTGGAACCCAAACATTGCAAACCCGGAAGTAAGTGTTCCGGTTTGCTAACTTTTCCCGGAAGCCGAACATGCTTCATTTTGAGTGTTACGCTTCTGATTTGAGTGCCACACTTCCATTTTGAGTGTTACGCTGAGGTCTGTCTGTTTTTGCTATTTTGTGTTTTTGTGGCTTTTTGTGTGTGACTGTGTGGAACCCAATTCAGCTACTGTTTGTTTGT
This sequence comes from Podarcis melisellensis, assembly GCF_964234715.1. Taxonomy (NCBI): domain Eukaryota; kingdom Metazoa; phylum Chordata; class Lepidosauria; order Squamata; family Lacertidae; genus Podarcis; species Podarcis melisellensis. The sequence goes on from NC_138534.1 coordinate 33,463,183, forward strand.
TTGTTTGATTGTGTGGCTGCAGTACATTTATTGCTTTCATTTTATGGATCAATGGTCTCGTTAGATAGTAAAATTCTGAAGAAGTGTGCATGCACACGAAAGCTCATAGCAATAACAAACTTAGTTGGTCTCTAAGGTGCTACTGGAAGGATTTATTTATTTTTTTATTTTTACTATGGCAGACCAACACGGCTACCTACCTGTAACTAGTAAAATTCATGTTAAATTTCTGTTTTAGGGGTTGTTTTTAAAAGTCTGGAGCGGATTAATCCATTTTGCATTACTTTCTATTGGAAAGCGCAACTTGGTTTTGGAACGGACTTCCAGAACGGATTAAGTTTGAAAGTCAAGGTACCACTGCACTTTCTGCAGTGTTCAGCCTAGATTCTCCTGCAGTAAGAGGTGGCTGCCTTATTTTCCCAGTTGCTAATTATTTTCCCAGTTACTAATAATACCAGCTTCTGAATCTCAAGGCAGTTGAATGTTTTGTCCCTTCATTGCAGCTGGTAAGCCCTTTGGAAACTACATGAAGTGTATTATGTTATAACGCTGGGGCAAGGTGAAGGTAAATACAGAGAATCCTTTTTATCCAAAAGGGCAGCATTGGCACTTAGGGTGGGTTAAGCTGCCTGCATGTGAGGGACAAGGAGTCATTTAGCAAGAAAATAAGTCCTCATCTCTAAAACTTTCCTATGAACAGTTCAGCAGTCTTAAATTCCACATGTCTCTGAGAAACTCTTCTTACCTGAACTTTGAACATGTGGTGCAGCAAGTCCTTTGGTCCACCTAACCCAGTTCCCCCTTGCTCTCAAGGTCTTGTGGAGAGATCTTTTCTTAGTCTGTAGACTTTAACTTGAGGTTCTGGGAACTGAACACAAGTCCTTATGCACTCACAATGCATATTACTTAAGCATGGTATTCCAGACAACATTTGTCTGCTGTTGAAGGATGGGTTAGTTTCCAACCTAGACCTTCACATAGGCTTCCTCCTAGTGGATTGAGCTTGGAGCACCTCAAAGTGTTGACCACATGAATGAAGGATTAGAAGGGCAAGTCATTCATTCTGTTGCTCCAATATCATTGCAGTTTGTGGAGACAAAGTTCCATGTCGAGGAAATAAGCAATGCATTGATCCCTGGAAAGTATGTGATCAGCATAAAGATTGTGAAGACGGTTCTGATGAAGCAAACTGTCCCCCGAAAAACTGCTTGGCTGGACAGTGGCAGTGCAAGAACAGGGTGTGTGTTATGGAGGACTGGAAGTGCAATGGCATAGACAACTGCGGCGACCGCTCGGATGAAGATGGTTGTGGTAAGCCACTTGGCCTCCTTTCAGAGACATATAGGTGTCCATCTAGTTGCATAGATGGCAAGTGTCCCTTATTTGAAGGGACATTCCCTTATTCCAGCGCCATGTCCCGCTGCTGTCCCTTATTGATGGATGTCCCTCAAATGTCCCTTAAATTATGTCCCTTAAATTTCAAAGGAAGCAGCTCCTCTCCCTCCCTCCCTGCCGGCCAGGGAGGAGGGAGGCTCCAACTGTGTTGCTTGGCTGTGTTGCTCCCCCAATAAGAAGTCTAAGAACGACCTGGGGGTGGAGCTTGCATGCCTTGTGTGTGGCTAGTTAATGCAAGCTGAGGGGTTTTTTGAATGCTGGACACCATTTTGTTGCACATGCTGCTGCAAACTTTGCAGTGCAAAGCCAGGCTGGGGAGCCATCTTAAGTTGAGGCTGCATAGGCCTTGTGGTGCAAGTGAGTCAGATTCTATTCAGTTGAACCTCTGGTTACAAAGTTGGTTGGACAGTGTTCTCGAAGCTACCAGCATGAGTTTGACCAGATTGCAGGAGGACAGGAAGACTGGAGTGCCTGGAACAGGTGAGGCTGCAGGTCCTTATTTTGGCTGCTGGTCCCTTATTTTCAAATCTGTAAGTTGACAACTATGCAGTTGTGAAAATGCATCTTAAAAAGTTGTGCTTGAGACTTCATGTAGTTGCCCTCTGAAGACGTATCAGGAAGAGATTATCAGGCTGCAACTTTCAGTAGATGGTTTGGATAAAGTTTGTTTAAAAGTACAAAACTATTTGGGCAGTAGTTTTTCTAAAACTGCTTCCAAAGATTTTGAACCTGCAAGTTTTCAAGTAACTTCCCCCCCCCCCACAAAGGATTCAGTTTTGTTAGGGGTTTAAAAACTTGCTGGGAAGTATTTGACAGAGCTGGTTTAAGGTCTTCTGCTACTGTATATTGTAGATGAGGGAACCCAGTTTAACAAGATGCTGCATAGCTCACTGCTGGTATATATGGGTGTAGCCAGGATTTTTGTTAAGGAGGGCAGGACTTCTGTTGGGGGCAGAACCAATGTGATTGCTCAGTTAAGTATTTCTATTTTATTTTGATTGGGGGGGGCAGCTGCCCCCGACTCACCTTGGCTATGCCCATGCTGGTATATTTTAATTTTTAAAAACTGGTTGCATCTTCTCCAAACTGAGCTTAAGACTTTGGCTGCTGTGAACATGTGTTTGAAAACTAAGGATGCTGTTTTCTTCAGAATTAGACTTTTTCAGATGCATAAACTTGTATGGTGCTAACTTAAGATGTATTTTATTGGGTGCTACCCTAATATTCTAGCAAAGTTGATTACACCATGTCTTCAATACCAATATCTGGAGCTGGTATCAGACAGATTTGTCTTAGAAAAGGCCAAATTAAAACCTCACTCTTCACATATCCAGTGCTGAAACTGTTCAGAGGCTTAATCAGTATTTTGAACCTGTCTTATAAAGCATTTCTTATAAACCATACCTGAAGGAGCATCTCCACCCCCATCGTTCTGCCCGGAAACTCAGGTCCAGTGCCAAGGGCCTTCTGGCGGTTCCCTCGCTGCGAGAAGCCAAGTTACAGGGAACCAGGCAGAGGGCCTTCTCGGTAGTGGCACCCACCCTGTGGAACACCCTCCCACCAGATGTCAAAGAGAATAACAACTACCAGACTTTTAGAAGACATCTGAAGGCAGCCCTGTTTACGGAAGCTTTTAATGTTTAATAGACTATTATATTTTAATACTTTGTTGGAAGCCGCCCAGAGTGGTTGGGGAAACCCAGCCAGATGGGCGCGGTATAAATAATAAATTATTATATTATTATTTCCATTGGCTGTGTAACAAACTGGACTACAATGGTAGTAGATACACTCAGGCCATGTGTAAATAAATACTCTAGGAAATGGAATAGGGCGCACAATACATTAGATGTCTTGAAGTGGTTGCTGACACATTTAACCTTGTGCATAAATCTAACTGATTTACAGCTTACTGCCCAGAAGGAATGATCCATTGTGATAAAGGGAAATGCATTATGGAATCTCTAATGTGCAACGAAGTAAAAGACTGTTTAGATGGCACCGATGAACCTAGTACTTGCGGTAATTAACTGTTTACACTCGTGTAGTAAATAATTAAGAGTCTTCTAGTCAGCTGTTGGAGGGTGTCAGCTCTGTTTAACTCTTGTTTTATGCATCTAGGTAAGAACTGCACTCTGAGCAATGGAGGCTGCATGCAGACATGCACCGAGACTCATTGGGGTGTGAGGTGTTCGTGTGGTCCTGGTTGGAATCTTCAGGCCAATGGTCAAGACTGTGCAGGTATATGTAAAATAAAACAGGCACTCACTATTTAGAACTGGAGAAAGTTCTCTAAACTGCAAGTTGTGACCATTCATATATCCTGGGACACTATAATAATCTTCGACCTTTTCTGACCAAAGACCCATTTTTATCCCATTTGAGGACCTGATTTTTAAAATCATTTTTTGTATGGTGGTAGTGCTGCTTTTGAAATACGCCATAGAGCAGACTGCGACTCTCAGTAGTTGGTCCTAACCCACTAGCTTGAATACCAGTTGGCTAGAAGAGCCTTCCTAGTTGGCTTGAATACTGCTTTTTACAAGGAGGTCTTGGGATGCCAAGACACTCAAGCTGTCCAGGTAAGGAAATCGATGATCATCATCAAAATAGACCTTGATGTTGCCACAGATTAAAAGTTCTGACCTATAAAGTCCTACATGTCTGGGGTCCAAACCATCTGAAAGACCAAAATCCCACATATGAACCTGCCCAGGTTTTGAGATGTTCAGGAGAGGCCCTTCTCTTGGTCCCGCCATCATCATAGGCGTGCTTGGTTGGGGATGAGGGGGAGGCCTTCTCGGTGGCTGCTCCCAGACTCTGGACTCCCTCCCTAGAGAAGCCAGACTGGCTGGCTCCTTGTTGTCCTTCCGCCAGCAGATGAAGACCTACTTTTTCCAACAGGCTTTTGGGAATTGGCAATAATAATAATAATAATAATAATAATAATAAATAATAATAATTTTTATATCCCGCCCTCCCCAGCCGAAGCCAGGCTCAGGGTGGCTAACAACAATAAAATAAGAATTAATGAATTGACTGGTACCATGCTGTTTCTATTGTAATTATTTGTATGTTTCAAACAGATTCGATGTATGTGTGTGTGTAGTTAAATTGATTTTAATGGCTGCTTTTCTGCTTTTAGCGATACTTGCTCATATCCGTAGGCCACCTTGAATCCTGCAAGTAGAAAAAGTGGTTTAAATAAATGCAAGTGGTTTAAATAAATATATAGTAATCATAATAATAAATTGCATTTATCATAATAATAAATACAAGGCTCTAAGAAGCTAGTAGTACCTCATGGCTATAGCAGCCCTTCCCAGACTACAGGAACTTATGTACATTACACTGACTCTGCTTGTTCTTTGCAGATGTTGATGAGTGTGCAGTGGCTTACGGTCCCTGTAGCCAGTTGTGCAAGAACACAGTCGGTTCTTTTACCTGTGATTGTGTCCATGGGTACTGGCTCTCCAACGGAACTACTTGTAGGACTGCAGGTAGGCCCTCAGTTACATGGAGCATGAATTCCAGCTCTCAATGCTGATTTGCGGGCAGGTGGAGACATGGGAAGCAGAAGACTGCCTAGCTTGGCAAAAGTTGGTACACTTGTAATTTCTTTTGTAGAGGTAATGCTCAGGTTTCTGGCAAATGGAGGGGAACTGAGCTCTTGTGGGCAAGTTAACCGCATGTTCTCGACAGACAATCTGTGAGGTTAGAATACAAAAAGCAACAAAAAGTTAGGGTTGCATGTCTTAGTTTGGGTACATGCAGTGCTACTAAGCAGAGATATTTAACACATGTCTCCCATAAAGGACAACTCTAGTAAGTAAGGCTACTGGATGTAGCTTGAATATCTTCTTACTGGCTAGATTTTCTATAGCTCAACAGCTAATAAGGAACAGGACTGCATTCTGGGACAAGGCCTAATAATGAAAAATCTCCTCCAGATGGTGCTACAAAAATACTTCTGGCAGTTGGTCGTGATCTTGCTGTCCTGGATGTAAAAACTCATGAACTGAAAACTCTAATGTCTATAAGGACATCGCCCAGCTCTGTTGCCTACGACTCGTTAAGGAAAGCCTATTATTGGGTTGATGAAGGAAGAAAGCTTCATATCTATGTGCCAGGAAAAAATGAGATGCTTCTGTATCCAGGTAAAGCTGTTGATATACTTGCAGTAACTGCATCCTTATCTAGAGAAAGCTCTTTTTTTAATATGATTTTTATTTATTTTCCAATAAAAACAAATTCATAACCTCATTAAACATCAAAAGCTCATCACATATCTTATTTTCTTTTAGACTTCCATCAACATGTCTGATAATTTTCTGTAATTATCACAGATCTTCACATTTCTTAATTTATATTGCATTATATATATCTTACCTTACCATGTTGTTTAAACAATATTTCTACCAGATCTTCTTACAGAGCTTCTTGAAAACTTACAAACATTATATCATTATCACAAATATTTTTAATATATTCTGTAATTTTACTCCAGTCCTCAGTGAATCTTTGGGTCTCGTCAGTTGCGAATCCTCCCTGTCAATCTGTCCAGTTCCGCGTAATCCATTAATTTCAATCTCTATTCTTCAATCGTAGGCATATCTAGAGAAAGCTCTTAAGTCATTGGCCAAATACTACAGCACCCCAATGTGTCCTTGGAAGCCTGTATCAAGGCTGCTCAGCTGAGGTGAACTTTAAAAGTACACCGAGTGCTGGTGTAATATAGTGGGTGGTGCTGGACTGGAAAAATGATGCTAACAGGGTGAGCTTCTGACCAGTTGCTCACTTGGCCTGAGGTTTAAAGTAGGTGAGGAAGGACAGAACAGTGGCGTAGCATGGGTTGTCAGCACCCGGGGCAAGGCAAGTGATTTGCGCCCCCTAACCCGTGGATTTTAGTAGGGGCAGAGAGCTGCGAGTGCGAGCGCGCCCCGCCCAGATGTTGCAGCCGGCCCCCCCTGCACCCCCCACGCTACGCCACTGGGACAGAACAACATGCAACACATGCCATAGGCGCATAAGTGGTAATTGCTGTTTAAATGTAAATGTAACAAATAACAGCATAATTTTAATAAGTGGCCTAAATCCTGAAAGCAGGCGCTTATTTTCTTGGTAGCTGGACAGAATATTCCTTGCATGTGTTCTCATAAGCAAAAAGACTAGATATTCTGAGCTGAAAACATGGTGGCGTAGACTCTATTCTTCCTTGCTTGGATGCTACATTCTACTTTTGGAGTACCAATCTAGGTGGGTTTGCCTTTTGTGGACAAGACAAACCCTTGCATCATCGTTGCTTACTCCTGTTTGAGCTCCCAGCATTTTTTGTAAATCCAAACCAGGATTGGCTGCGAAAGCAATATATTCAGCTATTTTTAGTGGGTTAAATGGGAATCCTAAGTGGAGTGGCATGGCAAATTAAAATACAGCACAAAAGCAACACAGGGATTTGTTAAGTTTGGTCAAATGGACTCCCACAACGCATTCTGTTCAAGAACCAAGGTATGATTTTATTGGCCAAAATCAGTTTTGAAATGACACAGCAATAACGATTTTGACCCGCCAATATACAGCAATCTAATACTTCTTGCTCGAGGGAGAGGACAGCCGATTTCAAGGCACTGTGGATATTGCACAATGATCTCTGCTGATAACGCTGCTGATGTGAGCTGTCTTCCCTCATGGTAAAGGAGAACAGGGCAGCTGATTGCCCTCACTTCAAGGCACCACGGCACTACCTTCCCCTGGCACTGAGGTGGAGCATCTTTTCTCAGTCAGCAGGAAAGCAGCAGCAGCCACGGTAGACCTGCATCTCTGTTGGCTGCCACTGCTGGCTGGATAGTTCACACAATAAATAAGTCAGAAATTAAATCCTTATAACAAAAGAAAAAAAAAGCTATGTAAAATCGCAAATAAATATTTTTTTTGCTCTCCAGCGCCATCTGGTGTTGTATGCTAAATGCATTCAAAGCGTGGTTTTTTGACCAATGTAGCTGAGTCCTAAGATCTCTCGCTGTAAGGGTTATGAAACTACTGAGCTTCTATAAATGTTTCTCTCCTAGATGCTGGCAGTGTCAACAGTATATCTGTAGACTGGTTCACTGGGCAGTTATATTGGGCCAGCAGTGCCCCTGGCGCCATCTTTGTTGGCTTGAGTGATGGCAGAGGCTACGTGAAGATCCTGGAGAAGAACGTGTTGCCAGAACAACTCACTACGTTTCCAGAAAAAAGGTAAACATTCCTTGCTTCACTGCCGTGACTTGGAATCCGTCTGGAATAGCCTGGCTTGAAGTCTCTATTGCTTTACTAGGGATGGGCGCATGTTAAGGGTGAAATCTGAAAGGCAGCTTCCTTTTAGATGACCCACTGCAGCGCTTAAGGTACAGTACTGCAGTTTCCTATTCTACCGTAGGCGTACCATAGCCAAGTCAGCAACAGAGCTCCAGGAAGCAGATTTCCCAAATGGATGTTGTGGGTAGGAAAATGAGTGTCTGTAGAAGAAACATGGAGGTGGGTGGTGGTGGAGGTAACTAGAAAATCTGGTAGCAAATTAATGCCCTGTCTGTAGCTATACATGTTCCATTCTTAGTTTGGATATGCAATAAAGCATCTGGGAGCTGGGGGCACTGTCATACAGTGGTTCCGCTCCTTCCTCCTGGGCCGTGTTCAGAAAGTGGTGTGGGGGATGAGTGTTCAGACCCCTGGGCTCTCACTTGTGGGGTGCCTCAGGGTTCTGTCCTCTCGCCCATGCTTTTCAACATTTACATGCAGCCACTGGGAGAGATCATCAGGAGGTTTGGGCTGGGTGTTCATCAGTATGTAGATGATACCCAGCTCTACCTTTCTTTTAAATCAGAACCAGTGAAGGCGGTGAAGGTCCTGTGTGAGTGTCTGGAAGCGGTTGGAGGATGGATGGTGGCTAACAGATTGAGGTTGAATCCTGACAAGACAGAAGTACTGTTTCTGGGGGACAGGAGGCGGGCAGGTGTGGAGGATTCCCTGGTTCTGAATGGGGTAACTGTGCCCCTGAAGGACCAGGTGCGCAGCCTGGGAGTCATTTTGGACTCACAGCTGTCCATGGAGGCACAGGTCAAATCTGTATCCAGGGCAGCTGTTTACCAGCTCCATCTGGTACGTAGGCTGAGACCCTATCTGCCTGCGGACTGTCTCGCCAGAGTGGTACATGCTCTGGTTATCTCCCGCTTGGACTACTGCAATGCGCTCTACGTGGGGCTACCTTTGAAGGTGACCCGGAAACTACAACTAATCCAGAATGTGGCAGCTAGACTGGTGACTGGGAGCGGCTGCCGAGACCATATAACACCGGTCTTGAAAGACCTACATTGACTCCCAATACATTTCTGAGCAGAATTCAAAGTGTTGGTGCTGACCTTTAAAGCCCTAAACGGCCTCGGTCCAGTATATCTGAAGGAGCGTCTCCTCCCCCATAGTTCTGCCTGGACACTGAGGTCCAGCTCCGAGGGCCTTCTGGCGGTTCCCTCACTGCGAGAGGCCAAGTTACAGGGAACCAGGCAGAGGGCCTTCTCGGTAGTGGTGCCTGCCCTGTGGAACGCCCTCCCATCAGATGTCAAAGCGATAAACATCTACCTGACATTCAGAAGACATCTGAAGGCAGCCCTGTTCAGGGAAGTTTTTAATATGTGACATTTTAGTGTATCTTTCACCTTTGTTGGAAGCCGCCCAGAGTGGCTGGGGAGACCCAGCCAGATGGGTGGGGTACAAATAATAAATTATTATTATTATTATTATTATTATTATTATTATTGATTATGTAGATCCCAAATAAGTTTCGCTTGTATCCAAGGCATTTTGAATACTGAATCTAAATGGGCAAAGGTGAGTAATGCGTTTATAGTGACACTTCCAGGAGTGTAGCAGAATTGCCCCTAGATAACTTAATAGGATGAGAGCGTTTAGGACAGTGTTTCCCCAACTTGGGTCTCCAGCTGTTCTTGGACTACAACTCCCATCATCCCTAGCTGGTCAGGGATGATGGGAATGGTAGTCCAAAAGCTGTTGGAAACCCAAGTTGGGGAAACACGGGTTTAAGGGCTTGAGTGGATTTATATGCAAGGTACGGAGAATGAAGGTGTTCTTCAGCTGGAATATTTTGGAGCCATAAAGATGCCTCTGAGCGTGCATAAAGATCTCCCTTGTCCTCTCACTGGAGAGCCAGTGTGGTGTAGTGGTTAAGAGTGGTGAGCTCGTAATCTAGGGAACCGGGTTCGCGTCTCCGCTCCTCCACATGCAGCTGCTGGGTGACCTTGGGCCAGTCACACTTCTCTGAAGTCTCTCAACCTCACTCACCTCACAGAGTGTTTGTTGTGGGGGAGGAAGGGAAAGGAAAATTTTAGCCGCTTTGAGACTCCTTCGGGTAGTGATAAAGCGGGATATCAAATCCAAACTCTTCTCCAAACTCTTCTTCTTCTCAACACAATTACCAGTCAAATTCCTAGGAGTACTTGCATGTAATCCCCATTCACTCAAGCCTGCGTCCCTTGTGTTGCAACTTCTGTGATGAAGGCAGGCCTTGCATGACTGGCCACTGAAAACACACAATGTGGTCCAGCTTGAGGTCCTGTATATGAGCTGGCTGTAGCCAGAATAAGTCTGTGGCAGAAATGAATTCTGGAACTTGGAAAGCTTAGCCACAGCACTGATGTATCAAGGCTCTTCAGGATCTGTTCAGGTGTTAACTTGGAAGAAAATATTCCTTGTGGGTGGAATTAGTGAGATGTGTGCTTCTCTTAAGCGTGCCAAAGAGTAGCTGGTCCCAAAGCAATCAGACTGGATGCTGCTCCTGCAGTGCTGAGGAGCCCAGTAACATGGTGCAGTCCTCTGATCACCTCTCTTTATTGCAGCTACATGTATTGGGTGAATCGTGAACAAGGCAGGACTGTGATCGAAGCTGCGGGGATGGATGGTTCAGACAGACACATACTTGCAATTGTAACCGCTGAAGATCCCGTTGGATTAACTCTTGATCATATAACTAGTAGATTGTACTGGATCAGTGCGTATAAAAAGGTATGAAACTCGATGCACCAGAAATTCACAAAGAAGCCCGTGTCAAGTCTGTAGCATCTTGATGTAACATTTCATTGTCATCTGGTACCAACAGAAGCTTTTTTCCATGCTGGAAAGTCGGGTGGGTTTGGTGCTGTTCCAGTCAGAGCAAGGGAAAGACAAGGGTTTGAAGGTCCTCTTTCCCTGCACTCACAACTCACAGTACCAACCCCCCACCCACTTACTTAAAAAAAAAAAAGCTATACAATGCATGTCATGTCTAATGTGGCTCTAAGTGAGCGGGCAGCCTTGCACAGTAGAGCAAGCCTGTTAAAATGTGAGAAGGTAGTCCCTTTTGGACTATTTGAGGAAGCACTGTAGCCAAATGAAGTTGCAAGCAGGATTCAAAGCTAGTGCAGTTATGCCAAAATTGGTGTTTATATGTTCAGACAGTCTTGCATTGGTTAGCAAACCAGCTGTCCAACTTTTCTCCAGGTTCAGATCTTCAAAGGCAGTCCCACATTGCAGTAATCTAACCTAAAGGTTACCAGAGTGTAGGCAACATAATCTAGTCCGCCTTTCTCAACCTGTGGGTCCCCAAATGTTGTTGAACTACAACTCCCATCACCCTAGCTAGCAAGGCCAGAGCTCGGGGATGATGGGAGTTGTAGTCCAACAACATCTGGGGACCCACAGGTTGAGAACCGCTGCTAGGTGATCCCTGTCCAGATAGGGGTGCAGCTGGGCCACCAGTTGAAGTTGACAGAAGCCACTTGGTGCCCCTGAAGCCACTTGAGCCTTTAGCCCTCTAGGAATCTGTAATGAAGTGTAGTTTTAAGGACTGTCCACAAAGAAAAATGCAAAACGTTGGTTTGAGGGGGCAAATGCGCAATGGTGCAATTACATATGGCATGTGTCTGCACATAACTTCTGGAGGAAGGCTTTGCTCAGTAAAACCGAACAGTGGTTTTAGTGTACACCTGGGACATGAACCTTGTTTGGTTGCCTTGACTCTAGTTGAGCTGTCTGCACTATAATGTAGCCCACGGTGGCGGCGATGGAAAGGTAACAGCACAGTAAACAACAGGAGTGTTTGTGTGTTCCATGCCAGCACTGCTGAATTGGCTTGGTGTTCTGGTGGGCGGGCAGCAGTACTCCCCAGACTTTCAGGTGAACTGCTCATTAGCTGGTGAAGGCCATAGAAATGGTCACTTGAAGCGCTTGAGTGCTAGTCCCCTCCGTCTGGTTTGGGAATCCTGACTTGGCTTTTCGGCTCTTCAGTCCATAGAGACTATCAAGGCCGACGGCACTGGCAGGTACACTTTCCCAGAGAAGCTGCTGAAAGCACAGACCCCCCTGGGACTCGCTGTGGTTGAGAATTCCATCATTTGGGCAGACAAAGAGCAATTGCTGTCTGCATCCCTCACCTCCCCAGGCGTCGGTGTGTTGCTGAACTCTTCAGTGTCTTCGTTCACAGTACTGAATGAGCTACTGCAGCCTCAAAGTGAGTAAAACGCCCGAGAACATTTTTTTTTGATGAACAGTGGATTGGAAGCATTTAAAAAAACAAAACAATTTTTAAACCTCTCTAGCTATGTAGCTATGAGCAAGACATGTCTGGTAGCAGGAATGGCTATTTCATTTCCTCACTTTCATGTGTGTTGCCTTTAAATACCTATACCCAGGACCAGGCAGAGTTAATATTAACAAACCAACTGTTGTCTTGGTAGAGGGCTGGGTACATGTCTGGTTGGGGGAGCAGGCAAGTGGCCTGTCTTGGGCCAAGGGTGCTTAAGGTGACCCAAAGGCTATAAACCCCAATGGTACTATTCTACCATAGAGTTGTCCAGTTACCAGTGGCGTAGCGTGGGTTGTCAGCACCCGGGGCAAGGCAAGTAATTTGTGCCCCCTAACCCGTGGATTTGCGCCCCCTAACCCTAACCCCCAGATGTTGCGCCCGGTGCGGCCGGCCCCCCTGCACCCCCCACACTACGCCACTGCCTGTTACAACCTTCAGTTTTGCTTCCTCAAGAATCTGAAACTTGACAGCCATAACTACTGTAATGGCCACCAGTTGGACTTGTATTTCCCAGTTGGGAGCATTCCAAGAGCTCTGTTCGGCAGAACATGCAGCTAGGTAAGCATGCACATGCTTAAGCCTCCACATACAAGGTCCTCTATGTGCCTAACATGAAAGCAGAAGTGTCCAATATAAAGGAGTCCTATCCCTGTGTAGGGAGTGCGTCCCCACCAATGCAGCCTTGAACAACTCTTCACAAAATATTAAGATCTCTTTAGAGCTAGAAGGCCCATGGGCCTTGAAGTATAGCCCCCCCCCCCACTTGCTCTCTACGTAGATGTCTGTCCTCTGGTCAAGAATCCTTGCACCTTGGTAGAGAAAGAAATGTGCTTATTAAGGAAATCTAAGACAAAACATATTGTCTTCAGTAGCTTTTCATCCTTTAAATGTTAACTCTTCTCTCTGAAAGCTTTAGAAATCTAGCACTTCACATTTTAATTTGAAACCTAACTACAAACTGAAGTCCAGTTGATCTTGTCCCAGGCTCAAGGAGCGTTGACTTGGTGAAATGGTGGACGTGGTTTCTATGTACCTGCCGCAATTTGGCCCTCTAGCTATTTGAATTCTGGCACTTTTCAAACATTCATTTGTTGCAATGACACTTGTACTGTAAATGTGAGGTGGTCAGGGATTTGTCTGGTGCTACATGTTCAGGTTAGGCTTGGGTAGGCAAATCCTAATTTGGACAGCATCTTCCTGGGGGAGCCTGCTTCCTTCTGTCAGCGTGCAACCTGCTTGATCTCAAAGTGGCTCCAAGTATGATTTAGACCAGTGTTTCCCAACCTTGTGCCTCCAGCTGTTTTTGGACTACAATTCCCATCATCCCTTGCCACTGGTCTTGCTAGTCAGGGATGATGGGAGTTGTAGTTCCAAAACAGCTGGAGGCACAAGGTTGGGAAACACTGATTTAGACCATGGTTTCCCCAACTAGGGTCTCCAGCTGTTTTTTGGACTACAACTCCCGCCATCCCTAGCTAGCAGGACCAGTGGTCAGGGATGATGGGAATTGTAGTCCAAAAACAGTTGGCGACCCAAGTTTGGAAAACTCTGGTTTAGACAACTGCTTGCTCTTGCTATCTAAATAGCTGCCTTGGTGTCTTATACATGTTCTAAGTTCTGTAGATGGGGTGAGCCTGAAAATGAGAACCATCTTCTCATACTGCTGAATTCTGTGGCTGGCATCAACTTCAGCATTTCTGTGCAATACATGTGGTCTGTGCATACATGGGAACTTAAGTTTAATTACTGGATTCAACCTAGGAAGGGATGGACCCATTCTTGGTCTAACTTGTCATCTTGGTCACTAGGTAACACAGCTGCCTGTTCACCTGGATTGTGTAGCCATATCTGCCTTTTGTCACCTGTTCATCCCAAGGGCTACAGGTGTGCCTGTCCAGATGGCACCTTCCTGCTGCCTTCAAACCAATGCGCAGGTAGGCTTGCGCTTTTAAATCTGGGGTGAAAATCCTTCCACAAACCACTTTGAGAATCCCTCTTTGTGGGGTGGGTTAAACACCAGTGTTCAGATAAGCTTATGCTACATTGCATTCTGGGGTTTTTATAAGAAACTGCTGGTGCTAAATTTTATCTAGCTGTTGATTAGAACGGAGATGTGTCCATGATTTGGATAGAAACCTGTCACACAGTCCCAGAAGCTCAGTCTCAGACAGGTTTGTTTTGAATCTCCTATTTTGGTCCGTCACCATGTTTTGACTTAAGAAAACAAAACATTGCATTGTGGAGCTGTGGGAAGGCTGGGTGACTACTTCAGCCTTCCTGCCATAGAAAGTTAAAGCAGGTCTGTCTTCAGTTGGCTTCAATATAAATGCAAAATCCAATTGGCCGGAATGCTGGTGGTAATAAATGCTTTCCTAGCATCTCATCTATAGCTTTAAACTGACTCTGAGCAACTAACATGACTACTTGAGAATCAACTTGTTACTCCAGTCAAGGCAGCACCAAAATCAGACGGTGAAGGTCTCAAGCCTATAATATGCCCAGGTGACTACTGAAGTCATAACCTGTTATATTCGTCATAGCAAGAGCAGTATTTGGGTTGAATAATAGAGTGACACTGAGCTGGGATGGCTAGCAAGTTGTGCAAGACCTGTTCCTCAATTCCTGTACTCTTCCTGCAGTGCTGAATGTCTTGTATTCTACTAACAAGCAAATCTACCGGCTGGAAGTTGACCCAAAGGGGACAGTGTTGCAGGAGCATGAAGTGATTCAGGAGTGGCCAGAGAACGTCTACTTCCAGGACATGGACTGGAGCAGGGGATTCATCTACTGGACTGATGACAAAGGAGAACTGATGCGCTTCACTAAAGAGACGAAAGTGAAATTAATAATTCCTACAGGTTCGCCAGGTGAGCTCCTGTGCATTGCTGTAGAGCTTCTACGCAAATGAAGCATGGACTTCTAAAACAAACTCCTAATGATGATGGCAAGACAAGAAATGGGTTTGGAAGAGAATTTACTTGGTTGGTTTCCAGTCTGCTCCAGACTATATTTACTCCCTAAAGCATCAACATGCAGACAGTGCGGGATGCTAAGGGAACAGCAGTTTACCTCTTCACCCATTTCATGATTCAGTCCTTACAGCTAGAGTTAATGGCATAATTATCTTACGGATACACTTCCTGTAAGCAGTCCAGTGTTTGGCACAATGTGGTCCAGCTGCCGCAGTGCCGTAACCCCTAATTTCTTACTTGACTCAACATAACTTTAGGATCTCTAGTCTACGGTCTGTGCTCTGGACAGGGAAGCAAAAGGCCGTAGAAGCCGGTGAGGCCTTGCACAGTACAGTAAGTCTTCAAACACAGATCTGACAGATAGTGCCATAGCAGAACAAGCAAGGTCACTATTCTGCTGCTTCTTAGGAGTGCGTTGCACAAAGAGGAAAGGGATGGGGTAGAAAGCAGTACTTCTACCTTTAGCTAGCTTTGGAATCTTTGCCTGTTGGAGAAGGCTCTTTCGTCTATGGAAGAGCTCATGTTTTGCATCCGTTTAAAAGGATTTGTAGACAGGCCAGAAAATATGTGCACATCAGCCCGAAACCTTACAGCTACCTCCAGAGGGGCATCTTTAGTGCTCGCAGTACCAATGATGACAAATGTTTCAGGAGAAAGATACGCCTTCTGAAGTCTGAAGTAAGGAAGCTTCCTTACCTGTTCAGCATCTCTGCTTTAGCTGTGGTGGCTTGCAGTGGGAAGAGGGAGTACAAGAGGTCTGGGAAATACTGTATTTTTTGCTCTATAAGACGCACCAGACCACAAGAGGCACCTCCATAAGATGCACACACATTTCCCCTTACCTTTTAGGAGGGAAAAAGTGAGTCTTATAGAGCAAAAAAACGGTAGTTTCCCAGCAGGACAGGGCTTGCTTCAATGTTCCTGTAACTTGAATAGCCCTTAGCACTTAACCCAACCATTCCCTCTGCAAGGAGTGTTTCAGCTAAGAGCTGGGAAAGAGCAATGGCAGCTTTGGCAGATGCAGCGAGGACAGTGGATTAAAGTTGTGGCAATACGCAAAGGATAAAAGCAAAACCGATGGAGGAACTGATCCTCCTCTGCAGCTGGTAGCTTAGCCCTAAAGATTACCCCTCATCCTATTTTGTGCGGCAAGTAACTCCCCACCCCCACCCCCGGTGCACTTTTCATTGTGCAGTTCACACAGCAGAAGACCTCCAGGTAATCCTCCCAGGACATTTGACACCTGTGCAATGCCCCCAAATTTCAGCCGGGTACCACCTCCCATTTTTCTTCCACAAACAAAGGAAACACCTGCAACATAATGTGTCCCAGAAATGCACGGAATCCCAGGCCGTGTTAGCAGATTGGGACAATAAAAAATGACCCATCATGCTTTCATAAGGCTCATTTATGCTTTCGCTTCCCCCTGAGAAGACTTGCTGTTTACCACTGAACCTGAGCAAATGTCAATCACCGATTGAGCGCTAAAGAGCAGGTTTTGTGGGGGAGGAAAGCAGCAGCGCAAAGGCAAAAATGCTTAGACCCCTTTGCTTTCTAGGCACAGAACCAGGGGAAGTGTGGACAAGCCTATAGGCAAATGGCCAGGGAAAGGTCAAGAAAGCGTGTGGGACAAACAACTTAATGTTTTGGGGCACTTCTCTAACCAAGGTCCCCACCCCCACCCCGAGCCAATTTCAGGATGTGCAGGGAGAAAGAGGGAGGGGAAATGGAAGTTGGTTTTGCAAGTGGACGTCCTTGATGAGCTGGGCTTCCATTGAGACTGGAAGGAGAAGCTTAATTTTTTACATTTGCTTTTTCCCCCTAGTCTGTGAAGCGGCTGTTGATATAACTTCTGGGGACCTATATTGGCTAACCTGTAGCAGAACTGAAATTAAGGTTACTAGTTTTGCTGGCTTGACGACGAAGGTTCTCTATCATGCGAAGGCTGCTATCTGGCACCTGTTCCTAGACTGGAAGAGAGCATCCCTGTACTGGCTAGAAAGTGGCAAACCAATTCAGAGGCTGAACCTTGATGGAAGCAGTATCACAGAAGTGGGGAAGGAAGCCTGGACAGAAGATCTTCCAGTTGCCTTGGACATAAGCTCGGGTAGCCTCCTCTGGGCTTCCAAAGACTTGGGTAAATTACATGTTGATGGTTCTCATGCTAGCTGTGCAGCAGTAAACAAACATTGCCACTGCAAAGCCCTCTTTTGATAGCAGTTCCCACTCTCTAGTCTGAGAACAGGCAATACAGTGGTACCTCAGGTTACATACGCTTCAGCTTACAGACTCTGCTAACCCAGAAATAGTACCTCGGGTTAAGAACTTTGCTTCAGGATAAGAACAGAAATCATGTTCCGGCGGGGCGGTGGCAGCAGGAGGCCCCATTAGCTAAAGTGGCGCTTCAGGTAAGAACAGTTTCAAGTTAAGAACAGACCTCCGGAATGAATTAAGTACTTAACCCAAGGTACCACTGTATTTCCTTGCTAACTGCTTTGAGGGTATGGGTGTGTGTTTTCTTTTTTTTTTTTAAAAAACTAACTTTTAAAAACAATATTGGCTTGAGCCCTTATTTGCTAAGGTTGCTGGGCTGTCCCATTCAACTTTCTAGAAACTAGTTGTGCTGTGACTTGTGTAAATATACAGCACACTTTGGTTGCTTGTTGCGATGGAATAATAAGCGTTTCCTTGTTCCTAGGGCTGAAGGTGCTGAACCTCATCACACCCAAGACATACAGTATAAAAGAGAATTGGACCCATGGCGTGGCAGCTGTGTATGGACCTTACCTGGTGACATTCAACAAAACAACCGTTGTGGTCTGGAACAGAAGATCAGGGGTGCCCTCTGCTGTGCAAGTAGCCAATGTACAGAAAGCAATGATGATCTTTGACACAAATTTGAGAACAGGTAAACTGACTTGTCATCATTGTGAATTCCTATGCTGGGCACTTAAACAGCCAGAGGGCCTTACCAAAGGGTGTGGTTCAATCGTCCCTATGAAATGTGCACTGCAGAAAAATGCTTGCTGGTCTACATGTTTACATCACCTTTTCAGCGCATGAGTTCTTGGCTTACTGTTAGTGCCCACTAAAGCTGCGGTAGGAAGTTCAGTTGCTGAATGTTTTGGACCATTGTTCACTGCAATTGTTGCGTGGGAATGAGAGTTCCTATCTCCCATGATGCCTGCAGCTGTTGATCATTAAGGCCATGCGATTGTGCAGGGGAGGAGGGGTCTTATAACAGCTGTAGAAACCCACTGTTTGCTTTATAAACAGTTGGGAATTCAACTTGCTTAATTCATGGCCATCACCTCTGAGTCGGGTTTTTCCTTGAAATGAATTTGTGGTCTTGGGCATGCTGCTACATGCTGTGCTTGTGAGCTTCATTCAACAGAGGACTAGGCACTACTAGTCTAGAGAAATTCTTATCTGATAAACCTTTGGTCCATTTTTGCAAGGTGATTCACACATACACACGCAAGGACAGTGTTTCCCAAACTAGGATCTCCAGCTGTTTTTGCACTACAATTCCCATCATCCCTGACCACCTATCATAGTTAGCCAGGTGGGGGAGATAAGGATCTGACTTGCTGGGCCAAAAGCATTCCCCAACCCTGAATGGGTCCTAAGACTTGCCATGACATGTACTAGGCCTATACTCCTGCTTCTCATCTGCAAGGGATCAGACAGAAGCGCAACGCAGATCCAACAGACTAGAGGCAAAACAATTCTAACTGCTAAAGGACTGCCTATCTAACAAAGTAGGCAGGAGCGCCAACTGTCTTTTAGATGATGGGGCACACTTGCAAAAAAAATGTGATGTTGATAATAATTATTTATATAATGCCTATCTGACTGGGTTACCCCAGCCACTCTGGGCAGCTTCCAACAAATTAAAACACAGTAAAGACATCAAGGGACGCGGGTAGCGCTGTGGGTTAAATCACAGAGCCTAGGGCTTGCCGATCAGAAGGTCGGCGGTTCGAATCCCCTCGACGGGGTGAGCTCCCGTTGCTCAGTCCCTGATCCTGCCAACCTAGCAGTTCGAAAGCACTTCAAAGTGCAAGTAGATACTGTAAATAGGTAGCGCTCCGGCGGGAAGATAAACGGCATTTCTGTGCACTGCTCTGGTTCACCAGAAGTGGCTTAGTCATGCTGGCCACATGACCCAGAAGCTGTACGCCGGCTCCCTCGGCCAGTAAAGCGAGATGAGTGCCGCAACCCCAGAGTTGGCCACAACTGGACCTAATGGTCAGGGGTCCCTTTACCTTTAAGACATCAAAAATTAAAAACTTCCCTATACAAGGCTGCTTCAGCTGTCTTCTAAAAGCCAGGTAGTTGTTTATTTCCTTGACATCTGATGGGAGGGTGTTCCACAGGGCGGGTGCTACTACCAAGAAGGCCCTCTGCCTGGTTCCCTGTAACCTCCCTTCTCGCAGTAAGGGAACCGGCAGAAGGCTCTTGGAGCTGGACCTCAGTGTCCGGGCTGGACAATGGGGGTGGAGACGCTCCTTCAGGTATATTGGATCGAGGCCGTTTAGGGCTTTTAAGGTCAGCACCAACACTTTGAATTGTGCTCTGAAACGTACCGGGAGCAATGTAGATCCTTTAAGACCAGTGTTATATGGTCCCAGGGTCCACTCCCAGTTACCAGTCTGGCAGCTACAAGATGACCGCAACGCTTATTCTCTCTCTCTTTTTTTTAAAGTAATATTTATTAAAATTTCAAAAAAATACAAAAATAAGAAAAAAATAGTAAAACAAAAAATTACAAAAAACTGAAAAATAAAACAATTAAAAACAAATCAATTTTTCCATAGCTTATCTTTCATTTACTTGTTTCCTTGACTCCTCACACCTCCTTTTTTTGTATTCTAGTTCAATTACAGTGGTGCCCCGCAAGACGAACGCCTCGCAAGACGAAAAACCCGCTAGACGAAAGGGTTTTCCGTTTTGGAGGCGCTTCGTAAAACGAATTCCCCTATGGGGTTGCTTCGCAAGACAAAAAAAATCTTGCATCCCCCTGCGGGTTTTTTCCGCTTTTTTCTTCCTTTTTTTAAACCGCTAAGCCGCTTATCAGCTATTCCGCTGATAAGCCGCTTAACAGCTGATCGCTGGAAGCCGCTTGACAGCTGTAGCGCTAATCCGCTAAGCTGTCAATGGGCTTGCTTCGCAAGACGAAAAAACCGTTATACGAAGAGCCTCACGGAACGGATTAATTTCGTCTTGCGAGGCACCACTGTAGTTAATTCAGCAAATCCTTTCCATCTTTGTTTTTATCTTAATCATTTATCTTAATATGTTGTGACTTTACATTCTCACCTGTTGACAACCCATTTTTACATACTCCTTTATAACATTACTGCTAAAACCACATAACTTCATTCCAGCATCCTTCTAACATTCCTTAATTTTGCAATGTTTCTGTAGATAGTCTTTAAATTTCTTCCAACCTTCTTCTACCGTGCAACGCTTATTCTCAAGTGCTGTGTTTTCCTATAAAGATTAAGGGTTGGCCATCAAACACACAAACTGTCAGTGCAATGTGAACAGGAGTTTGAAGAAACTGGAACTGATTGCTAACTTTCTAATTGCAGTGCGTTCTGTTCCTGTTACAAAGCCTGCTGTCATAAGCACTGCTGCACCAACTACTAACCGTACTACTTCAGCTGGAGCAGCAAGACCAACAGCGCAGACTACAGCGTCAACAGTGCTGACTACTACACCCACAACAATACCCAAGACCACCACAAGGGTGACAATACCCAAGACCACCACAAGGGCGACAATACCCAAGACCACCACAAGGGTGACAGCGCCCAAGACCACCACAAAGGCAACAACGCCCAAGACCACCAAGACCACAACAGTACCAAATGCAACCAATACCACTGTCTTAACAACTGTTTCCTGTAGGTGGGCTGAACTTCCTTGCCTAGATGGGCAGGGGTGTGTGCCCTTTGAATATGTCTGTGATGGAGAAGAGGACTGTATGGATGGGTCCGATGAAGACTTCTGTTCCCTCATTTGTGGTGAACCAGGTACTAAGTTCTTCCATGCTGTGTGTGAATAGCTTAATACTCCATCCTGCACATGGAGAAATTTAATAATGGAGGGACTATCTCCTACCCCATTGAGACAAAGAGCCTAGCATGACAAATGTGGCTGATTGGGCTAAGGTCAAAGTTTTGCAGGCCTACACAGTTGCCTAAATGATTAAAAAATTGGCTCTTGTTAGACATGGTGACTAGGGGGGAAGGAAGGGAGCAAGGGCAGAATTTGAGGGCCTTCCCCAGCCCTCTCACTGCCTGCCAAAAGCCTTCTTCCCATAACTGGGAAAGCCCTTACTAGGCTTTGGGAAGAAGGATCTAGGACCCTGCCAGAGCACTTAGGCCTCCTTTCCAAAGCCCAGTGTTGTTTACCTGGCTTTCGGAAGGCGGGGGAGAGCATTGCTGAGAGCCGCCAAAAAAGGCCTCGTGATAGACCACGTTACTCTATCATTTTGTCAACTTTTTTTTTAATCTAGGAAGTATGCGCTTGCTTTCTCCAGTCCCACAGAAAGGCCTGGCTATTGAACTTAACTTGTTCTTGTCTCTTTCTTTCTAAAAGGAAGCTTCCAGTGTCTAAGTGGAAACAAATGCATTCGCGAGAGGTTCCTTTGCGATGGGATTCCACATTGTCCCGATGGCTCGGATGAAGCCAACTGCTGGGTGCCAACTCCAGAGTGTGCCTTGCGCTGCGATAACAACATGCGCTGTGTGCCTGAGAGTTGGTTATGCGATGGGAGCCCTGACTGCCACGATAGCGCCGATGAACAGGGCTGCGGTGAGCAAATACCCAGTTGGCAGAGCGGTGCCCAAATGGGGACATTCGGCTTCCAAATTGCCAGCTTTCTACAAAAGTTCCTGACTATAGCTTGGGTAAAGCATAGCATAAGACACATGCCCTGAGCTAACACTGCTACCTGCTGTGTCTTAACAGGCTGCCTTTGGGAAGGTATCTTAACCTTGTTCCTGAACCTGCAGGGTGGCATCGTCGCTTGAACAAAAGTTTTGGTGGCACTGTCTGAACTTGCTAGAAACTTTTTAATTCAAATGATGCTTAACTCTTGAACCAGGAGCCCAGTGGCTTTGCACTACTGACTGTTTTGGATAATGGGGTGATGAATTCAGAATGGGCTGGAGGGCTAGGGCTTGAACCCAGTAGATGTCTTGAGGCTGAAGCATCTCTTCAATCCTAAAGCCCATTCTACATTTGCCTGTACAGCTGTTGGTGCTGCAACCAATCTACAACCAAGGACAGCACTTTCCTGTTCCTGGTTGTGTGAAATATCAGGATGTTCCATTCATAAACATGCAGTCGGCATCAAACCTGAACCCATATGTAGCCTCATGACTTATTTGCCAAAGGGATATGTAAATATCCGCATCTCCTGGAGCTATGACAGTCGAAGGACTAATTCATAGAATCATAGAATCATAGAGTTGGAAGAGACCACAAGGGCCATCGAATCCAACCCCCTGCCAAGCAGGAAACACCATCAGAGCACTCCTGACATATGGTTGTCAAGCCTCTGCTTAAAGACCTCCAAAGAAGGAGACTCCACCACACTCCTTGGCAGCAAATTCCACTGTCAAACAGCTCTTACTGTCAGGAAGTTCTTCCTAATGTTTAGGTGGAATCTTTTTTCTTGTAGTTTGGATCCATTGCTCCGTGTCCGCTTCTCTGGAGCAGCAGAAAACAACCTTTCTCCCTCCTCTATGTGACATCCTTTTATATATTTGAACATGGCTATCATATCACCCCTTAACCTCCTCTTCTCCAGGCTAAACATGCCCGCTATCATATGCTAGCGGGTCATTATATCTTCACACAATTTAAACTTCTGAATCATATGTCAATTCTTACAGGGTTTGTGGACCCAGATGCATTTCTGTGTAGCCTGTGTTAAATATATTTTACATTGATCCTTGTGGGGAGAATGCATTCAACTGTTCATGAATCCTATATGAGTGAAATCTCTTGGGTGCTTTCTAGAAACAATAAACACTGCTGTCTGTCCCTGCAGTTCATGCAAAGTGCACTGAACAGGAATTCCAATGCAGAAGTGGCCAGTGCGTCTCGTACTCCCTGCACTGCGATGGAGACCGTGACTGTAAGGATGGCTCAGATGAAGTAGGCTGCCCAGTAGCCCCAAAACTACATTTCTGCCATTCGGATGAAGTCAATTGCCCTAAAAGTGGAGAGTGCATCCTCAAGGAATGGCTCTGTGATGGCGATAAGGACTGCAAAGATGAATCTGATGAACAGGTGTGTGTGTGTGTGTGTGTGTGTGTGTGTGTGTGCGTAAACTGGCAAGGAATGCAGAGTGCCATCAAATCGGCTATTTATAAAGATCTGATCAGTTACAAACATATACAGTGGTGCCCCGCAAGACGAATGCCTCGCAAGACGAAAAACCCGCTAGACGAAAGGGTTTTCCGTTTTTCGATGCGCTTCGCAAGGCAAATTTCCCTATGGGCTTGCTTCGCAAGACGAAAACGTCTTGCGAGTCTTGCGATTTTTTTCGCTTCCCCCCCCGTTTCTAAGCCGCTAATAGCCTTTTAGCCGCTAAGCCTTTAATAGCCGCTAAGCCGCTAATAGCCTTTTAGCCAGTAAGCCTTTAATAGCCGCTAAGCCGCTGATAGTGCTAATCCGCTAAGCTGCTAATAGGGTTGCTTCGCAAGACGAAAAAACCGCTAGACAAAGAGACTCGCGGAACGGATTATTTTCGTCTTGCGAGGCACCACTGTATTAAGGGCAGGAGACAGCTATTCCATTTCTTTTAAAGCTGTAACAATTACATGCAAGCATGCACATGCGTTTTCTACAGGTCCTGGCTAGTCCAAAAGTTACAGTATTTGTGATGGGCATGGACAACAAAGAGGTTGCTTTTTAAGCAAGCACAAATTCATAGCAGCCATTGAGTGCGCCAAACTCCATTTCTAGGTTGTGTAGTTATCCCTGCAGCACAAGAAATCTGCAAAGGAGAAATTGTGTGTGTGTGTGTGTGTGTGTGTGTGTGTGTTTGTGTTCCCTTTTGCTTGAATGCCTTCTCCTTGCAGGACTGCAGTTTGCCAGAGCACAAGTGCGGTGACAACCAGTGGCAATGCAGAAGTTCCGAGTGTATCCCGGACCTATGGTACTGTGATGGGCAGGCAGACTGCAGAGACAGGAGTGATGAGACTTCCTGTAAGTACTCTTCGCGTTCCCCTTGCAAGAGCTTTTGCTGGTGCTTAAAGTCTTTGCCGTTGAGCAGCTCTCCCCTTTGGACTCATGTGGCACTCCCATTCAAGAGCCACGAGAAAAATACCTTGCCTTTAAAAGTCTTAGGTGGTGAATTTACTTGTGCTGTTCAGCAGCAGAGAAATCACATTCTG
Source organism: Podarcis melisellensis (assembly GCF_964234715.1). Taxonomy (NCBI): domain Eukaryota; kingdom Metazoa; phylum Chordata; class Lepidosauria; order Squamata; family Lacertidae; genus Podarcis; species Podarcis melisellensis. The sequence goes on from NC_138534.1 coordinate 33,487,581, forward strand.
TAAAGGAGAAATCAAAACAAGTGTGGAGGGGGAAATCCTCAAGTGAACACCTTGAGGCTAGTCTGGAATAGCAGAAGGTAGAGTAGATTGACAGCCTAAAGCTTCTCCACTTTTTGGAGAATGGCAACACCCAGCGCTAGGTGTAGAGTGGATCAGAACTTCTAATACAAGAGTGAGGAACCATTGGCTCTCCAGTTGTTGCTGAACTACAACCCCTGTCAGCCCAAAACAAACATGGCCCAGGACGATAGCATTTATAGTACAACATTTAGTTCCCCAAACCTGCCCTAGTAGGCATCCTTGCAAGCTTGTTAATGAGCCTGCAGTAATTTCATCAGCAATGCAAGTGCAATAATCTTCACTGCCACCCATTTCGCTCTTAAGAACATGAGCAGGATTTGACCCTGCTGTGCGGTATTCCCTTAGCAGATGAGCAAAATGAAAGCCAAAGTACATGCAATAGCAGCAGACCTTAAAAAAAATAAATCCACATCTGCCCCAGTGGGGTTGGAGGTGCAATTTTAAAGTGTAAAAGGGATGGGGGAGTGCTGCTGAATCCTCACCACCCTCTCCCCTGCAGTTCCTCCCATTATCACCAGACTCATGAGCAACTGGAAAACCAAACTCTTCAACTCTCAGTTGCATGCCCTCCTTCTTCCCTGACTTTAAAAGCCGCTGGTAAAAAGGCATGCAGGTTTTACTGCTGTAACAGCCTGGCCCCTCAAGAGGTTCTGAAGACCCACTTATTTCTGCTCTATGTTTTAATGCTGATACAGACTTTGAGGGTTTTTTTATTGCTGTTACACAGGCAAGCCAAGGAAGTGCCTGGGCTATGAATTCCAGTGTGGCGAAACCTGCATTAATTACACTCTGGTGTGCAATGGGAGACCAGACTGTCAGGGTGGGACGGATGAAGGCAGGAATTGTGCTCTTGCATGCCGGCGGTCGTGCTCCCAGATCTGCTACAAGTCTCCTAGCGGGCCTGTAAGTTTGCTTTTTCTTGGATGTTGACTATACTACCACTTTGGGCTTGGGGGAGATTAGCAGGCCAAACCTAACCAATGCATATTCTTGCTAGTTAGCATGAGAAGGGGCTAAGTCCACAGAGTTGTATTGTTGTTGTTGTTTAGTCGTTTAGTCATGTCCGACTCTTCGTGACGCCCTGGACCAGAGCACGCCAGGCACTCCTGTCTTCCACTGCCTCCCACAGTTTGGTCAAACTCATGCTGGTAGCTTCGAGAACACTGTCCCACCATCTCGTCCTCTGTCGTCCCCTTCTCCTTGTGCCCTCCATCTTTCCCAACATCAGGGTCTTTTCCAGGGAGTCTTCTCTTCTCATGAGGTGGCCAAAGTATTGGAGCCTCAGCTTTCATGATCTGTCCTTCCAGTGAGCACTCAGGGCTGATTTCCTTCAGAATGGATAGGTTTGATCTTCTTGCAGTCCATGGGACTCTCAAGAGTCTCCTCCAGCACCATAATTCAAAAGCATCAATTCTTCGGTGATCAGCCTTCTTTACGGTCCAGCTCTCACTTCCATACATCACTACTGGGAAACCATAGCTTTAACTATACGGACCTTTGTTGGCAAGGTGATGTCTCTGCTTTTTAAGATGCTCAGAGTTGTATTGCTGCTAGGCAAATACACAGGCCATAGAAATACAATTGGTAGACAGGGAACTGTGTGATGTCATTTACCCTCGTATCCTCGAGAGGGAGGAGCATATAGTACTTCTTGGTCCTCTCTCTCTCTCTCTCTGATGGGAAGTTTTGCTTCTGCACATGACTCTGGCAAAACCGTTCTAAGCTGAAGCATTCCTTCCTCACCCTAGAATGTTCAGTTCACATTGAGTTCATGAAAACATTGTATCCTGACCTGTTCTTAATGCATGGTTGACCACATTTACGGATGAATGCTATATCAATCACTAGTAATAGTTTAAGTCTTGCTATATCAATCACTAGTAATAGTTTAATAAGGAGGTTTTCACGCCTGTCCAATTCTGTGTTCCCTTTCCCAACCTTTAGTCTATTGATGATTAATGCTTATATGCAACCTTTGCATTGTATTTGTGTTAACCAATCGGCAACAAGCACATATGTGGCAATGCTGTAATATTCAATAAAAGGGACTCCCCGAGACGTGCTCGAGAGATGCCTCCCATATGACACTTGCCATTCGTCTGTCGTTTATTTCAACCCAACATATCTCTCTCTCTCTCTCTCTCTCTCTCTCTCTCTCTCTCTCTCTCTCTCTCTCATCCTTTGCTCCACCTTTAGGCACTTGCCTAAAGTTGGTTATATTGTAAACATAAGCATTTCACCTGCATAGTTTTTACTGCTGCAATTGCTGTGAACCAATGCAAGAATATAAGTAAGTAAATTATATTTCTGAACCCAAGCTGTCGCCTGCTCCTTCATTAAGCGATGTACAAAAGGGCGAGCCACCTTGCTTCAGAGCTCCTTTTTAATTTTGCTGCCAACGATGGGGTTTTGAAACCCTCTTCAGCTCACACACTTTGGGAGTCTGGAGGGATGAATTGCAATTCATATATCCTCTCCTGCCCATTAGAACCCATTCCACAGGGCTCTGCATTGAGTGACTTCTAAACTGACCGCTGCTTCTGCCAGGACAAAGCTTGCTAAGGCTCTTTCCATGAAAGCCAAATTCCTCTTGGTGCAGGAAAGTGGCAGATAGCTATATTGTCCAGTGTGGTGTAGTGGTTAAGAGCAGTAGTCTCGTAATCAGGTGAACCGGGTTCGATTCCCTGCTCCTCCACATGCAGCTGCTGGGTGACCTTGGGCCAGTCACACTTCTCTGAAGTCTCTCAGCCCCACTCACCTCACAGAGTGTTTGTTGTGGGGAAGGAAGGGAAAGGAGAATGTTAGCTGCTTTGAGACTCCTTCGGGTAGTGATAAAGCGGGATATCAAATCCAAACTCTTCTCTTCTTCTTCTTCTTCTTCTTCTTCTTCTTCTTCTTCTTCTTCTTCTTCTCTTATAAGATGCACGTCGGCTTCGTTACTCAGTTTTAACTTGTGTTGGCCCAGATGCCTTTTAAAACGGAATGTCTGCTCACTTAGAGGTCTGTATGCATTTCAACCCAGTGGTGTAGCGTGGGTTGTCAGCACCCGGGGCAAGGCAAGTAATTTGCGCCCCCTAACCCATGGATTTGCACCCCCTAACCCGTGGATTTGCGCCCCCTAACCCTAACCCCCAGATGTTGCACCCAGTGCGGCCGGCCCCCCCTGCACCCCGCACGCTACGCCACTGTTTCCACCATTCCAGTTCTGAGTCGGAAGATGGGCATTCAGCGGATGGCATATTGGTCAACTTTTTCCAGCAAGGCTGGAAAAGACGCACTTGAATGCGTCTGCTTGCTTGGCAACCATGTTTGGTTTCATTTTAAAGTTAATATTAAGTGTGGGGGATGGGGTTTCATTAGGAAACTAGTTCCCTGCCCCCAGCCTTAATAGGAGGTGGGGAAAGCTCACTGTACCAGTAGGGATTTTGCAAGTCTAATTGCAACAGTGGAGAATTTTCATTTGTGATCACAGGTGGGAAGGGAAGGAAGGTTTATTGCAGTCCTGGTTAAAACTGTGGGCCTCTTAGAGTCTCTCACTCTCTGTGTGTGCATGATTGCTAACCAGTACATTAGTTGTCAGAGCAGACTGAGAGTGTTCTCTTAATAGCTATATGTTAAGAAAAAGCTGTATTGAGCACATTTCCCTCTTTGTTTCTGTCCCCTACCTCATAATAATTAATAATAATAATAATAATAATAATAATAATAATAATAATTTATTATTTATACCCCGCCCATCTGGCTGAGTTTCCCCAGCCACTCTGGGCGGCTTCCAATCAAGTGTTAAAAACAATACAGCATTAAATATTAAAAACTTCCCTGAACAGGGTTGCCTTCGGATGTCTTTTAAAGAGAAGATTGCATGAATCGCCTATCATTCATGCTTAGAGGACCCTTCAAATTGCCTCACACTTCACAAGCTGCAGCCACCAGCCTAGAAAGCTCTAGCTCTTCATTTCCCAGTTCTGTTAAAGGGAACATCTTCCTTCAAATCCAGGCTCCCTTGCCTGCCTGCGCTGTGAATGGGTAGGTCAAGCTTCCATCCTGTCCTGCTGGGATTCTTTCGGCTTGATGGAACGCACAAAGCAACCAATCAGTCTTGAGCAGCAACGATCATTTCACTTTTCTCCAGCAGCAACTTTTCATACATGAGCGTTCCAGCATGAAAGCTCTGAACGAAGATGATAAAAGCGACCTGCTTGCCTGCAACTTGAGGACCCAAGTTTCTTTTAACGTAACATTCTCCTTACAGAAATGTGCTTGCTACGAGGGATTCCGGCTAAGGAGCGACAGGCGCTCCTGCAAAGATATCAATGAATGTAAAGAGCTGTCGGAGGAGAAATGCAGCCAGACTTGCGTCAACACGGAGGGAAGCTATATGTGCACTTGCCACCCTGGCTACTTGCTGGAACCAGATGGCCACACCTGCAAAGTACTTGGTAAGGCCCTGTAAATGTCTAGCTTGCCTCTTCTGGTAGGCATCTGTCTGCCTGGTTCAGTGGCTTGAGCTGAGCTTGCCTGAAGTGGAATAAAAGAATTTGGCTTCAGGTACATGCACCGTGCGGGTGGCGCTGTGGGTTAAACCACAGAACCTAGGACTTGCCGATCAGAAGGTCAGCGGTTCGAATCCCCACGACGGGGTAAGCTCCCATTGCTTGGTCCCTGCTCCTGCCAACTTAGCAGTTTGAAAGCACATCAAAGTGCAAGTAGATAAATATGTACCGCTCCAGCAGGAAGCTAAACGGCGTTTCCATGCACTGCTCTGGTTCGCCAGAAGCAGCTTAGTCATGCTGGCCACATGACCCAGAAGCTGTATGCCGGCTCCCTCGGCCAATAAAGTGAGATGAGCGCCGTACCCCCAGAGTCGGTCACGACTGGACCTAACGGTCAGGGGTCCCTTTACCTTTTTAGACTGCTTAAACTGGGGACCAGGTAACAGAAAGGTTCAACACAGGTTTCCAAAAGCAGCATTGCTTTGCAAAGACTGAAGCTGCAAACAAATGAAAAGAAAGCTGGCGTAACTTGCCAAGCATTGCTTTTCACCCAAATACAAGTGTGGGGAGTAATGTTAAGTGCAGCAGTAACTTTAAAAAGAAAAGAAAACTGTCTGGCAGCTTGCAAGCTTTCATTTGCGTCGGCAACTTGTCCGAAGCACCAACTCGCCAGATTCAGTTTACTGAATGCTGGGGCTGACGATGTCTGTGCTTCTAGGAGTCTGTGCAATGCCCTGCTGGTATTGTGCTGCAGGTGGTGGCAGCAGCAGGGGTCAAAACTGCAATGTGTAACCCCTCCTCTTTCCTGCAGGCTCTGAGCCGAAGTTGCTTGTTGCAGTTCAGTTCAATTTGATCCTATATGGATTAAGAAGCCTGAAAGAAGATGTTATATTGACCACTGAGAAGGACTTTATTATCTTTTCTATCGACTATGACTTGGCAGAGCAGAAAATCTTCTGGATGGACCTAAATGCAGAAAGTATTAAGTGGATGAACATGAGAAACAAGGAAAGGGGGACTCTAGTTAAAGGTGGGTCTTTTGGTTTAGGTTCGGGCATCTGACTTGGGAACAAACTACTTACTTTGAAATATGCTGAAAGTCTCTGATGAAACTTCCTACTTGTTGAATGTAAAATACAGTGGTACCTCGGGTTAAGTACTTAGAAGAGACCACAAGGGCCATCGAGTCCAACCCCCTGCCAAGCAGGAAACACCATCAGAGCACTCCTGGCATATGGTTGTCAAGCCTCTGCTTAAAGACCTCCAAAGAAGGAGACTCCACCACACTCCTGGGCAGCAAATTCCACTGTCGAACAGCTCTTACTGTCAGGAAGTTCTTCCTAATGTTTAGGTGGAATCTTCTTTCTTGTAGTTTGGATCCATTGCTCCGTGTCCGCTTCTCTGGAGCAGCAGAAAACAACCTTTCTCCCTCCTCTATGTGACATCCTTTAATATATTTGAACATGGCTATCATATCACCCCTTAACCTCCTCTTCTCCAGGCTAAACATGCCCAGCTCCCTTAGCCGTTCCTCATAAGGCATCCTTAATTTGTTCCGGAGGTCCATTCTTAACCTGAAGCACCACTGTAGCTAATGGGGCCTCCCGCTGCTGCCACGCCACCAGAGCACGATTTCTGTTCTCATCCTGAAGCAAAGTTCTTAACCTAAAGCACTATTTCTGTTAAATAGTGGGTAGACATTGCAGACGACGCAGCGATTTCTCCAAAGCAGCTCTTTATTTGTAAGCTGGAACAGAACTGAACAGCAAACAGCTCAGCCGGCCTGCTTTTATAGGCAGCCGGCTATCAACATTGTAGCAACAACAACCCAGGGTTTCCCGCCTAAAGTAACTGACCCGGACCTGAGTGAAAACTACATACATGATACTCCTGGTGGCCAGGGTGAGAACTTCAATACATAACAATTTCTGGGTTAGCAGAGTCTGTAACCTGAAGCGTATGCAACCCGAGGTACCACTGTAATAATAAACTGAATCTGGCACAAATCCCCTGCTCCAGAAGAAACCTCCTGGGCTAATTCAAGAGCAACCACTTGTCCAGACCACTAGTATCTGCAAGGCGGTTTGGAGCACAAATGAAAATTGTGCAATCCATGAAATGCTGCAGAAAGTCATTGCAGGTAGCTACACCTGTCTTTTCTAATAGCCTAGGTGATTTTAACACATCAAGATTGGCACCTGCTAGAGTAAATACAGGCAATGACTGATTTGAATGGGGAGTTACGTTCCTGCGTGTCGATGGAGTGCACTCATCTTATTCCCCCCCCCCATGACTCCAGGAATCAAATCGGATTGCATAGCGGTAGACTGGGTAGGAAGAAATCTTTACTGGACAGATGGGATGGCAGGACAGATCTTGGCTACACAGCTAAATGGCAAATGGAGAGGAATACCTGAGCACACTGTGGTTCTTGATTATCTGGATCAGCCTCGGTCACTCGCACTCCACCCGTTGGATGGGTAAGACTTCCAGAGTCTCTGTATTTTATGAACATTGCTTCCACTGTTCGGGTTCTAATTGGAATACAGTGGTACCTTGGTTCTCAAACTTAATCCGTTCTGGAAGTCCGTTCCAAAACCAAGGCGCACTTTCCCATAGAAAGTAATGCAAAACGGATTAATCCGTTCCAGACTTTTAAAAACAACCCCTAAAACAGCAATTTATCATGAATTTTACTATCTAATGAGACCATTGATCCACAAAATGAAAGCAAAAATCAATGTACTGTACTATAAAATAAATAAGACAATATTGTAGATGATAAAAATTATTATTTTTTCTTACCTGCACTGATCATTGTTTGGATGGGGGTCTTTTAGCCATTTGTGCAGTCACACAATCAATCAATCAATCAATCAATCAATCAGTAGCTGAACTGGGTTCCACACAGTCACAAAAACAAATTAACCGAAAAAGCCTCAAAAACACAAATCGCAAAAACAAAAGCGCCAAACTTAATTCAATCCGGAAGTCTGTTTGACTTCTGAAATGTTTGAAAACCAAGGCGCAGCTTCTGATTGTTGCAGGCACCCCGGAAACAATAGCAGACACTCTCATCGGACGTCTGGCTTCTAAAAAATGTTCAAAAACTGGAACATTTACTTCTGGGTTTTCAGTGTTTGAGAACCAAGGCGTTTGACTACCAAGGCATTTGCGAACCCAAGGTACCATGTAGTTTGCTGCATGTGCCAGATAAAGGCCACCCAAAAGCCACACATGCCTTTTCTGTCTTTTTTAAATTTCTTTTTTTCTTTTTTCTTATTGTAACTTTTAAAATCTTGAATAAATATTATTAAAAAAACAACAACAAAAGCCACACATGCCATTCTAATTACTGTGAGAAGCGTTGCTGGTCTGCAATTCTAGTCTTGGCTCTTGATCTTAGCTTCTTTTCAACGCTAAAGGTAAAGGGACCCCTGACCATTAGGTCCACTCGTGGCCAGCATGACTAAGCCACTTCTGGCGAACCAGAGCAGTGCATGGAAACACTGTTTACCTTCCTGCCAGAGCAGTACCTATTTATTTACTTGCACTCTGACGTGTTTTCAAACTGCTAGGTTGGCAGGAGCAGGGACTGAGCAATGAGAGCTCACCCCGTCACGGGGATTCGAACCGCCGACCTTCTGATCGGCAAGTTCTAGGCTCTGTGGTTTAACCCACAGCGCCACCCGTGTCTAGCCTAAGCTTTAAAATAAAAAAAAGAGCAAAGGTGCACATTATATCGCTGTGCCTGCACACCACATACAAAAACTTTTCAAATAGGCTTGGCAAGCTTGACCAATCAAAACGTAAAAAAAAGATTGCCACAAAATGGGACTGATGGCAACTCGTCTGCTGACCTTATTGGGGGTGATCCATACATATAAGCCATGCAGGTTAAAAAGAAAGAGTCTGAACTGGAACTCTAAACTCCACGGAAGACCAGCTTTTCATCCTTGTGTGCTAGGGGTCAACTCATGTGCAAAGGACAATGCACACTTACCATTTGCAGGATTTTTGATCTGAGCTCCTGCTTTGGTCATAGGGATTCATGACCTGGCTCAAAGTAGGCTCTGGCTACAATGAGAGATGTGCGATTCTCAAAAGGGGACAACTGGAAAAATGGCAATTAAAATCTACAGACTAAAATGGAATTTAGGCTTGTGAACCTTTTCTTTGCAGCAAGCATTATATCAGTAGTGTGTGAAAACTGAAGTCCATTCAATTTCTCTGCCCCGCAGAAGTATCTTAACATTCACCTTCTCTTCCTTAGGTTAATGTATTGGTCTGCAATAGGGGATGACTCCAAAATAGAGCAAGCTGGGATGGATGGAAGCAGCAGATCGGTACTGCTTGATGGGCTTGGCTGGCCCACTAGCATAACCCTTGACCTCTTGAGCTGGAAAATCTTCTGGTCTGACGACAAGTTTCACTATATTGGGTCGGCCTACTTGGATGGCAGTGGTATGAAGGTACTGCATACCTTATAAGCATACCTGGAGTGTGGATGGAATGATTGCCAAATGTGTTATCGTATGCAAAAATGCTTTTTTATAATATTCATGTGATCTCTCCCCTCTCTCTCACACACAAACTCACACACACACACACACACACACAGTAAAGGTAAAGGGACCCCTGACCATTAGGTCCAGTCATGGCCGACTCTGGGGTTGCGGCGCTCATCTCGCTTTATTGGCCGAGGGAGCCGGCGTACAGCTTCCAGGTCATGTGGCCAGCATGACTAAGCCATTTCTGGCAAACCAGAGCAGCGCACGGAAATGCCGTTTACCTTCCTGCCGGAGCGGTACCTCTTTATCTACTTGCACTTTGACGTGCTTTCGAACTGCTAGGTTGGCAGGAGCAGGGACTGAGCAACGGGAGCTCACCCTCTCGCAGGGATTCGAACTGCTGAGCTTCTGATCGGCAAGTCCTAGGCTCTGTGGTTTAACCCACATCGCCACCAGCGTCATATATATATATATATATATATATATATATATATATATATATATATATATATATATGCTTTCGTAGATTTTCACGGGTACAGGAATGCAGGTTTTGGTGTCCTCGGGTGTCTTCCCGTGTAAAAGTTGGGGTGTCTAGGCGACGTTTCGACGAGGTCTCACTCGTCATCTTCAGGCTGGTGCTTTCGGCTTCTTGTTACTGGAACAGAGCAGGATCTCAGTGTTTGAGTTCCTATAAATACTGTTGAGGGGGTGTGGTGTATAGCCTCCAATGTTCTGGGCAGAGAGGAAGTTCCCAGGCTAGTGTGCCTTTTCTTCTTTTGTTCCTTAATTACTTGAGGGATATCCTGAGTGATTTCTTGAGTGATATCCTGAGTACCACTTAGGTGGGTCATTAGGTGTGGATTAGTTGCTAAAGTCTTTGTGTCTTGACCTCTTGAACTTTGTGAAGAGTTTTTCTGAGAAGATGGCTGTACTGCACTTAGTTGTGCTCTGGCTTGGCTTCGTGTATAGGGGCGAGCTGTGGTTTTGTGGCTTGTGTCAGCCAGATCTGTGTAGGGATTGCAGGGGGGTGCAGCATCCGGAGGTGCCTCCATGGTTTGGCTACTGGATGGTGTCTGTAATTTATCTGTGGAGAGGGTCTGGGTTTGGGTCTGGTGTGGTTGATTGGTGATGGCGTTCTGTGTGCCTCTGGATCTGGTGTCAGTTTTTGTGGGGAGGGCTAATTTCCAAATTGCTCTTTAACATGGAACATCACCACAAGAGAATAATCATGAAAACCATCGAGATAGAGAAACACCCTCACAACATGAACAAGCGTGACGACACATCCCGCTTGCCAGACATCTGGAAATTAGCCCTCCCCACAAAAACTGACACCAGATCCAGAGGCACACAGAACGCCATCACCAATCAACCACACCAGACCCAAACCCAGACCCTCTCCACAGATAAATTACAGACACCATCCAGTAGCCAAACCATGGAGGCACCTCCGGATGCTGCACCCCCCTGCAATCCCTACACAGATCTGGCTGACACAAGCCACAAAACCACAGCTCGCCCCTATACACGAAGCCAAGCCAGAGCACAACTAAGTGCAGTACAGCCATCTTCTCAGAAAAACTCTTCACAAAGTTCAAGAGGTCAAGACACAAAGACTTTAGCAACTAATCCACACCTAATGACCCACCTAAGTGGTACTCAGGATATCACTCAAGAAATCACTCAGGATATCCCTCAAGTAATTAAGGAACAAAAGAAGAAAAGGCACACTAGCCTGGGAACTTCCTCTCTGCCCAGAACATTGGAGGCTATACACCACACCCCCTCAACAGTATTTATAGGAACTCAAACACTGAGATCCTGCTCTGTTCCAGTAACAAGAAGCCGAAAGCACCAGCCTGAAGATGACGAGTGAGACCTCGTCGAAACGTCGCCTAGACACCCCAACTTTTACACGGGAAGACACCCGAGGACACCAAAACCTGCATATATATATATATATACACACACACATACACATACATACACGCACATACACACACACACACACATATGGCGACCCCAAAGTAGGTATACTGCTTTAAAATCCACTTTCTTTGTTCTTGACTCAAGTTCATTCACAGTATCAGTAAAGAAAAACCATCCTTTTATCTGACTCCACTATTCTTTCCAACTTCCAGCCTGAAATCTAACTGCCACTTGGTTCTGGGTCAGCTATATGTATGCATATAATCTGTTGTGATAAATTTCATTGATTCAACTTTATATAATTATACTGTACATTGATGTATTTTCGTTTTGTGTAAGATTTACCTTTGTTTTTTATTTTACTCAGGTGTATTTAGAGATTTATTTCTTACGTTACTTAAATGTGGTACTTTAGAAGTGTCGGTAGTATAGTTGACGTAGCCTACTTTATAGATTTCTTGAAATATAAAGCAGTACGCAAGTTAAATTAATATCAAATAAATGCCTGCTTCCAGCTGTGGACCAAGCTCTGGTAAGCTTATATATTTCAGAGCTGAGGCTTCTTTTTTCCTTTGAAAGTGGTAACTGCTGCTGCTTTCAGTGTAAGAATCCATCTTTTCTCTCAGTAAATCTTGATAGAATTCTATATGGATACAAAATCTTGCATTTGACCCAGAAGTGAAAAAGACAAATGTTGAGGGAACAATGCTCATTTAAAAACTTCCAAATCTTTGTTGAACATAAGATCTAGGTCAAACAGGGATAAGTATCTTGACATCAACACTTCATTTCCCCTCTGCTAGGTGTTTGAGCTGACTGAAATTCATAGTCCCTTTGCAGTGACTGTCTTTGAGGATTACGTTTATTGGTCTGAGCTGAAAACAAGGACAGTACAGAGACTACACAAAAGGACTGGAAAGAATAGATCCGTCCTTATCAAGCGTCATGGGCAACCATATGGACTTAAGGTACTGCCTTTAACTCTTTGTTGGGGACCAGTCGGTTCAGCCAAGAGTGTATCTCCTTGCCAAGCACTGAAGAATAACTGAAAGTGGGTTCTGCTGGGACTTTGTTTGCATAGCATCCCTCTGAACAAAACAAATACGCTATCATATTAAGCGAGTAAAACAGCTTTGCTGCAAGGCAAGCTGGGAGAATGGAAAACATGGTTAGGAACAAGGTATAGGCCAAATGCCGCTATTCTTGTGAGTATAGCTGCTGCACTAATTAGTGTTAACTCATTTTGGGAAGTCCCATGTGTGAGTGTGGTTCAGACTGCCAACCATCAGTAAAAAAACTTGCCTGCTGAAGTGAATCACACTTGCATAAAGAAGCGGTATGCATTCCACTTAGCTTGGCAAAGCCCTTACAGTCTATTGGAAATAATAATAATAACGCAGGCCTGAAGGACCCAGCTTGTTAAAAGAGTTATTCAGTAGCTGGGGAGCAACACAAGCTCTTCTGCTTCAAAAATTCAGAGTAAAGGTAAAGGGACTTCTGACCATTAGGCCCTGTTGCGGACGACTCTTGGGTTGCGGCGCTCATCTCGCTTTATTGGCCGAGGGAGCCGGCGTACAGCTTCCGGGTCATGTGGCCAGCAGGACTAAGCCACTTCTGGCGAACCAGAGCACTGCACGGAAACACCGTTTACCTTCCCACCAGAGTGGTACCTATTTATCTACTTGAACTTTGACATGCTTTGGGACTGCTAGGTTGGCAGGAGCAGGGACCGAGCAACGGGAGCTCACCCCGTCGCGGAGAATCGAACCGCCGACCTTCTGATCGGCAAGCCCTAGGCTCTGTGCTTTAGACTAAATCCAGACTGCCAGGGAAACTGACCTGTTGCACACCTGGCTCATGGGCCTCATCCTTTGTCAAATGGAGGACGGAAGGTACCTTTCCCCCCACCACACAATGCAGACGGGCTTTCCTGCAGATTTCCCCCAGCACAGTGTACATTGCAGTGCATGGTCTTGATTCAGGCTACAGACAGAGATGCCCTGAAAACACCAATCTCGGTCAAGGCTTTTAACATCTGGTGAAATTCGCTTGCAGATCCTGCATGAAGTTCTTCAGCCGGGAGCTCCCAACCCGTGTGCCGGCAATGGCTGTTCCCACTTGTGCCTGTTGAACCCAAACAAAAGAGGGAGCTGCCGCTGCCCAGCTGGACTTGTGCTTTCAAATGATGAAAAGACCTGCGTTCCTCTGAAGGAGACGGCGTTCATGTTTCTGGTTGCACAAGCCTCTGTTACTCAGGTATTGCTGCAAATGACCTCTTGCATAATAACAGGGAATTTTGTTGTAGTTTTCCAGTCCAAGGGGTCCTTTCCCCCTTTGTGGTAAGCTGGAAAAGAAAGGATTTTTCCCCCTGCTGGGTAAACATGACTAGATTGAGCTCTTACAAGGCTGCTCGGCAAAAAATGTTGTGTATCTCATCTCCCTTTCCGTGAGCTGCATTAAAGCATGACCTCAAAATTTTGGATCCCCTCTCGACTGATACCAAAGTGTTAGCTTTGTGATGTTCTGTGCCACAAACTCCGGAGGCTTTGCGTTGCTTTTGCTGAAGCCAGGAGAGCAAGCAGGGTCAGTGCGCACCGATCCTTCTTGCTCTCCTGGCTTCACTTCGCTGGAGAGGCGCTGTGCAGCTTTCCCTCTCTGTGCAGCACCCCTTCAGCGAAGCTGGAGGATAAATGGAAGGGGCTCTATTTCTCCTGCCGCTTCGCTGAAGGGGCGCTGCGCAGAGAGAGAGAATTTCCCCCCCCTGTTCTCCTCCTCTAAAACTAGGTGTGTCTTATGATTGGGTGCGTCTTATAGAGCGAAAAATACGGTATGTTTAAGCAGAGAGCCTGCCCACTATTTCACCGGAACACAGAGGAGTGCACTGACAACCTTTCAACGTATGGCCAGTGACTCCCCTCAACACAACCCCTTTAACAGGGAACCCTGGGATCACCACCAGGTGGAGTGAGTTAAAGACATGGCTCCCACCCCACCCCAGAGCAGACTGTGGCCCCAGTCTTACCTTCTCAGAGGATGAAGCTCTGGAGCCGACTGAGAGCTCCCAGGTAGGCTCTTTTATGCTTAAAGAGCGGACCCTACGCTCACCTGGTCCGCACTTGGGGAGGTGGTCCAGGAGCGCTTTGCCGGGAGTCACGTAGGATTGGGGGTGCTGTGCGCTGGCATGCAAAGGGTGTCCTCCGTTTGATGTGGAGAGCAGTCATTATGCAATAGTTTTGTGCTGTTTGGTGCAGCGGAAACGCTCAAACTGCCATTGTCAGCCTCTGGGTAGAGATATTTCTCAATTTTAATGCATTTACTGTGCTGCTTTTTAGGGGGCAATGCAAAACATGGGGTTTGTGCTCTGAAATGGTGCAAAACAACTGTGAGAATTTGACACTGCTTGGAGCCAATCAGACCATGTGGGATCTTGAGTGCATTTCACTTCAGCGGCATTAACTAGGAACCCAATTTTTAGTATCAATTCCTCATTTTGGGAGGAGGGTTTGCAGTGCAGAAAGGTTTGAAACGGTTGCAAAATTTGGCACCGGTTTGGAGTGAATCACACAATGTTGGCTTGTTGGGGACGGGAATACCTTTGTCTCCTGGTTGGAGTAACAATTACTCAGTTTGGGGGGGGCACAAAAATAGCACAAAACTTTGGCACCAGTTTGAAGGGGATCCAAAACTTCAGGGTCACACATTACTGAAGCTCTTTCCCTGCAGCACTTGCCGTTGTGAAATGTCCATTGTCTTTTCTCTCGCAAGTGAAGAAGACTGTGATGCCTCAGTCAAGACCCCTTGTACACTTTTACAAATCTCACTTCGATGGAGAGCTTCCACTTCACTGTGTTGCAGAGACACAGTTGTTTTAGACTTGTGTGAAGGCTCATCTTTGCCAGTTGTGGCAAAAAGGCCCTAAAGACCAGTACAGTGGTACCTCAGGTTACAGATGCTTCAGGTTACAGACTCTTCAGGTTACAGACTCCGCTAACCCAGAAATAGTACCTTGGGTTAAGAACTTTGCTTCAGGATGAGAACAGAAATCACGTGGCGGCATTGGGAGGCCCCATTAGCTAAAGTGGTACCTCAGGTTAAGAACAGTTTCAGATTAAGAACGGACCTTCAGGACGAATTAAGTTCTTAACCCAAGGTACCACTGTAGATTTAGGCCATATGAGAAGGGTTTCTGTCGGGGAACTGCCATCAGTACTGGAGGGGGAGCACAAAAGCCAGAGGGATCCCAGAGATTGTCTAGGGATCGGGACCAGTGGAGAAGGGGGGCAGGTGGGGGAAGTAGCAAGGCGGTCCCATGACTCATTGCCTGGGACCAGCGGGGAGAGTAGGGGTCCTCCGTTGCCCACGCTCTCCTTGTGCAGAAGGCTTTCGCACAGAGAGGGTAGGCGGAGACTAGGCGTCAAAGAGCTTCTTTGCTGGAAGAAGTTTAAGAAATGCCCACTGACTGATTCTGCCAGCGACTGAGTCAGCCATGGGTGAGTGGCTGTCCGGACAGAAAAGGTTCACTTTTGCAGCCCAGCCAGGTGTTTGCACCCAGCCAGGGAGGTAGGCACCTGCTTACGCATGAGCAACCCCTTAGAACCATTACAGTTTCCTTGGCAGAATTTCTCCGCTGAAGCTGCAAATGGAACAGCCTATTGTTGCCTCCCAAAACCACATAAATGTATCTAATGCTGTCCTAAAATCCTAGGTCTACCTAAAGAAACTGCGCTCCGTTTCGGGGCAGCTGACCCCCGTCCACAGCACCCTCCCCATGACAGGCGTCAACCACTTGGCAGCAGTAGACTACTCTGTACGTGACAATGCACTTTACTTCTCGGAGTCTGAAGGTGGCGTCATAAAGGTCCTAGCTATGAAGGACGCCGGGAGAGTTGCACTGAAGGAAGTCCTGCCGGTCAAGGGCACCGTGATCTCACTAGCTCTTGACTGGCTGAGTGGCAACATCTACTGGATTGACAGCAAGAACCCATCAATCCAAGTGGCAACTTCAGATGGGAGATACACACTTGTTCTGATCAGCGATGGGCTGTCCCATCCAACTTCTGTAGTTCTGCATCCCCCAACTGTGGCTATGTGCTTTGTCGACTCCGGTAACGAACACAGCGCCCTTGGTCCCGTAATAGAATGTTCTTCCATGGATGGGAGCAGGAGGAACGTTCTCTGGGCGACATCACAGACTCCAGTGGGTTTAACAATAGTAGATTATGGCACCCAGGTCTACTGGGCTGACCAAGGTAAGTAGTCTAACATCCACAATGGTATAATTATTTGGGCGCAGCTAGCCTCCTTTAAGGGACGCAGGTGGCGCTGTGGGTTAAACCACAGAGGCTAGGACTTGCCGATCAGAAGGTTGGCAGTTCGAATCCCCACAACAGGGTGAGCTCCCGTTGCTCGGTCCCTGCTCCTGCCCACCTAGCAGTTCAAAAGCATGTCAAAGTGCAAGTAGATAAATAGGTACCGCTCCAGCAGGAAGGTAAACGGCATTTCCGTGCGCTGCTCTGGTTCTCCAGAAGCGGCTTAGCCATGCTGGCCACATGACCCGGAAGCTGTACGCCGGCTTCCTTGGCCAATAAAGCGAGATGAGCGCCACAACCCCAGAGTCGGCCACGATTGGGCCTAACGGTCAGGGGTCCCTTTACCTTTAGCCTCCTTTGGAGCATGTTGAAAGGCTTGGCCAGCTTCCTGGACTCGCTGAACCACTAACTAACTTGCAAAATAACCCATCTTGGGATCTGGAAATGGATCCTTTGTTAACTTTATTGCGTTTATTTTTATTTATTTTAATGGGCTGGCTTTCAAATCCAGTTCGGATATGGTGTCAGTGTTTAAGCTGTATCTGTATCCTGCAGAGAAGCAAAAGTCCAAGATAGGCAAGGCCAGCAAGATCTAATCAATGTAACAAGTGTTGGCGACTTCCTGCTAGGAATGCCTTCCAGATGAAATATTTCAAGATCATGGAAAGTTTAGAGAATGGAAGTCAGCGAATGAGATGCTTCTCTGCAGATGCCAGTCCTTAGTGTAATGTGGATTGAATCTCAATGATATTTTTGCTCCTAAGAAACAGGAGTAGTTCGCATGCATCCTCTTACACAGCTCAGCCTCTGACTTCCTTTCTTCCAGCAAAAGGCACTGTGGAAAGCATTCGGATGGATGGCACTCAGCACAGGCTCATTCGTTCTGGGCTGCGTGGCCTTACACTCTTCACGGCTGGGGAGGGGATAATGGTCTGGACAACAACGGCACGCAATGGTAAGCAGGCTCCAACAATTGCAGAATTCCAGCAAAACATTATATTTAAATAAAGTGTGAGTCGATGCAGGGACGTAGCATGGGGTGCTGGTCTCCGGGGTGGGTCAAGTGTTGTGCCCCTCTGGTGGACTGAGCAATGGTCAGTCCCTTTGCTGGCCAGCATCTAATCAAGGGAATCTCTCCTTGCGAACTAGTCCCAACCTGGTAGCAGAGATAAGGCAGACAAAACGTGAAGCTGAGGGCACCACCGTGTCACCTCATGCTACCTATCACTGCAGCAAGGCACTCTGGGCAATGCACGTGGCTCCAGCAGTGCTGTCCTACCTTCCTCTTCCTCCCTCCCTCCCTCTCGGCCAGCCCAGTGGCGGGGCACACAGGGGTCATTTCGCTGGCCACAAGGAGGAGGAGGTACTGCCGGTGCCCCAGCCCTAAAGGCTAGGCCTGGGCGCAGCTTGTCTCTCCACAGCTCCAGCCTCGATGAGGGTGCCTGTCGTGGGGGGGGGGGCCCTGGTTGTGCCCCCTCAGAAATGTGCGCCCAGGGCCACGGTCCCCTGTCCCCCCATGCTTACGCCACTGGGTAGATGTGGCACGCCACTGGGTAGATCCTTGATCACCTGCCTGGACTTTAAAAGTCCATGGCATGCCAACAAAATTAAGTGGGGCAGATGCCAAGGAACTGATCCTAGCTAGAAGTCTTAAATGATCGGCATTCGAGGGGGTTCAGATGAGTGTTTGGCATTATTCCTAAGCTTATGGGACACATTCAGCTGGTTATCTTTGGGAGCCTTGATGCAGTGCACTGTGCATGAAGATAACTTACCCAATTAGCTCAGAAATAAACAGATTCTAGCTAGTTGAGAATTGGGGTGGGAAATTGTAATGCCATATAGTTACACACACACACACACACACACACACACACACCAGTAATGCCCTAGGTTACTGTAAGGAATGTGTCTCCAATTTTTCTCTCTAATTTTATGTCTTAATAGGTGCAACAAAGGTGTGGCACAGCAGACTGGATGATTCGGAAAACTGGTGGTTTAAAGAAGAGCAGAAACTTGTGGATATAAAGATCTACAGCAAACTCAACCAACAAGGTAAACATTTTTAAAGTTTTAAAAGGGTGACCAGGGTCACTTCTGAGCAGTTACTTGGTCAACCGGGGCCCTTTGGGGGGTATAACTCAAAATGGTGGCTTCTTAACCTAACACAAAAATAAAGGCACCAGTTCTTCCTTACTAGAATCTGTCAAGCTGCTTGCCTTCTGGAAGAACTCCTGCTATCTTTAAGGCTTGCTCTAGATTGCTTAATGGGACGCGGGTGGCGCTGTGGGTTAAACCACAGAGCCTAGGACTTGCCGATCAGAAGGTCGGCGGTTCAAATCCCCACGACGGGGTGAGCTCCCGTTGCTCGGTCCCTGCTCCTGCCCACCTAGCAGTTTGAAAGCACGTCAAAGTGCAAGTAGATAAATAGGTACCCCTCTGGAGGGAAGGTAAACAGTGTTTCCATGCGCTGCTCTGGTTCGCCAGAAGTGACTTAGTCATGCTGGCCACATGACCCGGAAGCTGTACGCTGAGTCCCTTTACCTTTTTAGATTGCTTAAACTGGGGACCAGGTAACAGAAGGGTTCAACACAGGTTTGTTTTAGAAAAACTAACCAATAAACCGACACGGGGACAAATAGAAGAAGACGCCTTCACCCGAGTTTGGTTCCCCTTTATCACATACATAGCTCAACAAGACAACATCAAGAATCTTCCGGGAGGATATGAATCAATCTGGCTAACCTGATTCAAAAATACACACATACGCCCCACTCACACACAAAAACAATTCTCACTACAGCCAACCAAAGACAACCAACCACACCTTAAGCCACCTGCAACCTCTCTCACTATGAAGGAAATATAACAAGTGAGTAGTAAGAAGCCATACAAGTAACGCTGACACCTCACCCACTAAGTAGAGTAATAGAAGCATAACCAGCCCACCCCACCCGCCACTCCCCTCTTCCCCCTTTTCCCCCTCCTCCTCCTTCTTCCTAATTGTTTAAACCAATTCATAAACCAAGAACTCATACATTGACCACTAATAATGAAACAGATGTTGCAGATATTTTCCCACATTTGTTATGCTATTTTTGTGATACACATATGACATGAGAGAACTTGGTATACTTCCTTGTATAAAATTATTCCTGTTTATAACCCCCCCCAAACCCCCAACCACGGGTTTATTGCACCAGCGACCAAGCTGACAGGAGGGTGCTTCCTTTTAACACACCACATTTTGCAGAGTAGCAGGGAAGCCAAAGCAGTTAAAAATCTTTCTCTTGCTACTTCTAGGTCACAATGGCTGTTCGGAAAAGAATGGTGGATGCAGCCACATTTGCTTGCCAATTCCGCAAGGGAGAAGTTGCAGGTGCATCGCCGGGTACGTTCTAGAGCATGGTACTAGATGCACCGAACCACGATGCTCGGAGCCGCTCCAAGCCTGCAAGGATAACAGCAAATGTATAGCAAAAGAGCAAGTTTGTGATGGCAGCATTGATTGCTCTGATGGATCAGATGAGAGAGACTGTGAGTAACCCAGCTGAGAAGCTGCATGTGTTGTGTTGTGTTGTGTTGTGTTGTGTTGTGTTGTGTTGTGTTGTGTTGTGTTGTGAGTAAATGGATCCTTGGGGAATTCTCCTTTGCTAAATGTCCCTTAAAAATGCCTGAACTCCTAATGGTTGGACAGCTAGATTCATAGTGGTTAAGAGCGGTAGACTCGTAATCTGGTGAACCAGGTTCCGATTCCCCACTCCTCCACATGCAGCTGCTGGGTGACCCTGGGCTAGTCACACTTCTCTGAAGTCTCTCCGCCCCACTCACCTCACAGAGTGTTTGTTGTGGGGGAGGAAGGGAAAGGAGAATGTTAGCCTCTTTGAGACTCCTTTGGGTAGTGATAAAGCGGGATATCAAATCCAAATCCAAACTCTTCTGCCTTACCAGAAAATCATTCCCTTTTCATAGACCCCAACGACTACAGCTTTGAATGTAATGAAATACTGTTCTTTCCTAGTAAGTTAAAGGTAAATGACCCCTGGACAGTTAGGTCCAGTCAAAGGCGACTATGGGGTGTGGCGCTCATCTCGCTTCAGGCCAAGGGAGCCGGCGTTTGTCCACAGTCAGCTTTCTGGGTCATGTGGCCAGCTGTGGTCTAAGCCACTGAGCCTCTTGGGCCTGCTGATTGAAAGGTCGGCAGTTCGAATCCGCACAACGGGGATGAGCTTCTCTTGCTTTGCTAGTACAGAAAAGTTGCACCATAGCCCATGAGGCTATCATAGGCACGATTATAGCTAACATAAGATTATGCAAAACATAAGGGAAATCCAAGCTACATACTTAAAACTAGTTTGCCATGCTGTCTCCCAATGTTCTGTGAGCAGGAGGTAGGAACTGGTTTATATTCTCAATGCTTTACTGGAAATACATTTTCAGTATTCTATCAGGGAAGCAATGATGGTGCTATTTGTAGAATGGGTAGATTCTAGACTGGAATATAAAAAGGTAAAGGGACCCCTGACCATTAGGTCCAGTCATCACCGACTCTGGGGTTGCGGTGCTCATCTCGCTTTATTGGCCGAGGGAGCCGGCGTTTGTCTGCAGACAGCTTCCGGGTCATGTGGCCAGCATGACTAAGCCACTTCTGGCGAACCAGAGCAGCGCACGGAAACACCGTTTACCTTCCCGCTGGAACGGTACCTATTTATCTACTTGCACTTTGACGTGCTTTTGAACTGCTAGGTTGGCAGGAAGACTGGAATATACCCCCAGCCAAACTGTTGGCCAAAGTAGCTAAGTTGGTCAACAGATAAATCAAACAATTTGAGATAAACCTTTGAGAATCTGTGTTTTATTATTTTTCTAGAAAAGGAAAGGTGAGCTACCTCCTTAATCAAGTACAGTGGTACCTCGGGTTACATACGCTTCAGGTTACGTATGCTTCAGGTTACAGACTCCGCTAACCCAGAAATTGTGCTTCAGGTTAAGAACTT
Source organism: Podarcis melisellensis (assembly GCF_964234715.1). NCBI lineage: Eukaryota > Metazoa > Chordata > Lepidosauria > Squamata > Lacertidae > Podarcis > Podarcis melisellensis. The sequence goes on from NC_138534.1 coordinate 33,508,904, forward strand.
TGCTTCAGGATAAGAACAGAAATAGGGCTTTGGCAGCGTGGCAGCAGCAGGAGGCCCCATTAGCTAAAGTGGTGCTTCAAGTTAAGAACAGTTTCAGGTTAAGAACGGACCTCCAGAATGAATTAAGTTCTTAACCCGAGGTACCACTGTACATAGTATAACCTCTGACAGTAAGCTTTGCAGGCAGCTACATTTTCTATCCTTAAACCACCAGATCAGTCATATGGACCTAGGCTGATCTTGCTGTGTCCCAAATGCAATGTGTTGATGGCTTCTCTGCTGGCAGGCAACAACACTCTGAAGAAGAAACCCCAGCCCACACACCGACCTTCTACACTGCTGAAAACAAAACCCTTTCTTGTTAAGAAAAGCACAGAGGCACCCACCAAAACCATCACCAAGAAGCCTACTGATGGAACTGCACATGTACAGCCAGAAGTAAAAAAATACACGAGAAGGAGTACTACTGCAGCATGGGCACTCGAGCCAAGCAGAAGCCAGAAGACCACATTACCTCCCAAAAAGAAATGGAAAGAATCTTCTCTGGTGCAGGGAATCGTGAAAAGTGGCCTGGAGTCGGAGCCTTGCAGCAGGGAGACCTGTAACAGGAGAGGGGACTGCACTATGGAGGGTGATAGAGTGAAATGCATCTGCTCACTGGGCTATAGTGGAGACTACTGTGAAGAGGAGGAGGAGAAGTCTAGAGCGGGGCTTGTTCTGGGCATCATTTCCATTCTACTAATGGCCATGGCAGCAGCAGGGACCTTTGTCTACTTCAGGAAGCAAAGAATGCGGCAAAGGTAAGGCTATTTGCTGTTCTCTACGTGGGTGGCGCTGTGGGTTAAACCACAGAGCCTAGAACTTGCCGATCAGAAGGTGGGCGGTTCGAATCCCCGCGACGGGGTGTGCTCCCGTTGCTTGGTCTTTGCTCCTGCCAACCTAGCAGTTCGAAAGCATGCAGTGCAAGTAGATAAATAGGTACTGCTCCAACGGGAAGGTAAATGGCGTTTCTGTGCGCTGCTCTGTTTCGCCAGAAGCAGCTTAGTCATGCTGGAGGGCCAAGTTTGGGAAAGCCTGGTGCAGAAGGTGAATGAGAGAGCTGTAGGCAGTTCTCAGTAGGTAGCAAACAACGGTGCCAGCGTTAAGAGTTATGCTATTCCACATTAATGGCGTTTCGTTACAATATTCTTCCTAGTCTCTTTGAAGGGGAACGCATAGGGAAAAATAAGTTCAGTTTTTAATCCGTAATAATCAAGTTATTGTTGGCAGCCAAGTACCCCCTGCCCCACCAAATACACTCTTCGTAGGCCATCACTCAAAGGCGACATCCACAAAAGCTCTCTTCACTGCAAGATGCACAATTATCTAGCAGCAGAGGTAACGGTAAAGGGACCCCTGACCGTTAGGTCCAGTCGTGACCGACTCTGGGGTTGCGCCTCTCACCTCGCTTTTCTGGCCAAGGGAGCCGACGTGCATGTGGCCAGCATGACTATGCCGCTTCTGGCGAACCAGAGCAGTGCACGGAAACGCTGTTTACCTTTCCGCTGGAGCGGTACCTATTTATCTACTTGCACTTGACGTGCTTTCGAACTGCTAGGTTGGCAGGAGCAGGGACCGAGCAACGGGAGCTCACCCCGTCGCGGGGATTCGAACTGCTGACCTTCTGATCGGCACGTACTAGGCTCTGTGGTTTAACCCACAGCGCCACCTGCATCCCTGATGCTCACTTTGGCCGAGCCCAATATATGGGCAGCAGTAATTTGCTTCTGCAGACACAGCCTGCTTTGTTTCTAAATTTGAATGGCTTGCTTGTGCCTGTTGCAGTCCTGTTCACAGAATCATGAAAGATTCTGGCACGCATGTGCTGCAACTGCAATTTGCATTAATGCATGTAGTTTGGGTTCCAAATTGGTGGTGCAGGTGGTTCTACAAGATCACTGTGCCTCTTAACAGCTTAGCACAAGGGTTCCAGCCTAGGATTTGCATCACAGTCAATACGTGTGTCTTATCTCCTCCTCCCACAGGACTTCAAGTGTATCATCAACTGGACCGCTGGCCAGCTACCAGAAGGACAGCGACAAAGAAGACAATTTCGTTGAAGATGAAACCTGTATCAATGCAGCTTATGATCCCGAGCAGGTGAGGGCTTCTTAAGATTCCTCTCCTAAGCTTCCAGTTCTGAGCACTGGTATATGCTTCCTGTGTTCTTGGAACCAGTGTTGTTCCTACTTTGGGATTTTAAACCTGGCCTGGCTATTGTGAAAGGCAAAGCCAGCAGCAGGGTCAGAAAAACCTCACTGCCTAAAGGAGCTGCGCTTGTGAGTGGTTAAGATGCTGGCAGGACAGAGGGAGGGACGTTGGCTGAAATAAGCGCACCCCCTACTTGGCAAAGCTTCTTGCAATCTGTCTGCAGTTCTTCCTTGCCTGAAGAACTTATGGTAACTGCTTGTAATACCACTGCTTTTGATAGTCCAGGTGAAAATGCTGAGGGTCCTAAAATGTGGCTTTACAATCCTCCGCAGGAATTGTCGACTCCAATGAAGACAGGCATGGGCACAGATTCGTAAGGCAAACAAATAAATGATTCATAGTAGATAAACGTCTTGTAATCTCTTCCCCCCCCCCCCAAATGCATCACCCGGATGATAGTGGGGATATGCTATGTCTGTTTCCACGCTGGGCATTTTCTGTGGGGATATTTGCACTTTATTCTGGGCATTTGCATGATGTCATGAGTCTGGGTTTTGCAGGAGGGAGACAAGCACACACCAGGAATTTTAGCATTGTACAATTGAAGGGCTCTATCACCTTACCCCAAGGGACACGGGTGGCGCTGTGGGTTAAACCACAGAGCGTAGGACTTGCTGATCAGAAGGTTGGCGGTTCGAATCCCCGCGACGGGGTGAACTCCCATTGCTCGGTCCCTGCTCCTGCCAACCTAGCAGTTCGAAAGCACGTCAAAGTGCAAGTAGATAAATAGGTACCGCTCTGGCGGGATGGTAAATGGTGTTTCCGTGTTTTGCTCTGGTTCACCAGAAGTGGCTTAGTCATGCTGGCCACATGACCCAGAAGCTGTACGCCGGCTCCCTCGGTCAGTAAAGCGAGATGAGCGCCGCAACCCCAGAGTCAGTCACGATTGGACCTAATGGTCAGGGGTCCCTTTACCCTTTACCTTTATCACCTTAGCCCAGGGTTTCCCAAACTTGGGTCTCCAGCTGTGTTGGGACTACAGTTCCCATCATCCCTGACAGCTTGTCCTGCTAGCTAGGGATGATGGGAGTTGTAGTCTAAAAAAAACAGTTGGGGACCCAAGTTTGGGGAAACCCTGCCTTAGCCCAACACATATCCTTTTAAAAATTTCTTGCTGACATTAGGAAAGTGACACTGCATTGAAAATTCTGGAATTGGTTTTTTTTAAAAAAACACAAATTGGGATGAACGTTCATGGTTGTAGAACCTGAGCACAAACAAAACTGACCAAATGGTCAATGAAGATCAGATATAATCTAACCTCATAATTGCACAAGACTTGGGCTGAAAGGGTTATCTGGAGGCATTCTGAGACGTCCCAAGTTTTCCTATTGAGCTTTCCATTTTTTTCAGAGCTCAGAAAAAAAGCAGACTGCTTTTGACACAGAGGAACAGTTGCACAGTTTCCCCAGATGTAGGTGACCTGTTGCACAGCTCTTCTGTGGGTTTTGGCTGGTTATGGCTTATATAGATTGCTCCAGAAATCCCCCTTTCTATACTTCATCTCTTGTTAGTGTTAATTTCTACAGTCGATGTAATCCTTCCCTTTTCACATGAGGACTGCCTTCATATTTATTCCTTCCCAATAAATTGTTGTCGGGGGGGGGGGTGGGGTGGGATCATGTCTGGAAGTGCAGCAAGAGGAGGAGATATTTCCCCCTATGCTCCAGCCAAATTAAAATTGCCCCAATGAAAATTTGGGGGAGCGGGAGGGGAAACTGCCCATTTCCCTAGGACATTATTTGAGTTCCAGAAGTCAAAGCAGAGATTCCACTTCACTTGTACCTAAAAACAGATTGGCAGTCTTTGGGAAGCACTGTTAAGCCAGCATTCTTCCTACTAGTTGGAGGGAAAGTACAAACAGTGAGTTACCGTATTTTTCGCTCTATTGGACGCAGTTTTCCCCCTCCAAAAATTGAGGGGAAATGTGTGTGCGTCCTATGGAGCGAATGCAGGCTTGTACCATAGCCGCACGCAACCCCTCCGGCAGGGAGAGGCTGCACGGGATCCATCCCGCTCGCTGCCTTGCCTTCTTCCATAGCTGCGCACAACCCCTCCGGCAAGGAGAGGCTGCATGGGGCTATGGCTTCTTTAGCCCTGCGCAGCGTCTCCCAGCAAGGAGAGGCTGCACGGGGCTAAAGGGGAAGCCAAAACAGCGAGCGGGTTCCATCCCACTCGCTGCCTTGCCTTCTTCCATAGCTGCGCACAACCCCTCTGGCAGGGAGAGGTTGTATGCAGCCTGTACGCTGCTCTTTGGGGCTGGGGGGGGGGAAATATTTTTTTCTTGATTTCCCCCCCTAAAAACTGGGTGCGCCCTATGGTGCGAAAAATACGGTAAATGCTTTTTTTCCAAATGCTTTAAAAACAAAACAGGACATAGTCTGCTTCTTCCTTGTGAATGTATTATGCCTGCTGTGCAAATAGTGTATAAACTGGTAAAATATTAACACATTGCATGGCAGTCACAGGAAAAAGGAGAAGGGGGGGGAACAGGGATTCTTCTCACTTGCAGAAAATGAACTCTGAATAAATTAAGGCGATCCCTGCTCTAAGTCTCCAAACATGCACCTACAATTCCTGCTAGCTAGGCACGATGAGAGTTGTAGTTGGAGACCCAAGTTTAGGAAACGCGGACCTAAAGGCACCAGCAGGTCTGCTTCTAAAATCGTTGCCATCTGTTGTTGAAGCACTGACAAAACTTCTGTAAATTCAGAACTGCCCCTGGAAAATAGAGACACTTGGAAGGTCTGTTAATATATAACTAAGAGCCTTATATACATATAATATATGTAATACCTTGAACTTGGATGGTAGGAAATAGACCACCAGTGTAGAGATGTTGTATACTGACTGGGCCTCATTCTGCTCCAGTTGCAGTTTCCCGATCCTAGTGTAAGGGAAGCCCCCCATAGCATGCATTGCAGTAATCCAGCCTTGAATGCACCAGTGCCTGAGCTAATGTAATCAAGCTCTTCTGATTCAGGAACAGCCATACTGTTGTACCACTTGCAGAGGTTCTGCAACAGAACTCTCAATACCACACTTAATGAAGATTTCCTTGATTTTTTTTGGGGGGGGGGCATGGCAATTAAAGTGTGCACTCTAAAAGGTGAAAAGGTAAAGGACCCCTGGGTGGTTAAGTCCAGTCAAAAGCTACTATGGGATTGTGGTGCTCATCTCGCTTTCAGGCCAAGGGAGCCGGCGTTTGTCCACAGACAGCTTTCCAGGTCATGTGGCCAGCATGACTAAACTGCTCCTGGCGCAACGGAACATTGTGACGGAAACCAGAGCGCACGGAAATGCCACTTACTTTCCCGCCACAGTGGTACCTATTTATCTACTTGCACTGGCGTGCTTTCGAACTGCTAGGTTGGCAGGAGCTGGGAAAGAGCAACGGGAGCTCACCCCGTCGTGGGGTTTTGAACCACCAACCTTCTGATCGGCAAGCCCAAGAGGCTCAGTGGTTTAGATCACAGTGCCACCCACATCTCTAATACACTCTAAGACACATAGCTCAGATGTGCTAAACCACCATGCATTAACTCATTCCCCTATCATGCATTCCTAACATGTTTTCTCTCTCCTAGGAAAACATTCCACATACTCCAACCAAATACCTGTTGCTTATTCTGATAGGCGGCCGTTTTAAGAAAATGAGTGCATGTAGAAAGGAAGGACTTGGGCTATTTACACACTATGAATTTAAAGCACATTCCCCACCCACTCAAAGAATCCTGGGAATTGTACTTTATCAGTCAGAGAATTACAATTATCGGCACCCTTAAGTTAGTTCCCAACATTATTTGGTGGAGGGGTGGGTAAAGAGATGCTTTAAATGTGCTGCGAATCAAGCGATCCTTTTGAAGTAAACACTTGAGGGGTAAGGTGCGTTTTCCGAAGGCAAGATTCAGCTAGTGATGCCGTATAAATCACCATACAAAATATAACTTTTACTCCGTGCATATTGCATTTTTATGTATCCATCTGTAAATAGGAAAACAAGGCATCTCTTTGAGAGTACAGTCAAACCCTGAGGGATGATAGATTCCTGGTCTCTTACCAATTTAGTAAACAGAAGGTGGTGGCGCAGGGGGATGAAAGCAGGTCCGTTGCTGCAGAGGAGCCCTGCCCCCACTCCAGGATATTCCAGGGTCCTGAATTTTCAGCTTTCACCCAGTGTGCAAAAAACCATCTTGTCCATTTGCTTAACAAAGCTCTGGGGCACTCTTCAAGTAAATGTGTGCAAAAGCAATAAAACAATTGTGCTTGCTGCCCTGCAAGCCCCTCCCCAATCCCCGAAATTGCACAGTGAAGAGGACCGCTCAAACTCCCTATCGCTTCCTCATGCAAGAGTGATTTAATTACTGTCTTAATATAATGTTTAACCTGAGAGAAAGCGAAAAGAAAAGCGTAGAACCAGAATCTGTAGCAGTTTAGGGCTATGGCACCTGCTGGATTCACGAGCGAAAGAGGTAGGAAAAGGTCTTTGCTGGAATTAAAATTGTAGGCAAACTTTCCGCACTGGGTATCTTTGTTTTCCGAGCAGAGTTCCAGAAGGAATCTTTCTGCAGCTCATTCCTTGCAAGAGTGTCCCAGCTTAGGGCTATAAATCAGAATCGCAGGGAAACCTGCTCCAGTTACTGGGGTGTTCACTTTCCAGTACATCCTGGGGGTTAGTGTAAGACCTGGGGGTTGGAGTCCTGTAATAGTCCATTTGGAGCTCTGTGTTGCCAAAGGAGGGAGAAATGGCAGCCGTGGTCGCTGGGACCCTCTGACTGCTGGGTGGGTAGCTGTAATCCATAGCTGCTTTCTTCAGCTGGCGCTCCTTGCAGCACTGAGCAAAGCTGAGCGATAGGGAGAAGCCCCCAATTATCTCCAGGCAGCTCCCTAAGTAGCCTAGCACCAGGCAGTAACCCACCCCTAGGCTACTGCCGGCTGTGATGGGAAGGTTTTGGATGTCGTGATTGTACCAGGAGACGGCGATCAGGCTAAGCAGCCCGGAAACAAAGAGCAGCAGGCCGCCCAGCCCAGCCAGCAGGTACCGGGGCACATCCTGCCAGCAGCGAACGCCCAGCGAGGCCACAACCAACCCCAGGACCGTGACGGCCACAGAGGATGGCATCAGCCCTTTGGCGACTTGCACAGTCTGGTGGGAGAAGTAGCCCAGCGTGTCCTTGATGTTGCACTGAGTCTTCTGGGTGCTTTGAAACTCGTTGCAGATGTCCCAGATGCCTTGGTGCTGGATCATGTCGTAGGCTTGGTCAGGGATACGGCTCAAATCCCTCCAGGCGGGAGCCAGAGTGCTGGTCAGGTTCAGGACGAGGCCGCAGGGGCCCAGGACGATGCCCACGATCATGGCGGTCGGCGTCCGCATTCTGCGCCAGGCGACAAGACAGACAGAAGTGTTATGGGTACAGACAGGTGACTGAAAAACCACTTGCTCTCAGAAAACAACCTTGGTTTACTTGCTCAGGTCCTTATATATCTGCTATGGGATTGCTCCGTCCTGAGAAGAAAGCTAGTTTACGTTCTGCTTGGCTGTGTGGTGCCAGCCAGGCATCATATACCGTATTTTTTGCTCTATAAGACTCACTTTTCCCCTCCTAAAAAGTAAGGGGGAATGTGTGTGCGTCTTATGGAGCGAATGCAGGCTGTACAGCTATCCCAGAAGCCAGAACAGCAAGAGGGATTGCTGCTTTCACTGTGTAGCGATCCCTCTTGCTGTTCTGGCTTCTGAGATTCAGAATATTTTTTTTCTTGTTTTCCTTCTCCAAAGACTAGGTGCATCTTGTGTTCTGGTGCGTCTTATAGAGCGAAAAATACGCCACACAAAGTCTGCTGCAGAACACATCTACAGCCGTATAATAATAATAATAATAATAATTTATTGTTTTTACCCTGCCCATCTGGCTGGGTTTCCCCAGCCACTCTGGGTGGCTCCCAACAGAATATTAAAAACATGATAAAACATCAAACATTAAAAACTTCCCTAAATAGGGCTGCCTTCAGATGTCTTCTAAAAGTTGGATAATTGTTTTTTTCCTTCACATCTGATGGGAGGGTGGGCGCCACTACCAAGAAGGCCCTCTGCCTGGAACCTCACTTCTCACCATAAGGGAATTGCCAGAAGGCCCTCGGCCCTGGACCTCAGTGTCTTGGCTGAACGATGTGGGTAGAGACACTCCTTCAGGTATACTGGGCCGAGGCCATTTAGGGCTTTAAAGGTCAGCGCCAACACTTTGAATTGTGCTCGGAATTGTACTGGGAGCCAGTGTCTTTCAGGACCGGTGTCATTTATATGGTCCCGGCAGCCACTCCCAGTAAGCAGTCTAACTGTTGCATTCTGGATTAGCTGTAGTTTCTGGGTCACCTTCAAAGGTAGCCCCACATAGAACGCATTGCGGTAGTCCAAGCAGGAGATAACCAGAGCATGCACCACTCTGGCAAGACAGTCTGCGGGCAGGTAGGGTCTCAGCCTGCGTACCAGGTGGAGCTGGTAGACAGCTGCCCAGGACACAGACTAAAGAGAAGATTCACAGCGGGAAAGTAGTTACATTTGGGGAAGATCCGACTAAGCTTGCAAGGAAACCCATGAAGAGCGCAGCTGGAGAAGCTGCGGCCCAGATCCGCAGAGGCAGAAGTCCCAAGGGACCTGCTGTTCCTTCCAAGAGCTGTTTTGTAGCCCAGGATTCCAGTGTTTTAAAGGAACATCCTGTCCTTTAAAAAATAACTTCAAACCTTGAAGAAGACCTTTCCTGCCTTGGCTAGAGGGAGTGAGCTTTTATCCCTCTGCTCAGGTCAGCCTCTAGAGGACCTCAAGTCCACGCTCTCACCTGATCCTCCCTCCACTCAACCAGCAAATTATTAATCGCCTAAGCAGTGATACTGTTGTCATACAGCACTCAAAAAGGTCACAGGCAGTGGGAGACAATTCCTGGTTCGTGGGATCTATCCTTATTCCAGGTTTAAGCTGATGGCTTAGGAGAACTGTCCCTCCCTCTCCCCACCCACCTGCCAAATCCTGTATTTAGCCCTGGCTTGGATACAGATATCAAGGGAGAAGCAGCTGTTTACCTGTCCTGCTGCAGACAACGCCTGCTGCAACCGTTGCTCGCTCTCTCCCTGCCGTGTGCCCGGTTAAAAGAAACTGGCTAGTATGACCGAAACTTCTGTGTGTACAGAGAAACCAGGCTAGCGCTGCTGCTGAGCTTGTTCTGGGTAGCATTTTATGGGGAAGAAAGGGAGGGGAGAGGAAACAGAAGTGGAACCGCGGAATCAGGAAAGGGTTGCCGTTACAGGTGATGCCAAGTCAGTGACTTCAGGAAGGTGGGGCTGGCTCTGAGCAACTTTGGAGCCGCACCTGTTTCCGTGTGATGATCGTGCTTAAGGATGAAGGCGGTGGCTTTTATTGTCCTGAATAAAGGTTGGCTCTTATTGCTTAGGTAACAGCACACCAAAGCAATAAACACATACAAATCGACACGGCAGATCTTTTGAAAGGTGGTTCTAGGAACTGGGTGGCAAAACCCGGAGAGGCACAGGTGAAGCTGTGTACACGGAGCAATCTGGATGCTCTTAATTAATTACCTTTGAGAGAAAGGGAGGGGGAAACGTGAAATGCCCTGGGGCAGGACAAATACATTGAAAAGAGCTGCATAAACAACTGGCCATGTTAGAAACCAAAGTCCTTTGTGCTTTGGTGTAGGTAGTATAAAAATGTAGTATAAACACCGACAACTGGGAAACACTGGCCTGCGAGTGTTCCAGTTGGAGAACAGCCTGTACCAAAGGTGCCATGGACTTTGAAGACACCCGAACTCAGGATGAAAGGGAGAAACGTGCTAAGAGGAAGGCATGCTTGGCAAACCCTCACCGTGATCAACTCCCACCCGGAAACCCATGTCCCCACTGTGGAAGGATGTATGGAACCAGAATTGGCCTCCAAGGTCACTTACTGTTAAGACCGTACTGTAACTCACTGTTAAGACCGTGTTCATGGAAGACAATCTTGGCTACGAGTGATTGCCAAAGAAGAAGACTATCTCAATTATATAAGAATAAACATGCTTCTCGATTCATTTTTTATTCTATTTTTAAAGGACAAGCCAGTAATGGATATGGAGATAGATAGATAGATAGATAGATAGATAGATAGATAGATAGATAGATAGATAGATAGATAGACAGACAGACAGACAGACAGACAGACAGACAGACAGACAGACACAGCAGGGTCCTACCCAATCTTACTCGTCTGAGTGATTGCCAAAGAATAAGATTCCTTTAAGGTGCTTTAATTTCTTCATCCCACCAGTTTCTCTCACAGGTTTTATTTGGTTTTCAACTAGCCAATGTAGCTGTGCCTATAAGAGCAGCTGGATCTGAAGTCAGTAGCAATAGCTTTACTTGCTTCCTGTTTCTGCACATTCTTTGCCATTGCAGTCACAAGAACAGGCCAAGTTCTCTCCCCCCCCCCCCCCCGTGAGTAGGTAACTCTAGATGGCTGCAAACCTTTAGACAAGGCCCCTAACATGATATCCACAAGAAGCCTTCACCTGCAGAGCGCAATCGTCCTCTGGGTATATAAGGGGCGCTTATTTCCCGCTTGGACCACTGCAAAATGCTCTGTGTGGGGCTACCTTTGAAAGTGACTCAGAAACCACAACTAATCCAGAATGCAGCAGCTAGACTGGTGACTGGGAGCGGCTGCCGGGACCATATAATACCGGTTCTAAAAGACCTACATTGACTCCGAGGACATTTCTGAGCACAATTCAAAGTGTTGGTGCTGACCTTTAAAGCCCTAAACAGCCTCATCCCAGTATACCCAAAGGAGCGTCTCCATCCCCATTGCCCAGCCAGGACACTGAGGTTCACCTCCGAGGGCCTTCTGGTGGTTCCCTCACTCTGAGAAGTGAAGCTACAGGGAACCAGGCAGAGGACCTTCTCGGTAAAAACCAGGCAGAGGACCTTCATGGTGCCTGCCCCATGGCACGTCAGATGTGAAGGAAATAAACAACTGTCTGACTTTTAGAAGACATCTGAAGGCAGCCCTGTTTAGGGGAGTTTTTTTATGTTTGAAGTTTTATTATGTTTCTGTATATGCTGGAAGCCATGCAGAGTGGCTGGGGTAACAAATAATAAAATGATTATTAAAGTTATTTCAGGTGTCACGGTCCCAATCTGTATTGGCCTTTATATGCCAAAATCAGTACCTTGAACCCGGCAGCTATCTGGTAGCCAGTGCAATCATTTCAACTGTGGAGTGACATGTTGGCGATATCCTGCTCCACTGAGCATGTTGTCCAGATTCTGCATGTTGTCCAGATTCTGGAACTCCCTCAAGGGTGGAAGTAGACCTGTTCATATTTCTCTTTACTGTGACCTCTCTTGAGTCAGAGTGTGTAAGATACTAAGGTAAAGGGACCCCTGACCATTAGGTCCAGTCGTGGCCGACTCTGGGGCGCTCATCTCGCTTTATTGGCCGAGGGAGCCGGCATACAGCTTCCGGGTCCTGTGGCCAGCATGACCAAGCCACTACTGACGAACCAGAGCAGTGCACGGAAACACCGTTTACCTTCCCGCCGGAGTGGTACCTATTTATCTACTTGCACTTGATGTGCTTTCGAACTGCTAGGTTGGCAGGAGCAGGGACCGAGCAACGGGAGCTCACCCCGCTGCAGGGATTCGAACCGCCGACCTTCTGATCGGCAAGCCCTAGGCTCAGTGGTTTTAACCCACAGCGCCACTACCACCCATCCAAATTCACCCAGTGGCGGTCCCTAAAATCTGTTGCAGAAGCAATTAGTTACATTAAGTTCAGGGTATCCCAGGAGCATTTCAAAAATTCAGAGCATGCATAGCCATTGGGACAGAACTTGCTGTGTTTGTCACAGGCTTTCCCAGGTCACTAAAAGAGCATGGAAACAGAAGCCACCTGTCGCTTGCTGGTGCAGCTAACACTGCGGGACATTTCTTGCATCCCAACTTCAGAGGGGAGTGATATAGCCCTTTGGGGGGCGGGTGTAAATCTAATGATGTCCAGATTTTAATGGCAACAACTGAAAAGGGGTGCTTCTTCCTTTTTTGCCAAACTGGGGTAACAGACCCTCCAAGTTTCCTTATTTTCCAGGGGCAGTCCTGGATTTACAGAAGCCGTCCTGGTTTCTGATTTGAGCCCAGAATGTCCTGCTTTTCCTTAGGATGTCCCTGTTTTCATCGGAGAAATGTTGGAGGGTATGAGGCAGTCAAGGTGGGGGAAGAAACACAATGTGAGGATGAGCCTTGTTGAGGGCTTGAAATGGCTGCACTCCCATTGGAGGCCACTAGGGGGTAGGCAAAGACAACGCAAAAACAAATCAACCCCCTTTTAACAGCTGTCAGTTAAGATTCCGCCATTCTGCTTAGGGTTTCTCCTATTCCCATGTCCATAAGCACACATTTGTACAAAATTTGCACGTAACTAAATTTTGCACATCTAGAAGTAATGACTAGAGTTTACATTTCACAGAGAGCAGGCTGATTAATTTCCCAACCTCATCACATGAAACAAAAGTTTTTCACCTCCAACACAGACCACCCGAATCAGTTCTTAAATTAGCTGATCCATTACCAATACAGTAATCAATTCCCCCACCCCAAACCTTATTCTAAACTGGGATGGGAGGACCTGTCAGTTTCAGTTCTCTTCGTTCCGGGGCAGTTTGTGATTTATTTAGTTTAAATCCTTGCGAAAAGTCATCAACATTTTGGTTCAAATTTATCCAGATAAACTAATGTGCACATGCAGTTTTTACTACCACATATTACATATGCAGCTTTTACATATAAATAAATTATTGTTATTCATGTACACATTTCTTGCAAGCAATTTCCACTAAATTTCTGTGTTATTTCCGCTAATATATTTATTTCTATGCACAATTTTCCCTGGTAATATATATATATACACACACACACACACACGCTCACGCTGTGTGCGTGTGTGTGTACAGTATATGCTGTACTGGTATAGGGACGCTGGTATACGACTTGCTGATCAGAAGGTTGGCGGTTCAAATCCCCGTGATGGGGTGAGCTCCCTTTGCCCGGTCCCTGCTCCTGCCAACTTAGCAGTTCAAAAGCATGTCAAATGCAAGTAGATAAATAGGTACCACTCCAGCGGGAAGGTAAACAGCGTTTCCGTGTGCTGCTCTGATTTGCCAAAAGCAGCTTAGTCATGCTGGCCCCATGACCTGGAAGCTGTCTGTGGACAAACGCCGGCTCCCTTGGCCAATAAAGTGAGATGAGCGCCGCAACCCCAGAGTTGGTCACGACTAGACCTAATGGTCAGGGGTCCCTTTACCTTTACCTATGTATTGGTATATGTATATGTATATGTATACACACACACGTGCAAAGTCCAAAGGATAGCTGTCTTCAGTTTTGCACACTGTTTCAGAAAGTGCAAGTTTTGTATGTTCACCTCCAAACATGAACTGAATTGAATGTCTCCCTCACTCCTTGATCCACAGTCCATTTTTGTTCCGTTTCCCCCATTCATTAATCCTTACAGGAGGTGTCTTGAGCACCTTGTATCTAGTTTATCTGGTGGAGAATAGGAAAGCCTCAGAGAGGGCTTAATCACACCTCCCTCCTTCAAAGCCAATCCAGCTTCCTTTTACCCAAGCCCTCTGAATTTTGGGCAGCTGGCATGACCTTCTGGCTCACAGAATGAACCGACGCATCAAGAAATTGCCTCCTCTGAATCTTTCCTCTGCCTTGGGATAGTCGAAAGAATGTGGAACGACAATATCTCAGGCCTCTACACCCCCCGCAGCCTGGGGATTAGAATCCTTATTGACCCAACAGGGTACAATATGAGAAATTACACGCATCATACACTGTATTTGGGGCACATGTTCAAAGATGAACAGTGGGTGGGTACCAGCCTTCCAGATCGAAGACTTTCATTAAGGTTTCCACATTGTCCAGCAAGGGGCAGCAACTACTGGTGAACAGATCAGGTCGAGAGCTGGGAGGGAGTTAGAAACAAGGCAAATGAGCAGGCAGAGAACAAAAGCTGTTCTGTCCTCTCCTTCCTCTAGTAATAGTATTGTATTCCCCTGGGGTTTCCCAAATGAGGGTATTTTCAGACTTCAGATGTGAAGTTCCTTTATTATGATGGGAGATCAACTCAGCTTTCTGGAGGAAAGTACTTGGTTGCTGCCAAACTTTCCTAGGGGAAAACACCAGCAGTTTCCTTGCTTGGGAAACACCAGCCCCTTCTTCCTGCTTCGATACGATACAATATGATATCTTTATTGCCATTGTCCCATACAGAACAACAAAATTGGAAAAAAAATCTACATAAGACATTCAAAACCAACAAGCCTGCTATCCCAGCTATCCCAACCTGGTTTGCCCCCTAAAAACTCTGATACCCCATTTTTAAAATACACAGAACCACAGAATTGTGGAGCTGAAAGGGACTCCTAAAGGTCTTCTAGTCTAGCCCCCTTCAATGCAGGAACTTCTTCGGCAAACACTCATAGCTAAGGAAGCATGCAGTCTGAGCAAGGACACAAACGCCACTAAAGGGAGCGCAGCTGTCATCCTCTAAACATGGCGGTACTCCAGCTCCCATCATAGAATCGGAGAATTGTAGAGTTAAAAGGGACCACAAGGGGCATCTAGTCCAACCCCCTGCAATGCAGGAATCTTTTGCTTTCACATACAACCCTAAGAGTCTCATGCTCTACTCACTGAGCTGCCAAGGCAAAGCTCAGCCCAACCATCATGGCCAACAGTCATGGCTGATGGGAGTATCTGTGTGCAGTGCCAGAGTTACACACAGTCAAAGCTTGGGTTACAGATGCTTCAGGTTACGTTTTCGGGTTACGGACGCGCCGAAACCCAGAAGTACAGGAACGGGTTACTTCCGGGTTTCAGCGCATGCACAGAAACATTAAATTGCGCATGCGCAGAATCGCCAAATCGCAACCCATGCGTGCGCAAACGCGGCGCTGCAGGTTGCGGACGCCGCGGGTAGCGAACGTGCCTCCCGCACGGATCACGTTCACAACCCGAGCGCCCACTGTGTAAGCTAAACAAGCTATAGCTTAGGGCTCCACTCTCTTGCCCCCTCTCCCAATTTCACTATTAATATACTTCTTCTTAATTGTATTTCAGTTCAACAATTACTTTGATAAAATACATACTTTGTTATGTGCAAATGGCTTTAGATACCTGTTAGGTCCATAAATTACCATATAGGATAACTTCAACACACAAAAACAGCAACAATTTGTAGTTGACAAAGGGCATATAAAGGGCCCCATTACCTTCAGTAGCTTAAGGCCTCACCAAACCTAAATCCGGCCGTGGCTGAGTGCTTCACTGCCCTCCGCAACTCCTTGCCATTCCTGAGTCCAGCAGAAGTTGCATGAATTATGCCATATTATAAAAACAGTGCTAGTTTGTATAATTTATTCAGGGCACAGCTTCAGTTTTTTCTTGTCATGGGATCTGCAGATGATTATTATTATTTTACTGTTTTGAGGTGCACGCAGCCTGATAGACTGCTTTTGAATAGGAAAGTTCCATTTAATCTCTAATAGAAATTGAGAGACTTTATCCTGCATTACTTTGTCTACCCTTTAAAAAACAACAACACCCTAAGCTAAAGAAAATCACTATAGAGTATCTTCCTCTGTTCCTTTTTCCAAAGTATTTCCTCACATTCGTGTTTCAGGCCCCATCTGCACAGTA
Source organism: Podarcis melisellensis (assembly GCF_964234715.1). Taxonomy (NCBI): domain Eukaryota; kingdom Metazoa; phylum Chordata; class Lepidosauria; order Squamata; family Lacertidae; genus Podarcis; species Podarcis melisellensis. Next base: position 33,524,903 of record NC_138534.1, read on the forward strand.
CTTCTAAAGCAGTATCCTGCCATTTTTACAGTAATGGCTTCTCACAAAGGATCCCGTAGTCTATTAAGGCTGCTCAGAGAAGACCCCAATTCCACTCAGAGAGCTACATTTCCCATAATTCCCTGGGAAGAGGGTTTGATTGTTAAGCTACTTTGAGAATTGCACCTGTGTGAGGGAATTGGCATCTCCTAACGACTCGCAGATTTGTCGGAAGAAATATCAACAACCTCAGATATGCAGATGACACAACCTTGATGGCAGAAAGTGAGGAGGAATTAAAGAACCTTTTATTGAGGGTGAAAGAGGAGAGCGCAAAATATGGTATGAAACTCAACATCAAAAAAACGAAGATCATGGCCACTGGTCCCATCACCTCCTGGCAAATAGCAGGGGAAGAAATGGAGGCAGTGAGAGATTTTACTTTCTTGGGCTCCGTGATCGCTGCAGATGGTGACAGCAGCCACGAAATTAAAAGACGCCTGCTTCTTGGGAGAAGGGCAATGACAAACCTAGACAGCATCTTAAAAAGTAGAGGCATCACCTTGCCAACAAAGGTCCGTATAGTAAAAGCTATGGTTTTCCCAGTAGTGATGTATGGAAGTGAAAGCTAGACCATAAAAAAGGCTGATCACGGAAGAATTGATGCTTTTGAATTATGGTGCTGGAGGAGACTCTTGAGAGTCCCATGGACTGCAAGAAGATCAAACCTCTCCATTCTGAAGGAAATCAGCCCTGAGTGCTCACTGGAAGGACAGATCCTGAAGCTGAGGCTCCAATACTTTGGCCACCTCATGAGAAGAGAAGACTCCCTGGAAAAGACCCTGATGTTGGGAAAGATGGAGGGCACAAGGAGAAGAGGATGACAGAGGACGAGATGGTTGGACAGTGTTCTTGAAGCTACCAACATGAGTTTGGCCAAACTGCGGGAGGCAGTGGAAGACAGGAGTGCCTGGCGTGCTCTGGTCCAGGGGGTCACGAAGAGTCGGACATGACTAAATGACTAAATGGGGTCACGAAGAGTCGGACACGACTAAACAACTAAACAACAACTCGCAGCACCTTTAACAAACTACAGTTCCCATGGTTCTTGGGAGGGAGCCATAGCTATTTCAATTGGCATAATACTACTTTAAATGTATAGCACAGATTAGTCCTCAGACTCATGTATATTCCTGCATGTTTTTGATTTTCACAAAAGTGGGGAATTGTCAGACCTCTGGTTCTGGAAAAGCAGCATTCCTCTGTGGCTCTTGAAAAGAAAGCAACGGTGAACTGAAAACGGAAATTAAATTTAATAGGCACATAGATCAAGGGCAAACCCAGGAGAGCAACGGGGCTGCCCAAACACGATCTGACGGAGATCTCGTTTTGGAACAGTGCCGTATTTCTTCCAGTCAGTGAATGCTTCTTGGTGGCCTGCAGCAAAAGCCTTGTGGCTTGTTTTTGGTATTGGTTAAATTAATTGTTCAGTGAACTACTAGCGATACTAATCAAACAATTAGTTTCTGGTGCCCTGCCAACTCTGGAGAATCAAAAGGAGCAGAGGGAGCAGACGGGAAAGTTCAGTGCTTTGGCTCAAGCCAAGATAAGCTACATTTGTGGCCGCGGGATTATATTTGTGGATGGATACCAGGCAAGGGAATGAACTTTTGGACGGCTTGGTTCTCCTAAGGAGGGCTTAGGAAGTCTGGGGTGCTGAACGGGATAGACCATAGCTGTCAACTTTCAGATTTGAAAATAAGGGATCAACAGCCTCGAAAAGGGACGCGGGTGGCGCTGTGGGTTAAACCACAGAGCCTAGGACTTGCTGATCAGAAGGTCGGTGGTTCGAATCCCCACAACGGGGTGAGCTCCCGTTGCTCGCTCCCTGCTCCTGCCAACCTAGCAGTTTGAAAGCACGTCAAAGTGCAAGTAGATAGATACCGCTCCGGAGGGAAGGTAAATGGTGTTTCCGTGCGCTCCTCTGGTTTGCCAGAAGCGGCTTAGTCATGCTGGCCACATGACCCGGAAGCTGTACGCCGGCTCCCTTGGCCAATAAAGCGAGATAAGCGCCGCAACCCCAGAGTTGGCCACGACTGGACCTAACGGTCAGGGGTCCCTTTACCTTTTTTAGCCTCGAAAATAACGAATCAGCAGCCTCACCTGTCCTGGGGACAGTCTACGGGATATCTAACAATCCGGGATAGCAGCGGGAAACGGCACTGGAATACGGGGATTTCCCGCAAAAAAAGGAAAGGTTAACAGCTATGGGGTAGACCAGTCAGAGGAGGAGAGGCCAGCAACTGGCAGTCTTTGTCCCAAGCCTACAGCCCCCACAAGGCATACAATTTTACTTAAAAAAAGAAAAAAAAACTTTCAACGTAGCATCCCCAGGTGAAGGCACAGGATCAGAGGTTAACCACCTCCTCTTTTCCCACGTGCTGTGCACCATGTAGGATTGCCACCCATCCCTAGGAAAATGGGGTCACTCCGTTTTTGGACAAAAGTTCCTCCTATCCCATTTGGACTTGAAACGGAGAACGCTTTTCTCCCATATTTGAGCTTGGAAGGCCCAAAATGGCAGTTGTAATAATAATAATAATTTATTATTTATACCCCACCCATCTGGCTGGGTTTCCCCAGCCACTCTGGGTGGCTTCCAACAAAACACTAAAATACAATAACCTATTAAACATTAAAAGCTTCCCTAAACAGGGCTGCCTTTAGATGTCTTCTAAAAGTTTGGTAGTTATTTTTCTCTTTGACATCTGGTGGGAGGGCATTCCACAGGGTGGGCGCCACCACCGAGAAGGCCCTCTGCCTGGTTCCCTGTAATTTGGCTTCTCGCAGCGAGGGAACCGCCAGAAGGCCCTCGGCGTGGACCTCAGCGTCCGGGCAGAATGATGGGGGTGGAGACACTCCTTCAGGTATACTGGACCGAGGCCGTTTAGGGCTTTAAAGGTCAGCACCAACACCTTGAATTGTGCTCAGAAATGTACTGGGAGCCAGTGTAGGTCTCGGCAGCCGCTCCCAGTCACCAGTCTAGCTGCCTCATTCTGGATTAGTTGTAGTTTCCGGGTCACCTTCAAAGGTAGCCCCACGTAGAGCGCATAGCAGTAGTCCAAGTGAGAGATAACCAAAGCATGCACCACTCTGGCAAGACAGTCTGTGGGCAGGGAGGGTCTCAGCCTGCGTACCAGATGGAGCTGATAAACAGCTGCCCTGGACACAGAATTGACCTGCGCCTCCATGGACAGCTGTGAGTCCAGAATGACTCCCAGGCTGCGCACCTGGCCCTTTAGGGGCACAGTTACCCCATTCAGGACCAGGGAGTCCTCCATACCTGCCCACCTCCTGTCCCCCAAAGACAGTATCACTGTTGGTGCAGATGACGAGGAGCCTGGCCTGGTGTGAGTGACAACAGAGAGAAGGAGCGACTTTCTCTCCCTCCCTCCTTCCTTCCCTCTCGTCGGTGCTCCTCCTCAGCTGCCGCCGCCACCAGTCTAGCATGGTGCAGGTTGCAATGTTCAATCTCAGGCATTTCCACATAGGGCTGGGAGAGATTTCCTGTCTGAATTCCTGAAGGGCCTTTGCTAGTCAGTGTCTACAGTACCAGCCTAGAGAAACCAGTGGCCTGACTCACCTTCCTACAGAAGGCTTGTTTCCATGATACTGGTGAATAATCAAACTAAATTGGAAGGGGGTTCTCCAAAATGGTTGCTGTTATGTACTGAGTTGAATAGGATCCAGAATGCAGCAGCCTGATTGGTCCACAGGAGCCATCCAATCCAGCTTCAGGTGGAAGTGAATCCGCAACCTGATTGGCCTACAGGCGAATCCCAGAATTAGCCAATCACGTGGGGCGCATTGTGTAAATAATGTATATAAAGCAGACATTCTGGGGGAACTTCCATTCCTCCTCGCCACTATGAGCTGAATAAAGAGCATGAAATCCACTCTCGACTCCGAGTATATTTCAGTTGCCACCACAGCTGGCCTTGAAGTCCTTGACGTAATCAAGAGGACGGAAACCACATTAGTTGGGATTAAGCTGGCTGCCTTTCTCGGCCCTTTCACCTTTTCCCTCTTTAATGTGGTTTTCTTCAAGCTCAGGTTCAGCACTCTCTTGGGCAATTAGCGTGTGATTAATCGACATAAGATACCCACCCTTTCCTTTCTACATCTACCATATGTGGGAGCCAAAGATCATGACTAAGGTTAAGAAATGGTGCACGTGCTTCGATATCGCTGGCTGGCAGTCCTTCCCTAATTCTTTGTGCTTTCTCACGGCTAGCAGAAATCCATGGCTGGCAGGATTTCACCATTCTGAGTGGTGATTCTGAGTGCAGGTTACTCTGGGTTACAGCAATGTTGTGGTGTGTTGTTCTTAAAGCAGAATATCTGCAGGTCTGTGCTCCGTGGGCTTTCTAGTTTTAGGGGAAAACAGATAAGGAGAAATCTGATAAATGTTGTTTATTATTAAAATTTATATCCCACCCTTCGCCCTAAGGTCACAGGGTGGTGATACAACATCACATGCCATAAGGGATAAATAGAGTCAATTAACTCAATATTAAATCACTAAAACCAGTACGTAGTCATTTCTCTCATAGTACTTATCTGAAGAACAACACAAATTGACATTGTCATTTGATTTTTTTTAACTGACCAATTTATTGACGTGTTATTGATGTTTTTACTGATGTTATTGTAGCACTGTAGCATGTGTCCTTATGTTGTACACTGCCTTGTTATATTTCTTAAGAAAGTGCAGTTTGTAAATATTTAAGTGCAAATCACAAATATCTGCTACTGGTGCTCAAAGGATTGATGAAGTAAGGAAGTTTTCAGGTGTCACTGCAACCCACTCAGCACAGCAGCCTGTTTGAGGGAGAAACAGATTCAAAAGTGAAGAGGCCACAACTGAGAAGGCCCTATTCCAGGTTCCTGTTAACTGGATCACTCTTGTTGATGATACAACTAATAGGACTTCCCTGGCCAATTTCAGGTCAAGGGCAGGATAGATCCATGTGAAGGAAGTAGACAGAGGTCACATCCACATTAAACATTTAAAGCAGTCCTATACCACTTTAACAGATATTACTTCCCTCAAAGGATTCTGGGAACTGTAGTTTGTTAGGTTGCCAAGAGTTTTTAGGCAACCCCATTGCAGAGCTACAATTCTCAGCCTCCTCAACAAACAACAGCTTCCAGGATTCTTTGAGGGAACCTATGATTGTGCTTTAAATAGATTATGACCAAAGGAAAATATTCTCCATTGGTCAGGTGGCAAGACACCCAGTAAAATGAATGGGCAGTAGGTTGAGCCAATAGGAAGTTCTTTGAACAGGGGATTACCAACTTAGAGAATTAAATGTGGTGACAGACACAAGCTCAGGTGGCTTTTTAAAGAGGATTAGATATGGAAGATAGGTCTTCAATAGCCACTACAGTCAAATGGAGCCTCTGTTTTCAGAAGCAGCTATGCCTCTGAGTATCATACTCTGAGGTAAATGTGAGCAGGCTGCTTCACTTGTGACTTTCCAGAGGCATTGTGTTGGCTGCTGTCTGAAGAAAGCCGCTGGGCTTCTTTAACAGTGCAGGTCCACACCATACATTTAATTTAAAGCACACTCAATCCACATTTAAAGGACATGCTCCCCTCCAACCCCCCAAAAAAGAATCCTGGCAACAGCAGTTTGTTAGAGGCACTGGAATTAAAGCTTTGTGGTGGCGGAACTACAGTTCCCAGGGTTCTTTAGGGGATGTCATGTGCCTTAAACGTGCATTGGATGTGCTTTAAATGCATCTGAGCCAGCAAAGCTCAAGTTTCTGTAGCTGACCTGGGTTCCCACCTCCGTCTCGTCTCATAATTCATAATATCAAGTCCGTATCCTGCAGGGAACCTCTTCACAGGCTTCCTGTTTCCCCGCCTCGAAAGATTGGCTGTGTTGTGGCAGTGGAGATTGTTGAGGAATTTGTACCTTGCAGTTCCTGTTTATGCATCTGTTGTTCTCCCTGGGAACAGGCACACATCAAGTGCAGGGATTCACAGGGAATGCCTTTTGTCACAGTGCAGTGGTGGCAGTTAAGAGATTTGTGGCATTAGCACTAAAATCATTTGATCTGAAGCAAGTGGTGGGGGACCTCAAGTTGTGGTCTAAAGCAAGTTGTGGGTAATCTTTGTGTAGTAGTAGTAGTAGTAGTAATAATAATAATAATAATAATAATAATAATAATAATAATAATAATAATAATAAAGTCATACCTCATGTTACGTTTGCTTCATGTTACATTCTTTCAGGTTACATCCTGTGGCGACCCGGAAGTACCGGAAAGGGTTACTTCCGGGTTTCACCACTCGCGCATGCACAGAAGCGCAAAATAACGTCACGCGCATGTGCACAAGTGATGAATCGCAACCCGTGTGTGCACAGATGCACCACTGCGGGTTGCACTCTTTTCATGTTGTGAATGGGCCTCTGGAACAGATCCCGATCGCAACCAGAGCTACTACTGTAATAATAATAATAATAATAATAATAATAATAATAATAATAATAATAATAATATATTATTTATACACCACCCATCGGGCTGGGTTTCCCCAGCCACTCTGGGCAGCTCCCAAAAGAATATTAATAATAATGAAGTGATAAAATATCAAACATTAAAAGCTTCCCTAAACAGGGCTGCCTTTAGATGTTTTCAGAAAGTCAGATAGTTGTTTATTTCCTTGACATCTGATGGGAGGGCGTTCCACAGGGCGGGCGCCACTACCAAGAAGGCCCTCTGCCTGATTCCCTGTAACTTCACTTCTTGCAGTGAGGGAACTGCCAGAAGGCCCTCAGAGCTGGACCTCAGTGTCCAGTCTGGATGATGGGGGTGGAGGCGCTCCATCAGGTATACTGGGCGGAGGCCGATTAGGACTTTAAAGGTCAGCACCAACACTTTGAATTGTGTTCAGAAACGTACTTTTAGTCTAGGATTGTGATCAGCAAATATTTTTATGAGAGGACCTTTCTAAGGCAGTGGGCCAGGAGGTCTCTATACCCACCCACTGCCTTCTCGCAAAAATAGGATAGTGGCTTGGCGGCCACATTTGGAGAATTCACACTAACTGGATTCTTTCTTTACCAGTTGATTCATTTGAATTAGCTGTATCACCATCTGAAATGGCCTCCCTGCCTCATTTCCTATGGTGGGCCAATGAGAGCTTCCTGTAGCTGCACTTGCCCTTTGGGGAAGAAAATCCTCAGGCGATCTAATCACCCACGACCACATCTAGTCATGCCCTTAATAGAAGAGTAAACAAATATAACTTTCAAGAGGTGGTTATGGATAATCTTCAGCAATGTTTGATAGCAGGAACACCCTCCAGACAGATGTCAAGGAAATAAACAACCACAGTGGTACCTCCGGTTATGAACTTACTGTATTTTACGCTCTATAAGACGCACCCGACCATAAGATGCACCTAGTTTTAGAGCGTTCCTTCTGTTGCCCTCAAGAGGCTTTGTGTTGCTTTCGCTGAAACCAGGAGAGTAAGAAGGATCGTTGCGCACTGATGCCTCTTGTTCTCCTGGCTTCAGTGATAGCTGCACAGCTTGCATTCGCTCCATAAGACGCACACACATTTCCCCTTACTTTTTAGGAGGGGGAAAGTGCGTCTTATAGAGTGAAAAATACGGTAATTCATTCTGGAGGTCCGTTCTTAACCTGAGGTACCACTTTAACTAATGGGGCCTCCCACTGCCGCTGTGCAACTTCTGTTCTCATCCTGAGGTAAAGTTCTTAACCTGAGGTACTACTTCTGGGTTAGCGGAGCCTGTAACCCGAAGTGCTTGTAACCCAAGGTGTTTGTAACCTGAGGTACCACTGTATCTGACTTTAGAAGACACCTGAAGGCAGCCCTGCGTAGGGAAGTTTTAATGTTTGATGTTTTGCTGTGGTTTTATAATTTGTTGGAAGATGCCCAGAGCCACCCAGTGAGATGGGCTGGCAACATATTATTATTATTATTATTATTATTATTATTATTATTATTATTATTATTATTATAGCATAGCGTAGGATGGGAGATGACCACAGGCAGTAATCCTTGAGGTGAGAACAGAGGTGTGTCCGTTTCCCTCTGTGAAACATTGGAAGCTGTGGTTTTTTTCTTCCCGCCATTCCACCAAAGATATGGGGAATTGTTTCCTTGATAAGAAGAGAAATATTCCATCATTGCACATGGAATGCTAAATGCAGCTTTTCTGACAAGAGCACGGAGCCCACAGGCTCAGAAGTATGTCTAATAAAGAGGGGGGGGGGGAATCACGCCCCACAACAGCATTTCTGAAGCATTCGTGCTTTATGGATTTATGGAAATGCATGCTGAGAACTGTGCTGCTCCAAAATACACAGAGGAATTCCTGCTATTTATAATCCTAAAATAAAAAGGAAGTTATTGGGACGGGAGGACGGGAGGTAACAAAACACTGGCATCCAGTTAGGAATGTGAAAGCTTGGGTTTCGGCAATTGTAGGAAGACAAGTTTCATTCATTTTGCCTGACAAGCTGGAAACTGGCCACTTGCTGTGGATCAGGAGCTCATTGATGTCTCTGTGATGCCGAGTGAGAATCACTAGCTCAAAAGCTGAGATGGCCACTTAAATTCAAGAGTCCTGTGATTTAGGTTCCTAGGCAGACACAGACTGAAAACCTAATCCCAGCTGCCCTGGGTGGCTGGAGCAACCCAATCAGATCAGCGGGGTATAAATAATAATAATAATAATAATAAATTATCATTATTAAATAGTAAAGGTAAAGGGACCCCTGGCCATTAGGTCCAGTCGTGACCGACTCTGGGGTTGTGGCGCTCATCTTGCTTTATTGGCCGAGGGAGGTGGTGTACAGCTTCTGGGTCATGTGGCCAGCATGACTAAGCCGCTTCTGGCGAACCAGATCAGCGCACGGGAACGCTGTTTACCTTCCCGTCGGAGCAGTACCTATTTATCTACTTGCACTTTGACGTGCTTTCAAACTGCTAGGTTGGCAGGAGCAGGGACCGAGCAAAGGGAGCTCACCCCGTTGCGGGGATTCGAACTGCCGACCTTCTGATCGGCAAGTTCTAGGCTCTGTGGTTTAACCCACAGTGCCACCCGCATCCCTAAATTATTAAATAGGACGTCACTATTTTCATTGGATAAACGTTGACAGGTTTGTTACTGTGTCACTTACCAGTTGTCCATTGAGAAACCCAGGTTCTTGTGTGACCTTTGTTTTGAAATCCACCAACCTACAGTCAAGTCTCTCCCTTTGGCAAGAAGAATATTTACTTGGTTTCTTTTCTTTTCTTTTTTTAAAATGGTATTACTTTGCAAGGCTCTCCAAAACCAGTTCAGAAAATAACACCATTAGACATTTTGCAGACAGGGCACCAAGTTATGCCACAGGATCACATTTGGTAGGGTAGACTGTGGCCCTACGTGTTATAGGGAATCTGGAATTGGAAAGTGTCTCAGACTATAGCGTGGCCTTATAGTGTCATGGTCCAAAAATTAAGAGTAGGAAAATGAGAAATGAAGAGGAAACAACATTGAGCAATTTGCCCATTCCTAGCATTAGCCACAAAATTAAAAGACGCCTGCTTCTTGGGAGAAAAGCAATGACAAACCTAGACAGCATCCTAAAAAGCAGAGACATCACCTTGGCAACAAAGATCCGTATAGTTAAAGCTATGGTTTTCCCAGTAGTGATGTATGGAAGTGAAAGCTGGACCATAAAGAAGGCTGATCTCCAAAGAATGGATGCTTTTGAATTATGGTGCTGGAGGAGACTCTTGTGAGTCCCATGGACTCACACCTCTCCATTCTTCAGGAAATCAGCCCTGAGTGCTCACTGGAAGGACAGATCCTGAAGCTGAGGCTCCAAGACTTTGGCCACCTCATGAGAAGAGAAGACACCCTGGAAAAGACCCTGATGTTGGGAAAGATGGAGGGCAGAAGGAGAAGGGGACAACAGAGGACGAGATGGTTGGACAGTGTTCTCGAAGCTACCAGCGTGATTTTGACCAAACTGCGGGAGGCAGTGGAAGACAGGAGTGCCTGGCGTGCATGGGGTCCATGGGGTCATGAAGAGTCAGACACGACTAAACGACTAAACAACAACAAAGCATTGTGTGACAATGGCACAATCTTCTCACTGCCAGACCTTTTGGAAATGCTACATGAGACCACCATCTCCGTGACAGTCCAGCAACCAACTCTGTACTAAAACTGTCCACGCATTAATGGGGCTGTCTGGAAATGAACTCACCTGCCACTTGAAGTGAATGACCAAGGTCTCATATCAACTGAATGAAAAGAAATCAAATGCAGCTTTTTCTAATAGTAGACACATACATGCGGCTTCCTTCCAGGGGTCAATTTTCCAGCATGTCAAGTAAATACCTTATTTTAAAATTATATCCTTCAGGCAGTAATGCGATCCCTGACTATGTTATCCTAATTAAATGGCTCGCAGCACTCCCTGTAAACTTCAAACCAGGGCTGTGCTTCTGTTCTGAAATGAATACCACCACCCGTCGGATTCTTCTGTTCAGACGCCTGTTGCAGATGGCGCAGGCATAATAAAACACTTGTCTCGGCAGTTATGCGAAGTCTACAAAAAGTTTCCCAGAAAGAAGTTCCTTTGCAACATGATGTCAAACTCAGAGCTGGCCCTACCATTAGACAGAATGAGGCAACTGCTTCAGGAGGCAGATAGCTGGGGGGCAGTGAGGAGGTGCTGGACGGCAGAGCAGCCTTAAGCTATGTGGGCTGCCTTAAGATAACCTGCTCTCTTCAGGTGCAGTGGGGGTGATGGGCCTTATTTACAGTGTTGAAGTAAGATGCAACAACCAGCCCAGTCAGACTTTGTACGTGGAATGGGGAAAGGTAGCATCTTATAATTCACCTCAGACAGCAAAATATTATGGGCCGGTCTTGTTCCCACTGCAGGTGCTTGATGCAAGAGTTAGCGTGACACAGTACCCCTGCTCTGTCATCTAGGCTGAACCTTCTGGTCCATTTAAAGGTAAAGGGACCCCTGACCATTAGGTCCAGTCGTGGCCGACTCTGGGGTTGCGGCCTCATCTCGCTTTATTGGCCGAGGGAGCCAGCGTTCACCTTCCGGGTCATGTGGCCAGCATGACTAAGCCGCTTCTGGCAAACCAGAGCAGCGCACGGAAACGCCGTTTACCTTCCCGCCAGAGTGGTACCTATTTATCTACTTGCACTTTGACGTGCTTTCGAGTCGCGGGGATTCAAACCGCCGACCTTCTGATCGGCAAGTCCTAGGCTCTGTGGTTTAACCCACAGCGCCACCCGCGTCCCTTATGGTCCATTTAGATAGCATTAATCAGAATGGGCTTCAGCAACGAACCCATCTGTCTCATGGATACTTGGCACACTCTTGCAAAACATACCGCTTGGTAGCACACTGAGCGGAAGTGTGCAGAGCAAGATTCTTCAGCCCCGTCACCATCTAGTAGCTTAAAGAGGTCCAGAAATTCCTGGTAGGAGTTTACCTGTTTGCAAAATTAGCTAAGACAGCTATACAACGGCAGAGGATGCACACAGGTGCATTGCTTCATAGAATAATTGCAAAGTTGGAAGCTACCCAGAAGGGTCATCTAGTCATCTAGTTTTAAAAATCTAGCTCAATTTTTTTAAAAAATATTTTATTAATATGAACCAACAGAGCAAGAGGCAGCCTTTGCAAGGGCTCCTTCCCACCGAAGACCACTCAGGTATCATTTTATCATTTATCATTTAGCTGATGTTTGAACTGACCCCAATGAAAAGCACTACATCTGAGTTAAATGAGATACTATAGGCCATGGGTAGTCAAACTAAGGCCTGGGGGCCGGATCTGGCCCAATCGCCTTCTAAATGTTTTTACATGAGTAGAATGTGTGCTTTTATTTAAAATGCATCTCTGGGTTATTTGTGGGGCCTGCCTGGTGTTTTTACATGAGTAGAATGTGTCCTTTTATTTAAAATGCATCTCTGGGTTATTTATGGGGCATAGAAATTCGTTCATCCCCCCCCCCATATAGTCCGGCCCCCGACAAGGTCGGAGGGACAGTGGACCGGCCCTCTGCTGAAAAAGTTTGCTGACCCCTGCTATAGGCACTCTACCTGTGACAGCTCATTCACATGTAAATGCCATCACCTGGTACTTTGACTGATAAAGGCACACTAACATAGTTAGGTAGACACATAGAGGCTGCATTGCGGTATCTTAAGTGATAAACATACATGTGTGAAACACTTAATAGCTTAATTAAACAGTTTTTGTCCCAGTGCTCCAATTAGGTTGCACAATGAGCACTGACACAGCCTGGGTTGTTGTTTTTTCCTCCTGAGCAGGAGCCCGAATCCATCTCTGGTTGTGCTTTTAAGCATTTCTGTGCTGCAACTAGAATGCTGATGGAGAGAGATGTTTCGATATGCATTTCAGTGCACAGCCTAATGAAAGCAAGGTAATGCGGAGAGATGACGTTCACATTCAGAAGCAAGTTCTGATGTGTCTTTCGCTGTGCCTCTGACTCCTGTTATATTATTTATTACAACATGTATACCCAAGGAGGACTGGGATGAGGAGCTTAAAGAGAGGCTTCAGAAGTTGTTTGCTGTAATCATTAGCCTAATGAATCCACCCTGAGCATCCAATCTCCCATGTTGACGTAGCCGTTGAGAAAGATGATAAACGAACCTGATCTTTCCAGTGGCATGACATGTAAACAGAAGCCATCAGGCTTAGTTAATGCCCTTTCCTAAATGCTATCTTTTGCACGAAATAAGTAATTGAGCCATGAGCAATGCAAGTAGAGGTATCTGGAATGACTTCCCCCCCCCCAGAAGACGACACAGAACACCAAAATACTTGGTAAAAGTTCCATCTCTTAACTATCAGGGACTGCTTGGATACTGAGGAGGAATGGTGGGAGGAACCAGCTGGCAAAATACAGTGGTACCTCGGGCTAAGTACTTAATTCGTTCCAGAGGTCTGTTCTTAACCTGAAACTGTTCTTTAGCACTACTTTAGCCAGTTTGGGCCTCCCGCTGCTACCGCGCCACCGGAGCACGATTTCTGTTCTCATCCTGAAGCAAAGTTCTTAACCTGAAGCACTATTTCTGGCTTAGTGGAGTCTGTAACCTGAAGCGTATGTAACCTGGAGCGTATGTAACCTGAGGTACCACTGTACTGGCTGAGACAGCTACTGGAACTAATGTCCCTGGTGAAAAGGGACAGCTGGAGCATATGGAGCACATTTTAGTTGTCACCTTGTCCTCTGTTGCTTCTTGCTTTGCTTTGCTTTCCTCTAAGACCCAGGCCTCCTGAAAAATACAAACAGGAAACCAACCGCATTGTTGGACTATATCGCCTTGCCTGTCTGTTGCCTTCACACGCAAACTTCCTTCCGTTGCATAGTGTTCCTTTTGTACATGCTTTTGAATGGTGCGCATTAAGACCCCAAACAAGTGTTATTTATTAGCTGCTTGCCTGGCAGTTCTTCTCACGGAACAGACAGATAAAGCGCCCCCAAGCTGGCTTCCTATAGATAATAAGGTTGCGCTCGGGTATACAGCCAACTCCCCAAGGCTGTTGAATTAAAAGCCGGTCTGGGAATTTAAAAGGCAGGTGCCCTTAAAAAAATAAAAATAAAAATCACATTTACGGTTTATTCTCCTACTTGCATGCGCAATGTCTCTTAACATCCTCTGAAAGAGTTTTATGTCGCACTACTGTCCTTGATTCCTGAGAAGAGGCAGGGCCAGCTAGAAAGGGCAGAGGGGTCTGTGTCAAAATCCCTCAGTAAAGATGGGAACAAGTTAATGTGACAAGGTTTGGGGTGCCTCAAAACTTAGACACTCCCTGGACTCCGCTACATTGATAAAGAAACAACGATTTGAATGCACTATAAACATGCAACACCAGAAGGCGCAAGAGAGCAGGAAATCTTTAAAATGTGATGTTCATAGGGATTTTTTCTTTTGTTACAACAATCTAACTTCTGACCTATTTATTGTGTGTGTGTGTGTGTGTGTGTGTCCCACCAGTGTTTAGATCCATCCCCTGTCAGTAGCACTTGAGAAGACTGAGATTATCCATATGTGGAAGCATTTACTAAGACCCAGCAGCAAGGACTCTTAATAATGTGAAAGGGAAACCTGTGACCATAGAGAGGAATCAGGCTATTGAGGAAGCCGGGCTGTCTCCCCTTCCTGTGGCGACCTGCTCCCCTCCCCCTGGTCTCCCAGAACCTGAAGAGGTATGAAGAGGGCAGAGCAAAGGCAGGCAAGCTGAAGGAGCCTCAGATTGCTTGAGAAGGAACCATGGGAGGAAGAGATGTGGGAAGGCGGGGGACCTTCAGTCCTCATAACTGCCTCATAGGGGCAACAGCTACTGGGACGAGCTGCTGTGCCACTTGTGCTGCTTCCGTCTCTGGAGTGACCAGGCTCCAACTCTGAGTTAGATACTCTGCCTGTCATGCCAGCTTCAACTCCAGAGTTGCTGGAGACGGCCCCCAGCTCAGTCCCACAATTGGAGGCTGCTGCTCTGTCCATCCCATCGTCTCCAGAGGAGTCGTCAATGCCTCTTCCATCATCCAGCTCATAGAGACATCAGCACAGGCCACCCAGTCTCCCATGAGGAGAGCCTGTTTGCTTGCCCAGTCTAGCGAACAGCCCTGTTTGCTGTGCTAAGTTGTGTCTGCCTCATTGCCTTATATACAGTCGTTCCTTCGATCCCGAACGCCTTGCGAGTCGAACGTTTTGGCTCTCAAACGCCGCAAACCTGGAAGTGAGTGTTCCAGTTTGTGGACGTTCTTTGGAACCTGAACGTTCGACGCGGCTTCCGATTGGTTGCAGGAGCTTCCTGTAGACAAACAGAAACTGCCCCTTGGTTTCTGAACATTTTTGAAGTTGAGCAGACTTCCGGAACAGATTCCATTCGACTTCTGAGGTACCACTGTGACGGCATTCCAGGGTCAAGTCGCTTGTTGGAACAATGAATCCTACTTTGCTTACCAATCTGAGCAGAAAAGAATTCAAGTTCTTCCAGTGGTAGCCTGGACAACTTCTATTAAAAGGCACAGCAGCCTTGCCTGCTTTTTCGCCTCGCTACTCGAGTTCAGACTCAGAATAGATAATATTGGGCTGGTGTAACTCAGTATAGGAGCCTTATATAGTCACACTGCCTTTATTTAATGAGGAAGCCGTGGGTTATATTTCTGACTGCTGAATTTTTGGGCTCCAAAAATAAAACAGGTTCTACCGAGACTAAAAAGGCAGCTGGCATATTTGTTGAGCACATAGAGGCGGGGCATGTAGCAGGTTTGCTGGGGGATTTCTGCTGCTTCCAATTTGCTGTTCACCGTGCAAAACCACTCATTGTTTTGCACCTATCTTGCCACCAGTCCTGCAGGTGCACCTTGCAAAACTTGCTAGTCAGCAGCTGCTCAACCAATTCCATTATTTTTATCCCAACAGAGCAGTCCAAGTGACTCCACAGCATATAAATAAAGGTGAAATATGATACCATATCAATAGCAAAAGATACATTAAAGAGGACAGTTATAAACTAAAAGCAGCCATTTAGGATGTAATTCAGTTCTAAGGCGGCAGTAAAACCTGATATTCAAAGCCTCTTAAAACAAATTAAGTTTTGACATTTAATAAACCAAAGAGAGTGCTTGATGTCCTCTCCTAACCTTCCCCACTTCCTCCCCAATGCTGCTTTTTTCATTTATCTGTTGTTAGCTTTTGAATTTTTCTAAAGGAGAAAAATGGCTTAAAACCACTTAAAAGTATTAACATACCCTCCAGCATTTTTTCAATGAAAATAGGGACATCCTAAGGAATAGCGGGACATTCTGGGATCAAATCAGAAACCAGGATGGATTCTGTAAATCTGGGATTGACCCTGGAAAATAGGGACACTTGGAGGGTTTGGATTAATAAGGGTAGGGGAGGAAGGATGAGAGGGCTTGATAGATCTGTACTTGGAGAGTATTCCACGGTGGCGGCACCACCACTGAGAAGGCACTGTCTCTGGTTCCTAATGACCCAGGCCAATGATCAAGCCTCGGTCCAGTATGCCTAAAGGAGCATCTCCACTTCCATTGTCCTGCCCAGATACTGAGGTCCAGCGCCGAGGGCCTTCTGGTGGTTCCCTCACTGCGAGAAGCCAAGTTACAAGGAACCAGGCAGAGGGCCTTCTCAGTAGTGGAACGCCCTCCCACCAGATGTCAAAGAGAACAACAACTACCAGACTTTTAGAAGACATCTGAAGGCAGCCCTGTTTAGGGAAGCTTTTAAGGTTAAATAGGTTATTGTATTTTAGTGTTCTGTCGGAAGCTGCCCAGAGTGGCTGGGGAAACCCAGCCAGATGGGTGGGGTATAAATAATAAATTATTATTATTATAAGGCCTCCAAGGCTAAGCCTTAAATCTAGGCAGGCCTATATGGGAGTAGATCAGCCTTTGCCATCCTGGTGCTTTCCAGAGGCTCTGGACTACAACTCCCATTGGCTATGCTAATCGGAGCTGATGGGAGTTGTAGCCCAAAGGAACTGGTGGGCAACAGGTTGGCGAAAACTGGAGTGGATGGTGCTTAAGAAAACCAAAGCTGTGAAAAGAAAATGTTGGTGCCTTCTGCTTTGTCATGTGTGAGCTGGGGTGCAGTCGAGCAGTCAGGTGCAGTCAGTTACAGCAGGGGACGCGGGTGGCGCTGTGGTCTAAACCACTGAGCCTCTTTGGGCTTGCCGATCAGAAGGTCAGCGGTTTGAATCCCCATGACAAAGTGAGCTCCCGTTGCTCTGTTCCAGCTCCTGCCAACCTAGCAATTCGAAAGCACGCCAGTGCAAGTAGATAAATAGGTACTGCTGTGGCGGGAAGATAAACGGTGTTTCTGTGTGCTCTGGTTTCCGTCACGGTGTTCCATTGCACCAGACGTAGTTTAGTCATGCTGGCCACGTGACCCGGAAAGGGACAAATGCTGGCTCCCTTGGCCTGAAAGCAAGATGAGCGCCACAATCCCATAGTCACCTTTGACTGGACTTAATCATCCAGGGGTCCTTTACCGTTTACCTTTTTACTATAGGGCTGCCATACGATCCGAAAATGGTGTCCGGGTGGATTTTTGCAGAATTGGCAAAATGTCCATGAAAAACCAGATGTATAGCAAGCAGTTCAACAACTCTGTCCATATTTTCACTTTTGGGAATATGGCAACCCTAGCATACTGGCCAAGGGTTTAGGCATAGTTGGGAAGTCCCAACAGAAGATTTTCCCTGTTGCTCCAGGAAGGTGTGTCAGTAATGTCTCTTTGAGATGCTGGACTCTGAAAGTGGGGATCTCTTGCTGTGGTCCAAGCAATATGGCACCTTCCTGCTTAGAGCATCTTACCCCTGTTTGTGAATAGCCTTGTTCTTTGCCAGAGAAAAACCGTTGGGAGGAAATGGCATAGGAATGTCAAAAGGACAAGAGCATAATATATTTGGAGAGTGGGGAGCACTTCAGAGAACATTTGTAGCTCTCATGCCAATTGTTCCACCTTTTCCTTAGCTACCATTTCTTATAGCGCTCTCTCATTAAATTTGCCTTCATTTGGATCAGCGGATTATTAACAGTACATTACTCTGGCATCCCAGTCATGAAGGAGAATGAACCTAAGACCCCAAAAGCAGCATGATCAAATCACGGGGCAGATTACATGGCCACACCTGATCCAGATCTTAAGCAAACATCACACTGTTCACAGCATGCCGAGAGGAATGCGCAGGGCTCCCTCGTTTAGAATGGTAATATAATTGGCAGGCGTCTTTAGCGAGAGAGAATCATCCCCTGTGGCTCAATTAATCCTGCCAGACCCTTAAGACTATATACCATCTCTAGAGTTTGTTCCTATTAATCACACAGCGCGATCAAAGCGCATGGTGTCTTGCAGGGAAACGGAAACAACAAAGGGAGATCTCTGCCCCAAAGCATTTCCAATCTAAGCATCCGACAGCGGGGGAAGACAACATACAGCGTGAGCACTGTCACGCTGCACTTAATCCAATATTTTGTTTCTCACGGGGGGCCATCCAGCGTCAGGGCATGAAGGCTGAATGTGTACAGTGGGGAAGAGGGAGAGCCCCCAAATTCCTCTTCCCTCAACCTCTACACATGCTCCCTCTGAATGGAACTTGACAGGTGTACAAACCACATGCAGAATTAGCTCTCCAGGACCTGTTGCAGGAAAGGCAGGCTCTCCTGTCGCAGATACAAACAGGGCTCTCTCTCGGGGTTGTGGGTTGGAGCCCACATTGGGCAAAGGATTCCTGCATTGCCGGGGGTTGTACTAGATGTCCGCTGTGGCCCCTTCCAACTTTGCAATTTTATGATTGGCCAGTAGAGATGTATGGAAGTGAGAGCTAAAGAAGGTGGATCGCTGAAGAATTGGTGCTTTTGAATTATGCTGCTGGAGGAGACTCTTGAGAGTCCCACGGACTGCAAGAAGATCAAACCTATCAATTCTGAAGGAAATCAGCCCTGAGTGCTCACTGGAAGGACAGATTGTGAAGCTGAGGCTCCAATACTTTGGCCACCTCATGAGAAGAAAAGACTCCCTGGAAAAGATCCTGATGCTGGGAAAGATGGAGGGCGCAAGGAGAAGGGGACGACAGAGGACGAGATGGTTGGACAGTGTTCTCGAAGCTACCAGCATGAGTTTGACCAAATTGTGGGAGGCAGTGGAAGACAGGAGTGCCTGGCCTGCTCTGGTCCAGGGGGTCATGAAGAGTCGGACACGACTAAACGACTAAACAACAACAACAACATGATTGTTTGGACCATGGGGTGGTATCACTGTATCACTGTACTTGAATCCCAATTAATTCTGGGCTTTTAACACTGGTACTAACTGGGTCCAAAAACGCCTCTCATGTTTCTTTTATATTCCATGACACTTTTTCAATGTGAAGGGCACCCAAATACAGTGGTACCTCGGGTTACGTACTTAATTCGTTCCAGAGGTCCGTTCTTAACCTGAAACTGTTCTTAACCTGAAGCACCACTTTAGCTAATGGGGCCTTCTGCCACGCCGCCAGAGCACGATTTCTGTTCTCACCCTGAAGCAAAGTTCTTAACCTGAGGTAATATTTCTGGGTTAGTGGAATCTGTAACCTGAAGCATATGTAACCTGAAGCGTATGTAGCGTGAAGCATATGTAACCCGAGGTACCACTGTATAGAAAGAGCTGCAGTATGATCTAGTTCAGATTCCTACATTGCAAGGGGTTAGACTAGATGACTCTTGGGGTCCCTTCCCGCTGTACAGTTCTATAATTCTAAGGGGGAATTTCAGAGGGCAGGGGGGACAAACAAGCCCTGGCCTTTGTTCTTAGGACTTTCTCTGAGCTATAGGGATGCCAATCAAATTTTCCACGCTTCGCCCGCTGTATGTGAATTGGGCCCTCTGTAAATATAAGAAGGGCCGTGGGCTCAGCAACACTGCACTTGGCTTACAGGCCAGCTGGGAGCACCGCAAAGTTAAAACAAAGGAGGTTAGAAAACGGAAGGGGCGGGAGACCCAGGGCCCAGTGCAAAAGGTCTCCTGGGCCATCCCATAACAACACCCTTGCCGAACATGCAAGGAATGTTCTGGCTCCTACTTTGATCAGTGGGCTGAAGTTTTCGGTATCTGAAGAAACCGGCTCCTGCCTTATTTAAAGACAAAAGCACAAAAGAGGAAATGCTACTACTGGAGGCTGTAGCCATGGCAGGGGGAGGAATGCAACTGGGTCAGCCGCCCGAGCAGTGACTGTGAACTGGTAATTCAATCACTTTCCGACATCTGATCATTCCTGAGCTAAGTCTGAGAAATGTTTAAGAATGAATATATATATATAGGCAAGAAACAAAGAGAGGGGAAATAAAGGGAGCAATGGGGTGGGAGGAGGGAGGAGCGATTTACCTTTCACAGAGGGAAGGAAGCATCTTGTTTTGCGCATGAGGCCATTGGCAAGATCCTTCTGTGCAAGTCCGCAGCCGCACGGTGCAGCCGAGCGACTCTCAACGCAATCCTATACATGCCTGCTCCATAGAAAGCGATGCTGGGTTCCGCAGGGCTCATTCTCCACCGGCGGGGACCAAACTAGATGTGCGCTTAATGCGCGTCTAGCGGCTATGCACCTTGCTTTTCCTTAACTAATTGCAGGCGCAGAGGGGAAGCCCAATTCTCAAAGCAAAGGCAGAGTATGAGGAGTGGAAGTTTATTTCTTCCTCTCCTTACTGGTGCCAAGATGACTGTGCTATCATCATCAGCTGTGACGATGGCAGAGATATCAAAAGTGATGCAAAAGGAGCAGGGTGTTGATGTCACCGCATGAAGATTGACAGCTCCCTAACCCAGTATATTTAAACTAAGCATCGCAATTGAGCTTTGGGGCTGAAGTTGATAATTTTTTCAACAACAACAAACTACCAAAGCTTTCCTGACTTTTTTTTTTAAAAAAAAAAATATTTTTCAGTTTTAATTTACTTTCAAAAATACAGATCCAATACTTTCCCAATACACATATATTTTGACTCCCACCCCCACCCCTTTTGCAGTTTCTTATATTATTAATTCTTAATATTGCATTTCCCCTGTTATTCCAAATATTAAATACTCCCTGATTTTTCTTTAATATTACATTTGACTGCTTGTTTTAGGTTAATCCTGGTAATGAATTTATATATGTACAAAAACATTTCAGATATTCCACAAATCTTCCCCATCCTTTAATAAAGTGCATTTCTCCTTGGTTTCTTATGGTTCCATTTCGGCATAGTCCATCAATTTGATCTGCCACTCCTCCTTGGTTGGCACAGAATCTTCTTTCTGTCTCTGAGGGATGAAAGATGGAGCAGGTGAGAGTTGCAGGAGGAGGGGAAAGGAAGGGAAGGGAAGGAGGAAAGTGGCAGAAGGGAAAGCAGCAAGTGGAAGGAGGCAGATGGGCAGGTGGACCTATGAAGGAGGAGGAAGAGGGGAGGCAGAGCAGATCAGACCTGACCTCAATGGCAGTGGCAAAGAGGGGAATCTTTTTGAGCTTCTGGTCTGTTATGTACTCAGTGGTCTGTGTTTGCCTGAGCGTGAGTCTGCACTAAGGATTCTGAGCCCTGTGTTCTGATTCGATACATGATATCCATTCACAGAACATTTCAGGATTTGGGCCTCTGCCATTGGTCCTTAAACTCTGAGCTATGATTCGCAGCTTGGAAGTTTAGACAACCAATCATGTTGGGAGTGGGAGTGGCCCAGACCTTCAGAAGTGTATATAAGCAGTTGCTTCGCCCCTGTTGTTAAGTTCTGTTAGTTCAATAAAGGTTTTTGCTGTTATCACTGTGTCTTGCCTTGTGGGAGACCCACCTGCACTTCATGGTCCATGGTCTCTTCCGGCTTTGGAGTTGCAGATACAGCTCCTTGCCAAGGGCACAAGGGAGCCTAGCTATGCTTCTGTCTTAGAACTGTAAAGTTGGAAGGGACCCTGAAGTTCATCTAGTAGCCCAACCCCCTGCAATGGAGGAATATCCATACAGTGGTACCTCGGGTTAAGTACTTAATTCGTTCCGGCGGTCCCTACTTAACCTGAAACTGTTCTTAACCTGAAGCACCACTTTAGCTAATGGGGCCTCTTGCTACTGCCGCGCCGCTGGAGCACGATTTCTGTTCTCAACCTGAAGGAAAGTTCTTAACCTGAAGCACTATATCTGGGTTAATGGAGTCTGTAACCTGAAGCGTATGTAACCTGAGGTACCACTGTACAAGAATCGAACTTGCAGCCTTGGCACTATTTGCAAGGTACTCTTCAGCTCCTCACATGGTATGTCCCCAGGTCACAATTTAGGAGGGACTGCTTTAGCGAAAGTGGCTCGTAATGTTTGCGTGCTTCAGAACTTTGACTTTTCAATTATGCTGCTTTGTAACTCTTGTGACCTCAGTCATTCAAAAGAAACTGCTTTAAAACCATCCCGGTACCAGCAGCAAGCGACCTATAGAGAGATGTGTGTTACCGTCTTTACAAATAGGCATTTTAAAAGATTGCCACAATAAACCACCATTAATCCTCAGACGGGAAAAGTAATATTTCAAAAACTGGTTTGGCAGTAATTGTGAAACCCACACTCTTTTCTGATCATTTCCTAATCCCAATGTTATTGCTGGCATAGGACCTTAAAATGCAGAGACTGTAGGACTCAAATCAGCAGAGGAGTGACACTTTGCAATCATTAGCCAAATCTGTGAGCCCTTTCCCTACAGTAGACCCACACATGGCCAGTTCTCCCAACCTAAACTGAGGCCTGGCAGAAATGGTCATAGTTTACCAGGCTCTCCCTTTTCAAACAAGAATGGCATTGGAGTGTTAATCTTGGAAACAGTCTCTAAACTTCTAACCCAAACTTCCTCAAACTGAGTGGTGCCCAAAAACAACCCTTCCCTTCAAAAATAATGTAATAATTTGGGTGATTTCACCTTCTGGGACTTTACACTACAGATTGTGTGTGTGGGGGGGTCTTTTTATTATTATTAACTTTTCCTATAGTCAATCCCTTCCTACTGGAAAATGAAACCTATCCAAATTCTCTTTTGTATAGTTGAAAAATGAAAGTATCCCTCCGGAATGGCCAGATGACCCTTTGACCTGTGATTCAGACACCAGTTCGGTTTTGAAATAGTTGAAATAGTGACTTGAGAAAAAACAGAAGGGTTATGAATGTGCCTGTTAGAGATGGAGCAGAATGATTTATGGAGCTTTTATCAGCCCATTGTACGAGCCAGAATTGCAGTGCTTCGGGGCTGAGAAGTCCCGCTCCTTTCTAGCTACAGCGCAAGGTCGCTGCAGTTCCATCCCCTGGTATGACCATTGCGCTCTTCCTCTCACAGGCAGACATACTGTGAATGCCTTTTCTCCCACGCTTCTGGGGGAATGCTGGTAGCATTCTCTCTGATTCTAATATTAGAAAGACCACCGGTCCATCTAACTCAATACTGAGCACCTCCAAGCAGTGTTTTGTTTTGTTTTTCTAAAAAATAATAATGTTTAGGGGCATTCTCATTTTGACTCAAGAAAATCACCATTTTATAGTTCAAACCGGGAACAGTAAATGGACAAAAGTACAAAGAACATTCCACACTGCTTCACACATTAAACGCTCACTTCCGTCTGAGACTCAGGAAACACCGGGAAAGGAAAGGAAGCCGCCATCGGAGGTGGTAACAACGAAACTGACCAATCACCGTGCTCGAGTCCAACTCCTACTTCACACATTAAACGCTCGCTTCTGTTTGAGACTCAGGAAACACCGTGTCAAGAATTGAGGCCACCATCGGGGGTAGCAACAGAACTGACGATTCACCGTGCTAGAGAATAAACTATTTTTTTAAATTAAAGAAAATTGTTTCTTCTCCGGTTAGATTCACAAAATGTTTAGGAGTATGCGTCCCCCCAGCAAAAAAGTACTGCCTCCAGGCATCCTTTTTATTGTGCATCCATGATGTTTGTGTTCATGATAGTATCAGGACAGCTGTACGCAATCCCACTTTCAATACCTTTTGCACCAGCAGACGTTTCAGGGTGGGCATAATATTTCTTTTCTAATCCGTGTGTGTCACATTGCCTCCTGCTGAAATCTTGTACCACAAACGTTCCAGGGTTGTTGTCGTTTTGGTCCCTCTTTTGTTGCGCTGTCGTGCAAGAGTGCTCCTTCGCAGCAAAAGGACGTGTGGATGGGCCAGGATCCTTCCACCATGGATCCACTAACGTTGGGCCAAGGATATGTTGCAAAATGAAGCTTCAAAAAAACCACAGTCTGGAAGGGCTCATTGTCTGTGCTGACAGGTACAGCTCTCCAAGAGTTTTTGGGGCGATGTGGGGCTTGAACTCGGGACCTCCTGCATCCAAAATATACACTCTTCCCCTGTAAAAGGTAAAGGGACCCCTGACCATTAGGTCCAGTTGTGGCTGACTCTGGGTTTGCGGCGCTCATCTCGCTTTACTGGCCGAGGGAGCCGGCGTACAGCTTCCTGGTCATGTGGCCGGCATGACAAAGCCGCTTCTGGCAAACCAGAACAGCGCATGGAAACGCCGTTTACCTTCCCACTGGAGTGGTACCTATTTATCTACTTGCACTTTGATGTGCTTTCAAACTGCTAGGTTGGCAGGAGCAGGGACCGAGCAACAGGAGCTCACCCCATCGCGGGGATTCGAACCGCCGACCTTCTGATCGGCAAGTCCTAGGCTCTGTGGTTTAACCCGCAGCGCCACCCCTGTCCCTACCCTTCCCTCAGAGCTAACTCTGAGCAGCTGCAGCGATGGCGGTGGGGCTTAAACCACAAACCCCACAGCCCTTTTGTACTCGCTTTCCCTCTCTGTGCAAGCAAAGACTGAAAGGGGCTATTGTGTGGCAGCAGGTCCCCACGATAATAGCCAGTTCTCAACATTTCATCTCTCTATCACACTAAAGCATTGTGATTCATGTAGCCGGAAAGAAGCAACTCACAGGGACATAGGAGCCATGGTAAAATTCTTTTTTTACTGAACTGAGAGTCAAACAAGAAATCTGAAGCCCAGTTGCAAAGTAGGCTAAGATTAAAGACTTGCTCTTCCTCATCAAGAAACTTAGATCATCTGGCATAGGGAGTTCACGTGCTTTTATTTCCCCTCTCCAGTATAAGTGAATGCTTCTGATGGAATGACATACAGTATGTGTAAGGAGTTCAGCCTACACTCAAGTAGGACCCTGGCAGAGACACATGCCCGACTGGCATGTTTCCTCCCTCCTGGTTCGGGAGTTCAGCCTACACTCAAGTAGGACCCTGGCAGAGACACATGCCCGACTGGCATGTTTCCTCCCTCCTGGTCGATCGTTCGGGAGCTTCAAAAGCTTTCTTCAGCCCGAACATCACAGCGACCGATGCCAAACGACACAGTTAGGCATCTGCAGAGTTTGCGCATCATGCCTGTGACAGACCTCAGCAACTCAGCATTTTGGCTAATCTACTTTATTTGCATACAAACACACACGGAGCACTGCAAGATGGCTCCCTCTCTCTCTAGCATCAGACAGCAAAGAGAGAAAGAACAAAGGACAATAGTCCCACTTCACGGAACACAGTAACACAAACATCCTGTCTCCCTCACTTCCCACTCTGTGGAGTCAAAACATATACCGTTATGTGAAAGACAACAGCACCATGACTGCAATCATAGAGCAGGAATTCTAACAGTATGTATGTGCACACACTTCAAACCCTCTAAGTGTCCCTGTTTTGCAGGGACAGTCTCAGAATTACCATCCTAGCTTCTGACTTGATCCTGGAATGTCCCTATTTCCTCCACCGGTGCTGCCACTGCTGAGCTCGGGGAGGAGGATGAGCCGGCACTTGTCCCGAGCAACAACAGTGGCAGCTGTGAGAGAGCATCCTGTAGCCACTCCATGGCCGCTGCTGCCAGCCTCCTGCCTTGTGCAGTTTGTAGCGGCTACTGCAGCCCGAGGGAGGAGGAAAGGCTGCCTCTGACAAGGCCCGGCCTATGTGACATGTGAGATTTGAGGTGCAGGCAGGGCCGCTGCCCTGGGTGAGAAGGAAGGGGGAGTGGAGTGGAACGCGAGGAGTCTTACTTTAAAATAAAAAAAATTAAAGAAAATGCTTTGTGTGTCTGCATCTAATCTTGCCCTTTTCTAAAAGTTATTTATTGCTGTGTGTTTCTCTTTTTGTAAATTTACCAAGAATGAAATGAAATGAAATCGGGATCAAGGGGTTTTCTCAGACGGTGGAGGGAATTATTATTATTATTATTATTATTATTATTATTATTATTATTATTATTATTATTTATACCCCGCCCATCTGACTGGGCTTCCCCAGCCACTCTGGGCGGCTTCCAACACAATATTAAAATACAGTAATGCATCAAACATTAAAAGCTTCCCTAAACAGGGCTGCCTTCAGGTGTCTTCTAAAGGTCTGGTAGTTGTTCTCTTTGACATCTGGTGGGAGGGCGTTCCACAGGGCAGATGCCACTACCGAGAAGGCCCTCTGCCTGGTTCCCTGTAACTTGGCTTCTCGCAGTGAGGGAACTGCCAGAAGGCCCTTGGCGCTGGACCTCAGTGTCAGGGCAGAACAATGGGGGGGTATGTGTGCTTTGTCCCATTGGTGAAATGGTGCTGGCACTCGCTGTTCTTCTGATAGGCACAAAAAATGGGGTGTTGAGGAGGGCCAGTTCGTGGGGAGGAGTGAGAAATTTCCCGATTTTCATCTGAGGAATGTTGGAGGGTATGACATGTGATGGCTATATCTACAGAGCTTGACTACTCCCATGAAAGCTTTTAACCGTATCCTGGCCCTGCCTCTGCCCCCAACCACTATAATGACAATTTTGTTAGTAACTACTGCAATGTAAGGCCGGCACTGGATTCATGCCTATGAAATAGAGTGATTTCTGAAAATCCAGCAGATAAAAAAGACATTGATTGCTTCCAAATGAGTGGTCACCCTGACTGATTTTTGCAAAATTGGTGTGGTTTATATTATGTTGTTAAGTGGTGGTTCTCCGGCACTTTCCCCTGTAGTTTTCCATTTATTTTTTGGAAGCCGATGTATTGTGCAAGAGTACTTTGTTGTTGTTCAGTCGTTTCAGACTCTTCGTGACCCCATGGACCAGAGCACGCCAGGCACTCCTGTCCTCCACTGCCTCCCGCAGTTTGGTCAAACTCATGCTGGTAGCTTCAAGAACACTGTCCCACCATCTCGTCCTCTGCCGTCCCCTTCTCCTTGTGCCCTCCATCTTTCCCAACATCAGGGTCTTTTCCAGGGAGTCTTCTCTTCTCATGAGGTGGCCAAAGTATTGGAGCCTCAGCTTCAGGATCTGTCCTTCCAGTGAGCACTCAGGGCTGATTTTCTTTAGAATGGATAGGTTTGATCTTCTTGCAGTCCATGGGACTCTCAAGAGTCTCCTCCAGCACCAGAATTCAAAAGCATCAATTCTTTAGCGATCAGCCTTCTTTATGGTCCAGCTTTCACCTCCATACATCACTACTGGGAAAACCATAGCTTTAACTATACGGATCTTTGTTGGCAAGGTGATGTCTCTACTTTTTAAGATGCTGTCTAGGTTTGTCATTGCTTTTCTCCCAAGAAGCAGGCGTCTTTTAATTTCGTGGCTGCAGTGATCATGGAGCCCAAGAAAGTAAAATCCCTCACTACTTAGCTGTTTATCCCAATGTACCCGCTTTCTTTGCAGTGGTTCAGGAGCATGCACTCTTATTGCGCAAAGGGCGTATACCAGGCTCTACCTTAATGTGCGAGAGACCTGCGCAGAAGGGAAGCAGTCTGGAATTGCCAACTGACATTACCTCCATCAAATGTAGGTCAGGCTGTTCAAATACATTCCTTTGTGCTCAGGTTTTTAATGGCGTTCTTTTCTGAAAGCACAGCTTTACCTCTTATGACTATGTATTCTGGCTTCTTGCCTAGTATATATAGTGTCTTTCATACACCCATTTTGGGCTCTACCTTCTACTGATATGTCGCCAGAAGAAGAATTAGCCTGCAGGCCACACAAACAAGAAAGGTTACCTGTCTCCGTCATACAGAGTCCTTGCTGTTCTTAAAGAAATCCTTTTAAAAACTTTACATTCTAATCCAGTTACATGGTATGATAGATTTGTGGGGAACCCCCCCCAAAAAAACCCTAGAATTTAGTAAATGGTAGGATTTTGATTAATTGGGATATGGATGAAAGTACAATCTGCAGTACAATCCCTGGGTTGGCTACCAGCCTGGCTGGCCTAGCAAAGAGCAAATCTGTTAACACAACAAAAAAAGTTGATGGGCCATCTAGTCCTTTGGCCTGGGGAGACAGATGTTGCCAAGGTGATGGGTGTGTGTGTTTGAGATGACAGGAAAAGGGAGTCCTGAGCAAGGATTGCTGGGAAGAAGGTAGAAGAATATTAGGATCCATCTTGGGCAGGCTGGCTGAAGGCTGGCTGCACTGCTGTGGGGGACAAGCCCCTCTTGAAATGACCATGCTAGACTCCCTCCATACAGACTGAAGGTGTAAATAGGTGAACAAACCTTACTTCTTAAAGCTACGACAGTCTCCACCGCGTCTCAATAATCCAAGGGACCACAGACCCTGGGTGAGTACTTGGAACCCCATGGACTCTTGAGGTGAGGGGAACTTTTGTAACAATATGTTTGGCCAGAATCAAATGCCCCCTTGATAACACAGAGAATACAGGGCAACAGACTTTTGCAGAAGGAACTATACAAAAAGAAGATCAGTCAATACATTACAGAGGTCTGCCACTCCTTACAGACACTTAGTTGAAATGGATGTGAATGCACAGGAAACAGATTCCATGCACAGGCATGAATGTGAACGTAACCAAGGCATGATCCAGCCAAGTTCTGGGTGTGCTAAATCCTGCCCCAATGTATCCCATATTCTGCTACAACAGGGATGGTCAATGTGTGGGCCTCCAGTGGTTGTTGGACTCCAGTTCCCATCAACCCCAGACAGCACAGCCAATGGTTATGGAGGATGGGAGCTGTAGTTGTAGAGCCATCACTTTGCTACAAGAAAAGCTACATTCTGCAGCTTGTACCAATTATCAACATTTTTTTTATTACAATTCATTTGTATACTGTACGTAATTCAGTAGGGCGTACAGTAGTACCTTGGGTTAAGAACTTAATTTGTTCTGGAGGTCCGTTCTTAACCTGAAACAGTTCTTAACCTGAAGCACCACTTTAGCTAATGGGGCCTTCTGCTGCCGCCGCACCGCCACTGCACAATTTCTGTTCTCATTCTGAAGCAAAGTTCTTAACCTGAGGTACTATTTCTGGGTTAGCGGAGTCTGTAACCTGAAGCGTCTGTAACCTGAAGCGTCTGTAACCTGAGGTACAATTATATTCCCAACTATTACACTTATTTAGTTATTAATTACACTGCCTTTCCTCCAAATAACTCAAGGTGGCATACGTAATTCTTCCACCACGCAATTTTTCCTCACAACAAGCCTGTGAGGAAAAATATATTGAGAGATTGGACCAAGATCACTCAGTAGGCTTCATAGCTGAATGGGATTTGAACCTAGATCTCGTTGCTTCTAGTACAACGCTTTAACCACGACACCATGGTGTGCTGTGCTGAAATATCATTGGGCAGCAATCTTATAATTGTTTCATGCCCGCTGGATCTTGCCCATTGTGAGAGAGTGGCGTCTGAGGCATGTTAATATCACTGATACTAAGCTGGTCAGGACTTGCCGGTTTACCTCAGTGGCATTACAAGAAAGTCCCACCAAGCTGCAACATGCAGTCAACAAAATTAGCAGCTGAGGCAAATTCTGAAAGAACCGTGGCATTTGATGAAACGAGGAGCAAAGCACATACTTGTAGCAGACTGCCCTGGAGAATTAGATAAGAAAGGCTAGAACAAAACAAGACCTCTGCTAGACAAATCCAACTTTGAAAAATATTTTATCGTTATCCTCGGTGATTTACAAAGCGATTAGTTGGTATTCAGTTTTGCAAGCATAGCTGTCACCAGCTGGGATTCGAAAAGGTATGCATCACTTCAGGCAGGAATTAGTCACAATAGCATCGTCTGGTTCACAAGATGTCCTCGAGGGAGTCAGAGAGAGGATCAGGCTCGTACAATTGCAATTTTCTGGTTGCTAGCTTCGTCAGTTCATGCAGGGTGGACTTGGGTCTTTCAGATTTCAGCGGCACCCCCTGCAAGGCCAAAATTCAGTGCTTCCCACACCTCTTGTCTTCTGTTCAGTATGTGCTCTATGTCACAGTTGCGCTGCCCTAAATTTGCCTCTGATTCGTGCACCAAGGAAATAACTAGAGAAGAAGCTACAGAGGTGGCAAAGGGATAAATTCTTCTGCTAATTCAGGAGGCTGCTGCTTTCATCTACAATGGCAAAAGCCCAATTCCACAAGTTAATTGGGAGCAGAAACTATGCAACTCCATGCTCCTAGCATCCTATCTCTCGTAGGACCTTAGGACCAAATCCACGGACTCCCTGCACTTTTCTGGAGGACATGGAAGTGAATCCGTGGGACTACCCGAAAATGTTTGCAGGTGTGAATGGTATTGAATGTGGGATCCAATTGACTTCCCTAAAAGCAGAGGAGCACAAATGATCAGGAAGGTGCAAGAAGTCCTTGTTTGGCTTTGCCTGTTTGGGGCTCTAGCGCCACCTACTGTTGGTCTCCATGTCTTCTGTCCTACCAGTCCTAATAGGCAGAGGCGGAGCTAGCTGCTCCGGCACCCAGACTGGCGCATATGTTGTGCACATGATGGCGGGGCTAGCCACCTATGGGGCGGGGCTAGCATCCCAAGGGGCGGTGCTGCACCCACCATACACTCCTTCCTCCACCAGTGCTAATAGGCAGCAGGAATCACTGCAATTATAGAAGAAGAAAAACAGGCAACAGGAAGCAAGTGAGTCACAATATTTCACAGATTCTCCTTCCATTCAGGATGCATGTCTATAGTGACTCATGGAGAAATATAACAGATGGGCTCCACTCAGAGAATGACATGGAGTAAGCTTTTTGAGTGTAAACGCTAAGTGTGCTTCCAATTTTATTTCAGAAAAATGTGCTTCTGCTATCCAAAGTATGATGAAAAAATACTACTAGAATACTAAAAAAAAATACTAAAGTAGTATGACAAATACTATTTTAATTATTGTGTAGGAGACATTTCAGCTGGTGTGGGTTTTTTTCTTTTACCCCTGTATATCTAGTCAGATAGGGACGCAGGTGGCGCTGTGGGTTAAAGCCTCAGCACCTAGGACTTGCCGATCGAAAGGTCGGCGGTTCGAATCCCTGCGGCGGGGTGCGCTCCCGCTGCTCGGTCCCAGCGCCTGCCAACCTAGCAGTTCGAAAGCACCTCCGGGTGCAAGTAGATAAATAGGGACCGCTTACCAGCGGGAAGGTAAACGGCGTTTCCGTGTGCGGCTCTGGCTCGCCAGATGCAGCTTTGTCACACTGGCCACGTGACCCGGAAGTGTCTCTGGACAGCGCTGGCCCCTGGCCTCTTGAGTGAGATGGGCGCACAACCCCAGAGTCTGTCAAGACTGGCCCGTACGGGCAGGGGTACCTTTACCTTTACCTTTATCTAGTCAGATGCGCCTATTGGAAAGTATTAAAAGCTGCATTTATTCTCCTCTGCACCTTACAAATAGCACCACAGACACTTCTACACAACCAGCAATAGGAATGCAACCCTGCAAAGTTCAAGTCAAATACCCTGAGCCGAAGACTGCCTGGCTGAGTCAAGCTTCAGACATTGTTCTGTGATTTATTTAGGTAATTTGGGTTAATGTTTCACAGCAGTGCGTTTATATTAATCTAAATGTTGGGTGTGGGGGAGTGACAGGTTGCAAAAGATCCCTTATCAGCCTTCCAGCTCTAGAGTCTATGAGGATTCTTGTATTTCCAGATGCCTCCTCTTGTCATTTTCAGGGTTCTTCGGCTCCCCTTTGCAAAACGGTCAGAGGGGAGTGGTCAGAGGGAGAAGACTGGCAGGAGGAGGAGTCAGAAGCTGAAGAGGTAACAGGGCTTAGTGAGTGGGGAGACTCTCTGGCAGAGAGCAGCCCAGAGTCAGAAAATGAAGCAGGAGAAGAATCATAGAAACAGAGTTGGAAGGAGGCCGAGAGGCAAAGATGGGTCAGGCTTATGAAGAGGCATGAAGGTCTCCCCACCATTCCAGACATCCAGCCTGAGGATTTACCAATGACTGGTGCCTAGCCTAGCGTTGCTTCCCTGAGTTCGGGTTCTGCCATGATGGGCTGCAACCACCGCCCACCCTAAGACTGGGTAAGTGGCCATTAGCAGCCAATGGCATGAAGTGAGAACATTAATAAGATAAATTTTCTGTGTTGCTGGGTGCACATTCCAACAATAGTAATGGAGGGGCAGGAGAAGCCAATCTGAGGTGCCATTTTTATCACCTGTCTGTGATATGTGCATTATAAAATACGCAGGCGCATGTACATCCAGCTCAGGGATGTCTCTTGGCTTCAGGCGTTTTCATACTACCTGTGTGTTGGCTGTGGCTGATGGGAGTTGCAGTGCTGGCTGAGACTGATGGGAGTTGTAGTCCAAAACATTTGAAGGACACCTGGTTAACCAAGGCTGCTGTACACGTTTCCAGGCTTATGTGGGAATGACAAAGGTGACTGCAGCAGCCGTCATACTTGGTGAGGAAATTCATGAAAGGAATCCCAAGCCTTCCCACTGCATCAACACAGCAAATATAGAATTCCTGCCATGTGGTATTGAGGGTAAAGGTAAAGGGACCCCTGACCATTAGGTCCAGTCGTGACCAACTCTGGGGTTGCGGCGCTCATCTCGCTTTATTGGCCGAGGAAGCCGGCATACAGCTTCCGGGTCATGTGGCCAGCATGACTAAGCCGCTTCTGGCGAACCAGAGCAGCGCACAGAAATGCTGTTTACCTTTCCGCCAGAGCGGTACGTATTTATCTACTTGCACTTTGACGTGTTTTTGAACTGCTAGGTTGGCAGGAGCAGGGACCAAGCAACGGGAGCTCACCCCATTGCGGGGATTCGAACCGCCGACCTTCTGATCGGCAAGTCCTAGGCTCTGTGGTTTAACCCACAGTGCCACCCGCGTCCCAGTATTGAGGGTATCACCCCTTTAAAGGAGCTATAAGAATTATAAACAATAATTATTAACAGCACACCTGGAGATTATGGTGACAATTTTACACACACCCCAACACTAATTTGAGCAACCAAACAATGGGGATATAAACAACGGGGATATTTATTTCTTCTCTATATTGCCTCCAGTGAATAATATCACAGAGAGAATTTCCCCTCATGAGGTCTCACATTATCTTTATTCCCCCCCCCCTTTGTTAGGAAACACGTAGGCTGGAAGTGTTTGCTTTTCCTCTGGCCTTATCGTATTTAATTAAAGCTCTTAAGAATGTTTCTGATAAAGTAGTGAGTAGACTATTCTGTGCCTTACGCAAACAACAATTCTCCCACAGTCGATGCCTTAAGAAAAGCCTTGGTAAGGGGCGAATGCTGCAGTTTGAAAGGGATTAATGGGCAGAATGTCACTTGTCACTTTCTAGCCATTATTATCAATATCCACGAAGGCTATTTCCATCAAGCCTGGCTCCCAGTTAAATTTTTCTCATTCTTGAAGTTCCTGCCCTCATCCTTTTAATCTGCTCTTGCCGGCTTCAGCCTGTGGTATGTTTGTGTGTGGTAGTCAGACAATGTTTGCAGCCCAATCCTAGGTGTGTTTTCATACTGAAGGAAGTCCCACCATGTTCACTGGAGCTTACTCCCAAGTAAGGGACTGTTTAAGACTGCAGCCTCCGTTTTGAAATACGGGCCGCCTCAGGCAGGTGAAGGGCTTGGTGGGTCAGAATAATTAACATGATATCGCTTTATGCATTGCCAGAAGAGAAAGCAAAAGAAGACACAGGTTTGTGTAAAATGCACACATGCTAATTTATCTGTATAGATGCAAATATAGAAATAATTACTATGGGAAGTAATTACTCACTCCAGTAGTGAGTCCCCTCAGCAGAAGCCGTGCAAAGCAGAATCTTCAAGGGTCCCTATTTTCCAGGGACAGTCCCGGATTTACAGAAGCCATTCCAGTTTCTGATTTGATCCCGGAATGTCCCACTTTTTCTTAGGACATCCCTATTTCCATCAGGAAGACAGGAGTGCCTGGTGTGCTCTGGTCCATGGGGTCATGAAGAGTTGGACACGACTAAACGACTAAACAACAAAATTTCCATCAGAGAAATGTTGGAGGGTATGGAATAGGATGTCCCTGTTTTCACTGGAGAAATGTTGGAGGGCTTCCACTTGAGCAGCTGGACTTTCCACCCTCGCCTCTCCCTGTGCACTGACCGAGTCAGCAGTAAATCACACTTAGCAAGCTGAAGTTAACTCTTTGCAGTCATACCTCGGGTTAGATGTGCTTCAGGTTGAGCATTTTCAAGTTAGGCTCTGCGGCGACCCGGAAGTAACGGAGCGCGTAACTTCCGGGTTTCGCCGCTCGCGCATGCGCAGACACTCAAAATGATGTCATGTGCCGAAGCGGCAAAACGCGACCCACACAAGCGCAGACGCGCAGTGGTGTCTTACGTTTTACTCAGGATGCGAACGGGTGCTCCAGAACAGATCCCGTTCGCATCCAGAGGTACCACTGTATTAGCAAAACAGGATTGGCACAGGAATGTCAGGCTTTCCCCCCATGAAACAATTGCTGAGATTAAGATCCCTGCCTCCCCACGGCCGGCTATGTCTCCTCCTGCGGCATTCTTGCCCAAAAGTCTGCTGGACCCACTGGGTCACAAGAACCAGAGAGGCAATCTTCTCGGAACAAATGGGATCATTTGTAACAGGAAGAACACGCCTCGTTAAAGTGTGCCTGTTAACGTTCCTAGGGTGTTTGGGTGTGTGGGTGTTGTGTTATCAGATATGCTTCTCTCCAACCCCCACCATTTGCCACTGAAGCCACAGAACCCTGAGGGTCAGCATTCATAAAGTTTACGACACTAACCCTTTATCTGTTTTGGCAATCAGCTGGCTCCTATTCTTTGTTTGCTGTGAAAACAGAAATCTCCCCCCCCCCCCCCGCAAGCC
Organism: Podarcis melisellensis; assembly: GCF_964234715.1. Classification (NCBI taxonomy): domain Eukaryota; kingdom Metazoa; phylum Chordata; class Lepidosauria; order Squamata; family Lacertidae; genus Podarcis; species Podarcis melisellensis. Next base: position 33,559,599 of record NC_138534.1, read on the forward strand.
AGCTTGTAAGCAAATGAAAGAGCCACGATTGTACTCAGGTGTGGTGCTTTCTTCTTAATGTGCTACAGGGAAAAAATGGAGGCAATGCTCCCAGTACGTTTCTGAGCACAATTCAAGTACAAGTCTCATAGAGCAAAAAAGACGGTAAGTTAGGCTCCGAGAAGCCCAAGGTTGTATAGTGGGCTTTGTGGAATTCGAACCCGCTGTGTCTTGATCTAAGCTCAACACTGCAGGCACTATATAATTTCCATGTGAGTGTTGCAGGAGGATCCAGTCGTGTGTGTGTGTGTGTGTGTGTGTGTATGTGTGTGTGTGTGTCTCAGGTCAGAGCTCTGTCTCCACCTTTGGAGAGGTAGATCTAACGCATCTTATGGCACCTTTTTCCATTCTGCCTGATGGTGTGTAGTGTCACACACAAACACAAACACACACACACACACCACTGCCAGGACTGCCTACGCCTGCTTCCATCCGTTTTCAAATGGACACACTGCAAACTCAACCTCCTCCCACGAGCTTTTATTTCTTGAATGAAATCAGTTTCTCAAGAAGTACTTTTCAGGGCCAAATATATATATATATATATGTGATAGATCTAGATTGTGCAGTGGTACCTCAGGTTACAGACGGTTCAGGTTACAAACGCTTCAGGTTACAGAGTCCACTAACCTAGAAATAGTACATCGGTTTAAGAACTTTGCTTCAGGATGAGAACAGAAATTGCACAGCCACGGCAGGAGGCCCCATTAGCTAAAGTGGTACCTCAGGTTAAGAACAGTTTCAGGTTAAGAACGGACCTCCAGAACGAATTAAGTTCTTAACCCGAGGTACCACTGTATATGGACTGTGTAGGAAAATACTCAGTCTCCATTGATTCTATAATAAAATGCTGTGCGTGTAGGCAGCCTAAATCCATGGAGGGCAGTACAGATTGCTTTAATGTGGAATGCATTTCCAAATTGGACAACTGTGCTGCCCTAAATCAGAACACTTCAGCCATCAGATATCTCCCTGCACAGCCTTCAGCCCACAACACTCACAGCAATCAGTGTATTTTGATGTGAGCAGAGGGAACCATTTTATTTCAAACCTAGACAGGCTATGCCAACATTTTTCTCTGGGGGAAGTTGTTATCTGCAATCTTTTACAAAGGAAAAGGGAAGCTGACATTTATTGTGCAGTATTTGGAGTCTTGGTAAGGACTGTCTCGGTTATATTCTTTATGTCCCGGAACACAGAGATGAGAGAGAGTCTGTATTTTATTTTATTTTATTTTATTTTATTTTATTTTATTTTATTATTTTATTTTATTTTTTATTTTATTTTATTTTATTTTATTTTATTTTATTTTATTTTATTTTATTTTATTTTATTTTATATTTTATTTTATTTTATTTTATTTTATTTTATTTTATTATTGCATTGCATTGCATTGCATTGCATTGCATTGCATTGCATTGCATTGCATTATGGGTACATAATGCTTTGTCCAAGGCTAACCCCTAATTTGAGGGTGTCATCCATGGGTAGGTAAACTAAGGCCCGGGGGCCAGATACAGCCCAATCGCCTTCTCAATCCGGCCTGTGGACAGTCTGGGAATCAGCGTGTTTTTACATGAGTAGAATGTGTGCTTTTATTTAAAATGCATCTCTGGGTTATTTGTGGGGCATAGGAGTTCGTTCTTTTTTTTCCTTTTCCTTTTTCAAAATATAGTCCGACCACCCACAAGGTCTGAGGGACAGTGGACTGGCCCCCTGCTGAAAAAGTTTGCTGACCCCTGGATCTGTTCCCCAAACATATTTATCTGGCCCTCCAAGACCCTAATCACTTTGGTGGTGGGTCAAGAAAGAAAGAAAAATGACACAATGCTGATACAGTGGTACCTCAGGTTACAGACGCTTCAGGTTACAGACTCCGCTGACCCAGAAATAGTACCTCAGGTTAAGAACCTTACCTCAGAATGAGAACAGAAATCACGCGACGGCAGCAGCGGGAGGCCCCATTAGCTAAAGTAGTACCTCAGGTTAAAAACAGTTTCAGGTTAAGAATGGACCTCCAGAACAAATTAAGGTCTTAACCCGAGGTACAGTGCCACTGTATAGGCAGAGGACAGCACCCTGATGGAGAGAGGCAGATGACTCCATCAGATTGATCACCTAATGAGCAGAGATTGAGAGCGATAACTCCCTACCTTGACTGATTTGCACAGATCAACTAAGGCTGAGGGAGGTTGCCTGCCTCTGTGTGTGTGTGTCTGTGTGTTCTGTGTGTTTGTGTGCAGGTGATTGTATGGAGTGGCCATTTGCTCTCCTACTTTTAAGGCTTGCCAGGTTCTGGGAGATGGGTCTGGAATGCTTTCTACTGACAACGTGGCAGCCAGCTGCTGCTCCAGCTCTGCCTGCTCCTCCTCTCCCATTATTGCCCAACTCTTCCCCTCATCTGCTTGTGAGCTGTGACCTCCCGCAAACCACTGTTGTAAATCTATACTGTCTTCTTCTTCTTCCTCCCTGGAAGGTTCAGGATGAGAAGGCGGTCTCCACCACTCCTCCTTGGCTATGCACAAGGTGGCCACGAAGGAGTTATGAGCACCTGATTGGCTAGTACCTGTGACATCTTGAGGTTCCTACAGTGCCCTTGTTGAACTTTGTACTGTGAAAAGTTAAAATGATAGCCCCCCAGTGGGGTCTGGGAAATTAAAATAACAGCTCACTGATCAGAGTACTGCTGCTGCCCACCACATCTACCAAATAAGACCAGCATGGGCTTTGAAGACACTAGAACACAGGACGAAAAGGAGAAATGTGCTAAGAGAAAGGCACGTTTGGCAAACCATCACCATGATCAACTCCCACCTGGAAACCCATGTTCCCACTGTGGAAGGACGTGTGGATCCAAAATTGACCTCCGCAGTCACTTATGGACCCACTGTGAAGACCATGTTCATGGAAGACAATCTTACTTGGTTACAAGTGATCACCAAAGAAGAAGACTTTCTCAATTATATAAGAACAAACATACTTCATTTTTTATTCTATGTTTAAAGGAAAAGCCAGTGATGGATATAGATAGATAGATAGATAGATAGATAGATAGATAGATAGATAGATGATAGATAGATAGATGATAGATAGATAGATAGATAGATAGATGATAGATAGATAGATAGATAGATAGATAGATAGATAGATAGATAGATAGATATAGATAGATAGATAGATAGATAGATAGATAGATAGATAGATAGATAGATAGATAGATGATAGATAGATGATAGATAGATAGATAGATAGATAGATAGATAGATAGATAGATAGATGATAGATAGATGATAGATAGATGATGATAGATAGATAGATAGATAGATAGATAGATAGATAGATAGATAGATAGATAGATGATAGATAGATAGATGATGATGATAGATAGATAGATAGATAGATAGATGATAGATAGATAGATAGATAGATAGATAGATAGATAGATAGATGATAGATAGATAGATGATGATAGATAGATAGATAGATGATAGATAGATAGATAGATAGATAGATAGATAGATAGATAGATAGATAGATAGATATAGATAGATGATGATAGATAGATATAGATAGATAGATAGATAGATGATAGATAGATAGATGATAGCAGGGTCCTACCCACTCCTACCAGCTTCAAGATATTCCTTAGATGTAGGTGAGGTTATTTCAGAAGGCCTATTCACTATATGAAAGGGTTGTGCATGGTGTGACTAAGAATTTTGATGAAAACAACTGCTTTTGTCCTTCCTGTCGGCTGCCCACTATCAGAGAGAGAGAGAATTTGTGTGTGTGTGTTTCTTGCATCTGACTGCCCCACAGTAAAGAGAATCAAGAGGAAATATTCTCTTTGAAGTCTTTGTGCTGTGTGCTTTTTTTTAAAAAAAGTCTTAAGGCAGCAGCGATGTGTTCTTCAAAGAAGACAAGCCAACTGGATATAAAAAGCACCCATGTTCTCCTATACCCACCTGTGCAGCAGACCACATGAATTTTTTACCAGCAAAGTCTAATCAAAAAGCGCTTCTAAGGAGCATCACATGGAATGGAATGTGTGTTGGGGAGGGAAGGAAATGTCTCTTGAACAGAAATTCCAGTGTATAGAAATGCCGGCTGGGTAATCTTGAAGCCATGTCCTGAATAGCATCTCTGTGCTAATTCCTCTGTCCTCAGAAAGACAAAACAGAGGACTGTAGTCAAAGATCTGGTTAGTTATTTGAAATCAATATGTGAACTTCAGCCTACTACTGCTCCTGGCCGTGTGCCACGTTCCTTCCGTCCCATTCTGCTTCCTCCTTAGCTCTCTTCAGATGCCTTTTCCCACCACCACTACCATCATGGAGAACCATGTAGAGAGGAGCATCTTGGGTCCTTTTCTTGATCCCTCTTTTGCTCTTAAAGCTGTTAGGAGATCCCCCATTCCCCTCACAGGGCTACAATTCTCAGAGTTCCCCAAGGGATTGATTGTTAAACTTATCTGGAAATTGTAGCACCCTTTAAAAAAAGTTAGTGGAGAGGAATAATAATTTTGAAACACAGGTACTTCCTTGGGGATCTGATCAAATAGAGCTGCTCTGTACGCTTTTGAAAATTTTAGCCCCTCTTTTGCATTTTTACTGTATCGCACGCTTCTTTGAGCGCATTTATGTGGAAAAGCGGGAGCCAGAGTGAAGTAATCCATAACAATTCACTTTGTATCTCTCTTGTAAATGCATATTGAGGGTGAAATGATAGATCATGAATAACTCAGATTACCTCAGGTCTGCTCACAGGGGCAAACCTTGGTTTGTTGTTGTTGTTGTTTAGTTGTTTAGTCGTGTCCGACTCTTCATGACCCCATGGACCAGAGCACGCCAGGCACTCATGTCTTCCACTGCCTCCCGCAGTTTGGTCAAACTCATGCTGGTAGCTTTGAGAACATTGTCCAACCATCTCGTCCTCTGTCGTCCCCTTCTCCTTGTGCCCTCCATCTTTCCCAACATCAGAGTCTTTTCCAGGGAGTCTTCTCTTCTCATGAGGTGGCCAAAGTATTGGAGCCTCAGCTTCACGATCTGTCCTTCCAGTGAGCACTCAGGGCTGATTTCCTTAAGAGTGGATAGGTTTGATCTTCTTGCAGTCCGTGGGACTCTCAAGAGTCTCCTCCAGCATCATAATTCAAAAGCATCAATTCTTCGGCAATCAGCCTTCTTTATGGTCCAGCTTTCACTTCCATACATCACTACTGGGAAAACCATAGCTTTAACTATAAGGATCTTAAATCTTGGTTACAGCTCCTTATTTTGGAGCCAGCTGAAGCACGAGCCTGGATCTGGATGACACACTAAACCAAACCATGGTTTCTCACAGCACTGGGGGAGGAACAGGAATGCGGAGGGAGTGGACCGCTCCCGGCACCACTATTCCAGTAGGGTGCCACACCCACAGGCAGTGCACCACACCCCCAGAACATGCGCCATGCCCTCGGATGGCAGGCCATGCCCCTGGGAGCACACACCATGCCCAATGGGGGCACCAGCCACGCCCACGCCTGCTCTCCGCCCCCGGTAGCAGAGCATGCAGCTTCACCACTGCAGTGCAGCAAAATGGTCAGGGAGGGGAACAAAGTTGTGACCATCGCCTCTCTGGAAACCCACATGCTTGTGGGTTCATGATGTGAACCATAGGTGCTAAATAAAATTTTTAACGCTTTTTCATGACAGATTGGCCACTTTGGGTGAAGCATACATAATCGTGCCACCGTTACCTCAGACAGTACTCAAATGGTTACTTATTTTTCAGTGGTTACCCCAGTGTTATACCTATGAATTAAGGCTTCTCTCACACAACAGGGAAGGGGGTTGCTTTGTTTGTTTATACAGGGAAAAGCCTCTTTGTTGTTGTTACAGCTGAGAGCTACCACCACCTTGTGTTTACCTCTTTGCTTAGCCATTTACAAATCTCTCCTTTTGCTCAAGTAGCTAATGAGCAGCCCTGCTGTGCGGAGTTGCTGAGGTTGTTAGCATATCTTCAGAAGGAATAGTGGTTACATAGCGCTAGCTGCCATTCCTACTGAATGTCAAGCTGGTCCCAGCCTGTGGAATTTCCTAAATACATTTTCTCACCAGGAGGATCCTGTCTGATCATTCCAACCCACTCATTACATTTCCTTCATCCTTTGGTGATAGAGAGGCCACAGGAAGTGAGGAATCTGTATTTTGGATGTGCATTTTAAGCTGAAAAAAGGGGGGAGTATATTTAAGTTGCTTTATATAACAGTCTCACAATACAGAATACAGTGGTACCTCAGGTTAAGTACTTAATTCATTCCAGAGATCCGTACTTAACCTGAAACTGTTCTTAACCTGAAGCACCACTTTAGCTAATGGGGCCTCCTGCTGCTGCCACGCCGCCGGAGCACGATTTCTGTTCTCATCCTGAAGCAAAGTTCTTAACCTGAAGCACTGTTTCTGGGTTAGCGGAGTGTATAACCTGAAGCGTATGTAACCTGAGATACCACTGTAGTCATTTGAGAGTTCTCTGAGGCCTAAGTGTAAAATTTAAAACATTGTACTGGGCATTGGCGTTGTGTGGAGTTGAGGTCTGTACCTTTTGAGTGAAGTTACAGTTCTCCAAAGGACCATCTTCTCTCCAGGATGTGTGTGTGTGTGTGTCTGTGTGTTTTCAAGGTCACGATTCCCAGCTCAGCATATTTCTATCCCCTGCAAGTTTCAAATTGCCAGTTGCTTGAGTGATAAATACTGTTTATATAATTGGATTAACAGCTCCTGTTTGTCATTCGCTCATCTTGCAAATGTTCTTTTTGGCAAGTAGTGCTTTACTACCTGGGACTTGATGTTACACAGGCGGGGGGGGGGGGGCAGAGTATACAAAAATACTTTGATGTGGCCTGTAGCTTCATTTGAAGCAATCAAAATGGATTCAGTTCTTCAAGAGACTGAACAAGTCCTTACCCATTCATTTTCACTTGGTAGAATTAAGATTCTGCTTGTGAATCTCCTTCATCTGTGCAGCTACCTTTCTTTCTCACGCAAGTAAGAAAGAGGTTACATTCCGTGCCTCGTCGGCACCAGTTTTCTTCCCTTCTTTGATGATATTCATTTAAAAATAAATGCAAGAATGCTGGAAATTTCAGCCGTGCAAAACTGCAACTTTCTTAGGAGCAAGTCTCTTTGAACTTAATACAGTGGTACCTTGGGTTACATACACTTCAGGTTACATACACTTCAGGTTACAGACTCCGCCAACCCAGAAATAGAACTTCATGTTAAGAACTTTGCTTCAGTATGAGAACAGAAATCTTGCTCCGGCGGTGCGGCAGCAGCAAGAGGCCCCATTAGCTAAAGTGGTGCTTCAGGTTAAGAACACTTTCAGGTTAAGTCCAGACATCCGGAAAGAATTAAGTACTTAACCTGAGGTACCACTGTAAAGCTTGCTTTTGAGGATTGGGCTGTCAAGCCACAAACGTCAAAGGGTGGCAGTAGTTTCAGAGATAACTCACACAGGGCTGGCCCAAAACATTTTGGCACCTGAGGTGAATCTCAAAATGGCACCCCTCTTCCCCAGCAGGGAAGAAGAGTTGCGTGCAGATCTATATCAGGAACAAGGGGGGAATGACTGCAGATATTGAGAGATGAGGCCCTTATTTGGGTGCCATCACCCACTGAGTTTTTCCTGGTGGTGGTCCCCATGACATGAGTAGGATATACAAGAGCTACAAAACCGATTCATTTATATTAGCTGGAAAAACATTTTGTTTATTTTCCCAGGCTACTAGAACAATGCTCTTGCATGCAGCCCTTCTGCTTCGCCACGTCTGTTTCTGATTTTGATTGATGTTGATTGCATTACTGTATAGTATTATGTTGCGAGCCACCCACAGGACTCTTTTGTGGAAAGGCAGGATGAAAATCTAAACATAAATGTAAATAAACAGAGCGGTGCCCTTGCGCGAAAGGTCCCAGATGACCCAGAAGAAGGATGGAGCAGAGAAAAATAATAGGTTTCCTTTTGAAAAGCTGTGCCTCTCATTTCAAGGCTTCAGCATCCCTTAATTTATATACTGAGAGATGTGCCTCCTATTTCCAAAGCTCTAATACAGAAGGAAGAAGCCAAGAGCAGTTGATGTCTCCTTAAATTAGGAGCAGCGTGGCATGAGATGACTCAATATTGACATAGTTCCTGCTGCCACTGTATTTTTACCAGCAGTGAGGTCTGTTCATAGTCTCGACATCATCCATATATTAATATTGTTACAAAAGGTGCCTCCCTCTCTCTCTGCTGAGCGGTAACAAGAGCCCATGGGGTTCCAGGTCCTCACCCAGGGTCTGTGTTCCTTTGGAGAACTGAGACGCGACGGAGACTGTTGTAGCTTTAAGAAATGTGGTTTATTTACCCATTTACACCTTCAGTCTGCATGGAGGGAGTCCAGATCTTACAGCATGGTAATATCAAGAGGGGCTTTCTGCCCCACAGCAGTGCAGCCATGGAGTCTCCCAGCCTGCCTTCAGCCAACCTGACCAAGATGGCTCCCAGTCTTTCCTCCTCTTCCCAGAACATCTTGCTCAAAAACTCTCTTTTCCTGTCCACACCCAATTACCCTGGGCAACCTTCCAATACCCCTGTCTCTGTTCACACCTCGGGGCAAGGAGGAAGGACAGTTCTCTTACATTGCCAATGGCTCACCTTGTCTTGTTTCTTAATGGTCCTAGCTTGGCCAAGTCATTTTACATAGGCTACTCCAGGAATTCCTCTGCAGCCTGTATTTCTCCCTTCACACCCCAAACAATCAAATCCTACCATTTATTAATTTGTAGGGTTTAGGGGAGTCCCCCCCCCCAAAATCAATAACAATATACAAGTAACATACGGCTTTGCCCTGGAAACAAATATACAGTTCTACCTCAGCAACGTTGGTCTTTAAAATGAGTTTGGGGAATCCTGAGGTTCCTTCAAAGCTTAACAGGGAGTTCCCCCAAAAGAAGGAACAGTAAGATAAGCTTACTGGAAAGACAGCTTTCAGTACAAAATCTTCCACTGCAACGTAGAGCCACAGTGGGTATTATCTGGGCTAGGATCTGATCACACAGAGTTCCAACAGGCCTTGTCAGTGCCGTGCATGTTCGCCCCCTAAAGACAAGTCCAGCCAGACAAGGATGCGATGGCAGATGTGAGGAGGAGATACCACCCTATTTTGTGGAAATATTTACAACATCTAATTAGGAGGCTGCACCGTGGGCATTGGTTCATGCAATGCGTAATGAACTTCTGGAATTCATTAGTAAGTTGGTGACGGCTTCTAGTTTAGACGCCGTTTTAAAAGGATTAGGCAAACTAATGGGGGATAAATGTATCTGCAGTTATAAGCCTTGAGAGCTGAAGGGAACATCTGTTTTCAGAATACAGATTGAGAAGAATTTTCTTAGGTCCACATTTTAAAGAGAAGCGACCTGATATAGCACCTTCCAGATTTATACATGGGCTGGAATGCAATTAGGCTTAGAATTTTGCTCTTCTGCAAATTTTGCAATACAGTTCTCAGCTAAAAGATGTACCAAAATGCACTAAAATGTGCATTTTAGGATAAAATAGATTTAGAAATGCATACACCGAAACATAAAATAGTATTTAAGTACATATTTTGTGATAAAATACATATTTAAGCATGTAAGGGTAAAGGGGACCCCTGACCATTAGGTCCAGTCGTGACCGACTCTGGGGTTGCGGCGCTCATCTCGCTTTATTGCCTGAGGGAGCCGGCATACAGCTTCTGGGTCATGTGGCCAGCAGGACTAAGCCGCTTCTGGCCAACCAGAGCAGCGCACGGAAACGCCGTTTACCTTCCCGCCGGAGTGGTACCTATTTATCTACTTGCACTGTGTGCTTTGGAACTGCTAGGTTGGCAGGAGCAGGGACCGAGCAACGGGAGCTCACCTCGTTAGGGGGATTTGAACCGCCGACCTTCTGATTGGCAAGTCCTAGGCTCTGTGGTTCAACCCACAGCACCACCCGTGTCCCTTATTTAAGCATGTAGTTAAATACAATTTCCCATATGGTCCATTCATCTGCCATTTGTTCTTAATGCAAAAATATCACCAAATGGACTTATGTGGCACAGACTGAAAACAGACTGATCTGTACATCCCAAGTTCAAAAGCCCTGTACTTCTAAAAATCACATGGGGCAAGCAGAGGAAAACCTTTGCCTTCGTATCCTTGTTACAAACTGCCCAAGATATCTGCCAGAGCACGGCTGGAAACTGAAAATGATGGACTAGATGGATTCTTGGTATGATCTTACAAAGATTATTTTATACAGTATTAGTTTTAGATATTGTATGTCCTGGTAGTTTAAAATGTTCTGTTCTGCTTCGCCTTTGGAAACAGTGTGTATTAATCTGACCTTAGGAGGACCAGAGAAATCTGCTACTCTTACAGCATTCTCTTTTGCAGATTTTCACAGAGTTAAGCACCCAGCTATGATCAACAATCTCATCCACTGCTACTACCCCACAATTTAAATTCTGCTTTTTGAGAGGTCCACAAAATCCTCATGTTGAATATCCAATTTTACATGCAAGTAAGTATTTTTCTAAAATTATATGTTCACTGAAAATCCTAAATTGACTACCGGAGAGTAAATTGTTGTCTAGTACTTTGCCTTTGCAGTGGAAGTAATTAGGATCCAGAATGTGGCACCAATGTCACAAAGAGGCACAGAAGTGCTTATCTGACAACCCAAACCTCTGTTGCTGGCAGGTTATAGTAATCTGGCTCGGATAAAGAGATCTTTGTTGAAATAATCAGCACCACCCAGGTAGGTACACATACTTGTCCCTTGGTCTTGGTGTTGATGGCCAAGAACAAAAAACCCAAAAAAAACATTTCTACTGCATCTGCGGTCATGTGTCCTCAACAAAAGTGCTTGATGGTTCTTTGTTCTGGATAAATGGAAGAATGCTTAATCCGCGAAAGTAAATAAAACCAGCCAATGATGCCAGAATTGGATCCTGTAACTTCAGTTACCTTCATGTACTGACAAAAATATTGTCTGAACTCATACAGCTGCCTATACACTATGCCTTTAGCGCGTATTCAGAGCACACCATTTTCCTCAAAGAATTCTGGGCACTATGGTTTGTTAAGGGTTGCCTGGAATTATAATTCTGTGAGGGGGAAATTTTGTCTCCCTGCTTATTTAACTTATATGCAGAATTCATCATGCGAAAGGCTGGGCTGGATGAATCCCTAGCCGGAATTAAGATTGCCGGAAGAAATATCAACAACCTCAGATATGCAGATGACACAACCTTGATGGCAGAAAGTGAGGAGGAATTAAAGAACCTTTTAATGAGGGTGAAAGAGGAGAGCGCAAAATATGGTCTGAAGCTCAACATCAAAAAAACGAAGATCATGGCCACTGGTCCCATCACCTCCTGGCAAATAGAAGGGGAAGAAATGGAGGTAGTGAGAGATTTTACTTTCTTGGGCTCAATGATCACTGCAGATGGTGACAGCAACCACGAAATTAAAAGACGCCTGCTTCTTGGGAGAAGGGCAATGACAGGCCTAGACAGCATCTTGAGAAGTAGAGACATCACCTTGCCAACAAAGGTTCGTATAGTTAAAGCTATGGTTTTCCCAGTAGTGATGTATGGAAGTGAGAGCTGGACTATAAAGAAGGCTGATCGCCGAAGAATTGATGCCTTTGAATTATGGTGCTGGAGGAGACTCTTGAGAGTCCCATGGACTGCAAGAAGATCAAACCTCTCCATACTGAAGGAAATCAACCCTGAGTGCTCACTGGAAGGACAGATTGTGAAGCTGAGGCTCCAGTACTTTGGCCACCTCATGAGAAGAGAAGACTCCCTGGAGAAGACCCTGATGTTGGGAAAGATGGAGGGCACAAGGAGAAGGGGGCGACAGAGGACGAGATGGTTGGATAGTGTTTTCGAGGCTACCAGCATGAGTTTGACCAAACTGCGGGAGGCAGTAGAGGACAGAGGTGCCTGGCGTTCTCTGGTCCATGGGGTCACGAAGAGTCGGACACGACTAAACGACTAAACAACAACAACAACAACGAGGGGGAAATTGCAGTGGCCAGAATTCTTTGAGGGGGAAAATGTGCTTCTAATGCGCTTTAAAAGTAAACTGTGCACACATCCTAAGTAACCATTTATTCAACAGGCCTACTGTGTAATGATTACTAGTCGAGAAGGTAGGATTCCTCTCTTTGCCAGAACACAGGAGGAAATCCAGCAGCCTCTGTAGTAACTTGGATACAGCCCAAGGCCAGTCTTTCCCAACCTAGTTGTGATGGCCTGGGATTTGAGCTGAACCTGAGGAATCCCAGCCTGCACAGGAGTCCCCGCCTCCAGAACCAGCTGAGCCGGGGTTGGAACCTGAGCCTGAAGGGTCCTCACCTGTGCTGGATCCTCAGGTGCAGGCATCAGCTGAAGCTGCTCTGACCCCTGAGGTGATGGAGGACCCATTGCCTGCAGGTGCTCCACTCTCAGCCCCATCAGAGGAAGCTGAGGTTGCCTCTGGGTCCGGTAACCCTCCAGCCTCTCCTGAGCTGCAGAGGCTCAGGGCAGAGAGGCGGAGGGAACTAAGTTCCCGCAGGAGGAGTGCTCGCCTCCAGGCCAGGAGAGGCGAGGCACCTGTGGACCGGGGCCGCCCTATGCCTGGGGGCAGATAAAGGCAGGCAGCCACAGTCCCAGGTTACGGGAGCAACATTGTTGGTAACCTGTTCTGGCCAGCACCCTGTCCTGCTCCTCTGCCAATGTTCCTGACCTCACCCGACTCCCTGCCTTGGAACCCCTCTTCAGCCTTGATGGATGGCCTCCATACCCCACCCTTGACCTCGGACTGGACTCAGCCCTCGCCGCACGGTAACCCCCCCGGGACCAGCACACTAGTGATCTCCAGATATTTTAGACTAAAACTCCTATCGGCCCCACTAAGCACAGCCATGCTGCTTGGGGCTGATGAGACGTGTTGTCCAAAACATCTGGTGGCAGAATGTGATGGCCTGGGAATCCGATTCAGAGGCTGAACCGGAGGAATCCCAGCCTGAACAGGAGTCCCCGCCTCTAGGGCCGGCTGAACTAGGGCAGGGCCTTGATTCTGAAGTGCCTGCACCTGTGCCGGATCCTCAGGAGCAGGCACCAGGTGAATCCACTCTGGCTCCAGAGGTGGTTGAGGACTCAGTGCCTACAGTGAGTCTCCCCCTGGGCCCAGTAACCCTTCAGCCTCTCCTGAACTGCAGAGGCTCAGGGCAGAGAGGTGAAGGGAAGTGGTTTCTCCCAGGAGGAGTGCTCGCCTTAAGGCCAGGAGAGGCGGGTCTCTTGGGGACCGGGGCCGCCCCTGGCCTCAGAGAAAATAAAGGCCAGTCAGCCCGGTCCCAGGTTGCAGGAGCAACGTCGTTGAAGAGCTGTTTTGGCCAGCATCCAGTCCTGTTCCCCCAGAGTTCCTGTCCCCGCCCGGCTTCCTGCTTCGGACCTCGCCCCGCTCCTTGTGAACTGTTTCCAGGCTAGTGACCCAGGACCGGACTTTGACTATGCCAACGGTAACCTTCCCCCCGGGACCAGCACACAGAAACTCCAGCTCCTGGGGGTCAAGCCCAATATTTTTGGGGTGGGGTCTGAGTCCCCAATGCCCCAAAAGCTCAGAGGCGAAGCACGGAGCCAAACATGGCGCAGCTCCAGTTGCCGGCTCCTTCGGCTCCTCCTGCTGCCGCAGAGGGAAGGAGGGTCAAACCAGCCTCCCACCTGTGGTGAAGCCAGGAGGAGATGGAAGAGGAGCTGCCATTGAAGGAGATGGAAGAGGAGCTGCCAGCCATTGAAGCCATGCTTGGCTCCATCCCCAGCTCCTCCCAACATCCTGACATCATGCGCGTGATGTCACACACACCCATCGCCCTTGCAAGCTGGCGCCTCTGTCTGGTGGGCACCAGGTTGCGTGTGATGGCCTGGGACTCGGAACCAGAGGAGTCTCAGTCCGCACCAGATCCTCTGCCTCAGGCGGCATCTGAACCAAGTCTGGGGCCTGATTCTGAAGAGTCCCAGTCTGCACAGATTCCCCTGCAACAAGCACCAGCTGGGCCGAGTCAGGGGCCGGAGCCTGCCCTGGCTCCAGATGTAGGGATTACCTCGTTGCCTTTGGCTGGGCAATCACTTAAAGCTGCTCCACTACCAGTTGTGTCAGGAGAAGCTGAGGTGGCCTCTAGGTCTAGTAACCCACCGACATCTCCTGAGCTGCAGAGGCTTAGGTCTGAGAGAAGGAGAGACCTGAGTACGTACTCGCAGGAGGAGTGCTCTCCTTCGGGCGAGACAGGGAGGTGAGTCACCAGGGGATCAGGACCGGGGGCTGTCGGACCCTGCTCCAGGTTGCAGGAGCAACATTGCTGTTTGCTAGAACCTGCCTGTGACCCTGTGCCTGACCTAGCCTGGTTTCCTGCCTTGTGACCTGCCTTGGCTCTGTCGGATTGACACCTCGCAGAATCCTTGGATTCGGGACCGGACTTGGACCGCATCGCTCGTGTTTACCCCGGGGCCCAGCACACTGAGGAAAGTTAATCTAGATTGTGAAGCCATGGGGTGCCCCATCCCAGACAAGACACTGTAATAAGACAATCTGATGTTTACCTGGAAGGAAGTCCTACTGAACTCAATGCAGCTTCTTGCCTCCCCTGCAAGAAAATGGCACAAGACCGCAACATTAATTTCTTCAATATGATTAAATATTAAATGGTACGTAATGAAATGTTGTGCTAAATTCTGTTAGAGGACTCTGGAATCTTGGTTTCTAAACCACAACGATTAAAAAATAGTATCAAACTTGTCCATTGCTCCAAGTCACTAGCAACAAATTTAAAACACACATGTAAGTAAAAATACATTACAACCTAAGCACATTTACACAGAGCATCACACACACCCAATAGCGGCAGCAGAAAGCAGCCAGTTGCCATTGTCGCTGAGCACTAGACAAAAGCAGCATTGTCCCCTCATTTTTGAAGACGTATTTTATCCTAGGCAACAGTCCCGTGCCATTCTGTTTGTGGGCTTTTTGCCAGCTGCGATCAGGAATGCTGTCTGAAGCTAATGACAATAATTGGGATTTGCAAAATGGCCAGTTCTTTTCCAAAAGGGAAAACGCGGCACAAAAAGGCTCATCTGTTTATGATAAAGCCCTCCAGGCCCTTCCAAGTTAACACACGAAGACAAGAGTTTTTATATGACACAGCTCTATTTGGGGGAGACTCAGTGACTTAATGGGGGGGGGAAAACTTTCCCTTTTCATGCTCCTTTGCTCCATCCTTTGGAGGCCGGCCTTCTAACAAAGCCCTCCTATTGTGAGAGGCATGCTGGCGCAGCTGCAGGTGTCCTGGTAGCGACACAGGACAAAGCCCATTTGTTAATCAGCCTTGTCACAAGGCCCGTGGTCCCCTTCTCCAGGCATCGCCACAGCCTTCAAAAGCAAAATCTACACATTCGGTCAAAAGACCTATTCTCCAAGGATTTCTTAGCGAGTACTGTCCCTGGGGTATGTGTATGTAAAAGCAGGGGTCTGTCTTTGCCCCAGTGCCCAGATCTGGCTCCTGGTCAGCTTGGCGATTCTTTGAAAGAATCTGTGTGGAGACTGTTGAGGCATTAAGAAGAAGGGGGACGGCTTCCTTTTAGCCCCTTTCAAGATAAAGAAACCACCATCAAAACTCTTTGGAAAGTAAAATTGTTAAAGGGCCATGTCCCTAGAATGGATGGGTTACACCAAGTTGACGTTATTCATTCAGTAATACTATATTTATTTTATATTCATTCAGTAATACTCAGTAATGTTATATATTCAGTAATAGTAACATTATAAAAAGTGTCATTTTTGTGCATGTGCGCACACACTTAATTGTAGGTTGCTTCAAGACTTTTGGGTAACGTTCGGCTAACAAGTCAAATACAGTGGTATCTTGGGTTAAGAACATAATTCATTCTGGAGGTCTGTTCTTAACCTGAAATTGTTCTTAACCTGAGGTACCGCTTTAGCTAATGGGGCCTCCCGCTGCCACTGCGCCACCACTGCCCGATTTCTGTTCTCATTCTGAAGCAAAGTTCTTAACCCGAGGTACTATTTCTGGGTTAGCGGAGTCTGTAACCTGAAGCGTCTGTAACCCGAAGCGTCTGTAACCCGAGGTACCACTGTAAATAACAACAGCAAACAACACCTTGCATTTTCTCTAACAAAATCAATGTGGCATACATGCCCCACTTTTATCTTCAGAATAAAATAGTCTTAGCGCCCATCTGAGTTCCGGCTGGGAAAAAGACCCTGGTCTTGTGTAATCTCAGGTTTGTTCATTATCTTATCAATATTTGTATTATTGTCAGCACTGGTTAGTCACTTGTCACTGTAACCATTTTGGAAGCTTCCTTATACCGAGTCAGATTATTGGTCTATCTAACTCAGTGCCTTCTACATTGACTGGCAGCTGGTCTTCAGAGTTTCAGGCAGGAACTCTTTCCTATGTGGAGAACCTGGGACCTTCGGTTGTTTTTTCCTAAATGATTTTTTATTACGTTTTACAATTTTATGATCCTTACAATGACATTATCTCAAAGAAAAAGGAAAAATACAATTCTCATACTCTCCCCCCATGACTTCCCTCAACTTCCTCTTCTGGTCCTTTACCTATTAATTTCTCCTGCTTATTTTATTAGGGACACGGGTGGTGCTGTGGGTTAAACCACAGAGCCTAGGACTTGCCAATCAGAAGGTCGGTGGTTCGAATCCCCGCAACGGGGTGAACTCCTATTGCTCAGTGCCAGCTCCTGCCAATCTAGCAGTTCAAAAGCACATCAAAGTGCAAGTAGATAAATAGGTACCACTCCAGCGGGAAGGTAAATGGTGTTTCCGTGTGCTGCTCTTGTTTGCCAGAAGCTGCCTAGTCATGCTGGCCACATGACCCGGAAGCTGTACGCGGGCTCCCTTGGCCAATAAAGCGAGATGAGTGCCGCAACCCCAGAGTCGGCCACGACTGGACTTAATGGTCAGGGGTCCCTTTACCTTTACCTTTATTACATTGTTTAGTTCACTTCGTTACAATGTTTCTGTAAGTACAATATAAATGGTTCCCAGTCTTTTTTGAATTCTCTATTGTCTTTGTCTCTAAGTTTCCCCAGTTAGCTTCACCATTTCCGCATAGTCCATCAGTTTTTCTTGCTATTCTTCTTTAGTTGGTATCTTGTCGTCTTTCCATTTTGGAGCAAGTAATATCCTGGGACCTTCTGCATGCAACTCAAATGCTCTGTCACTGAGCTGTGACCTTTCCTCGGTTTTGGCAAGTGGTATGTCATGTAAGTAGTAATGTCTTATCTTATTCCTTACCACCCAAAGACATCCTAGCTATTTGCTTTCTGCCAGTCCCAAGAATACACGTGTACCCGTTTCCACTGACGGTCCCATGCTGAAAGGTGTAGGCAAAGGACCCCTGACAGTTAAGTCCAGTTGCAGACGACTCTGGGGTTGCGGCGCTCATCTTGCTTTACAGGCCTAGGGAGCCGGTGTTTGTCCGCAGAGTTTTTCCAGGTCATGTGGCCATCATGACTAAGCTGCTTCTGGCGAACCAGAGCAGTGCACGGGAACGCTGTTTACCTTCCCACCGGAGCAGTACCTATTTATCTACTTGCACTTTTAGGTGCTTTCAAATTGCTAGGTTGGCAGGAGCTGGGACTGAGCAATGGGAGCTCACCCCGTCGTGGGGATTCGAACCACCAACCTTCTGATCGGCAAGCCCAAGAGGCTCTGTGGTTTAGACCACAGCACCACCCGCGTCCCTGTCCCATGCTGAAGGCCTGCCCAAATTCCAGCAACCCAGAATTCCAACAATCCCTTTTATTGTCACAATAATCCTGTGAGGTACCTGTGAGGCTGACCAAGATCACCCAGTGAACTCCAATGACTGGGTAGCGGCTTGGACTCAAAAACAAGTTCAACACGCTTATTAAACCCCACCGCTTCTGATTGATGGCTTAGTGAACTGAGGGTTAGGCGGAGGACAAGGGGTGTTTGTGAAGCTCAGCTTTCCCTCAGAATTTGCAATTGTTTAGCAAGCTTTTGGTTCCTATTTTTTTATATATATAAAAATCTCTGCAGGTCGCTTTGAGACACTTGTTAAAAGCAATGAGTAATATCTTAAGAACAACATACACCAAGAAGGACATAAAATCCATTTGTTATTCATATTAATAGTATAAGTCACGAAAGTACTTCAGCAACAACAACGCTGGGATTCAATCCATACAATTTATTTTGCCCTGTCTTGATAAAGGGTTCCATGGAGATGAGCTATTTAATATTCATAAAGCTTTCTGCACACAGATGTTAAAGAAAGGCTGGAGTGATTAATTGATTGGCCACTGTTGAGCTAGCGTGTAACTGGAGAATTACCTTTGTTGGAGTAGATTCAGAAGCCATTGGAAGGTTTTGTCAGGAATCTACTAAATAAAAGATTCCCATGTCTTAATGACACAGTAGTGTTATTGTGGCCAGTGGTTCAACAATTTCTCTGGAGAACTAAAAAAGGCACAAATGCAAGATGTGATATTTCTGTTTCAGCATCCTTTTAGTGAGAGAGATGGGGAAGATTTGCCGTCGTTGTTACACCATCATAGCGGCAGCCACAAAAGCCAAATACAGTGGTACCTCAGGTTAAGTACTTAATTTGTTCCGGAGGTCCGTTCTTAACCTGAAACTGTTCTTAACCTGAAGCACCACTTTAGCTGCCGCCGCACCGCCGGAGCACGATTTCTGTTCTCATCCTGAAGCAAAGTTCTTAACCTGAAGCACTATTTCTGGGTTAGCAGAGTCTGTAACCTGAAGCATCTGTAACCTGAAGCGTATGTAATCCGAGGTACTACTGGAATAAAGGGTGGTGTGGAGTGGTGGGCATTAAAGAGACTTCAAATATTGATTCTTGAAGTTAGTGGGGCTTAATTGTCATGGCTTCACCCAGAGTGCCAGGGGAATGGTAGCTTTGTTAAGAGGCAGAGAACTCTGCCAGAGGTCCCAGCTCCTACACAACAAATAAACAGGTTGGAACCACTTGACACTCTTGGCTCACTCCCAAAAAATTTCCGGGAATTGTAACTGTGTCATGATGATACATATCCCTAAAACACTGTTTCCCAAAGTTTCGAGAGCTGAGTCACATTCTTTTTCTTTTCCTTGAGTGAAATTGAAGGCACACTTCGTTCCTACTCCCCCAAAGGCTTTACATTTTTAGAGTGTGCAAAATAATAATAATAATAATAATAATAATAATAATAATAATAATAATAATAATAATTTATTTGTATCCTGCCCTCCCCGGCCAAAGCTGGGCTCAGAGAGGCTAACAACAAGTTAAAAAAAGCACAGCGTACATAAAATCACACAATCAATTAATTTAAATACATTCTAAAATCAATTCAGAATCAAATTAATGGCAACCATTGAGTTACAGTTCTGTGAGGATTGCAGAAGGGGGGGGGTCAGACTGTGCCTTGGCCAAAGGCCTGGTGGAACAACTCCATCTTGCAGGCCCTGTGGAAAGATGTCAAGTCCCGCAGGGCCCTGGTCTCCTGTGACAGTGCATTCCACCAGATCGGGGCCATGGCCAAAAAAGTCCTGGCTCTGGTTGAGGCCAGCCTAACCTCCCTGTAGCCCAGGATCTCCAAGATGTTTTTATTTGAAGACCGTAAGGACCTCCATGGGACATACCAGGAAAGGTGGTCCCATAGGTACGAGCGTCCTAGACCGTTTAAGGCTTTAAAGGTTAAAACCAGCACCTTAAACCTGATCCTGTACTCCACCGGGAGCCAGTGCAGCTGGTATAGCACTGAGTGAATGTGATCCCGTGGCAAGGACCCCGTAAGGAGTCTCGCCGCTGCATTCTGCACCCGCTGGAGTTTCTGGGTCAGTCTCAAGGGCAGTCCCACGTAGAGTGAGTTACAATAATCAAGCTTGGAGGTGACCATCGCGTGGACCACAGTGGCTTGGTCAGGGTGAGAGACGTAAGGAACCAACTGCTTAGCTTGGCGGAGATGAAAAAATGCCGCCTTTGTTATAGCTGCAACCTGTGCCTCCACAGAAAGGGAGGTGTCAAAGATTACACCCAAACTCGTAACGGACAGCGCTGGCACTAATTGCGCCCCCGCAAGAGATGGGAGTTGGCCCATTTTGTGCAATTCCCCCTAACTAGAAGGAAGGAAGCTCACAGAAGTGATTCATGCATCATCTCAAAGGGAGACACCTTGGAGGGCAGGTAATTCTGCTACACCTCTGTATCAGGAATGAGGCAAGCTCAGATCAGCGAATGCAAAGAAACAGGGGGCTGCCTTCTCTAAGGGTAGGTACTGTGAGCTCACAGAGCTTTTAATTACTTCATTAACCGACTTTATTTGTAATGGTGCACTAGCAGTTCCTAGAAGAAGGCATGGATGAATCGGTTCATTTCGGTTTCTCAATTTTCCCGTCTTAAATTCAGTTCTCCATCTTTCTGCAGCACTTAAAAAGAAAATGTCATGAAAATTCACCAGCAATTTATTGCAACTTTCTGCTAACATGTTGTATGCAGTTTGGGCTCCCATGCAGATTTTTGCAAGCTCTTCTCTCTAATACAATTTTTTTATGTTATTTGAACTAATGTATGCATTTTAATGCACAATTCCCCCTAAGACAAATTTCCCCTGTGTACACATTGGTTGAAGAAGTGCAACACAACATTCAGAGAAGCGTGAATTTCATAGGATAGCTGTGTTCCATTCGCGTATTGGTTTGATGAGTACAAAATAGGTAGTCTTTAAAATACAAACAAAATCAAATCCCTCCCCCATCTCCACCCAGGAGTACTTGGTTTGAAGCAAAGCCTGTTGAACTCACTCAAAACTCATTTAAATCTGTAGTCTGAAGAGGCAGCTGGCAGCTACATTCACATTTACTTCCCCCCCCCATCTTGTTCTTTCATCTTACTCATTTGCAATTGCTTCCAAAATTTGTCCTTCCAGATAACAAAGTAAAAAAACAAGGTATTCTGTTCTCTGATCCCATGGGGTTGTTGCGTCTCCCTGAAAAACGGCATATGAATCAGAAAATTTTATTTTTAGGTTTTGCTAAAACAAGCAGACTCTCTCCTCTTGCTGCTGCTGACGTGCCCCTTTCCTTCCTGCTAAATTTCTAGGGAAATACTGGGTGAGTACATACATACAATGACATTGATTTCTAGCTGTGAAAACTACAGTACTGCCTGTTTTCAAGGATAACTAATGAAGGATACTGCTCCAAAGGGAGAAGGTATGGGTTTATACCTAGGCAGCATCTTAAAAAGCAGAAACATCGCCTTGCCAACAAAGGTCCGTATAGTTAAAGCCATGGTTTTCCCAGTAGTGATGTATGGAAGTGAGAGCTGGACCATAAAGAAGGCTGATCGCCGAAGAATCAATGCTTTTGAGTTATGGTGCTGGAGGAGACTCTTGAGAGTCCCATGGACTGCAAGAAGATCAAACCTATCCATTCTGAAGGAAATCAGCCCTGAGTGCTCACTGGAAGGACAGATCCTGAAGCTGAGGCTCCAATACTTTGGCCACTTCATGAGAAGAGAAGACTCCCTGGAAAAGACCCTGATGTTGGGGAAGATGGAGGGCACAAGGAGAAGGGGACGGCAGAGGATGAGGTGGTTGGACAGTGTTCTCAAAGCTACAAACATGAGTTTGAGCAAACTGTGGGAGGCAGTGGAAGACAGGAGTGCCTGGCGTGCTCTGGTCCATGGGGTCACGAAGAGGCGGACACGACTAAATGACTAAACAACAACGGTTTATTGGGTGTTCATAGTTACAGCTGCTATTGAAATTTTAAATAATAATGACAAAACATTGATTTCCTTGCAACTACATGTTTTCATATAAGGCTGCAAAGATTCCTCGATTTAATAAAGTGCTATCTTTGCATCAGTGGTGTAAAAAAAAAAAAAGGTGGGGGGGCTCTTGAAAGAAATGCTAGGTCCCTCCAGCTGTTGTAGGACTACAACTCCCATCATCCCTAGCTAACAGGACCAGTGGTCAGGGATGATGAGAGTTGTAATACAACAACATCTGGAGACCCAAGTTTGAGAAACACTGTGTGCATTGGTGGAGGTAGACAATTTGGAGGGAGAGTTCACAAAGGGATGCTGAAAAAACCAACATGCTAGGTTGTCATTGACAACTTTGGATTCAAATGGTGTTTGGGTCAGCTGTTTGTGTGCTTTTGTATTTTATGATTTGATTTCCCATGGAGAATGGGGAGGAAGGCAGGGCTTTGTGTCATATCTTGGATATACCAGCAGGAACGGTGGGTGTCAAGTGTGAGAGAAGAACAGCATCCATTTTGTGCCGATACTGCCCTGCCGTTTTGCAGTCTTTGCCCTTGAGCAAGTCGTTTTCAGAGCACTGAATTTTTATGGGGGTGAAATGGCTGTTGCTATGGGCCGCCTTATGGGACATGGGTGGCCCTGTTGGTTAAACCACAGAGCCTAGGACTTGCTGATCAGAAGGTTGGCGGTTCAAATCCTGTTGCTCGATCCCTGCTCCTGCCAACCTAGCAGTTCAAAAGCACGTCAAAGTGCAAGTAGATAAATAGGTACCGCTCTGGTGGGAAGGTAAATGGCATTTCCGTGCGCTGCTCTGGTTCGACAGAAACGGCTTAGTGATGCTGGCCACATGACCCGGAAGCTGTCTGCGGACAAACGCCAGCTCCTTCGGCCTATAGAGCGAGATGAGTGCCACAACCCCAGAGTCGGTCACGAATGGACCGCCTTTATGGGCCGCCTACAAAGCCAGTGCCCCAGAAATGGCAATGAGAAATTGGCCAGGAGGGCAGAGACAGATTTCATATTACCGCCTGCAGGGCAGCCATCCAACCAGGAACAACAGGGGCTCGAGGCTAGGAGTCACTAGCTGTTGCCCAGGCAAGGGAAGCGAAGACACCTCAGCACCAGCCTGAGCACTAGGCCTTGCTGCCTCCAGTGACAGTAGCAGCAGATGAGCAGAGTTCATGCCTCTGCCCTACAACGCGTACAGTAGAGAGGCAGAACAGAAAATGGCTAAGTGGTCCATTTCTGCTTCTTTGCCAAAGCTGTCTCACCCACCTGCCCTCTGCTCCTTCCCTGTGAGGAATGTTTTTCCTGAGTCACCACTTTTTCAGGAAGGAACAGGTGTGCTGTCCCCCCCCCCTTGCCAATTCCCCACTTCCTCCTCCTTTCCTGGGATGCAGATATGAATAACTATTTTTAAAAAAGCAAAGGGCATGTTAAAGATTCCACTGCCGCCTGGAGAAAACCTCTCCCTGGGCGATTACTGATTTTCAAAAGCCACTTCAGTCAAAGGGAGAAAGCCAGAAAACCGTAAAGTAGCAATGACAGAAGGAAGCCCTTAGATTTGTGTATAAAGTTAAAGGGACCCCTGACCATTAGGTCCCGTCGTGGCCGACTCTGGGGTTGCGGCGCTCATCTCGCTTTATTGGCCGAGGGAGCCAGCGTACAGCTTCCAGATCATGTGGCCAGCATGACAAAGCCGCTTCTGGCGAACCAGAGCAGCACACAGAAACGCCGTTTACCTTCCCGCCAGAGTGGTACCTATTTATCTACTTGCACTTTGACGTGCTTTCGAACTGCTAGGTTGGCAGGAGCAGGGACCGAGCAGTGGGAGCTCACCCCGTCGTGGGGATTCAAACCGCCGACCTTCTGATCAGCAAGTCCTAGGCTCTGTGGTTTAACCCACAGCGCCACCCCCCATCCCTCAGATTTGTGTACTTAGCAGTACCAGTGAAGGCAGGTATCTTCCCCGTTTCTGAACTGGAGGACAGTATTCAGAAAGGGAAAACCACTGAGCATAGGAGCCAATTCAATGCCCCAATCTAGATTAAGGATGCTACAATTTTCTTGAAATTACAAGAAAGGAGATCTGGACTTAACATCAGGAAGAACTGTTCCACAACAGTGGAACTGTTTCTCTCAGGTGGTTGGGGCCTCTCCTTCCTTGTCTGTCAAAGATGCTTTTGCTGACATTCCTGCATTGCAGGGGATTGGACTGAATGACCCTGAGGGTCCCTTTCAACTCAACTCAAATTCTATTATTCTATTATTTTAAAGAAAAGGAGATGTCTCCTTTGGTGCTGAGATCTCCTCACAGTGCTATTTAAGAGTTGCTGGGAGAAGGAAACCCTTGTGCTCTGTTGCTTGCAAACCGAGCAAGGAGGAAACAGAGGGGGAAGTGCTCAAGAGGGGGAAATGGGAAAGGAGGGTGCAGAGGAGGATGAGTTATGGGGTTACAGGGTGCGCTGGGGAATGGGATCTAAAAAGGGGGTGCAGAGAGAAAAGGGGGAAAGGGAAAAGAGGGGCTGCAGAAAGTGTGTGTGGTGGAGAAAATGAATGATAGTGGGGGGTGTTGTACCTTGCTGTGGAGCACCTGCGGGGTGAAACTTAAGGAAAAGCGAATTGGGTGCGAAGAGAGGTCGGGAAGCACCTGTGGCGATGCTGAGAAAGGAGAGGAGGGGATTAACCGAGACCCTGGCAGGGGGGAAAAAAAAGGAAAGGCTCCGATGGCAACAGAAATGCAGCGAGGCGCCTCCGTCCGAGTTCCTGAAATGCAAAGGCGGCCCTCGGCATGTATATCATTGCATGCAAAAATCTCTCCCTGCTCCGGGCAGCGGGATGTTTGGGGAGGGGGGAGGGAGGCGGGCTGCGAGAGGAGGGGCGATTTTGCGGCAGGAAGAGGAGCTGCCGCTGCTCCCTGCAGCCGGGAAATCCTCCTTCGCTTGCACACAAAACACACACACAGCCTCGGCTTTGCCCGGGCGGCGATCCTTGCTCAGCCGGTGGAGAAGGGAGGTCCCCCTTTGGCACGCTAGGAAGGCTTGGTTTGATGGCGCTGCAGCCGGGAGCCTGGGAGGTAAGAGTTCCCTTCCTCGCCGCCATCCTCCTCCTCCTCCTCGCCTCTTCCATTCATTGCTGGGTTTGCAGCCCCAGCAGCTGCGGGGTCCGGGTTGCGGCGCCGCAAAAGGGCGAAGCGGAGTTTCCTCTGCGCCGCTGCTCCCCAAAGTGACGTTTGTTCATTGATTCGAAAGCAGGTAGGCGCGCGCGCTTCCTTTTGCGCCGCGTGAGAGCTTGCAGCGCGAGAAACTTTCCCCTGCAACCTGGGGTGTGTGTGTGTGTTTGTGTGTTGTGTGTGTGTGATCGGCCTCGGGGGGGGGGGGGCGCTCCCATCCGAGGCCGAGAGAGCTCATGGGAAGCGGGGACTCGCTTCGCCCAGCAGAAAAGGCCATGCGCCCCTCGCTTCCTTGCGCCCGGACGCGCCGCTTTCCTGGAAGAGTCTGGCAAGACTTCGAGGTTTTCTCTCTCCGTGCATTTGGCGTGGGTGCTTTGCTCCGCGACGCTTATACACACGTGTTGCGTGTTCCCCACCCCCGCAGCTGTTTCACTCTCTTCCGAGGTTCACGTGGCGAGCGCCGAAGCACAGTAAGCAAGGTAGCCTTTTGTTAAAGGCTTCCAGGGGGTTGCATTGAACTGAATGCAGTGCGGTGCATTTCGTGAAACGTGCCCGGCAGAGCAGATGGTTGGCCGAAAGAAGTCGCCGGGCATTTCTTGCCAGTAAGTTCCCTGCAACGTTACAAGGTTGGCGTGGTTCGGCTGTTCCGGGGCGAGGTTTTCCTTGGGTGAGCGGGGCGAATGTATCTACTCCGAAGCACATGGCTTGCTAAAAAGCAAAGGGGGAAAAAAAGCTCTAGTAGCGCTGCCCAGACGTCTGACTGGACCTTGATCTTGCCAATATCCTGTGCTTTAAAAACCAGATTCCTCATAAGCTGTATAAAAGACGAGAGAGGGTTTTACGGAAAAGCTGTGAAAGTCCAGACTGTAATTAGATATGGTGCAATAACCATATTCCACATTTCTTTCAACTTGGCAGTGTTCCTGATCCTTTCCCATCTGCCTGTTGCAGGATTGCAGAATATACAAGTGTTATTTGGTGTTTTTAGACTGCAACCCCACTCTCAGTGCCCTGGAAGGAAGTCCCATTGAACTCAATGGGTTTTATTTCTGGGTGTACATGTTACTGGATCACAGTTCCCTTTTGAAGTTGCCAATTTCCTTGACTCTTCAGCTACTGCTGCTTGTCAGCCTAACATTTTACAACTGCGAGTACAAACATTGTTAGTGTTTATTAATTACCAAAGAACCGTTTTATTAAAGTTTTGTCAAGCCTTTACTAAGTGTGCCCCCCAGAAAGGCAAATAGAGCCCACCGTGCATGGATTTCCTGTAGGGGCATGATACACCTGTTATTGCTACCTGTCTGAGACTGCAATAAGGGAGAGGAGGGTCAAATACTTGACAGGCCACAGGGCACGCCTTGCGGGCTGCATTTAGGCTGGGGAATCACAAGCTGCAAATCTGGTGTTATTGATCTTATACAGAGGACTCAGCTATACAGCTGCAAATGAAACGTTTTAAGTGTGTTGTAAAGTGCATTATACAAATGCGACACTAGATGGCGCTGGTGAGGTATGAGAAATTCAATATATTTTTCAAAACTTTTTTTTTTTTAAAAAAAGCATTTTCACAACGTTTTTTTATATGTGTGTAGATTACAATAGAGTGTTTTGAAGTCAGTGTAGTGATCCCAGGGAATACCCTCCCCCCCCCCCCCGGCCGTGATTGTGATCAGTGGGCATGATCCAACTGAAGCTTAAGTACACTTGGATTCCATTGATTCCATATCATGGAATCATAGGGTTGGAAGGAACCCTAAAGATTGTCTCGTCCAACCCCCTGCGATGCAGGAATATACAGCTGTCCCAAATGGGAGTTGAACCTGCAACCTTGGCGTTATCAGTACCATGCTCTTACCAACTGAGCTAAAGATGCCGGAAGATACAGAAAGTTCAGCAGGTTCTTAAATCCCCCATGAATATTTGCTTAAGATGGATTTTACCCCAATGTGTTAGGATTCAGATGATACCTGGATAATTGACTGTAGCTTGCTTCTGGACTTTAGACGGCAATCCTCACTGAACACAGGGGGGCTTATTTCTGAATAAGACATACAAAGAACTGCACTGCTAATTTCCTACATTGTGGAACTGGTCCAGATAAAGTTGGTCCTGCTTCAGCCTCTTTGAAATCAGTGGGACTTAGTTGATTTCAGTGGGACATAACTGCAGCTATTACTTGCAGTGATAAATAATAATTTAAATGTTTCTGCAGGCACAGGGCCTTCTCAGTAGTGGCACCTGCCCTGTAGAACACCTTCCCACCAGATGTCAAAGAGAAAAACAACTACCAGACTTTTAGAAGACATCTGAAGGCAGCCCTGTTTGGGGAAGCTTTTAATGTCTGATGGACTATTGTATTTTAATACCTCACCATGGACGAGAAAACACGAGGAGCATCCTTTAGGAAGTTTTCCTGTACTGGGCCCATTGAAATCTATGGAGTTGCACAAGAGTAACCACGAACATCTGTGCAGCTGTCATTGATTTCAATGGGTCTTGTTCAAAAAAACTTCTGGGGGAATTGTGCTCACACTAATATAGTGCCAAACCTGTGGTATTGACTGATCATTTGCTTTGCAAAACTTCATTCATTTTCATGCCAACTTTTCAATAGTTGAATAATAGCTATTAATAAATATATGTTTTGTAGGTGGCTTAGAATAGATTCTCAGTTTGGATGATTTCTGCCCGAGGAAAGCTTTAATGAAACTGAAGAAACAAAAATGTAACTTGCATCTCCCTTGCATATTACCCATTGTATGAGCCATATTTTAAAGCTCAGCATAAATTTACATTTAAAGCATGGATTTGATTATATCCCCAGCTCCAAAATAGCCTGATTATGCAGATTTGGCACAAAGATGATGCCAGTTAAAATGTAAGTCGGCCAGGAAAAGTTACATTAACACTGATAGGGGCAGGGAGCAATCAGTATCTGAGCTGTCAGTATAGAAAATCAGTGTATATATTTTTACTGGGCCTGCAAGAGTGATTCATCGCTGATGGGATTAGGAATGATACCAAAAGTTAAAATTGTAATGAAATGGTACTTTGAACAGGGTGGCTACTACAGAAGTGATACAATAGTGAATGTTGCATAGAAGGCTGAAGTGCTGAGTAGTTATTTGCCGCCATAGTTTTTTATTTATTTTTATTGATTTTAACATATAAATTATAAAATGTACCACAAAACTTATCACTTATACAATCTTTTTAGACTTCCATCAGCACCTCTGATGATCCACCGTTTTAACCACTTCTTATGCATTTCTTAACTTTATATTGCCTTTACATCTCTTAACAAATCATCCTTCTCCTCCTCCAATTTTGCAATACTTCCAAAAATGCTCCTCACAAAACTTCTTGCAAACCTACAAACATCGTCTGATCTTCGCAAATACTTTTCAAGTCATCTGTAAATTTAC
The DNA here is from genome assembly GCF_964234715.1 of Podarcis melisellensis. Lineage (NCBI taxonomy): Eukaryota > Metazoa > Chordata > Lepidosauria > Squamata > Lacertidae > Podarcis > Podarcis melisellensis. Next base: position 33,588,108 of record NC_138534.1, read on the forward strand.
TCGAGTCTTCCGTGAATTTCTGGTCCCGCCGGTTTCGAATCGTTCCTGTTAGTTTATCTAGTTCTTAATAGTCCATTGACTTCATTCTCCATTCTTCAATCGTCTGTAATATTTGCCGCCCTAGTTAATTGGAACCATCCACCACCCATGTAGAAAGGTGCTGTATATCTGAGGGTTAAAAGTTGAGGATGTTTAGAGGATTCCCTGCTTATGAGTTCCTAGAGCTGGGTTGGATAGCCAGTGGGAAGTCTTAGAAACTCAGAAATAAAAGCTGGACACCAAATGGCTCCTTAAACCAAGGTTACAGTCACCAAAACCAAATGTATAGTTGTCATTTTTCGGCAATTTAGCTCCAGTACCTTATTTTTCAAATCATGGACTGTGATTGCTTATCCGTTAAACATCTGACTTGTTCAGACGACGACCTTGAGCTAGGTTACGAACTTGGAGAACTTAAAGAAGAAAAGTCACTTTATCCAGGGAAAGCCCACGTCTATATTGGCCTATACTGTACCTACCTCTTTTTCTTAATGGTGGCATGGACCATTTGTATCAAAGGAAGATTCTTCACAGCTGTGAGCAGTGCAGTGGGGTGAAGTGAAGACAAGCTACAACAATGAACTATAATGTTGTTCACTGCTCCTCCTCAGGCTGCCCAGAAAAAGCATTTTGGTTCCTGAAATTCATTGTGATTGTGCAAATAAAATATAATAATAATAATCTGGGACACGGGTGGCACTGTGGGTTAAACCACAGAGCCTATAATTTGCCGATCAGAAGGCCGGCGGTTCGAATCCCCGCGACGGGGTGAGCTCCCGATGCTCGGTCCCTGCTCCTGCCAACCTAGCAGTTCGAAAGCACCTCAAAGTGCAAGTAGATAAATAGGTACTGCTCCAGCGGGAAGGTAAATGGCGTTTCCGTGCGCTGCTCTGGTTCGCCAGAAGCGGCTTGGTCATGCTGGCCACATGACCCGGAAGCTGTACGCCGGTTCCCTTGGCCAATAAAGCGAGATGAGCACCGCAGCCCCAGAGTCGGTCACGACTGGACCTAATGGTCAGGGGTCCCTTTACCTTTACCTATCTGAAATTACAGAAAGTTAACAAATGGAAGATCAAGACAGAATGTAAACAAATGATGGTTATCAATCCATCAAGTTTTGAACATCAGCTGTCTTTGCCATAACTTCTATATTGTCCACTTCTGCAACATGGAAACAGGTAGCTGACTTTGCAAGGACCCCACAAGAAACATGCCCATTTAAGGAAAAATTCCCCTTCTAATCCTATTTCTCTTACTCTATCGTGTCCGACAGTTAAAAAAATTCATTTAATACAGGATTTACTGCAGCCTTGGAAATAAATCCACAAAATGACATGCCAGCGAAAGTTGTTACCAGCCCACTCACACCCACTCCATGTTAGTCATTTGTGCCTCAACCAGAAAAAGGAACCAACTTTTATGAAGCTTCCCTGCCTATTTGCCTGGAGGCAATTGTTACTCACCACAGGTGACCAGCTGAATAGCAAGTTACTAAGCCAGATTTATTGCTACTCAGACCATGAATGCTGTATATCCAGTCAAATGCATTCAATTTGTCAGAAGTTGTTTCTTTTTGTTTTCGAATGTATTTCTTATCAATAAAAAAAGCCCGGCGTGCTGAGAGCAAAATTTTGATTCTGAAAGTGTGGGCTAGAGAAAAAACTTTCAGAACCTGGATAGCTCAGTTGGTTAGAGTGTGGTGCTGATAACACCAAGGTTGCAGGTTCAATCCCCACATGGGAGAGTTATAGCGCCTGCTATGACTGTAGAGAGGGACGTGGATCGCGCTGTGGGTTAAACCACAGAGCCTAGGACTTGCTGATCAGAAGGTTGGCGGTTTGAATCCCCGCGACAGGGTGAGCTCCCATTGCCCACCTAGCAGTTGGAAAGCACGTCAAAGTGCAAGTAGATAAATAGGTACCGCTCTGGCGGGAAGGTAAACGGTGTTTCCGTGCGCTGCTCTGGTTCGCCAGAAGCGGCTTAGTCATGCTGGCCACATGACCCGGAAGCTGTACTCCGGCTCCCTTGGCCAATAAAGCGAGATGAGCGCCGCAACCCCAGAGTCGGCCACGACTAGACCTAATGGTCAGGGGTCCCTTTACCTTTACCTTTATGACTGTAGAGACCAGGGGTCAGCAAACTTTTTCAGCCATGGGCCGGTCCACTGGCCCTCAGAGCATGTGGTGGGCTGGACTATATTTTGAAAAGAAAAAAATTAACGAATTCCTGTGCCCCACAAATAACCCAGATATTTTAAATAACAGCACACATTTTACTCATGTTAAAACACCAGGCAGGCCCCACAAAGAACCCAGAGATGCATTTTAAATAAAAGGACACATTCTACTCATGTAAAAAAAAGCTGATTCCTGGACCATCCGCGGGCCAGATTGAGAAGGTGATTGGGCCGCATCCGGCCAATGGGCCTTAGGCTGCCTACCCCTGGTAGAGACCAGTACAGGAGAGACATGTTTCATTGTAGCTGGGGCGGATGAAGGCATCCGGTTTTGCTGCTAAAGATGAACTATGGTGCTTCTCTCTGTGGTCTTCCCAGGGACCATTCCTCCTCTGGTCATGGCTGTGGATAATAATAATAATAATAATAATAATAATAATAATAATAATAATTAATAATAATAATAATAGTTTATTATTTATACCCCACCCATCTGGCTGAGTTTCCCCAGCCACTCTAGGTGGCTCCCAATCAAGTGTTAAAAACAGTACAGCATTAAATATTAAAAACTTCCCTGAACAGGGCTGCCTTCAGATGTCTTTTAAAGATAGGATAGTTGCTTATTTCCTTCACATCTGAAGGGAGGGTGTTCCACAGGGTGGGTGCCACTAGCGAGAAGGCCCTCTGTCTGGTTCCCTGTAACCTCACTTCTCGCAATGAGGGAACCGCCAGAAGGCCCTTGGCGCTGGATCTCAGTGTCGGGCTGAACGATGGGGGTGGAGACGCTCCTTCAGGTATACAGGGCCGAGGCCGTTTAGGGCTTTAAAGGTCAGCACCAACACTTTGAATTGTGCTCGGAAACGTACCGGGAGCCAATGCAGATCTCTCAGGACTGGTGTTAGGTGGTCCCGGTGGCCACTCCCAGCCACCAGTCTAGCTGCCGCATTCTGGATTAATTGCAGTTTCCGGGTCACCTTCAAAGGTAGCCCCACGTAGAGCACACTGCAGTAGTCCACGACCTGACTGTCTTGTCTCCAAGCACCACAATGGTCTGCAATGGATTCCCATACGGCTGGGTTAATGTAATATTGCCAGCCTTCATGTCACATTTCATGTCCTTGGGGATCCCGCCATCCTCCTTTCTGTGTACATGACCAAGGCAGCATAGATGTTGCTGAGACACAAGTGTCTGGGAATGTGGGCCTGGAAGAGCACATCTTTGTTTGAGATTTGGTTTTCCATGACGTCACAAGTTCCAGCCAATTAGTGCTGTGCACATCGAGCTTTTCCTTTGGTCACAAGGAACCAGTTTTTTTCTGTGCTCGGTTACCTTGATGAGATTTCTTCCCATGGGCATCTTGTTGGCCATTGTGGTGCTAGACTCGATAAGCCTTTCAACTGATCCAGCGGTACTCATACAGTATGTTATTTTCTTAATATAGAAGGAAATATTGTGTATCCCGTAAGGCAAAGACTTGGGAAGGACTTCAGCTCCCTAGTTGGCAACTAATTATGCAGTATTATTAGAAGATGGGCCTACGTTTTAAAACTATTTCCAAATAGATATTGGAAACGTCAAGCTTCAGGCCACTTAACTTCAGAATAATTGTACTAATGAGTGGAACTAATTCCAAATAGATAATTATCTGTCTGCCTGTCTCTCCATCCTTTAGTTGTCTTGTGTCGTTTGATTGCTCAGTTGAAACAGATGTTAATTACCCTTTCTTTTCTTTCTTGCCCCTTCTCTTTCTTTGTGCATTCAGTAACAATACATTTTTCAATTAATCATCATCAGATTTTTTGATTAGCAGTGTGGCTAGTTTTTAAAATGAGGGCAATTAACATTTTCCATTATAATCCTTTTGTCTTCTTCTTTCTGATCCAATTACTAGAATGAAAAGAGAATTTTGATCCTTCTAGGGGCGGCGGCATTCAGGGATCTAAAACAATTAACTGCTGTACCGTGAACTAAAAGCCATAATTTGGGGGAGGGGTTCTGGAAAAAGCAAACATGGAACATTTTTAGAGCTCCTCATAAAATAATCGCAACCAAATGACTATACCTCCCATTTGCTGGATTGTAGGTTTTTCTTTCTTAGTTGTGACTGAAACACACCCAACATATGGTAAATTGGATAATCAGCTTAAGTAACATAAGCATTTTCCACACAGTATACGGTAAATAAAGCAATGATTTCTTGAATTGAGAATGATGGATAGGAAGGAAATAATAAAATGTTTTCATGTCATTTTAAACCATAGTTAAACTAAATTATGGTGTAAATCTTAAAAAGCAGACACACCACCTTGCCAACAAAGGTCCATATAGTAAAAGCTATGGTTTTCCCAGTAGTGATGTATGGAAGTGAGAGCTGGACCATAAAGAAGGCTGATTGCCGAAGAATTGGTGCTGGAGGAGACTCTTGAGAGTCCCATGGACTGCAAGAAGATCCAACCTATCCATCCTGAAGGAAATCAGCCCTGAGTGCTCACTGGAAGGACAGATCGTGAAGCTGAGACTCCAATACTTTGGCCACCTCATGAGAAGAGAAGACTCCCTGGAAAAGACCCTGATGTTGGGAAAGATGGAGGGCACAAGGAGAAGGGGACGACAGAGGACGAGATGGTGGGACAGTGTTCTGGAAGCTACCAGCATGAGTTTGACCAAACTGTGGGAGGCAGTGGAAGACAGGAGTGCCTGGCGTGCTCTGGTCCATGGGGTCACGAAGATTCGGACATGACTAAACGACTCAACAACAACAACAACAACAATGGTGTGAATCTGAATGTGCAGCTGATCTTCATTCCTCTTGTGCTGCCAGGACGCAAACCATGGCTTGGCTTTTGGTTTGTTACCTCCAACCAAACCACAAGCCGTAAGCGAAGAATAAATCTTGGTTACAGCACATGACTCATTTAGGGAGAAGGAAACCACAACTCTGTTTTCAGAGGTCCCTTCCATCGGCAGCAACAGGGGCGGTGGACACCAGCTTGCATTTACATTTACACCATAGTTTAATTTAACTATGGTTTAAAAGTGACATGTGGACCTGGCCACTGGGCTGCTGTAGCTGTTATCTAGTTTAAGGATTTGTATGGTGAAATGAAATCTTAAAATAATTGTTTCTTCTGCTGCCCTCATATTTATTACTATGTATATCATATCCCACTTTCTCCTCCCTTTGTGGAGACTGGAAGCAGAGTTAAATCAATTTACTGATTTTGTAATTCATATTATTTCCTGAAGGCTTGTTCCTTAGCATGTTAGATCAATATAAATTCATACGTACTGAACTTAGGGCTGTAGGCTAGCTTTGTAGTGTGGTCCTTTGCTTGGGCAAAGCACACGGAGCAAGGCCGATAGCGGGCAGAAAGAAAGAAGCAGGAAAAATAGCCATACAACACACACATCCTTGCTACCTGTCCCCCTTTACAAAAAGAAGAAAGAAACCACTTTTAAAAACCAAATACACCTTTTATATTGTTCATCAATGGCAATAGGGAGCTGGACCTTTCCACCGAGTTTTCCATGAATTTTACTGTTTGTGTGGGTAGATTCACATAGACTATGAAAGACCATAATCTTTTTTGGAGAGGAATGGGCAACTGGGAACACTTTGTGTATCAGTTATTTGCCACACAGGGAACTTTGGCACACTTCCCGCACTGGTTTGACAAAATAGGTGATCCTTTTGGTTTCATCGCTGCTGTTCCTATTACTCTAATCATAATGCCAGAGTCTTTGTAAACCTTATGTAAAGTAGGAAATACATGCACAAAGGTCCAAGTAGGAGCTACGGCAGGGACACAGACATGGCAAAGTGTCGTCCATTTTGATTCAACATGGCTGCTCTACTGTCTGCGTAAAACATACCATAACTGCTGGGTGTGATGGAGGTTTTGCAGGCCTAGCAGGGCTCACATACCCTCCAATATTCCTCCGATGAAAATAGGGACATCTTGTTATGTACTGAAGTTCTCACCCTGGGCCAGCAGGGGGGATACTGTAGATAGTTTCCCTCAGGTCCACATATGCAAATAAGGGATTGAAAGTAACGTTCAGTGATTGGATAGTTACAGAAAATGGTTACTGTTGCATTCTAGTGGAGCTCTATATAAGCAGGCTGGCTGAACCCTTCAGTTCAGTTCAGTTCAGTTCTGGCCTGTGAATAAACAAGAGCTGTTTGAAGAATTGCTGTGTTGTCTGATATGTTCACCCACAACTTAACACATCCAGTGCTATTTTTGTAGAAAAAGATGCGCAGAAACACAGCATGAACTCCTCTCTTGTTCTCTTAGAATGGCAACGGTACCCACCTGAGAGGTGCAGGGACTGAGTTCCAGTGAGTTCTGGCTGGAAAAAAATGCCCTGGAGATGGCCTATTCCATTACCCTCCAACATTTCTCCAATGAAAATAGGGACGTCCTAAGGGAAAACGGGACATTCCGGGATCAAATCAGAAACCAGGAAAGCTTCTGCAATCCACGACTGTTCTTGGAAAATAGGGACACCTGAAAGGCCTGGGTTGAGATTAACACACAATGTGTCTTTGTGAGCAGTCATAGTGCTCATTAGTGATATATCTGGTTACTTCTCAATGTTTTTTAAGCCATAGAGAAATTGGCTTCTTTTTGCGGCAGACAGTGATACGTATGTTTGTCAAGTTCCTGTTTGATTCATGCTGAAACTATTTCTTCCGCTGCCCAACCCATTCCTATGTGCTCTTTACTTTTCCACTATATTTGCAAAGGCGGTGTGACCAGGTCATAGAACGAATCTCATACCCCAGATATATGAAACTTATCTCCAGATGGACAATAGGCATTGTATATTTCTAGATACTTATTGTTAAGGTCATAGCTGTGGAATGTGCAAAAAACAACAACAACCCAGCCTGAACACCTTGAACACAGTCCAGAAAAAGTCAAGCGCTTGGAGGTCCCAGTGATCTCAGTGGAGAAGCCAAACACCTGTTTTAGTTTTCCTTGTTTTTTGGGAATATTCCCTAAGGGTCTTCCACCTTGAGATTTGTCGTTAGGAGAGGTAAGAAGCAAAGAAGATGCAACAGGCATGAAAACTAAGAGAATTGCCTTCAGCTGTACTGTTAGGCAGAGTGAGGTGGCCACTCCAGGCAGAAGATGCTGAGGGGCAGAGAATGGACAAAGCTGTAAGTGCCGTGCAGTCTGCCCTGTATCCCCTAAGCTCACCTGCTGCCCTCAAGTGCACTCTCTGCCCCATCACCTGTGTTGTAGTCAGAGTCACTTGCTAGTCTGGTTGGCTTTTGTACGTAGAACAAGATAGGTACTACCTTGCTTTTTGATTCAGGTAGCAACATGTCTTGGGGCAGCCCCGACTATGTGTTACAAGAAAAAGGAGCCATATGTTATGTGAATTCTCTCCTTAGTATCTATAATTTCTTACCTAGTTACAGCCTGTGATTGGGGGAGGGGGTGGGACACCTCAACAAAATGCTGCCATTTTTAGTGGCAGCCTTACGTTCTCTGTAATGTGTACTTTTTTTGGCCTAAGGTTAGGCCAAAGGCTTCATAGGGAAAGTGGGTTTCCCATGCATGCGGAGCTCTGGGTGCCGTTCCTGGGGTTTCCTTTGAGAATTTTGAGTAATGGGTTTTCCATTATGAATAAAGGACATACTCCTTTAACGTGAATGGATTGTGCCACGTAAATAATACGTTGTGAAAAAGCAATGTAAGCAAACAACCATTCTAGTTAAGGCATAATGCAGTTTTTCATGTCATAGGTTGAGACACCTGTGCAGGTATCTGCATGGGGGACTGTGGGGCAGGGCTTATTACTGGAATTTAGTGAACTATCTGACACTGTATCAAGAGAAGAAGCAGTTAAGAGTCCTACAGAATTGTAGATTTGGACGGGACTATGGGGATCATCAAGTCCTTCCCCCTGCAGTTCAGGAATCTTTCACCCAACATGGGGCTCAAACCCTTGACCTGAGATTATGAGTCTCATGCTCTACCAACTGAGCTATCTGTGTGGGAACTCTGCAAGCAGCAGCAAAAAGAAGGAATTGCTCAGTTCCTGTTTTAGGGCCAGAGCAGCCAGGTGAGTCCTGTCGCCAGGCAAGGGAGGGGGTGTGACAATACCCAACGGGGAAGCATTCATGCTACAGTTATTTTTAATATCTGCACATTGTAAGATGAGCCCTACTGAAACAGACCAAAAGCCTGTCTAGTCCAGCTTCCTGTTTTCACAGTGGCCAGCCAGATCCACGGACCTGTGTGTAACTGTAGGATGTATGGAAATGTCCCCATATCCTCAGGGCAGCTCCACACTTCATCTGTGGGTGCTGTCATTTCCTTCATCAATCCCATATAGTGTTAATGACAGGCGCTCAGGCATCTTTGAATGTTCATGTTGGGGAGGATGCCTGGCATATTCAAATAGGCACTTGCACAACTCTCCTCTGCTGCTTAGGGGGTTTTCTTTGAGGGGGTGGGGCACACCAGAAAGTAGAATTAAGTTTGTGAAGGTGGGGAGGGGCAGAAATTCAGAAGGTTTTAGAGGCGTGGCATGGTGTAAAGAGCTTCCTCAAATTTCCGTGTATAAAATTAATAGCAGTGATGTGTTCTTTCTTTCCAGGTAGCTCAGTTGCACGACAGGACAAATTGTTAAGAGCCGCTACACGGAGTGCAAAATGAACAGCGAAGCTCAACATACAAGATGCAGAGGGCAGTCCAAGTGAAGCGAGTGGGATTGAAAATGTCTGCGTGTAGTGATTTTGTGGAACACATCTGGAAGCCGGGCTCCTGCAAAAACTGCTTCTGCCCCAGACACTTCCACCAGCTGCAGACGCCGCCCCTGGACCTGGGAGGTAGCTGTGGCCTCTTGCAGGATCTGAATGGAACCAGAGCCAAAGCTGAGCCTACGGCTCTGGAGGATGACGGAGTAGTTTCCTTGCCTTACTCCAAGCCAACAATTGCCGTGAAACCGACGATGATAAACTCGGATGTTGCCGATGTGTGGGCGGATGGGAACCTGAGTGCCGATATCCCACAGGTAATGATTAACAAGGGGCATGGTGTGTTTTACAAGGTTCTTCCGTTGTAAAAAAAAAAAATGTATTTGACGTAGAACAGTACTGGTATTTGTTATGGCACAATTCCTGTAATTTTTCTTCATTTAGCAAAGGAAGGTTCTGTTGTCAATGGCTTGAGATTCCACTGCTTGTCAGTAAGATTGGAAACCCTTGCAGAATTTCTGGGTGTGTTCCTAGGTTCTTAGTGGGCAACATCCTCTTGGGTTTCAGAGAAAGCCGGAAAACTTTTCATGCTTCCTCCAGGGTGAGCTCACCTGTGAACCTCCAAATGTTATTGGTCTACAAATCCCAGTCCCATCTCTGGCCTTGCTGTCTGGGGCTGCTGGAGTTGGAGTCCTGCAACGTCTGAGTGGCCACAGGTTAGCCACCCCTGACTTAAGGTAAAGGGACCCCTGACCATTAGGTCCAGTCGTGGCCGACTCCGGGGTTGCAGCGCTCATCTCGCTTTATTGGCCAAGGGAGCTGGCGTACAGCTTCTGGGTCATGTAGCCAGCATGACTAAGCCGCTTCTGGCGAACCAGAGCAGCACACGGAAACTCCGTTTACCTTCCCGCCGGAGTGGTACCTATTTATCTACTTGCACTTTGACGTGCTTTCAAACTGCTAGGTTGGCAGGAGCAGGGACCGCACAACGGGAGCTCACCCCATCACGGGGATTTGAACCGCTGACCTTCTGATCAGCAAGTCCTAGGCTCAATGGTTTAACCCACAGCGCCACCCGCATCCCTCTGCACCCCTGACTTACTTTCATGCAAAACCCTTCCCAGCTGTCATGTTAACCTTTGGATCCAGGTGAGCCCCACTGCTACCCAGAGTGACACGAGCAAGTTTTCATTTGCCCTCTTCTAGGCATCAGAACCTTCTGAGCCTGGGTGCGCGTGAGAGTCATTCAACTTCTCTCAGGCATCTTCAGCCTGGACTTTATTCCCTCAGGAAATGCAGCACTGCCTGCCTCCCAAATCCAGCATTCCTTGAGATAGGTGAATAGAACTTGAATAGGAACAGCCTCGCTGCAGAGAGTGGGGCACCCAAGAATCAACCAGCCCTCCTCATATCCTCACCCCTTAACTACACAACAATCCAAACATCAGGTGCTGGGCTTGTGGTCAGAGGATCTACTGCTTCTTGTGACTTTTAGGGATCCTAACCCACAGGACGCTAAGCTTGCCAGAATGGTAGGAAGTACTTTCCTTGGTAACTGGGCTTTTGGAGTTTGACAGCTACACTATAGGGAGCTCTCAAGCCATCCCATTAGTTCCAAATTACAAAACCGAATTTTAAATTTTTGTTGGGGGTACCCATGCTTCGAGCTCAGAAAGGGGTCCAATCATCTCTTATTTCTGCTGCTTTGATGTTCACAGTTCTGTCCATTCATCCCTTTGTTGTTTTCCTTTACAAATCCTCTTTCAATCTTCTTGTTGTTATCATATTTTTTTTTCCTTTCTTTATAACCTCTGAAAGTCCCCAGGTGTGAATACTTGAGGAATTCGAGCTTTACACATTCCAATATGAACTGATTTGTAGCAAAGCTTCAATAAGCACCAACTTCCATACTTCCCCAATATTCAGATGTAGTTTTTGGCTAAAAAAAGAGTAAAGTATTTTGAAATGTGTATTTTGAGAGAGAGAGAGAAATTATTTAATTAAATGTATTTAGAAGTAGTAACAAGAACTGAATAACAGAAACAGGGCAGATTTATAAGTGAACACATGCACAAGTGGCATGGGCTGAAAATAGACTCATTTCTACACCGCTAGTTCCTAGGGGATCCCACCTAGGGGGTTCTATTAAACTCAGTCCTCTACACGGAGGATGCAGGATATCTCAACGAACTTGGTCTCCCACAAACAGACATTGAAATGGAACGTGAATCAGTACTTCCACCTGGGATTTGCCTTGAACTGTTCTGCCTCTTCTCCCGCTGAAGGCAAGGTTGTAAATAATGCTACAGAATTTACTGTCATTTCTTAAACTACAGTGTGTTGTAAGAAGTATTTCAGGCAGAGTTGTGTGAACACAGCCGCTGCCACCACAACACATCAAGAATTGTCACTGGTATTTTCAAAAAACCCTTTTTTGCTGCCTATTTAATGCCTTGGATCTTTTCCCCAAGCAGACATTTCCGCATTAGCCTTGATATTTTGCTCTAGGCAAAATTTGCCGGCAACTCTTAACTGTAGATAAGACTTATTAAGTAAAGAAAAGACCAGAAAGGTTGGCAGAATGAGCAATTTATTTCATGCACTAACTTGAAAGTACTGGTGTTTCTAATTGGGCTTGGTTTTTAATGAGCAAAATTTCATCAAAATCAGTTAAAGCAGAGTTCAGCGTTCAGTTACCTACATGTGTCACTGAAAGCCTTTTCAGGCAGTGAATGAATGAATCATGTCAGTTAGTGTGGAGAGGATAGAAGAAAGGCTTTTGTCCTCAAGGGCTTCTGCTGCTGAGATTCTGGGTATCTTTTTTTATATTCATTTTTAAAAAGCAGTACTCTAGCCCTCTTTGTCCAGGAGAAAATGGAATGTGCCTCAAAGCTGCACATTTGAAAGGGGAAAGAAAAATATATTCAGGAGCCTACATGTATTATGCTTTCAGATCCCGTGATTACAAAGTCTATTTGAAGTTTTCGAAGGCGTACTTTGTAATTTTGAACTTCTGGGATGAGTAGCTCAGGCATTCTTTGTCAGAGCATCTGATTGGAAAAATCACCTTTCCAGGAAGCAGGGACTCATCATATTTGATATGAAATTGTTGCCTGTTAATACTTGCCACCCTTTTTCTCTCTTCAAAGCTGTGCACCACTTTTTTCACTGTTAAATTCAGATTAAAAATGAGGCTTCCAGCTTTAATCAGTAGATTAATCAAGTAGCACTTGGAACTGACGCATGTGAGGAGAAGAGTTTTAACTATTCCCTCCCCAGAAACGATCCCCATGAATATCTTCCATGTGGCAATTAGTAAATGGTAAAGGGAATCCGGACCATTAGGTCCAGTCGTGACCAACTCTGGGGTTGCGGCGCTCATCTCGCTTTATTGGTTGAGGGAGCCGGCGTACAGCTTCCGGGTCACATGGCCAGCATGACTAAGCCGCTTCTGGCGAACCAGAGCAGCACACGGAAACGCTGTTTACCTTCCCGCCAGAGTGGTACCTATTTATCTACTTGCACTTTGGCGTCCTTTCGAACTGCTAGGTTGGCAGGAGCAGGGACTGAGCAACGGGAGCTCACCCTGTCGCGGGGATTCGAACCGCCGACCTTCTGATCGGCAAGTCCTAGGCTCTGTGGTTTAACCCACAGCGCCACCCACGTCCCTTGTGGGCAAAAAGCTCCCATTGACCCACAATCCTGTTGACTTTGCTGTGCATTACACATTTAACTCAATGTGTAGTTAAGCCCTTACTGCAATATTTGCACAGAAAGAAAAAGTCAAGAAAGAAGCCCATAACTTTGAAAAGTTGACACTGTGCGTGTTTACTCAGAATTAAGTCCTGTTGAGTCAATGGGACTTTCTTTCAGACACGTGTGCACAGAACTGCAGCCATACCATCATTCTGGATCAGTCTGTAAAGGTGGCTTGGTGTGTTGATGCACAATGTCTCATTTTTCTACTCAGAAGTGACCAGTTACAATTATTTTCCAGACACAAGCCCTGTTGTTTCTGCCGTTCTTGGGAAGAGAGTCTCTCCACACGGCTCTTTGATGTTCTTCCTAACGCACAGGTTTCCCTTAATGTGGAGGGATCCTCTCACGGCTTTTGAACTGCCGTGACTTTGCTTCTCAATAAACCAGATGCCCATTCACAGAGGACAACGCCTCCTCCTTTGTAATGCTTATAACAGATATGGGCCGCAAGAAAGCTGCTCCATTTTATAGCATGAAGTGGGAGAGGAAATTATCAGTTGCCCTGAACTGGGGGGGGGGGGGAATGTCCTTGCCAGAGTGGCTTTTGTTTGATCGCTAAAGTTAATGAACATTTCCCTCTCTTCTCCACTCTTATTTTCCCATTTAAGTACATGCACTTTAGGCTGAGTTCTCACTGAGATGATAAAACTGCGTGTGGGCTGCACAGTGCAGATTGTAAGCGGGAGGGGTTCACATGAGTCAACTGTCCTGCTTGCTTACTTATTTACTTACTAAATAAATAAATTCCCTGCATATTGGAAGCTGGCCTTTCAGGGAGAAGGCTAGACCTCATCTCTTAGAGGGTTTTTGTTTTGTTTTGTTTTGCTTTGGTATTTGTTGTTGTTTAGTCGTTTAGTTGTGTCCGACTCTTCGTGACTCCATGGACCAGAGCACACCAGGCACTCCTGTCTTCCACTGCCTCCCGCAGTTTGGTCAAACTCATGCTGGTAGCTTCAAGAACACTGTCCAACCATCTTGTCCTCTGTCATCCCCTTCTCCTTGTGCCCTCCATCTTTCCCAACATCAGGGTCTTTTCCAGGGAGTCTTCTCTTCTCATGAGGTGGCCAAAGTATTGGAGCCTCAGCATCAGGATCTGTCCTTTGCTTTGGTATAGAGGAGCATATAATCAGTTGAAGCGAGGGTTTACTACCCTAGCAAGAACCAGGCCTTACTGGACTCAGAACAGTTCCACCTATATTATTCAGAATAAGATTATAGACTGAGAATAGACGAGAGAGGGACATGATTTTGAATGTGCAGCCACATTAAAAACAGCAACACCTCCCAGCGTGTAGTGAACTATCTCACCAGGGAGAAAGGATCTCTGACATGCATGGACAGGGTGTGAGTGTTGTGTTTTTGTTTTACATCAATAATATGTCATCCACACATACACAGTGATGCAAAACAGAATTGTATTGTCTCTGTCTACCACCTTGGTCAGTGTCATGTGTGTTGTTGTTGTTGTTAAAATTTCTATACTGCCATTTATCTGTAGATCTCAGGGCTCTTTAGGCCTCCTTTGGTTTCATTTCTCCAAATGAACATTTTAGGGCGGGGTGGGGAAAAGTTTTGAGTTCACCTTCTATCTTGCTTATCCTTTTGGGGTCTGCATGCAGGTGGGGAGTTGGAGCCAGAGGCAAAATGCTCTCTTCCAGCCACACAAAAGTCAGAGGTTTACGACGCACACAGACACACATATATTTCCACCCAGCCAAACAATATATCCTAGTTCAAGGATACGTTCCAGCTGGGCAAAAGCCATTGAGAAGTGTGCAGAGCAGAACTAGTGAGAGGTGCAACTTAGGGAGAAGAGCATGGACTTCCAAGAGTTCCATGGGCCAGAGAAGGGGCCACAATAAGCCCCTGAGCCTGAGGTTTTCCGCCCCTGAATTAGGCCTGCGTCAAATTGCTTGTACCTGCTTGCACAGTAACGTATGGAAAACCTGTGCATGGCTTGTTTGCTTCAAGATGAGGATAATTTTTTGATTTTAGAATACCTGGACAGAGGGCTTTGGCTTTCTGCTCTTCAGTGTTTAGTATTACAGCAGGACCACCCAAGTCAGTAGATCTAATTTGTTCTGTTAATAGATCTAATTTTATAAATCTCAAGTTAGAAATTACAGAGCCAGTGTGGTGTAGTGGTGAAGAGCGGTGGACTCGTAATCTGGGGCACCGGGTTCGCTTCCCTGCTCCTCCACATGCAGCTGCTGGGTGACCTTGGGCCAGTCACACTTCTCTGAAGACTCTCAGCCCCACTCACCTCACAGAGTGCTTGTTGTGGGGGAGGAAGGGAAAGGAGAATGTTAGCCGCTTTGAGACTCCTTAAGGGGAGTGAAAGGCGAGATATCAAATCCAAACTCCTCTTCTTCTTCTACAGACGTATATATTATGTTTTTGTTATCAATGCAGGTCAACAAGAGAATGCCACCCAGAAATCTTGCCTTGATGAAATCTGGAGAAGAACAAAGACTGTGTATTGACAAATTCAGCAACAACATCATAAGGAAGCCTGTCATTCAGAATACTCCAAGTGATCGTACTTTGCACAGTCCTCCAGGCCCTTCTTTGGCCGGTCCCTCGAGTCTTGAAAGCAGCGCAGAGAGAAATGTCGCCTTCAGTAATGTGGCATTTCTGAACGATATGGGTGCACAGGAGAATGGAAATGAAGTGGTCGGCAAGGAGAAGTTATCTTTGCCATATCTGGCCTTCTGCCACAATTCATCCTTTTTGAGTGACAGATGTGTTGTCTCAGCTGTGGACTCCGTGGGATACTCTCCCATCCACCAAAGAGAGGAAGCATCACTTTCAGAAAGAGCTGGTATGTTCAATTCTTCTGATTTAGAAAGTGAAGGCGGGGAGTATTGCTCCATCACAGACTGTTGCAAAGAGGCTCCTGTCCACCAGGGGTTTGACAATACCAAAACCAAAGAGGTGTGGCATGAAAAACCTATTTCAAAACTTCAGGCACCAGAGGCTGTGACAAATGCAAGAACTGAGTCCGTAGAGGTCAGTTTCAGTGAAGGGGAAAGCAGAACCTTGAATTCAGACTTTCAAAGGGGGGAGAAGCATCTGCCGCACAGTTATGTATACAACCACTTATGTTCCGAAACGGACACATTAGTATTTCCCTCAGATACTGGCAGTGGCCCCTGTGCTTCACCCAAGGAAAATTATTGCTGTCCTACGGTTAGAGAATCAGATCAGACCGTAGGCAGGCGTATAGAAAATGCAAGCAATTCCGCAGAGCAACAGCTTTCCTGTGAAGCAGCCTCTCAAAATGAGCCTATCTATGCTGAGAGCACGAAGAGGAAAAAGACGCAGCTAAATAATGCCAACACGCATTCAAGGTGTGATGCCTTGGCTTATAGCCCCTGTAAAGATAAACAAGATGGCCTCCGAAGAGGGAAGGCTCTCCACTTGGACTGCGAAAGAGAGTTCCAAGAATCTGTCACGCAGGTACCAGCGACTATTACCATTGTGGCGGCCCACACAGAAGATGACAACCGGACTATTTTCCTTAGCAGTCCAGACTCAGCTGTGGGCGTCCAGTGGCCAAGTCCTAGCCCCACTTCTAATTCAGATGCTAGGAAAACATCCCCTTTCTTCGAATACAGAGAAATGCCTCAAGCAAGCAGCGAGGTGAGCCCGGTGGAAGATGATTCAGGTCTTCCGTCCCAAACAACTAGCAGAAATGGGATAGGTGAGACTCCTGCTATTCCCCCAAAATTGTCCAAAGGGAGCCCGCCTAGAGGAGAGGGGCCTTTCTCACAGTCTGTAAGTTCTTTTGTGACAGAAACTTGTGATAGCGACGGCCATCAGGGTCTTGGCATTCCAAAGAACGGCGCAGATAGCACAATCTTTGAGCCAGTATCGTCCATATGCCCTCATACGAACAAAATCTCTCCAGAGGAGTCGAACAAAGGTCTGGCGACCTTGAGCTCTGAGAGGAGGCAGAAATACTACAATCTCTCCTGGAGCAGACAGTGCAGGATAGAGGAAGAAGAGGAAGAAGAGCAGGGATTCTTGAAAAGCACACCAGAGACGGAAACGGAGAATGGGGCAAGCAGTCCCTCAAGTATTTCTGATTGCCATCAGGGGGGGAAACGCTCTGTCCAGGAGAAGAAGATTGCGGGAATGAGCAAATCTGCATCTTTTGCCTTCGAGTTCCCTAAAGACAAGAATGGAACTGAGGAATTTGCACCTCCACCTCCACCTCCAAAGAAACAATCCAGGTACGAAAAAAATGTTTTGTGTGCATGCTTGTTGGTAGCTGTCAGATGGCAAGGGTGGTTGCTCACGAGTAACCAGGCAGGATTCCAACCTGTCTTTTACAGGTTTTATTTAGGTTCAAAACTACTGTATTTTTCGCTCTGTAAGACACACCAGACCATAAGACGCACCTAGTTTTTGGAGGAGGAAAACTGTATTTTTCACTCTGTAAGACGCACCAGACCACAAGACGCACCTAGTTTTTGGAGGAGGAAAACAAGAAAAAATATATTCTGAATCTCAGAAGCCAGAACAACAAGAGGGATTGCTGTGCAGCGAAAGAAGCAATCCCTCTTGCTGTTCTGGCTTCTGGGATAGCTGCGCAGCCTGCATTCGCTCCATAAGACGCACACTCATTTCCCCTTACTTTTTAGGAGGGAAAAAGTGAGTCTTCTAGAGCAAAAAATACGGCATTTACAGTGCAGAACTCCAAAGTTCATGTCTGCCTCAATCTGGGAGTCCTTGTTTCCTGGACCTCCCCTAACATAAAAGTCTCGTTACGCCCATCCTTTTCCTTCCCTCTTTGCGCTTCAGACTTCTGCGCAGGGTGGGCAACCGAAGGGGCGTGCTTCCCTCCTGGCCGGCTTGGCCAGAAGTGGTGCTGAGGCTCCCACCAGCATCCTCTGGTCCTTTCACCCCCTTCCCCACTGGAGGTGGGGCTTTCCTCATCACCGGAAGAGGAGCTGCTTGGCAAGATTTTCGGAGGCTCCCTGTAACACAACTGCCCCTCTGTTTCTCACCCCTGTTCCGATGACAGTTCCCTGACAGTAGCCAAAGATCAATAAGGTTGAGATAAATCCTGTCCTCTGGTGGAACTAACATAGATGTGTCCTTTAGCAGAAATTCCATATATATGAATGTTTCATATATATGGGATTTCATATATATGGATTTGTCTAGCTGATGAAATATTATTTAAATGGAAAAATTACATAAATGAGCTTTGGTATCTATACAGTTGTATCTTGGTTTTCGAACAGCTTAATTCTCGAATGTTTTGGCTCCTGAACGTCGCAAACCCGGAAGTGACTGTTCCGGTTTGTGAACTATTTTTGGAAGCCGAACATCCGATGGGGTTTCTGGTTGGCTGCAGGAGCTTCCTGCAGCCAATCAGAAGCCGTGCTTTGGTTTCTGAATGTTTTGGAAGTTGAACAGACTTCCGGAAAGGATTCCGTTCGACTTCCAAGGTATGAGTGTATGTGCTAAATTATCACTTGGGGTGTGTGTGTGTGTGTAGCAAAGTACTACCACCACAATTACTGATTAACACAGGGCTTACCTATATAACAGGCTTAAATCTGCTCCATTGTCACAGCCTAAGTACCCTGACAATCCAAGTTATGTAAGGGGCTGCCAAAAGAGAATTTCTGCCTGCTCAGTCTCCTGCCTATTGTGGTGTAACATGTAGAATAGTTCCTAGTGCTGCATGTGGAAAGTTCAAACGAACTTCTAACTTCACATGTGCAGAACTCTTGATAAGAAGGCTATACTCTGTCTTCCAAAGAGTCTTTAACGCTGCAAGAAAACCCTGGAGGTCAGTTTCTGTATTTTAATTTTTTTGCAGTTGTAGGGAACAGTCTGAGTGCCCTTTCACGTTTGTGTGAATTCATGTTTGTGTGAAGTTAATTCCCACATGGTGTCGTCTAGCAGTTCCCTAACTACCCCGTGCCCAACTGATGAGCTGAAAATTGTTGAGGGTTTTGGGAGACCACTTAATGATTTTTGCCTTTTTAAAAAAAGTTTTTATTGAATATTTTCTTGTGTTAGGAAATAAACAAATAAACAAGGGAAAGTACACACTGTATAGCGTCTCCACTTTCGATTCATAGGGTCTTTTCCACAGTTCATTAATGTTCAGTATGGGACACTAATGCCATAGACATCTTACAGCTAGGGGGAGAGAAGGGGAAAAGAAATGGGGGGGGGGAGATATGGGGGTATTGTTCTGTCGTTCTATTGCATAGTGCTAGTGTAGGGATCACATGAGTAGGTCCTTTATTTAAATTTTTATTTATCTTTATTGGCATTGTGAGGGGTTGGAGGATCCAGAGTTTGGTTGGTTGTATTCAGTTGGTTGCAGTGTGGCTTATTTGAACTGACATCGGAGCCAGAAGTGGAGGCAGGGCTCCCAAGTGATGCCGGAGAAGGGCCAAGCAGGGAGAGAGGGAACTCATCGGCTGGGGAAGGAAATCAGCATAACACCAGGGATAAAGGGGGGCGGATGGGGGAATCGGAGAGAGGGCTCCAGGACTCTTCGCTGGAGACCAGCGGGGAGAGCACAGGTCCTCTGCTGCCCACACCCACCCTGCGCAGAAGACTTCCGCGCAGGGCAAGTAGGCGTAGACTTGGCGTCAAAGAACTTCTTTGCTGGAAGAAGTTCAAGAAACGCCCACTGATGGATTCTGCTAGCGTCTGAACAGCCACAAAGTGAAGGGCTGTCCAGCCAGGAGAAGGTTTAACCAGGCAACCTAGCCAGGAGTGGCGGCAACGTACGCACGAGCAACCCCGTATAACCATTACAGTTAGGTTAGCCATATTGCTTATTTTTTTGACCTGTTGTAGTTCTCAAAAAGCACTGTGCTGGTGGGTGCTGGATTAGTTTAATCATATTTTTATTGCTGCTTTTATTTCTTCTATATTGCATTTCATAGAACTCAAATTGTAATGTAAGAAATAAAAGCAATAAAAATGCAATTAAATATCAGTATAAATATTTAATCCCATGAATGTGCAGCACCACAGTTTGGGAATCCTGGCGTTGTCCATTTTATCTGAGAGGGGGAAATGGAGGGTAACACCAATAAGCAGAAGAACAAGGACTTCACATGAGCTAGGAAATAGGAGGAAATAAAAAGATGCGGGTGGCGCTGTGGATTAAACCACAGAGCCTAGGGCTTGCCAGTCAGAAGGTCGGTGGTTTGAATCCCCGCGACGGGATGAGCTCCTGTTGCTAGGTCCCTGCTCCTGCCAACCTAGCAGTTCGAAAGCACACAGTGCAAGTAGATAAATGGGTACCGCTCTGGCGGGAAGGTAAACGGCGTTTCCGTGTGCTGCTCTGGTTCGCCAGAAGTGGCTTAGTCCTGCTGGCCACATGACCCGGAAGCTGTACGCCAGCTCCCTCGGCCAATAAAGCGAGATGAGCGCCGCAACCCCAGAGTCAACTGCAACTGGAGCTAATGGTCAGGGGTCCCTTTACCTTTAAGGAGATGCAGTAGCCCAACATAAAATAAATAGAATCATAGAATAAAACTGGGTTGCCCCTGAGGAAGGGTTTCCCATACACACTGGGCCATAACCTTTCTTTATAGTAATCTGTCTCCTAGGACCTTTCCAATTTCCTCTACCAATTTTACCCAGACCATTGCAGCCCTTCTCTTAGGCACCATATGGAAAACTATTAAGGGCATTTTTCTGTCTTCCGGTCTTCGGTGGCTGATGCTCTGCAAATGTAGTATTTGAGTTAGGCCTCAGTTTTGTCTGAGCTCTGAAACTTTTTTTTTTTTTACTGTATTGCTGATAGATAAAACGGGTGCTTCTAATGATTCAGCAATGAATCAGTAACTTCTCTGGGATTCTTTCCCTCCAACGAAAGCAAAAACGCAGGACGGGGGTGGGGCAGTGAAAGCAGATGTGTGTCGAAAAAGGCTTCGCTTGCTCTGGAAAGATCTTCATTATATTTCTCTACGTGAATCTGTTTTAAACACTTGCCCTGCTGGGTTATTTTATCTCCAGCAGCAAAGAGGAAGTCATAACAAAAGGACTTTGACTAGTTGGAAGGTCAAAGATTGACTGTGGTTAAGGGGTAATGTTCTTAGGAGAGAGAAATGAGAACCACTGGAAGCAATTAATTGGAGAAATATGGCTCTCTTGCACAGAGATTGTATGGGGCTTGTCCTTTGTTTTCCGTGGGGAATTCCTCTGGGATTCTGCACCACCCTTTGGTCAGAGGCTCCATTCTCATGAGAGAGAATAATAGTAGAATTCACGTAGTGGAGTTCCCCATCCATGGGTACATAACCCAAGACAGATGCTTTAATGTGTATAGATTTCTATCTGTATATCAACTTCCCTTTTGTGGGTTTGTAGGGATCAGGTATCTGGCCACTGTGGCACATGCTGTGGTAAGATCTGGGCTGGGTTACTGCCATGCACTCTGCATGAGTTTGCTTTTGAATAGCATCCAGAAAGTTCATCCAGTCCAGAATTAGGCTTCTCACAAGGACTAGGCCTTTGCTCTTACTGCACCGGCTTCCCAGTTCGTTTACATGTTGAATGCTAGTGTTAAACTTTCATGCTCTACGCTAGTGGAAGTCAAGAAAGTACCGTGTTTTTCGCTCTATAAGACGCACTTTTCCCCCTCCAAAAATTAAGGGGAAATATGTGTGTGTCTTATGGAGCGAATGCAGGCTCCATGACTTCAGCGATAGCAACGCGAAGCCTCCGAAGCGCAGTGGGAGCGCTCCCGCTGCGCTCCGGAGGCTTCGCGTTTCTTTCGCTGAAGCCTGGATAGCGAAAGGGGTCAGTGCGCACCGACCCCTCTTGCCCTCCTGGCTTAGCTTCGCTGGAGAGGTGCTGCACAGCTTTCCCTCTCTGCGCAGCGCTGCTTCAGCGAAGCGGGGGGAGAAATGGAAGCGGCTCCGTTTCTCCGGCCACTTCGCTGAAGGGGTGCTGTGCAGAGAGGGAGAGAGTTTTTTTTCTTGTTCTCCCCCTCTAAAACAAGGTGCATCCTATGGTCGGGTGCGTCCTATAGAGCGAAAAATACGGTATATCGGGATCTGCTGGTAGATCTCTTGAGTGATTTACAGTAGGTTTTGCAGAGTTTCCGACTCCCAACTATTTAACAGTAACAGCAACGAAAAGGCTCTCCTTCCTCCTCTCCACCTGGGTTGCTGGTATGAGGAAAGTTTAGAAGAAAACCAGGAGTGGGTTTTGTGTGAGCTTGGCGCAGCCAGCCTTTTGGTAAAGCGGGGTGGAGCAAACTGCTTTGGTGTGAGATCTGGACTCCCCTGGGAGAGGTGGCGGATCCGTCTGCTGCTGCCTCCTCATCCGCTGGCCTCCTCCACTCCTGCAGATCTCCTTTTGGAGCATTGTGCTGTTACAACCATAGCTGTCAACCGTCCCTTATTTGGCGGGAAACTCCCTTATCCCAGCACCGTGTCCCGCTGCTGTCCCTTATTGATGATGTCCCTTAAATTTCCTGGGTTTCATGCTCGCCCGGCTCGGGAGGGAAGCAGCGTCTCGGGGTCCTCCGCCACGAGAGAGAGCGTGCGCTGGCGCCATCGTCCTGGCGCGAGGAGTTCCATTGGCCCTGCCCTGCCCGAGAGAGGAGGGGGAGGGAGAGAGACGCGAGCCCGGAGGCGGCAGCGGTGGTGGCAGCTGAGGAGGTGGCCTGAGGGAGGAGGAATAGCAAAATCCCTTATTTTGGCAGCTGATCCCTTATTTTTGAGGCTGCTGGTCCCTTATTTTCAAATCTGTAAGTTGACAGCTATGGTTACAACTTCAGTGTGATTTTAAAAATGGAGACCTACAAGGAAGGAAGGGCCATAACAGGTGCATGGCACAGTGCGGTGCTGGTGTCATGAGCAGGGAAGCACAAATACTGAAACAAAGGCCTCCCCGATCCATTATTCACAATGGTCTCTTGCCTCTCACGTCATCCATTCCTTTTTTACCTTCTGAATTGGTTCGGAACAAGCCTTGATGCAAGGAGAGTTAGGAGCGTTGGTTTTTATCTGTAAATGCCCTTCCGTTCCACACCTGGACAAGACTAGTTTCTGTGAGAGGCTTACTCCCAAACCGTCAAAATGAAAGATGTAGCCATTTTACCAGCCATCTACTCGTCCGCAACCGTTTGAGTCTAACTTGCATCTCAAAATGGGCTGTGATCTTCACACCCGTTAAAAACCTGGCTGTTTTTAGCTTTTTATTGAACCAGCTCAGTTCTCAGTGCTTCTAAGGAGACCAACAGCCCTAAGCCATGTCTACTCAGGAGTAAGACCATCGATTTCAGTGGAATTTGCGCCTTGAAGTTTTAGTATAAAAGGAACAAAAAAAGAGGAGATCTCACAAGCTTCAAGTCCTGTCCTACAAGGTCTGGACCTAGGACATTTCCCTTTCATTTTGGTCTTAGGGTAGAACCTTGCTCCACATGATGATGATAATGGTGTTGTGTCACGTAAGGACTTAGGTTTGCAAATAATTCCCATTTCTGCTTTTCTATAGATTGGGGAGAGGGGACAGAAGTGGTTTTCCTGGTGGGGCAGAACCACAGTGCCCAGTTGCACTGTGGCAGCCCCATCACTTGTGCACCGACTCACTTCCACAGAAAGAAGAAACTACGGAAGGGTAGCCAATGTGGTACCTTGCAGGTGTTGTTGGACTACAACTCCCATGATCCCTGACCGTTGGCCATGATGCTAAGTGGGGCTGCTGGGAGTTATAGTCCAACAACATTTGGGGAGCTGCTCCTGTATCCAGTCACAAACCAAAACCCCAGCATGAGAGCTACATTTTTATTTTTTAAGCTCCTAGGTTGCATCTTCTGTCTCCAAACTGAAATCCGTGAACACTTGAATGAATGAATGAATAAATTAAATTTAAATTATGCCCTGTATTTCTAGATATAACCGTTCTGAATTTCTAAACTGTTAGGTTACGATGGAGGGGGAGAAGGGATGTTGTGAAAGAACCTTTGTCTCGATGAATGGTCCACGAGCAAGTAATCTCCACAAAAGATAATCACCCATTTTGTGTTAAGCGGTGGAAAGGGAGAGTCCGCCTTTGTGCGTTACCCTGAAATATGCCGCAGGCAACACTTAAAGAAGGAAAAGGTTCACTGTGAGAGATGGAAAGTAATTGACCACCATTTAGATATTTTTAGCACTTAAAGCCACGACCCCTTTGGAAAGGGAACTGTAGAACAACAATAAAAAATAATGATTGGCAATATGTACATCTTCAGCCTTTCTACCTTCTAGATCCAAATTCATACTCAGATTAGGTTTATAACTTAAATTAAGGAATATGGTTATAGATGAGTGTGCACTTAATTTGGGAGCAAGTCAGTAGGACCTCTAAATATATGTGTGCAGGTATAGGTTTGTTTGCGCTGCGTACATTTATTTCCTTGTGTGTTGTAAGTCCTTTGTTTCTTTCAACTTCAAATGGCTTTTTCAGATGTTCCCTGCCCCACCAGTTTACCTAAACTATGGGTCAGCCTTGAACTTGTGCTCTTCTCTCTTTAAAGAGGTTTTAGTCTTGCAGATTCAAGGTGATCCCAGCCTTTGTCCAGGTAAACATGGAATTTTATGGTGAGGGTGAGGCAGGGGAAACATCATATAAACCCAAGTTCTCTTCCAGTCGGTCTCCTGCTTACAATTCTGAAGAGTGAGCAGTAACTCCAGGGTAGCTCCCAAGATTCAGTTCTCCCAAATTCATGGATGGGGAACCTCAGGCCCAGAGGCCAAATATGGCTCTCCAGGCTTCCTGTGAGTCATCTGGAACTTAGCAGCCCTTCTTTGCACCCTCCTTAGATGACCATGGCTGTAATGTGTCCTTGAACTCTGATAATGCCTCCTGCTTGCCTGAACGGTGGGTGAAGAGGCGTGTGAGAGAGTGTGTGTAGAAGCTAGCTGTCAAGGGTGTTTCCCACCCAAAGAAGGCACATAGTTAACTCTCTGTTGTCAAAGATAACACAGTTCTGGATCCGTATGCACACTAATCTAGATTCTAAGCATCTATTCCCAGATCCATGCTCTCTGGCACAGTTGCAGCAACCAGGGACCTCTCACCCTCCACCAGTTTATGTACCTTTCCCCGACGGGCTGCACACATGCAGCTGGAGACTACGCCTACATAGAAACTTCCTCTGCTCTTCGCTTTTCAGTCCCCTCCTGGTTCTGGGAGACAGTGGTGCAGGAGAGGGTGGGGAAGCACCTGGCCCTTCACTTGCCTGACCTATCTTTTCCTCTGACCCACCCTGTGCTCCATTCTCCAGCTCTGAAGCTTCTCCTGCCTCTGACTCTAGCCTCCTGGCTGGTACAGTTCCCCACAAATCACTGACCCCCCTCTCCCGAATCAGACTCCAGCCCGCTTTCCCATCAGTGTCCTGTCAGTCCATCACACTCAGCCTACTTTACAAAGGTAAAATTCAGAGTTCCTTCAATAGAGGTGGTAGAATTGTGCATGTACATAACAGCTCCCTGTGTTGGGGATGTCTTATTACATGTACATGTCTTTCATTTTTGCTTTGCTATCTGGTTTGCTTTGTTAATACTGAGCAAATTATGTGTAGAAATGAAATTTATAAATTATTCAATTTTCTTGGGGAAATCACACAAGATAAAATCTTAGAAGGAAAGGGGGATCCCCACCCCAATGGAAAATGCCCTGTCATTAGCAACAGAAGTTTAAAGGTAAAGGGTAAAGGGACCCCTGACCATTAGGTCCAGTTGTGGACGACTCTGGGGTTGTGGCGCTCATCTTGCTTTATTGGCCGAGGGAGCCGGCGTACAGCTTCCAGGTCATGTGGCCAGCATGACTAAGCCACTTCTGGTGAACCAGAGCAGAGCACGGAAACACCATTTACCTTCCCGCTGGAGTGGTACCTATTTATCTACTTGCACGGCATGCTTTCGAACTGCTAGGTTGGCAGGAGCCGGGACCGAGCAACAGGAGCTCACCCCGTTGCGGGGATTTGAACCGCTGACCTTCTGATCGGCAAGCCCTAGGCTCTGTGGTTTAACACAGAGCGCCACCTGCGTCCTGAAGTTTAGATAAGGCCCCCTCAAAAAGATAAGGCTCTATAGTTTTGAAAAGGATCTTTGCTTTATTCACATGTAGAAATACCTTGGTCTAGAAATGTCCACATTTGTGTTAATTCATTGGCCTTGGTTAGCAGAGAAGAAGCAGTGCCATATATACTTTGGAAAGCACAGTAATATAATTATGCCAGTTCCCCCACCTAAGTTCTGCAAAAGTGTCAAACCTGGCACCCCATCTCCTCCAAATTTTCCTGCACACCCTCAGGCGCTGTGCATTTGGCATTGCTCGTGACTGTAAACTATAACAGAAGAAGGAAAATTTTAGCACACTTTCCATATTTTCTGGGGAAATGTACTTCTTTCATTTGTTGATACTGAAATGTGGGGAGTGGAGGAGGTTATGAATCCAAATGAGGGCTGCTGACCTACTTGAGAGTAAGCCTAATTGAATTCATTGCGACTTAGGAGTAGGCTGGTATAGAATTGCACCTTTGGAGCGTTTGGTAATGTACACTTGGCTCACCTCAAAAGTGCCAAGAACTCCACTTGCTTCAAGAACCACACTTGACTGGAACTTTTGTCTCAAGCTGTGCAAACAAAATACATGTTGCTCCAGTTTTTTAATGATCGAACGGGTTTTGGGATAGTGAAATACAGGAAGGGAAGAAATCAGTTTCTCCCTATCTTTTATTTAGGTTTCTGTACATTAAATATGTTACACACTTGAACTGAATGTGACATCAGAGAACAGGATTTGATCATTTTTGAGGCGAAAGAGATTTTATAGTCAAGTGTATGACGAAGGCTGGAGTGTGCTGTTAAGTTTCATTGCATTCTTCTGACTTTACAAGCTTGGTAATACAATATTTATTGGACTGGTTGTTACAAAAGTACAAGCTTTTTCATTTCACAAACCTCTTTTCCAGGTATAGAAAGGGAAATGTTGTCTATAAATGAAAAGGGATGCCAACTTCTTTGTATGAATTGGTGTTAAGAGTAGGTTAGAGGTGTGCAGCCAAATTTTGGCTGGTAAATTTCAGCACATATTAACCCTGCTCAGTTGGAGGAGGACCATGGAAAATTGTTTCTTCTCCCCCTTCACCTAGTCCTTGATGCCTTCTCTCTTGTGCACATACTGGCTTGGTTCACACATAACAATAAACCATGGTTTATTAAACCATGACTTACTAATGATACCCTGCCCAGCACCTTACCACCAACAAACCTCCACCTGAAGACATGGCTTGGTGTTACATGTGAACCCAGCACCCTTAATCATGGTTTGCTTCACCACCGCACCTCGAAAGCTCACCAAACCTCAAAGACAAGAGGCATGAGCAGTTGGAGAATGAACAGCACTTAGAGCAACAACCAAAAAAAAAAACCAACAAGCTATGGCTTGTGTTATCATCTGTGCAACAACTTGTGGTTAAGGAAACCACGGTTTAGGGTGATGACTGAAGCAGGCCACTGCGTCCATGTTGTAGAGCTTGGACAACCATTCAACCCCTGTCAAATCAATGGCCAAACAGCCAAGCCTGTGTCAATTATCTCCCTCAAGAGCACACTCACATCTTTAAAAGGTAACTTGATAAATGGCTCAATTAGTATTAAGGTGTCAGAAGTACTCTTGGTTTGCTGTTTTCCAGAGAGTAGTCCTACTATTGGAATCACGGTAAGCATTTTGCCACACTGCCAACTCCCTTGTGTTTCTGTCATGCTAACAGGCAGAATATAATCTCGCACAAAATTTGAAATTTGTCATGCTGGTTGGCCTTCCCATGCTTGCTGCCACTTTGCTCTAAGCTAAAGCCTAGGAGCGCACAGAGTAGGCAGTGGAAATGCCACCTTGATGGCAAACACTAAAGAAGCACTTCTGCGTCCACCACTTTGCAAGACTCCTGGAAAGAAGTTCAGGTTGTTTAATCGTATCAGAAATGGAAAAGAAAAGGTCAGTTTGAGAACTGTACATTAAAGCAAAACAATACCAGTAAAATTACACCACTTGGTTTCCAGTACAAGAAATTGTGAGTCTTTCAGCAACTCGTGTCTTAGACAAGAAAAGGGAAGGGTAACACCCTGGGAAACTGGATAAGAATTCCTGTGATTCTTATTTAGGCAAGACACAGTTGGGAGTTTTGGACTTGGCTGTGGCTGGCAAATCCGCTCTGTTTATTAGCAAAAATCCCCATGAAGTATCATTATGTTTTGCTCGTTTTCAGTTCCAGTATGAAAAAAAAGAATAGATGATCCCTGTGTTTTCACCCCCTCTCTGCCCACCTGGTGAACACACTGATCCATCGTCTTGTTACCTCCAGTCTCACCCTTGAACTCCTGTAACCTTCTTTTCTCTGGCTGTCCTTTATCATCTCTCTGTCTTCTCACCTCTGTCCAAAACTCCCCCCTCCAAAAAAACCCATTGCTTATCATTGCTCTGATCGGGTGATGCACCTCCTTCAGTCCCTGCTTTAGCTTCCCGTCACCTTCTGTATCTGTCATGAATTCTGTTCTCACCTTTTGAGGACACTTTGGGTGGTATTTCCATGTCCTACCCACTGAGACTCTCGTATTCGAGCAAAAAATGGTGCAGGCTCAGCAGGAGTTCAAGAACAGGGCAGGAAGCTCAGATTCGGACAGAAGCAATGAAGATGTCCCAACAAGGTTTACATGCCCTGCTCGCCAAGCTTTTAAAGACGAGGCATGGTGTGCTCACTTGCAAGTCTTGCTTGCCTTGCAGGATAGTGTTCTCCCCTGGGGTAGGTGGGCCTGCTCCTATGACGGTGGCTTCTGGTTTTAGGTGACAAGACTGCACCCTCCTGTTCAGTCGCTTCTGCCTTCCTTCTTCATCTGCTCAAAGCCCCCCTCAGGTCAGGGATGACAACCACCATCCCTGCTCCCCTCTCCAAAGCAGCTGAAGTTGGGGCAGATCCCTCTCCCTCTGACCCAGTTCCTCATCATTTAGTCTCATTCCCCAACCACCTATTCCTTTCTCCTCCTGCTGCATCAGAGACTGCCAGCCCAAAGACAGATCCCAACAGCTCTGTGGGGCTCATGGCGTGAATCTCAATTGCCACATTTTCTTAAAGTTATCCTCATTTTGTAATTTAGCATTACAGATACTGTACCTCTCCTTCCTTCCTCCCCCCCCCCCTTCCTTACTTCCCTGACTTTCATCTCTGCTGTTGGAATTTCAGATGGAAAGCTCTCCTGAGCAGGGATTACGTGTGTGTGTGTCCCTGAAAAGTGCCATGTATATTTATATGTTAGATCAGAAATAAACAATACTTTACGGAGAGTGCTGGAGGTTATTATCTGGTGTGGCAGTAATAGGCAAGGCCAAGAGCGGCTGTTCCCCAAGCAGCGATGATTTCTGTTTCTGTTTTATCCCCTATTCAGAAAGTGCATTTTGTATAAGGCACCAGGGCAGTGGGAATAAAGAGAGCTCTCCTCGCATATATGACTTCACAACAATCAGGGCTGTACTTTGCAAATGCAGCTAGCTAGCTTCTGAAAAGATCTCCAGTCCCGAAATTGCGCCACTGAATGCTTATGTTGCTCTGCCAGTGTTGATGTTAGGATGTCAAACCCTCCTGAACAAAAGTTCGATCTGGTATTGCACCATTTACTGGGATGGTAAGTTAGTCTGATCTGGTTTTAAACCGTTTGCTGGGGTGGTGTGTTACCTATGGTTAGCGTGTTCCAACTATTTTTGTGTTGTTGTTGTTTTTGCTTTCTTAAGTATTTTTTTAAAAATCGGTATCATGATTTTTAATAATTTTGCTAGTTGCTTTGTAGATCATTAGATTGCAAAGTCACAATGCACATATTTTAATAAATAGATATTAGCATGGATAGATAACATGGATTTTGAAAGAGACAAGTTAGACCTGCTTACCCTGTTGAGCTGGTTGGGAATGGCATCCAAGGAAAACTTGCATTGCATTGATCCATTAATATATTTGTTTCTGAAAAACCAGGAACTAATAATTTCTTAGAGAATTGATAATATGTTGTGTGTAGATTGTGTGTCAGAGACAGAGAGAAAGAGAAGCCCTAAATGACTCTTGGATATGGAAAAGGTTATTGGATAGGGAAACTGTGTGCCTTGTCATTTATGATTTATTTGGCGTTCCTGCATTGCAGAAGGTTGGACTAGATGATCCTTGGGGTACCTTCCAACTCTGAAATTCCCTGTTTCTATGATTCTCATCCTAACCCTTAAATTAAGCTTAAGATGTGCTTGATAATGAGGCCAATTTAGAGGAAAATAGGAAATTGTATTAAGGATTATTGCTTATACTATGAGGCACAACTATAAAAGGAGGCTTCTGTATTGTTAATTCCTGCGGGGTCTTTTTGTATATTTTTCTTAAGCTCCGAATATGTTGGGAGATAGATAATTTAAACTTTCATATTTTAAATTTATGTCTCTTGCCTGTTATATCAACATGAAGGAGCTGTTTCGTTATAGAATATTAAAAAGTGGCAAAATTTCTCTGTGTTTGTCTATTAGACATTTTTTGTTTTCTGTTGTCTGCTTTAAACAAAAAAACTATTTGCTTAAATATGGTTCCCTGCCTAACCAACAGCCAAGATAGCTAACAAAATCCAATATAAACAAATATTAAACCACAACAAGCTTGCTAAAAATATGAAAAAGCAAACAGTCAAGTAAAAAGAAAGCAGCAGCAAAACACAACAGTCTACATAGTACTGAAGTTACTTGCGTTATCCTTCGAATGCCATCCAAAATAGCCAACTTGCTCAAAGACCAGTAATGATAGGTCCGTAGAGGGTGTTCCACAATTGTGGTGCCATGACCCAGAAGGCTCTGTATAATCCACTCATCAGACATTGTAAGATGGAGGGACATGGAGAAGGGTCCCTGAAGTATCTTGAGTAGTCTGGCTCACCTTAACACCATTAGAACTGGGGTGACCCTCCAGGTGTTTCTAGCCTGCACCCCCTATCATTGACCCCCTGATCACCCCCTGATCATTGACCACACTGGTGGGGGGGCTGATGGAAGTTGGATTCCTAACACCTGGAGGGACAAAGGTTCTCCATCTCTGCATTAGAATGAAACCTTCAGGTTTCTGCCATTCCAAAAAAAAACCACACAAAAAAACCAGCAATCCACAAAACATGATTGGATATATGTCTATACGTACGGATGTGTATATATTGCATGAGGGGTTTTTTCCCAAGGAAACAAATTGGGTCAGATAGAAATGAAATGTAAAAATTATACAGTCAGTTTAGTAATATATATTATTATAGGGATATCAGACAAGTTTAAGGCTGCATATCGGCTTGAAAGCTAAGTTTGACTGAAATGACATGGACTTACAAAATTGTGCTTGGGGATTGGGGGCTAAGCTGTTTTTTAAAGAACATTAAATAACTGAAAAAGAGATAATGCAGAAAAATAGCATTGTATTGTTGGCATAATGGGGAAATGAAATTGTAAATCGTGGTAAGAAAATAAGCCTTGTGAGCTTCTGTTGTGATCTTTAGCTACAGATAAAGACATGTTGGGTCGGTAGGCATTTGTTTGTTCCTTTTTAATCAAAAAGACATTGTACCTTGGAAAGGAGCTTTCAACGCAGTGCTTCGCTTGCTTTCTGCAAATATACTGTGTGTAGAAAACAAAAGCAAATCTATTGTTTTGCCTTCTGCATGCATGTAGAAACCCCCTGAGCTAGAAATGGAGGAAATCTTTGCAGATGGAAGATTAGCTCTGTAGATCAATTTGAGTCCTTTGAGTCCTTTGAGGAAAAGGGAAGGAAATAAATAGAAATGTATAGAAATGTATAGAAACGTGCTACTGCGGCAATACAGCGCCGATAGTCAGGGATGCAAAGGTAATGTTGTACAGACCTCACTAAGAACAGTGTCCCCAGCATTTGAGTCCTGTAGTTGCCTTTGAAGTGACAGCAGCTTTTATTGACTTGTGGAAAGTCTTATTTAGAAGGAAGAGCACCAGTGTGTCACCAGAAATTGTATCTTGGTATGCATGCTCAGAAATAAACCGTTTTACTTCTCCCAAGCCATCACATACCAAGGTGTTGACCAAACAGTGTGCTGAGACCATTCTCTGATTTCCTTGGCCTTCTCTCTTTCTTACCTTGTGTTGTTCATGCAGGCAGGTGTGGCTGAAGTAGGGTGGGTGGGTAGGGTGGCATGCTCCTGGCCTCCCAACAGCAACATCTCCACCAGAAACTGGTAGCAGCAAGCAGAGTTTGAAATTAACCAGATGCATTTTGCTGCTGGCCTGGGTCCAGTGATGAGTATATGGAGATTTCTGGGCTCAAGTTTGGCAACCACAGTTTAACAACCTCTGCCTTAAAGGTAAAGGTAAAGGGACCCCTGACCATTAGGTCAAGTCATGGCCGACTCTGGGGTTGCGGCGCTCATCTCGCTTTATTGGCCGCTTCCGGGTCATGTGGCCAGCATGACTAAGCCGCTTCTGGCGAACCAGAGCAGCGCTCGGAAACACCGTTTACCTTCCCGCTGGAGCGGTACCTATTTATCTACTTGCACTTTGACGTGCTTTCGAACTGCTAGGTTGGCAGGACCAGAGACTGAGCAACGGGAGCTCACCCCGTCGTGGATATTCGAACCGCCGACCTTCTGATCTGCAAGTCCTAGGTTCTGTGGTTTAGACCACAGCACCACCCGCGTCCCCGCAGTTTAACACAGTTTGGCAACCACAGTTTAACAGGCTCTGCCTTAGTTCATAGTAAATACCATTTCCAGTTCCACTGTGTGTGTTTCTCCTTCTTGCATATTGGGACAAGTGAATTGTTGCAAGAGCAAGCCACAGTCAAGCAATGTAGTTGAGATCATAGAATTGTAGATTTGTAGGGTCATCTGACCGAACCCCCTGGTGAATAGACATTCCGTTTCAGCCATCGTAACCTAGGTTTAAGGTGATGTTTGGTGCCTAGCTTCTAGATCTGATTTTCTAACACTGGTGGTGAGGTGGCTGGAGAGTCTGCACTGTGTGAACAAACCGGGGAGCTGATCCAGTGCTCCTGCCTGTGTCCACACAGCACTGATCTCTCTACCACCTTTCCCAGTAAGAAGTAGCAATGCCACTGCACGTATGCAAAAAACAAACAAAAGCAAACAAAAAAACCCTCAAAACAATATTAGGACAAAAGAAATAAGAGAGGAACAAATCAAAACAGGATCACAGGCGTTATTGTGTAAACATAGCCACATTCTTCAAAATCTGATGCAACGTGACTCTTGTATAAATTGCTGTTTTCTCATTATGTATTTCCCACATTTAATCTCTAGGCATTTTCTAAAAATGAACAGAAGCAATTCTGAGTTGGAGAAGCTGAGCAGTGATTCTACAGAAAACCTCAGTCCTGCTTTCCAGGGAATCCACGTCACTTTCACCGCTGGCTCCACGGACAGTTTGAATTTGGACACAAATGCATTTGGCAATGGAGGTAGCTGAAAGTTGTGTGTTAGTGTGGGGCTGTGGGGTTAATGTACGAAACATGTTCTGTAAATTGTGACATATTGACCCAGTTTGCATGTCACAGTAAACCATAGTTAATGGCCTACTGTGAATATGGAGGTGGCTGCTGCCTTGCTGCCCCTAATTGCAGCAGCAAGCCATAATCCCTGTCTTTGTGTTATATCTGACTGAGAGATTATGCTTTATTTCACTCAAACAAATCATGATTAATAATATAAGTGAGTTTGCAGCAAACCATTAACTATGGTTTACTGTGTTGTGTGAATGTGGGCAATAAACAGGCCCTATAAAGCTGCATTTAGAATTTCACTTCCCCAGGGAAGCTTTACATGGTCTCTTCCTTTCACCCTTCAGGTGGGTATAAGCTGTCCTTAGTATCCATGATACTTTGCTTTTTTGAATGCCCATTTATTCAGCTTTGTTGCTAATGTGCCAAACTGTCCCAAAACCAAATGGAACCTTTGACTGAATGACAGGACAGCATAACTCATTACTACAAAAGCAGTCGTAGAACTTGAAAATATATGGGCTGAATGTAGCTTAAATTCAAGGCGTCTGGCATTTCTTATGATGAAGTATCAGGGCAGTTGGAGGACCATGCTTCTTGTGATGTCACCGAAATTAGGAGCAGGACTTGTGCCCTCTACAGGCAATGAGCTGCGCTGCAAGGGGCTAGCCATGGTGGCCAGCTGTCAATCATAGGATCAACAGGAAAGCCAGTAGCCATCCCTTGCGCTATCTTTTTGTCGTAAGTGCTGCATAGTAGTGAAGAAGACTACATCTGTGTTGGGAAAGGGATGATGATGATGATGATGATGATGATGATAATTGTTAAGTTGTGGGTGAACATATCAGACGACACAGTGATTCTTCAAACAGCTCTTGTTTATTCAGAGGCCAGAACAGAACTGAGCTGAAGGTTTCAGCCAGCCTGCTTATATAGAGCTCTAGTACAACGTAACTGTAACAACTTTCTAAAACTATCCAATCACTGAACGTCACTTTCGATCCCTTATTTGCTTAACTATCTACAGTATCCCCCTGCTGGCCCAGGGTGAGAACTTCAGTACATAACAATAACAATAATAATAATAAAAATAATGCACTGCATGTGAATTGTCCTAACTTTACAAATATCTTGTGCTTGGCCTACAATAAGGTACTACAAAGTAAAGAAAAAAATAGCAAGTAAGAAAAATTCTCTGAGTCCTCACATAGCTTGCCATGTTGCTTAAATATTTACCCTGTTCCAGCTTCGCTGCTCTTTGGCAGCCAGTGCCCAGTTCTGTGACAGAGAGCCAGGTTGTCTTCAGAAACGCTATGCAATGTTAACTCCACCTTCCAATAACATTCCTTTACTCAGTTGGATAGCCTCATTCACAGCGGGGATATACAGGTAGCATTGTGCTTAGCTTGCAGAGCTTAGGTAATTGTAATAAAAGTCACTTTGGACTTCCCACTTCAGTGCTAAGGTTGCCAGTACCAGAACTTGATGGCTTTTAAAACGAGGAATTAGGGATGCACAAACACCCCGCCCTTCGACCCAAACATGAATTGCCTCCCCCTTTCCATTCAAACCGCAAAACCCCTCAAGCGATTCGGGGTGGGTTTGATGATCGTAAAAACACCCAGAGAAGCCTGATTCCCAACATGCTAGCAGAGAAAGGACTTCTCTTCTACAGCATTTATTCGCTGGCTGAAGAAGAAGAGGGGGCTTCCCTTTCTCCGTGGTGTCAGGAGTAGACTAGAAATAAAACACCCGGTGTCAGCAAAGTTAACTCTTTATACCAAGAAACCAAAACAGCGCAGGCCTAGTGATCATAGGAACTCTTCTCAGTAGGTCTTGCCCCAGTGAGGATTGAAGTTTCTCACGATCTCTCCGCTCCCTAAGACTCCTCCTCTGCCAGGTCCTTCCCAAGCAAACTTGGGCTCCATCTAGTCTCTCATTGCTCTGCTCTCTTCATTCCTCTACATGTTCTGGGAGACCATGTAAACCCTTGTTACGGCTATCGGTGTGGTTGCTCGAGAGCGATCAGGCAAGATCCCTCACTGGTCTTTTCAAAAGCTTTATTATTGGTGCAAAAACCTTTACAATGCAGAACGCCTCTATTCCATGTCTTGCTCACTCGCTGGCAGAATCTGAGAGCGGGCGGTCCTTAAACCTTCCCCAGCAGAGTAGTTTCTTGACCCCCAGCCTACGCCTCCCCTCTCTGTGTGAAAGCCTACTGCACAAGGAAGGCTTGGGTAAAGGGGGGGGCCTCCCTCCTCCCCGCTTTGCTCAGACAAGGTGTCCTGGAGCTGCCTTGCATCCCCCGAACCCTGCAACTCTTCCCCACTAGAGGCAGGACTTCCTTCCTCCGCTGAAGTGCTGCTCCCCAAGATTTTTGGAGGCTCTCGGTAATCCATCTACCCTTCCCACTCTCTCCTCTGAGCCATTGGCAGTTCCCTGACAACCCTATTACCTCTTCAGCTTCCGACACCTCCTCTTCCCCCCAGTCTGCTCTCTCTTCTACCTCTGACCACTCCTTGTCATCCCACCACCAATCCCCTGGCTCTGAGCCTTCTTCCCCTGGGGGTTTCCCAGCTGGTGCCTTCCACCATTCCTCTGCATCCAGCCAGCCCATGGCATTGGTTAGCATTGAGACACAGTGTGTTCTGTGGGTGGGGAAGAAATTGGATTCAGTTCACATTTCATGGCAAATCTCCCAAACTTGCACTGCAGCCAAGCCGTCCTTCAAAAACCCACACTTCTCTGAATTTCCTGATGAAATTCTCCAACTAGATAATGTATAGGGAAAACGTATTACGTTAGGAGAAATTGAGGTGTATTAGGCAAAATTACACACTGAAATACTGACATATTCTCATGAGGACTTAAAAAGAAAATTGGCAAAGAGGTGCCAAAACGTGGACAGCTAAACGTAAGATTGGAAAAGTAAGAAATGGGCAAATTTGCCCATCCCTGCCCTGCATAAGGGGGTTGGGGGGTG
Organism: Podarcis melisellensis; assembly: GCF_964234715.1. Lineage (NCBI taxonomy): Eukaryota > Metazoa > Chordata > Lepidosauria > Squamata > Lacertidae > Podarcis > Podarcis melisellensis. The sequence continues at coordinate 33,624,317 of NC_138534.1, forward strand.
GAAACAAGATAGCTTTGCCAGGAACCAACATGGCTAGCAGCAGTGCTTCTTGGGCAAAGTGCCTTGCTTTCCCCTGCGTGGCCTGGAAGACTCTGCTCCATGCAAAGCAGGAGAAATAAAGGCACTTTGCCCAGAAAAGGAAGAAAGCTCCCGTTAGGCAGGTCATCTTATTCCACCCTGTTCAACAAAGAAGGGGAGGCTTAAGGGGAACTGCACTTCCTGCCCTGATTTTGCTTGTAGAAATCAGATAGGGTTGTTTGCCTCTTCATCCCTAGTATATAGGGAACATGTCTGGCAGGATTTGTGGGTAAAATGATAAGACTCACCATTTTGGGAGAGCTTGAGAACAAACCTTGTCATGCATGGCATTAGCAAAGGCTTGTCAGGATCTGCTCTCCTGGTCACTTCTGCTTTTCAAAAGTCACTTACTTTAGTTTACAGATGGCTAATGTAGGCATAAGGGATGCGGGTGGTGCTGTGGGTTAAACCACAGGGCATAGGGCTTGCCGATCAGAAGGTTGGTGGTTCGAATCCCCGCAACGGGGTGAGCTCCCGTTGCTCGGTCCCAGCTCCTGCCAACCTAGCAGTTCGAAAGCACATCAAAGTGCAAGTAGATAAATAGGTACCGCTCCGGCGGGAAGGTAAATGGCGTTTCCGTGTGCTGCTCTGGTTAGTCATGCTGGCCACATGACCCAGAAGCTGTCTGCGGACAAATGTCGACTCTCTCGGCCTATAGATATGCGAGATGAGCACGCAACCCCAGAGACATCCACAACTGGACCTAATGGTCAGGGGTACCTTTAAGGTAAAGGTAAAGGGACCCCTGACTGTTAGGTCCAGTCGTGGCTGACTCTGGGGTTGCTGCGCTCATCTCGCTTTATTGTCCGAGGGAGCCGGCGTACAGCTTCCGGGTCACGTGGCCAGCATGACTAAGCCGCTTCTGGCGAACCAGAGCAGTGCACGAAAACGCCGTTTACCTTCCCACCGGAGTGGTACCTATTTATCTACTTGTACTTGGGCGTACTTTAGAACTGCTAGGTTGGCAGGAGCAGGGACCGAGCAACGGGAGCTTACCCCATCGCGGGGATTCGAACTGCCGACCTTTGGCAAGTCCTAGGTTCTGTGGTTTAACCCACATCGCCACCCGCATCCCAGGGGTCCCTTTACCTTTAATGTAGGCATATGCAACCAGATCGCCTATTTTAAACATGTTGTGGCTTAATACCAGAGCCACGTGTGGTGCAGTGGATGGAGACTTGAAATGGAGAGACCTGGGACTCAGCTCTGAAACTTGCTGAATGACCTCCAGTGTCAGTCACTTTCCCTGAAGATAAACTAGACATGGTGATGATGGCAGGACTTAATCCATCTCCAGCCTATAAAGGCATGGAGAAGCAGAACCCCGAGCCATCTTTTTCCACCCAAAATCTCTCTGTCTCCTGGCAGGGGTCACATCCAGACATGGACTTCCAGGGAGGAGAAAAACAGCTTTTAAAAGTGGTTTTGGGGTGAGGAGCAGGCAGGCAGGCGGGAGGGAGCCATTCAGTAAATTATAGAAAGGATCTAATATTACTTGAGTATCAAAAGCAGATAGTATAGCCCTGTGTGACAACGGCAGGGAGAAGGGAAACCCATAACTAAATGTGGATTTACATGGCACTGATAGATAAAATGCAGAAAATACAGAAAATGATGAAATGCTAAAGCAAGAGAGAACTTCTCGATATATAGAGAGGTGTAGACATGCTAGGAAGGGACGCAGGTGGCGCTGTGGGTTAAAGCCTCAGCGCCTAGGACTTGCCGATCGAAAGGTCGGCGGTTCGAATCCCTGCGGCGGGGTGCGCTCCCGCTGCTCGGTCCCAGCGCCTGCCAACCTAGCAGTTCGAAAGCACCCTCGGGTGCAAGTAGATAAATAGGGAACGCTTTCTAGCGGGAAGGTAAACGGCGTTTCCGTGTGCAGCTCTGGCTCGCCAGAGCAGCGATGTCACGCTGGCCACGTGACCCGGAAGTGTCTTCGGACAGCGCTGGCCCCTGGCCTCTTGAGTGAGATGGGCGCACAACCCCAGAGTCTGGCAAGACTGGCCGGTACGGGCAGGGGTACCTTTACCTTTACCTTTAGACATGCTAGGAGTAAACCCACTGAAATCAATGTGATTTAATTTAATCAACTAATTTAGTCCTGTTGATTTCTACAAGTCTACACTCGGCCCAGGTACACACATATACGCTTAACTCCCTATGGCTTTTTTCTTAATAGTTAAGATTAAAACATGTGCTTTTAAATTGGCTTTTAATTTTTCTTGCACACACCTAACACCTTTCCTGGCGAAAAATGCCACCTTTATCAGAATTCTCTCTACAAACCATCCTTTTTATTCATTGTGCCCTTTTTGGAACCTAATCGCTTTGCGTTACTAATGAAGGCAGAAGCTCAAACAGTCAGCCGGATAATTTCATGCTGATTTCTGTATCGCCAGTCATACACACTATGCCAGCCCCCCAGCCCCCCTGGGTCATGGGCTGCCATGGGGAGGGAGATTCACGCACACAGGCTCCTATACCTCCTCATCAGAGCACAGGACCCAGGGGGCTGGGATGCCGCCATACAGACACACATATAATGTCTCATAATTTTATCATGCTCTGGCGTGACTTTGACCCCATGTCCAAAGGCCATTCTTGTTTTGGCTGCTACAAATGATCCTAGGCTAATCTGGGTGCAAAGTTTCATTACCCTAGGCTGGCATGCTTACCTTTTTAGATGGAACTTGATCTAGGCTTCACATTGTAAAACATCTTTTTTTTTATCCGTGCTGGTAGGAGTCCCCGGCTTATAATTGCTTTATTGTCTGCAATGTGTTTCAGGACAGTCGTGCAAAACGAGCCTTCGTTCACCCACCCGTACCGGGAAGCCGACCTTTCCTTCAACCCATTTCCCTGCATGTCCCAGCAAAGACAGGCCGCACTGCAAACCTTTACAGCCGCCTCCTCTGCCGCAGAAGAAAACAGTCAGCAGAGCTGTTTCTTCGCCAGATGGTTTTTACTGGGGCCCAGCTTCCCCAGCTAGAGCTTCAGGTCCCGCAAGCCCCAAACTGAACTTCAGTCAGTCGGAAAGTAACGTCTGCATCCGCGAGGAGCCTCCGTTTGGCTCCACCTTGGGAATCAACCGCCAGACATTTTCTTCTTCTGAATCACTGGAGAAAGCCTTCAGAGGGTCCCATTCCCCATATCCCTGTTCTGCTAAGAATGGCGGCGCCTGTTGTAGCCAGAGCAAAAACTTGCCACCTCGTTCCTCCTCCCAGAACAGCATGTCCACCACGGTTTCCTCAGGTTCTAGCTTTCAGCTCCACAACCTCCTCAGCAATATTGACAACAAAGAGGGGGTGTACGCCAAGCTAGGTGGGCTGTATGCGGAATCCTTGCGCCGCCTCGTTTCTAAGTGCGAAGACTGTTTCATGCGCGACCAGAAGAGCGAGCTGCATTTCAGCGAGAACAACTGGTCCCTCTTCAAACTGACGTGCAACAAGCCTTGCTGTGATTCAGGGGACGCCATATATTATTGTGCCACCTGCTCCAAGGATCCGTCAAGCACCTATGCGGTGAAGGTATGTCGTTGCCAAATGCTCATTTTGTCATGACTTGCTTTGTGCTTTTGGCCTTTTCTGGCGGTTCCCTCACTAGGAGAAGCCAAGTTACAGGGAACCAGGCAGAGGGCCTTATCGGTAGTGGCACCCGCCCTGTGGAACGCCCTCACCAGATGTCAAAGAGAAAAATAACTACCAAACTTGTAGAAGACATCTCAAGGCAGCCCTGTTTAGGGAAGCTTTTAATGTTTAATAGGTTATTGTATTTTAGTGTTTTGTTGGAAACTGCCCAGAGTGGCTGGGGGGACCCAGCCGGATGGGCAGGGTATAAATTATTATTATTATTATTATTATTATTATTATTATTATTATTATTATTATTATTATTTTCCCTGGTCTCTGGCTGCCATGAACTCGAATGATCTGATGACCTTCACAAGGATGTGGGGACACACACACCCTATACATACAGTGTTGCCGATCAGACGGTCGGTGGTTTGAATCCCCGCGACGGGGTGAGCCCCCATTGCTTGCTCCCTGCTCCTGCCAACCTAGCAGTTCGAAAGCACGTCAAAGTGCAAGTAGATAAATAGGTACCACTCCAGTGGGAAGGTAAACGGCGTTTCCGTGCGCTGCTCTGGTTCGCCAGAAGTGGCTTAGTCATGCTGGCCACATGACCCGGAAGCTGTACACCGGCTCCCTCGGCCAATAAAGCGAGATGAACACCGCAACCCCAGAGTCGTCCGTGACTGGACCTTTACCTCGGGTTACAAATACTTCAGGTTACAAACACTTCAGGTTACAAACTCCAGAAGTAGTACCTCGGATTGAGAACTTTGCCCCAGGATGAGAACGGAAATCGTGTGGTGGCGGAAGGCCCCATTAGCGAAAGTATGCCTCAGTTTAAGTACTGTTTTCAGGTTAAGAATGGACCTCCAGAATGAATTAAATTCATAACCCAAGGTACCACTGGGTTCTTTCAGAATTTTTCAGGTGTGTTGCCTGATAAGGAACCTTGAAATATGTTTGAATTTTGCTTTAGAGGGGAATCTGCTGTCAAACTGGTTCTATTTAGGAACACACGTACCAAGGATTTTGCTGGTCTGCTTAAATATATATATATTGCAGGGGGTTGGACTAGATGATCCAATGGGGTCCTTCCAACTCTATAGTTCTGTGATATTATTATTGTATTCTGCTGGAATTCATAGGATGTTTTGTCTAAGAAGGAACCGCCAGGTTCGCTTCAAAATTTCTTTCACGCAAAAATTCAGTGGCAAATAGCACCTAGCAAAACCCCAGGTACAGGGCAGGTGAATTGCCTAAAAATACCAGAGATCAAAGAACAGAGTCCAAAGTTTCTGGTCAGAACAAGCAAACACTTCGAGAGTTGAGCTCCAAGAGTTGCCCAATAAGAACCAGAGTGAGCACAGAGTTTACACACAATCCGTTGGTTAGCCTGCCAGCAGCAATTCTCCTTTTTTCGCAAGCAGGGCTGATGAGAGGCTGCAATAAAGCCAGTAGGGCACAGCTGGGCCTGGTTGCCGTGGCAACCCTCACAGCGCAGGTATAACAGAGCAGGGCTGGGAGCAAGTCTTCATACCTAGATTTCCAATTGATGTACTGCCAAGAGCGGGCAAGTCATATATCTCTGCAATCCAAGGAGTTCTAAATTGCTTAATGTTGCTTGCGGAAAAAAGAGGCACAGGTCATGATTCCCAGGGTTGGTTTTTTCTCTCTCTTGTATGAACCCCAGCAGAATGAACAGGCACGGCCACCTTTTCCCTGGCCTTCTTTTCTGTGAGGACAGAAGGATCTGCCAATTTCAGTTCCCTCGGTTTCTCATTTCCCCCAATCTTAAATTAAGTTCTCCATGTTTCTGCAGCAATCTGCAGTTTTGTTTGTTTGTTTTTAAATCCTCATGAAAATACATCAGCTGGCATTTTAGTGGAAATTTCTCCTAATTTTTAATTTGCTGTTCTGGCTAGTATACAGTTTTGTAAGTCATTTTTTTCATAATGTGGTGGATTCTTTTTTTTTAATAAAATCTTTAAATTAGTTTCCCAATATACCCCAATAAAAGCCAAATTATAACAATAACAATGACTTCCCAAATTATACAATTATCAAAATACCAATCAACTTCCAATTAATACATTTTAGTTAAAGTGGCTCCCCGCAGGATGGTTTGGGTGCACTTCTGATCTTACATCACTGCGTTCTGTAATCTTAATTAATGTCAGTTGCATTTCAGTTATAATAATAATCCCATAGTCAACAGCTACATAATTAATAATTTCCGTTCGTGATGTTACAATATATGAATTCATAAAGCTTCAAGTGAGGAACTCAAACTATTATGCTGCCCTGCGTGTGAAAAGGAAAGCAGAAAAAAAATACATTTGGCACCAAATTGGCCTCAGGTTTTGTCAGGATGAGGCATATGGGGCCCCATCCAACTGTCTTAGGGACTGCATTCTGGATTTGTGTAGGTTTTACTTCTTAACACACAAAAAACACTTTCTAAAAGCAATAAAATATTTCTACAAAGCTCTAAAATGATAAAACTATATATTATAAAGTTTAGAAAACCATAGAACCCCATTTACAAATTGTTGGTTGTTTAGTCGTTTAGTCGTGTCCGACTCTTCGTTACCCCATGGACCAGAGCACGCCAGGCCCTCCTGTCTTCCACTGCCTCCCGCAGTTTGGTCAAACTCATGCTGGTAGCTTCGAGAACACTGTCCAACCATCTCATCCTCTGTCGTCCCCTTCTCCTTGTGCCCTCCATCTTTCCCAACATCAGGGTCTTTCCAGGGAGTCTTCTCTTCTCATGAGGTGGCCAAAGTATTGGAGCCTCACTTCCAGTGAGCACTCAGGGCTGATTTCCTTCAGAATGGATAGGTTTGATCTTCTTGCAGTCCATGGGACTCTCAAGAGTCTCCTCCAGCACCATAATTCAAAAGCATCAATTCTTCAGCGATCAGCCTTCTTTATGGTCCAGCTCTCATTTCCATACATCACTACTGGGAAAACCATAGCTTTAACTATACAGGCCTTTGTTGGCAAGGTGATGTCTCTGCTTTTTAAGATGCTGTCTAGGTTTGTCATTGCTTTTCTCCCAAGAAGCAGACGTCTTTTAATTTTGTGGCTGCTGTCACCATCTGCAGTGATCATGGAGCCCAAGGAAGTAAAATCTCTCACTGCCTCCATTTCTTCCCCTTCTATTTGCCAGGAGGTGATGGGACCAGTGGCCATGATCTTCGTTAAATTCCATTAGCAACACACACACACACACTGTGTGGTAAAGCCTTCTTGAATAAAATTGTCTTGAGTGTGTGTCTAAGCATCATGACGTTATGCGCCTGTCTAATTTTTGCTTAGAGGCGCAGACCTTAAGAGGGCCTGAAACTGCATAATTTCTAGTCCCAACATCTTTTTCTCCACCCTTTGTGAATTGCGGGGCTCATTTTCAATGCATCACACGGAGGGGCGTCTGCGTTGATGCCCATTTCACAAAGGGGAAAAAAGGCCTGCCTTTCTGCCACTCCGCTTACTTCACTCAGTTTGGGCTCCCAGTGGATGCGTGCTACAGAGGGAGCGTGATGGCGAGGGAAAGAGACAAACCTTGTTTTGTGTTCGTCGCAGACCACACGTGTGTGTCCCCGCATTACAAAATGCGCCTTTATTGTCTGACTCTGGCAGACAGTAGCATGCTAAAGCTGAGCCAAAGAACTGAGATACAAGCTCCGCCGCTGTGTGTGCGAGTTCTAAGTGGGGAAATGTAGCTAGGCAACTTTTGGGAATGCTTTCATTTTCGTCGCTGGAATATTTCTGACAGACAGTGGTTTCAGGGCTTTTGTGCCTTTCCTTTTTCTTTCCCTGTGAATGTGATATTGTTGCACTGACTGCAGACATGAAAGAAGCTACAGATCTGATTGTTGCCTCAAGTCAGGCTTCGACAAGCCTGTTTCAAAGTTGGAGCTAAGATGAGCTTCCTGTCATGTCTTAGAACCCTAGACCCTGCTAGTGCTTTGACTCATATGCATGAATTGTGGGGGAAATGGAGCCAAAATATTCTCTTTTCCAAAAAAAAAAAAAAGCTTCCTTTTATCTTCGACAGAAGACCAGGGACTTAGGAATATGGCTCTCTACCAAAGATGTAAAAAGAGGTGGGGGGAGCTCAATTTCAAGGTGCACAGTAGCAAGGGGAAGGATGCTTAACCCTTCTCCCATCCACTTGTTGTTGTTTAGTCGTTTAGTCGTGTCCGACTCTTCGTGACTTGTTGTTGTTTAGTCGTTTAGTCATGTCCGACTCTTCGTGACCCCCTGGACCAGAGCACGCCAGGCACTCCTGTCTTCCACTGCTTCCCGCAGCTTGGTCAAACTCATGCTGGTAGCTTCGAGAACACTATGCAAGCATCTCGTCCTCTGCCGTCCCCTTCTCCTTGTGCCCTCCATCTTTCCCAACATCAGGGTCTTTTCCAGGGAGTCTTCTCACGAGGCGGCCAAAGTATTGGAGTCTCAGCTTCAGGATCTGTCCTTCCAGTGAGCACTCAGCGCTGATTTCCTTCAGTATGGAGAGGTTTGATCTTCTTGCAGTCCATGGGACTCTCAAGAGTCTCCTCCAGCACCAGAATTCCAAAGCATCACTACTTCTCCCTTTTTCCTTTCCCAGCCAGGGTCTACAGACATGTGTGCTGTAGTTGGGGGGTGGGTGAGGGTGGGAAGGCCTGGAAGAGAAAACGAAGGGGGAGAAATGGATGGCAGCGCTTGCTACTTTCCCCCTCCAAATTTCACCCTCCTTTCCCTCTGCTTACCCCAACCAAAGCTTTTATAGATGCTCCGCAGAGACTCAGGTTTCCAAATCCCATTCTTCTGCCAATTGTCTAGTTTGGCTCTCAAAATATATTCCTCTGCGGTGGCCCTATAAACATGCTTGTAATTCAGTCACGTGATCAGACTCTTCAGTGTGTTTGTTACTTGATTATTACTTCTGCACAGTGCATTTGGCAAAGGTAGGAAAGAGAGGCTGCAGTCCCTGCGCTCCTTTGGGCTGCTTCCATCCTATTACCGCCAACGGGATTCTACACAGTCTGATTGTACACAGCAGCGCAGCTCTGGAGAACAATAGCAGCAGGAAGATGTGCTCCATAGCCTAAAGGAGCCCATCAATGTCTCAGAGCAGGCAAGAGCATCTCACAACCAATAATGAATAATATTACCATGTGGAATCCACTTAAAATGAATTTGGTGTCCAGAGATTTCATTAGACTCATTCCCAGCCACTGATGCTATTAGGATACAAGAGAAACAACTTGGTCCCCAAAGAGAAAGCGCTTTAAATCAATTGCTTTTATTATTTGTGGATCCTTCTGTACCTCTTTTGGACTCGATACCTTGTTTTATTTAAACAAATATTATTTCCTAAACATACTTAACCGAACAAATCTAAACAAATATTATTACTTATCTAAACAAATAATATTTTCAGAGAGGGTTCAACATGAATCATAGAATTGAAGGGATCAGGAATCTTTTTGCCCAGCGTGGGTCTTGAACCCACAAACCTGAGAGATTAAGAGGCTCATGCTCTACTGACGGAGCTATCCTGGCCCATCTGTGCTTCCAATAGTGGCTTCTCCTTTAAATTCCTGGGAGTCCCTCTTAGTGAAGGTCAATACAGCCCAGGTGGTTAGGAAAGCCCAACAGACTTCATTTCCTTAGGGTCTTGTGAAAGAACAATGTTAGACAGCAACTGATGATTTCCTTCTATCTGTCCACAATAGAAAGTGTTCTCTCATACTGTATTACGGTGTGGTATGCTGGTTTGACAGCCATGGACAGAAAGTCCCTACAGAGGGTGATGAAGACAGCACAGGATATCATGGGCTGTCCCCTGAGTCCGCTAGATGTTATCGCAGGAGACCGTTGCCTCAGAAGAGCGAGGAACATTCTCAGGGATGACTCACGCCCTGGCCAGCACCTTTTTAATCTCCTGCCCAGGAGATAGAGAAGCATGATAAGCTGCACCAACAGGTTAAAGACCGGTTTCTACCCATGGGCCGTGAGGCTGCTGAATGGAAGACAGCAACATTGCAGCTGATCTTCGGGGTTGGTGGTCGTACACACAGAGTGTAACAAGGACTGAGAGATTGTGGGAGGGGAAGGGGACCCCGTTTAATCTCACTGTAAACAAGTGGTACAGTGACAATAAAGTACCGTATTTTTTGCTCTATAAGACTCACTTTTTCCCTTCTAAAAAGTAAGGGGAAATGTGACTGCGTCTTATGGAGTGAATGCAGGCTGCACAGCTATCCCAGAAGCCAGAACAGCAAGAGGGTTCGCTGCTTTCGCTGCACAGCAATCCCTCTTGCTGTTCTGGCTTTTGAGATTTGGAATATTTTTTTTCTTGTTTTCCTCCTCCAAAAACTAGGTGCATCTTATGGTCTGGTGCGTCTTCTATTTAGGCTGCCTCTGCTGGATACTTCCAAGTGAGATGTAGGAAGGCCCCTGAATAATGTCTGGACTTGCTGCAGTGTGCCAGGCATGTTGCTGTGTGCCCATCACGACACAGATCCAGCTCAGGAGTATGCCAACGGTTTGCTGAATAGGCTCCACCTGGAGATCGTCCAACCCTGTGCTTTGAGGCTTTCATTTTATTATTGTGTTGCAAATCGTACCAGTTTTGCTGGCGACGTTTTTGCAACCTGCCCTTGACGCATTTGGAGTGAAGGGCACAAAATGAATAAATTGAATAAATAAAGTTTTGGGAGGTTTTGGACCATGCTGCTTCATTTTATTTAAACATAAGAAAATAGGAGCAACAAAAAGTGGACCTGGATTCTGCTTCATATATGGCATAATAAATTGGTTGGTTTTAAAAGTGGCCCAGGATTTGATGCAAGACATTTGACTTTACCCCTTGGAAAGTGGGGGGGAGAGTAATTTTAGAAGAATTAAGGAAACTGTATCAGCCAGCTTTTATTTTGGGTTTGGCTGTTTTCCACTGAGTTACAATGGTCCTCGTCCCCATCTTTGGGGTGCCTTAGCCATCCCCCATTACTAAGCTTTTAGCTACAGCCCCATGAAGGCAAAATTGAAATGACAACAGTTGAGGTCTGATTACTCAGTTGTAGACACCAACATAAAGACTTCCTTTGGGGAGTTTCCTTAGTTGTTAAAGTTATTTTTACCTTTATTATAGATCTGGGTGTTTTTGAACTTTTAAACTCACAGGTTTCCCGGACCCCCGTTGCTTCTTACTCTGCTGCCACTAATCATCTTAATATGTTTTTTTTGTGTGTGTATGTTCTGCTTTACACACAGAAGGTCCTGGGTTTGAGCCCCAGTGGAACCACTAAGTTGCTTAGGAGACGCGGGTGGCGCTGTGGGTTAAACCACAGAGCCTAGGGCTTGATGATCAGAAGGTCAGCGGTTCGAATCCCCATGACGGGGTGAGCTCCTGTTGCTCGGTCCCTGCTCCTGCCAACCTAGCAGTTCGAAAGCACGTCAAAGTGCAAGTAGATAAATAGGTACCACTCTGGCGGGAAGGTAAACGGTTTTTCCGTGCGCTGCTCTGGTTCGCCAGAAGCAGCTTAATCATGCTGGCCACATGAGCCGGAAGCTGTATGCCGGCTCCCTTGGCCAGTAAAGCGAGATGAGCGCCGCAACCCCAGAGTCAGTCACGACTGGACCTAATGGTCAGGGGTCCCTTTACCTTTTATGTTTTATTTTTAATTTTTATCCAAGTTTTGGCAGAGATAATTTTTTGATAAAATTATATCAGTTGTGGTGAAGCAAGACTTCGGTAAGACTTTAGGATGGGGTAGGTGCTTTCTAGATGTTGTGGTTTATTTTTAAATGTTTGTATTTTGTTGTTGCAGTTGTTTGCTACCCTGGGCTCCTTTAGGGAGGAACGAAAGGATAATATTGATATTATTAGGTTGTATCCAACAATCGTCAAACTCAGAGTGGACAAATGGAAATTTCTGTCAGTGGCCCACATTGAACTACCTGCTTCCATTACCTGAAGTCAGTGCAAGGACTTGTACCTAGTGCAACACAACTTTTCCCCATCTCCTCTCCAGATTTGCCTGTTGTGCCTCTTCCAGGTCCATTTTGGAGGGTTAGGAGAACCCCACAATCTCCTAAACGCCACATTGAATTCCACCCATGCGCTGAGGAAACCTTAGTTGGATGCGAACCAATAATAATTGGCCATGGGCTCCTTTGGGGAGGAAGAACAGAATTATTATTACAGTGGTACCTCAGGTTAAGTACTCAATTCATTCCAGAGGTCCATTCTTAACCTGAAACTGTTCTTAACATGAAGCACCACTTTAGCTAATGGGGCCTCCTGCTGCCACCGCGCCGCCAGAGCCCGATTTCTGTTCTTATCCTGAAGCAAAGTTCTTAACCTGAAGCACTATTTCTGGGTTAGTGGAGTCTGTAACCTGAAGCGTATGTAACCCGAAGTACCACTGTATTATTATTATTATTATTATTATTATTATCATCATCATCCTCACCATCCGAATAACAATAGTGGCCTGATCAGTACCTACTTACATTCAGACCCTGATGCTTTTGTGGGTTCACATTTCCCTGAATCAAGTTTTCCATTCCCTTACCTCCTTCCCTATCCCAAACGGAACTGACCATACACTTTGCTTCTGTCCCTTTCCTGCTTTCCATTCACAGATATGTAAAACTCAAGACACGAAAGCCGCAACGTCCTGCTGCAGCCCTTCGGTCCCGGTCCACTTCAACATCCAGCAGGACTGTGGCCATTTTGTTGCCACGGTGCCCTCCAGCATGCTGAAAAACGCTTCCGCGGACGGCCAGGGCCCCTCCCGCGCCGCCACCGAGCAAGACTGCGTGGTCGTCATCACCCGCGAGGTCCCGCACCAGACTGCCGCCGACTTCGTGAGGGGTTCCGGCCCTTTCCACAAAGCGAAGCCGGAGCTGTACGAGCGGCGGGTGTGTTTCCTTCTCCTGCAACTCTGCAACGGGCTGGAACACCTCAAGGAGTACAGCGTCATCCACAGAGACCTTTGCCTCGAGAACTTGCTGCTGGTCCACTGCAGACCTCCCCCCAGCTGCAGCAAAGGCAGAGAGGACAAACATCTGCCGCGGCTCATCATCAGCAACTTTCTGAAAGCCAAGCAGAAGCCGGGCGCCGCCGAGTCCAAAGCGAAAAAGAACCAGGCTCGCTTGGCCCCGGAGATCGTCTCCGCCTCCCAGTACAAAAAATTCGACGAGTTCCAAACCGGCATTCTCATCTACGAGCTTCTGCACCAGCCCAACCCCTTCGAAGTGAAAGCCCACCTCCGGGAGCAGGAGTACAGCCAGGACGACCTTCCGCCGCTGCCGCACCTCTCCATATATTCTCGGGGGCTCCAGCAACTGGCTCACTTGCTGCTGGAAGCAGACCCCATGAAACGCATCCGCATAGTGGAGGCCAAGCAGATCTTGCAGTGCCTCTTGTGGGGTCCCCGGAAAGACTTGACGGATCAGGCCCTTAACCACGAGGAAGCGCTTTGCAACTGGATCGACATGAAGCGGGCGTTGCTCATGATGAAGTTTGCCGAGAGGGCGGTGGACGCAGAGCGGAGCGTCGAGCTGGAGGACTGGCTGTGCTGCCAGTATTTAGCCGCCGCAGATCCACCTTCTCTCTGCAAGTCGCTGAAACACCTTCAGCTCCTTTGATTCTCCATAGTGTGTGAAAAGGGCGTCGTTCGTTCCACAGGCAATGGACTAAGCGCTTCCTTAAACAGAAAATGTCACACACCTCCCGTCCCCTCTGTGGAATGATAATTGCGTGAAACAGACCGTATTTCATGCACAAACATAAGGCAAAGATCAAAACCTATGTACATTTCAGGATAAATACCATTATGAGTGTTGTAAACGGACAATACTGCTGGATTCCACCACCAAGTGTATTGCTTCCTGGGTTACTCTTGGAGGTAAATTAAAAAAGGGGGGGAAAAGGAAGGTATGTGTATTTCCTAAATGGGAGGAGGGTTTCGTTCTTGTGAGATTTTGTTGTTGTTTTGCTTTCCTAGTGAATGTGCTCAATCTTGGGGCAGAGGCTTATTCGCTGTGAAATATCCTAATATATTTTGTATTAAAAAAAAACCCCAGCAACATTCTGCGTGATTCCGGATGGCGGTTTAATTTTATACACAGGTTGTCCAGATACTGCAAAGAAGCCATTGGCGACAGAGAAAAAGAGTAGGGTGTTTTGATGGCAGCAGTGCTGTGTGGATGCGCACATGAAGAGACCTATCCCATAATATTTGACTGCCTGGAAGTATTTTATGTCTCACCAAACCCATCCAGCTTTGCCCACTCAAGCCTTGCTGGCAGCCCTGCTCCAACTTTACCCTGCCCAGAAGGATCACCAGCCTCATAGATGTAGAAACAGGGAAGGAAGGTAACTTGAAGAAGAGAAATAAATTGAGCAAAAAGGAAAAGATTCTGGAGTCTGAAGTGTGCTCTCTCGTTTTCAGGGAAGTGAGCATTTCCTGCATCTCTTCCTGCACCCATTAGAAACAAAAGCAAATCCTTTCCTCTTCAGCCCTCTCTGTGAGCTCATCCATACTGCCATGTAATGTGGAGAGGGGTGAGTTTACTTGTACCTTGGTTAGTTCTTAGTTGTCCTTATGACTTTCCCCTTCAAATCACTGCCTTCCCACACTTCCCCCTCCCTCAATCTGGATTTTCTCATAAAATATATACAGTGGTGCCTCGGGTTAAGTACTTAATTCGTTCCGGAGGTCCGTTCTTAACCTTAAACTGTTCTTAACCTGAAGCACCACTTTAGCTAATGGGGCCCCCCGCTGCTGCCGCGCCGCCGGAGCCCAATTTCTGTTCTCATCCTGAAGCAAAGTTCTTAACCCGAGGTTACTACTCCTGGGTTAGTAGAGTCTGTAACCTGAAGGGTATGTAACCTGGAGCATATGTAACCCGAAGTACCACTGTACTTCAAAAGAGAAAATCCAGATTGAGGAAGGGGAAAGTGTGGGAAAGCATTGATTTGGAGGTGAAAGTCATTTGGGCAGCAAAGCATTAATGGAGATAAAGGAAGCTTAAAAGGTAAAGGGACTCCTGACCATTAGGTCCAGTCGTGACTGACTCTGGGGTCCGTTTACCTTCCCGCCGGAGCGGTACCTATTTATCTACTTGCACTTTGACATGCTTTCGAACTGCTAGGTTGGCAGGAGCAGGGACCGAGGAACGGGAGCTCACCCCGTTGCAGGGATTTGAACTGCCGACCTTCTGATCGGCAAGTCCTAGGCTCTGTGGTTTAACCCACAGTGCCACCTGCGTCCCTTAAAGGAAGCTTACTGTCTACATTAAAGAACTGTATGGATAAACGGTGTAAGGATGATAGCTGCAGTATGCAAGGACCTGTAATTGGTTAGCTGCCCTGAACAGTCATAGCAAAGACCATGCTCTGTACCACATTCCACTGAAGGAATGGATGCTCTGTCCCATACTCTATATCATATACAGAAAAATGTGAAGCATTTTCTTGAAGGGGAGAGAGGAAATGGGTCCATTCATCTCTCACATTCAGATGGACCCATTTTTAAATATTTTTCTAGGGAAAGAGGTGCCAGAGCATGAATGTCCCCTGTAATGGTTCTAGGGGTTGCTCGTGCGTAAATCGACGCCACACCTGGCTGGGTTACCTGGGTGAACCCTTTCTGTCGAGACAGCCACATACCCGTGGCTGTCTCAATCGCTGGCAGAATCCGTCAGTGGGCGTTTCTTGAACTTCTTCCAGCAAAGAAGCTCTTTGACGCCTAGTCGCCGCCTACTCTCCCTGCGTGGAAGCCTTCTGCGCAGGGAGGGTGTGGGCAGCGGAGGACCCGTGCTCTCCCCGCTGGTCTCCGGCGAGGAGTCATGGAGCCACCTTGCCGATTCCCCCATCTGCCCCCCTTCTCCACTGGTGCTACGATGAATTCCTTCCCCAGAAGATGGGCTGCTTCTCTCCCTCCCGGGACGCTCTCCGGAACCCCTCTGGAGCCCTCCCTCTCCCTCTGGCTCCGATGGCAGTTCCCTGACACCCCCCTTGTTCTCTTCTAATGGCAATGGCACCCACCTGAGAGGTGCTGGAACGGAGGTCCGGCGAGTTCCAGCTGGAAAAAAGCACTGTTTATAAGAAAACTTGAAAGAAAAAAAGGAAACAAAAGTTGCCTCGGTGCGGTTTGCCAGGGTCTAGGGACTGGCAAACTACAGTAACGTAAAGGTAAAGGGACCCCTGACCATTAGGTCCAGTCGTGGATGACTCTGGGGTTGCGGCACTCATCTCGCTCTATAGGCCTAGGGAGCCGGCATGCAGCTTCCGGGTCATGTGGCCAGCATGACTAAGCCGCTTCTGGCGAACCAGAGCAGCACATGGAAACACCGTTTATCTCCCCGCCAGAGTGGTACCTATTTATCTACTTGCACTTTGATGTGCTTTTGAATTGCTAGGTTGGCAGGAGCTGGGACCGAGCAACGGGAGCTCACCCCATCGCGGGGATTCGAACCGCCGACCTTCTGATCGGCAAGTCCTAGGCTTAACCCACAGCACCACCCACATCCAATCACTGAGTAGTCCAGATCAAAATCCTAGAACGTAAAAGAATTTTGTTACCTTTGCAATGAGCAGCAGCATACTCACACACTGAAATGGCTATCAGGAAAAGTGGGGGAGAAGCTGATAAGCTTTGGTGGTGTATAGGGTCCCCAGCAAGGTTTAGTGGCTCCAGCAGCTGTCTTGCTCCAGATGCACTACTCTTGTGTAATATTTACAGGAAACCCATAAGCAGGCATAGGCAAACTCCGGCCCTCCAGAAGTTTGGGACTACAATTCCCATCACCCCTGATCACTGGTCCTGTTAGCTAAGGGTGATGGGAATTGTAGTCCCAAACATCTGGAGGGCCGGAGTTTGCCTATGCCTGCTCATAAGTGCTGCTTCCTAAGGCAACTTGTCCTCTCATGGGGATTATTTTCCATTTTGGAAACTGCATGTATCTGATCATGGGCAAAAGGTCAGGCCAGGATGTGTTTTCCCCACTGTGAGGATTGTGTGGCAGGTTTTACTTTCTAGGGTAAAGGCCTGCGATCTGGTAAACATCCTTTCCTTCAAGAAACCTGCATTGAGGCAATCAAGGAAGCATTAAAACCCTACCAGCCAAATGGTCTACAGAGGAAGGAGAGGAACAATTGAGAGTTTACATTACAGGCTTTGTGCCATGCATAAGAACAGCTGCATCTGGCTTATTAGTGATATCAGGACTGGTTTGGACACCTTCCCAATTTCCCATAGAATATGGATCCGGCAGCCAAAACAAGGCGGTTTTTTGATGGACTTAGCACTGGGATCAGGAAAGATAAGTGGACTGGAAGGGTTTGCAGAGGAGACTTTTCACCCCTGGCTGATCACTAGCCTTACTGTTGGACCACATCCTGATATTCCCTTCCCCAGCAGGCTTGCTATGAGGTCCCATCACCATAATACTACTTTTCTGTAACTCTTCTGCCTAGAGGGTTGAAGTTGAGAAGCCCAGATAGTACTTCAGAGGCTAGATTTGGGTCATGGGCAACCATAGCTGACCCCAGGTTATATTATAAAATATACCATCACCGTAACCATTCAGCAATCCATCTTTCTATTTGATTAAATTAACAAAGATAAATTGAGAGGCGCAATGAGCTGAGAGAACTGAGAACCTGAAATAAACAATAGCTCTCATTAGAACTTTCCTTTCTGTTTTTCTAGTCTTGCTTCTGAATGCTTAACAGCAGCTTGGCACTCAGAAATTAAACAGGTGCAGCTTTTATTGATGTAGAAATCAGGTGTGTGAGGGAAAGCCCCAGAATTTCTTCATGTACAGTGGTACCTGGGGTTACAGATGCTTCAGGTTACAGACTCTGCTAACCCAGAAATAGTACCTCAGGTTAAGAACTTTGCTTCAGGATGAGAACAGAAATCGTGCAGCGGCAGGAGGCCCCATTAGCTAAAGTGGCACCTCAGATTAAGAACAGTTTCAGGTTAAGAACGGACCTCCAGAACGAATTAAGTTCTTAACCCGAGGTACCACTGTATCTACAGTGCGTTCAACAATGATTCGTGTTGGAGGAGGCAGCATGAATTTCATACTCAAGGTATGGTTTTTTTTAACAACCAGTTTGGAGTAGGTTGGAGGGGTGATCAGTGGCTCTATGCAAGTCAGTTTGACAGTTACTTACTGACCCAGATCCTGTGCTTTTATGCTAGTGGTGCTGTGGGTTAAACCACAGAGCCTAGGACTTGCCGATCAGGAGGTCGGCGGTTCGAATCCCCACAACGGGGTGAGCTCCCATTTCTCGGTCCCTGCTCATGCCAACCTAGCAGTTCGAAAGCACGTCAAAGTGCAAGTAGATAAATAGGTACCACTCCGGCGGGAAGGTAAACTGTGTTTCCATGCGCTGCTCTGGTTCACCAGAAGTGGCTTGGTCATGCTGGCCACATGACCTGGAAGCTGTACGCCCGCTCCCTCGGCCAATAAAGCGAGATGAGCGCCGCAACCCCAGAGTCGGACATGACTGGACCTAATGGGCAGGGGTCCCTTTACCTTACTATTAAAGGGGGGGAAAGGTAGCCACTCTCATCATTTCATTGGGGGGGGCAAAACTCATAAGCTTCATGGTGCATCAATAGACTTGAGATGTCAATATGCATTGGCTTATACACAGATTTTACACTGGGTAACACATCAACTTTACAACCAGTAAAGCAAGATGAGCGCCGCAACCCCAGAGTCAGCCACGACTGGACCTAACGCTCAGGGGTCCCTTTACGTTTTTAAGCCTAATGTACTAAGCAGGCAACGGTTTGTTCTGACATAGCACCAGAAATAGTGATGGGAAAAACTTCATCACACCTTTATTAATGTTGGGCTGCTGTTAAACGCCGTAAGAACAAGTTTGTTTTACCCTCCCGAGCCAGGATCCTGCCCACAAAGGACCTGCAGAGCAATCAGGCCACATGCAACCAAGAGAGAACTGAAAGGCTTCCTGTTTGGCCACCAGCAACATATGGTGAGAACTGGTGAGCATTAATATGTAATAGACCCCTGTTAAGAAATCAATGGGGTTACAGTTTACTGAGCCTGGTGACAGCTGGGAGCCCGGCAGCCAAGCTGTGTTTGCTCTTGTAACTTTGGACAAGAGGGAATTAGGAACAGGTGGGTTGTATTGTTCTCAAAGAAAAATAGTTGGATACAACACAAAAAGACGGAAATTGTGCTCACTCAGACCAGTTGGGCAAAGTTTGTGCAATTGCACAACATCCTCCATCAAGACCTTTGCCCTGTATGCTAAAGGTGAACTGAAATGGACCAAATTGCCTGACTGCAGAAATGAGATTTGTGTGGTGGCAGCACTTGCTAGAGGCAAACCATGCCAATTATGAACTTCAAGGAACAGGTCCCATGACAGCTGATAGTTCAGATGTGCCCTGACCACAGCTCACCTGCTTTCTCCACTCCTCCTTCATCTACCCGTGAAGGGATGGGCGGATGGATGGTAGGAAACAACATTTTCTGGGAGTTCATCATCCTTCCATTGTAGAGACCCTGGCTGGCTAGTAAGTACATTTTCTGGTGGGTGGGCCTGTTCCACAAATTGCACAGCCGCAAATGCAGATTGGCCAACAAGTGTACACTGCTCCCTGACATGTGCTTGCTTGTATGATACATGTGTATACAACAGTCACCTTTTGTCGCATCTGTGCTTTGCATTTTTAGTTAAGACACCTAAAATGTGAAATGTGTGAAGAGGGCCTAGTAGGGAGGGAGGAAGGGTAGTGTTCTGAGGCCCGCCCTCCCTCACCCACCACGGGCTGCCTCCAAATTCTGTTGCCGCCTCCTCAATACACCTTCACTGGAGGCTTTTGAGCAGAGGTTGGATGGTCATCTGACATGGATGCTTTATTTGGGATTCCTGCCTAGCAGTGGGTTGGACTAGATAACTTTTGGGGTCCCTTCCAACTCTATGATTCTGTGACCTCTCTGCACAGAATGACAATTCCATAGAGAGCAGGATTTGGCCCTCTGACCTGTAGTTGCTAAGTCCAAATTTGGGCACTCTGGTGCTCCTGAACATCTCCCACTCAACTCAGCTGGGCATTATCTGGTTTACCTGTTGACTTAAGTCTGCAGAACAGCCTTCCACAACTTTGTGTCCTCCAGATGTTCTTGGGACTATAACTCCCATCAATCCCAGGCAGCATGGCTAAGAGTGATGGGAGCCGTGATTCAAAACTATGCAGAGTTGGGGAAGGCTGCTATAGAACCTCTTGTGAGGATGCTCTGCTATCTAGTCCCAACCAATCCACACATGGACCAGAGCTAGGCCAGCATTCTGATTGGCTTCAGAGAACCAGGACACTACCTGTGCCTTGGGACGTACCAGGTACAGTGGACGCTCGGGTTGCGAACGTGATCCGTGCAGGATGCACGTTCACAACCCGCAGCGTTTGCAACCCGCGACTGCACACGCATGGGTTGCGATTCGGCACTTCTGCGCATGCGCAAAGCGTGATTTAGCGCTTATGTGCATGCGTCACCACCAAAACCCAGAAGTAACCAGTTCCGGTACTTCCAGGTTTCGGCGGTCCGCAACCCGAAAAGACGTAACCTGAAGCTGCTGTAACCCGAGGTGTGACTGTAATCTGTAGTCTTAGATTTGACAATGTACCCATTGGTGAAAAATAGCCCCAGCATAACCAATAATAGGACCTTCTCTGAATGTGCCCCTCTGGCCAGTTGCTTGTTGAGATTAAGGGTCTATCTATGCTGGAATTCTCTTTCAGCAGTAGCTAGTCAGATGCCTCTGGAAGCTCACAAACAAGCCATGAAGAAACACACAAATAAACAAACACACCATCCCATTGTTTGCTCCCTGGCAACTGGTACTCAAAGGTAAACTTCTCTGAATGTGAAATCTCTATTTTTGCTATCATGGCTAATCAGAGCTGCCCTCCTTTATCAGATCAAGAGTCCCGTCTAGGCTATAAGCACATTAGTGGCTTAAACTTTCCCTCTACTGCATTTCACCCAATGCACATGATGTGATTTGTTCTCCCACCCCTCACAAACTCCTATTCAATGAGCATGTGGCTGCCTGAACTGTACACATCTCAGCTTAACTGCGGCTTATGTTTTCAAATCGTATGGAAACTGCTCTGACGGGAAATGCATCAAACAGGAGTATTCCTCAAGAAACTGCAGGATGCATTAAAAAAATTGTGGCTAACTGTCTTCAAACACCAGTGCGGGGAGAGCATTGGCGCTGGAATAAACTGCAATGTACCCACAGCCATAGATTGAGTTGCTAAAGTATTCTTTTACAAAGTGATCTGCTGTCATGTATAGACAGTGGGGAGGTAGAAGGAATCCTACATACCGGTAAGTTGTAGATTTCTTGCTGCCTCCCATGCATCGTACTTGGCGCATTGCCACTTGCTCAGAGAGAAGGAACTCTCAAGCATGTAGCAGTAACATTGGGTTCTGCTGCCACCTGGTGACATTCTTAGAAGGTACAGCCAGCCTGGTTTCAAAGGAAGAATTCTTTGGCAGCTAGCCTGTGCCACAGCCCGGAGAGTTTGGGGCATATCTAGGGAGCAGCAAGAGGACTGATGGGCTTTAACAATGGCATAGAGGCATGCCTGTTCTTCTGCTCAATGTCACTGTCTGCTCAAAAGACCAGAGGCAAAACTGCACCAAGGTACTGGGGTCTGCCAGAAAGATGGGCTAGTACTGGAATAGGATGCCAAGCACAGTTACAGCACTAGGCAGTGTCTTTGTAGACTGCATTCATTTTGTAAGATCCAAAGCATGTGCTTCATTGCAGAACCATCGCGCTGAGTCCAATTATGTAGCAACCACAGGACTTGGGAGAGGAAGCAATAGCTGGTTTATCTCCTGCGATATGTGGTCCTTCCAGCTCTACAAATTCTCTGTCCTTAGGTGGGCATGCTCAGGGAGAAGACAGATACAAGATTTTAAAACTGGTCAAGAGTGCTTGACTGTACTGTTGCTGCTTTGTAAACATAAATACTTTATTGTCAGGGAACCAGGCAGAGGGCCTTCTCGGTGGTGGCACCCGCCCTGTGGAACGCCCTCCCACCAGATGTCAAAGAGAAAAACAACTACCAGACTTTTAGAAGACATTTGAAGGCAGCCCTGTTTAGGGAAGCTTTTAATGTTTAATAGACTATTGTATTTTAATATTCTGTTGGAAGCTGTCCAGAGTGGCTGGGGAAACCCAGCCAGATGGGCAGGGTATAAATAAATTATTATTATTATTATTATTATTATTATTATTATTATTATTATTATTATTATTATTATTATTTTATTATTATTATCATCATCATCTATGTTTTCTGAGTGGTTTTAACTGTTTTTGAAAAGGCATTGTGTGTTATTGCTCTTTTTTTGCAGGTAAGGGAAAAAGATCGACTGGGGGGGTGAATAAAAACAAGTGCAGGCTTTATTGAAAGGGGAGGGGGAAGACAACCACGATGGGAGGAGCAAGATGAAAGACTTCACCTAGTTTGTATGTACTGTATGTTAACAATGCAAGGTGGCCTTGAACCTTAGATGAAAAAGCTGCTGCAACTTTTTATAAAATCCTGCTTCTGTCTACACACCTCCATCTAAGGATGCGAAATGAGCTAGTGAGGACCAGTAGGGCTGCTGACTCATTTCTTTACTAACAGGAGGAGCACAGTGACAGAGACTAATGGAAAGAAGCTATTGTACGAAGACAACAGCCGCCAAAGCATGGAGACACTCCTCATCTCAACAGCAATCATAATGTACGCCACCACCAGTTGTGTATGACACCAGGTCACAGTTTTGTACAGCAGCCTCTGAAGCCAAGATTTTGCCACTGAACCCAAAAAGCGATGGAAGCGGTAGTCTGCTTCCACCATAACGGCCCAGCACAGAAACCCAAAGACCTGGCCAGGGCGGAGGCCATGCCACCAGGCTGAGAAGGCAAAGGTGGCCAGGAGAGGATGTGAACTGCTCTGCTGGAATATGAGCCGCCTCAGCCACTGGGCTGTGCTCTTGTTCCATGTTCGGGTAAAGCCAGCAATTGTGTTGGTTGTTTCCAGGGTCCAAATATCTGTGTCCATGACAACTCTGTCTGCAGCTGCTGAATATTGGTGGTGGCCAAGATCCAGCCCCAAACCAGCAGCAAGGAAGAGGGACTCGTCAAGCAGCCAGTGAGAGTAGTAAGTTAGCCTGAAGGACAGGGCTGAGGTCCACACGACGTAAACGCAGTCAAAGTGGGTGCAGTCAATTAGGTCGTCCAGAGCGGAAATGTGTCCCCTCACAATATTGTTCAACAGGCCCAGAGTCAGAGCCCCCAGGCCTTTTTGAGTGGCAGCCCAGAAGAGACCTGAAGAAAAGGGAGCCTTGGAATAGCTTACCCATGCCTGAAATCTGCGGAAAGAACACAGAGGGCCTCCCAACAGGGTTGGGAAACACAGCAGATAAGTACACAGGGGCAGTGCCTGGAGCAAGTGCCAGCAAAACGATCTCCTCTCTTCAGATGGCAAGCCCACCTTCACTTTGTTTTCATGGATATCCAAAGCCAGTGAGGTGACTTTCTGGGTCATCAGCATGAGGGCGGAAAGGGCAATGGGCAACCTGAAACAGAGCAAAAGGTTAGCTCAGTGACAGGTAAAAGGTAAAGGGACCCCTGACCGTTAGGTCCAGTCGCGGCCGACTCTGGGGTTGCGGCGCTCATCTTGATTTCTTGGCCGAGGGAGCCGGCGTACAGCTTCCGGGTCATGTGGCCAGCATGACTAAGCCGCTTCTGGCGAACCAGAGCAGCACACGGAAACGCCGTTTACCTTCCCGCCGGAGCAGTGCCTATTTATCTACTTGCACTTTGACATACTTTCGGACTGCTAGGTGGGCAGGAGCAGGGACCGAGCAACGGGAGCTCACCCCGTCGTGGGGATTCGAACCGCCGACCTTCTGATCGGCAAGTCCTAGGTTCTGTGGCTTAACCCACAGTACCACCCGCGTAGCCCAGCTCAGTTACAGAAAAGCACAAAATTTGCATTTAAGAGCTGCCCAGTTTTAGGTCTCGGCAATTCTGTTAGAGAGCTTATGTCACATCAGATTTTAAGCATCCGAAAAAATGCCAGGAGTTGTAGTTTGGTGGGGGTGCTGAACATTCTTTGTTAGATATCTCAAACCGCCTCACAGAACTACAATTCCCTGGATCCCATGGGCAACAGGAAATGGCTAATAAACCAGTCTGTCTGGTTTATATTTTCCCCCTTCAAAAGTAAATAGAGCTGAAGCTACCAGCTTGTCTTTTAAGTCCTATATACTTTTCATGGCTCAGGATCTGACTTTTACGCAGATCCTTTTAAGAGCAAAATTTGTATGTGTATTCTTGCTCACCTTGGGTCTCTTTTTGCAGAGGAGCCTGAACCGGGAAGTGGCAACACATCACTTACTCAAAAGTCCAAATGTGCTCATGGAAATAAAAAAGGTTGACTATCCCTCCTCAAAAAGAAGCTCACTGCTCAGTGATAGTTTAGTTTGTCCTAATAAAGGTATTTTATTAGGGTGGCACTATAGGTTAAACCACAGAGCCTAGAACTTGCCGATCAGAAGGTTGGCGGTTCGAATCCCCGCAACGGGGTGAGCTCCCATTGCTCAGTCCCTGCTCCTGCCAACCTAGCAGTTCGAAAGCACGTCAAAGTGCAAGTAGATAAATAGGTACTGCTCCGACGGAAAGGTAAACGGCGTTTACATGCGCTGCTCTGGTTCGCCAGAAGCGGCTTAGTCATGCTGGCCACATGACCCGGAAGCTGAACGCAGGCTCCCTCGGCCAATAAAGTGAGATGAGCGCCACAACCCCAGAGTCGGTCACGACTGGACCTAATGGTCAGGGGTCCCTTTACCTTTACCTTTAATAAAGGTATTGCACTACTGCTCCTGTTTATACTGGGTATAATTCCCATAAAGTTCAATGACAATAAAATTAGTAAGAAAAACAGTTATAACACCCAGGAAAGGACACTCTGAATCCAATTGGTCTGTCTACTGTTTCTATGTGTACTGAAATAATGCAAAGTAAACTGGTCTGAGACTAACTCTGCCAACCAACCGATACACTAGACTACAGCAAGCACATCTTTACCTGATACATGCAGCTTCTTGTAGGTAATATTCTTTGTAATGCAGCCCAAGATGGCACAGTGTTTGCCAGGTCATCTGAACGAAGAATGCCCATGTGTGGACCTGCTGTGGGCCAGCGGAATGGATTACGGCAAGAGAGGAGAAGGCAGATATAAGCAGCAGCAGGGCATAGCACCCCATAGCAGACCAGGCCAGGAGGAAACCACCCACCAGGAGGAAAGTGTACCTAAAAATAAACAGACGTGTTTTCAAATTCATGGTGGCAATTTTCAGGGTAAGACATTTCCTGCCTGGCAGGAAAGTGAACAGACGGGGAGGCAGGAATGCCACAGAAGTGTGGCAAGGCAGTGTTGGGGAGATCTGGGAATCTGTGCTCCTTGTGTAACATCTAGTTCCCAACCAACCACTTTGGTAACAAACAAAAAATCAGCCTGCATTGATACCCAAAGATGCCATTTGGTTCACTGTTAGAAATAAGCATAAATTATTAGTGCACATCCAGTTCACATAGGACTGCCTCTTGTTGTTTAGTCGTTTAGTCGTGTCCAACTCTTTGTGACCCCCTGGACCAGAGCATGCCAGGCACTTCTGTCTTCCACTGCTTCCCGCAGTTTGGTCAAACTCATGTTTGTAGCTTCGAGAACACTGTCCAACCATCTCGTCCTCTGTTGTCCCCTTCTCCTTGTTTCCTCCATCTTTTCCAACATCAGGGTCTTTTCCAGGGAGTCTTCTCCTCTCATGATATAGCCAAAGTATTGGAGCCTCAGCTTCACAATCTGTCCTTCCAGTGAGCACTCAGGGCTGATTTCCTTAAGAATGGATAGGTTTGATCTTCTTGCAGTCCATGGGACTCTCAAGAGTCTCCTCCAGCACTATAATTCCAAAGCATCAATTCTTCGGCGATCAGCCTTCTTTATGGCCCAGCTCTCATTTCCATACATCACTACTAGGGACTGCCTCTTAAGACAGTACAAATGCTTCAACTGGTGGAGAATTCTGTGGCATGCTATTGGAAGAAAGATGGCGGGGAGCTCCAGTCGTAACTGATTTTCTTCCCAGCTAGTTGTTGCTTTGAAAGTGCTACACATTCCTATACAGGGCTTTTTTCCAGCTGGAACTTGCCATAACTCTGTTCCAGCTCCTCTCAGGTGGGCGCCATTGCCATTATAAGAGAAAAAAGGAAGGTGTTCGTGGTGAGTCCCGGCACCTCTTTTTCTAGAAAAATAACAATGTTTCCTATAAGAAAGGTAGGAAAGTTGTGGTCCTCCAGATGTTGCTGGACTACAGCTCCCAACATCCCCGACGTTTGGCCATGCTAATTGTGACCGATGGGAGTTGGAGTCCAACAACATCTGGAAGGCCACAGGTTCCCCATCCTCTGGCAAATACAATAGCCTCCTGTCCACACAGCTGGACCATAAAGAAGGCTGATCACCGAAGAATTGATTAAACGACTAAACAACAACAACCACACAGATAAGGCCTCTTTTGTATGTTCCCTTTTCCTAAGGACAGAACCATTCAGGCATGGAGAATATATCTTCCCATTTTGGTACCCAGAGGTGGTTGCTCGGTACTTACAAGACCTGGGAGGCCAACAGATGACACAAATGTCTATAAAATTAGCATGTGATACTTTACAGGTATAGATGTTCCTGATAAATTACAGTAGCAAATGGTTGGAGCTCACCTACACAGTTTTGCTATGTGCCAAGCTTCCTCAGATTATATTTTTTTCAGAAAATTGTTTTTATTTTTATTTTTTTAAGAGGAAAGGGGCAGGAAATCCAGGGCACGTTACAAATGACATGAGACTCAGCCCCCCACTAACATCATGGCTGGTAGCACTTTCTTTTGCGTCTCACTTTCTGGGAAACAATTGGATTGGCCATTTCCTTAGCAATCCGCTTTTCAAATCTCCTCCTTATCCACAGATGCAAAACTTTTTCTTTCTCAAGTGTTTCCTAGTTCCTGATACATTGAGCTTATTATTTTCTAGAAGCTGCTGTTTTTTGATTGGCTTTCTTTTTAAGTACCATATTTTTTGCTCTATAAGACGTACCAGACCACAAGACGCACCTAGTTTTTGGAGGAGGAAAACAAGAAAAAAAATATTCTGAATCTCAGAAGCCAGAACAGCAAGAGGGATCGCTGTGCAGTGAAAGTAGCAATCCCTCTTGCTGTTCTGGCTTCTGGGATAGCTGCGCAGCCTGCATTCGCTCCATAAGACGCACACACTTTTTACTTTTTAGGAGGGAAAAAGTGAGTCTTACAGAGCAAAAAATACGGTATATTTTATAAAAAGATTTCTTAGTTATTGTTTCTATTGTAGGCTTTTAAATTCTCGTTTTAGACCTTGCTATGTTTGCTGCTTATTAGTCAAGAAAAATATAACATTTTTTAAAAAAAGTAATAATAGTAAAAAAAAAATAGATAATGATACCTACCTTGCATTTATAGAAAGATTCCCAGAGGCACAGAGATAATGGAACAAAATAGCAAATGGAAAAGCAACTAGCTGGTATAAAGCTGTGGCTTGAAAGAAAAACGGGGTTTCCCAGTTCATGAAGACCCTCATTCTCAAAATGCTATTTTGCTGGTTGTCTTCCAGTCCTTTCTCACCTAAATGAAGTGTCTCAACAAACATCATTGTTTTTTCCCTATATTGGAATTGGCTAATAATGGAAATCAGCCAGATAATGAAGGTCAGCATATCAGAGTTTATAACTATGGAGACGGGACATTCTGCCTAAAATATACCATTGAGGTATATTATTTGTGCAAATGCCATTTTCACTGAGCTGCTGTGCCACAGAAGTCAAATTGTCGCCCGATGAGGCCCTTTTGAATACTGATTATGAGGTAGAAGCAAAGATAAGAGCCTCATACCAAACTGATAACATCTCCATGACACACAAAATTGCCATGCTTTCCAAGAATCAGAGACGCATAAATGGTTGTTCTTATCCTTCCCTTATAATATCCATCATAAACATTACCAGAAGAATACACAGTAAGTCAATACTGTATTAAAAATGGCAACTGTGGTAGGCATGAATGGAAAATTGTTTTGATACATTGGATTGTAGTGGATATAAGGGTCAGTACAATAGTTAGGTTTCCAAGCTCCCATATTTCTCACAGATGGTCCATGGCTAAAAGGAGGCATGTGGTGAGTTTCACTAGAAATGAAAAAATAGAAGGAAAATTGAACATCCCATCCCTGTGTGCCGCAGTCCCGGTAAATATCACTCCCATCCATGGGTGGCAGAAGCCCAAGAGGCAGTGCTTCCACAAATACCCTTGGTCACCCTACCACCACTGGGGGAGAAGCAGCAAGATGGCACCAACATCCTAAGAGGTCTTACGCACTTCACAAAATCTTGTGAGAACTCTGCGAGATCTCATGGTCACTGTTGCTGCTTCGTGGGCACTCCCCAGGTAGGGGAGGCTGTTGTTGGGCAGCACCTTCCTGACGTACTTCGGGTGGCAAAACGGGATGTGCCACCCCTGCCCAGAGCCACCTGTTGGAAAATTCCCAATGGCACACTTAGATACATGTCATTTGGGCATAGTTGACTCGGGAATCAAACCCATGCTTCTCCCCTCATCCCACCACAACACTGGGGAGGCTTGTAGCAGTTAGAAGTGTGGGTCAGAGTCCAACTAGGGCAGCTAAGGGTGAAATCTCCCCTTGGCCATGAAACCCATTGCGTGACCTCAAGCTGTCTCTTGCCTCAACTACCCCACACTGTTACTGTGAGGATAACCTTAATCTCAGGTTTATGGGTTGGAGCCCCGCACTGAGCAAGAGTCCTGCATTGCAGTGGGTTTGTTTGCACACGAGCCGATCCTCGTGATCCCTTCCAACTCCACAATTCTATGATTGTGCGTTTCCGAGCACAATTCAAAATGTTGATGCTGACCTTTAAAGCCCTAAACAGCCTCTGACCAGTATATCTGAAGGAGCGTCTCCACTCCCATTGTTCATCCCGGACGCTGAGGTCCAGCTCCGAGGGCCTTCTGGCAGTTCCCTCACTGTGAGAAATGAGGTTGCAGGAAACCAGGCAGAGGGCCTTCTCGGTGGTGGCTCCAACCCTTTGGAACACCCATCAGATGTCAAGGAAATAAAACAACTATCTGATGTTTAGAAGACATCTGAAGGCAGCCCTGTTTCGGGAAGTTTTTATGTTTGATGTTTATTGTGTTTTTAATATTCTGTTGGGAACCGCCCAGAGTGGCTGGGGAGGCCCAGCCAAATAGGCAGGTAATAAGTACTATAAGCAAGTACAGTACTAGAAGTAATATAAGTAATAAATTAAACTATAAGTAAGTAAAATAAGTAATAAATTGTTGTTGTTGTTGTTCCATGAACCATTGTGGGAGAAGCAAGCACACCACTTGAGCATGATATAAATGTACTGCACTAACACAAATACTGGCTCCCATGTTTGTCTGTTTACACGAAAAAATTCAAGACACGTAACATTGTGTGGCGGGTATTAAGAGGTTAATACGCCGTCGCACGCTATTAAGCGCATCAATGGTAACCCAGAACGAGGGGAGGAGTTACACGCTCCAGGGCGGGTTCTCATTGGCTACGTCGCTCCCATCCGGCCCGAGCGCAAGGCGCGGGGAATCGATTCCCGAGGGCCACGATCGACACTCCTTTCCTTCTCGTTGGTATCAGCGGGCTGCGTCGTCGCCGGCCGAGTAATGGATGAGAGGGCGGACAAGATGGCGGAGAAGGCGCAGAAGAGGTGAGCAGATTCGAGCTGGTCGGGTCTCTTTGGTGGTGGGCTTAGCGGCGTCCTGGTGGATGGCAGGGCTGCAATTTGGCTAAGAAGGTGGGCGGGAGCCCCGGTCTTCTTCCCAGTTCTCTTTTGCCCGGTGCAGAATTAAATTTGGCATTATTCTCGCCATTTGCCACGGCTGCCCGTTTATTAGTCTCTTTTTACCTTGTATGCATTTTTGCTCTGCCTAGAAATGTCTCGCAGCTGCTGCTGCCCGATATGTTTCATGGCCTTTTGGCGCCACTAGATCCATTTTTCTCTCCACCGGATCCCGTACCAGTGAAGTGAGGCTAAGACTCCACGCATCTGATATGAAAGATCAAGAAAAAAGGGGGTCTTAGCTTGATAATTTTCCAGCTTGGAACTTCTTTCTCCGTACTTTTTATTCATTTGCTTTACCGCTTATTCAGGCTGCTGCTTTTTTATACCAGGGGGAGAGAATCTTTTTAATAAAAACAAAAACAACCCCACTCTCCTGTTGCTTTGCCTTGCAGAGAAAAGAAAGTTAAGACATGAAAGTTACACATGGGCTGCTGTCCTGTGCCCTTGCCTTAGAAGTCAGCCCCACTGAGCTCAACTGGGTGTATTTTTAGTAGGCATGTATAAGAATTCCATTGTTTAAAAATGCTTTCCTCCTTTAGGGGGGTGGAGCAGTCTCAATGTTTGTGTTCCAGACTTCAGACTTGTGAAACATTTTGGTTTTTTTACTAGAACCCTCGTTAGGTTTCTTAATTTTTGTAGCCCCCTCCATGAGGGACACAGTGGAACCCTGAGATGAACTGTCAAGCCTAAATTCTCTTAGCACCCCTTTCTTGAATTGCCCATCAAGGAAAATTTTGAGCCACTGTAACTGACCCCGTTACATCTGGGTAACAGCACCCAGCTCTCCTAATCTGGAATTAAAAGCCACTGAGTGAGTCTCAGCTTGCTTGAAATATTCTGGATATATTTTCATATACATGTGCTTTCAAGGGAGATGCAAAACACTGTTGTTGTTTTTTGTTGGATGTTCTCTTTTCCAGTGTAAAGATTGCTCCTGGAGCTGTTGTCTGTGTCGAGAGTGAAATCAAGGGTGATGTGACAATTGGTAAGAGAAAGTAATTTGTGTGGTTACTGTAGTTTCCAGAATCTCCAGAGTTAATTTGAATTATTATCAGATTAAAGATACTAGTCTACAAATAGTCTCTTAATTCTCACATATTACTTAATGATGGGAGTTGTAGTCAAATAATATGTGGAGGGCCACAGGTTTTCCACTCATAGTTTGCAACGATGAACAGTGAGTACAACCAGTGAGCCGATCAGAAGTACAGGTGGTCACGAGGGCAAATAGTTTGTGATCTGAAATACCCCTTCCATATTTATGTAGTGTTCTTGCTGAGAATGTAAAAAGCTTGTGGTTGTGATGGCCTGGGAATCGGATTCAGAGGCTGAACCTGAGGGATCCCAGCCTGCACAGGATTCCCCGCCTCCAGAACCAGCTGAGCTGGGGCTGGGGCCTGAGCCTGAAGGGTCCTCACTTGTGTTGGATCCTCAGGTGCAGGCATCAGCTGAGTCTGCTCTGACCCCTGAGGTGATGGAGGACCCATTGCCTGCAGGTGCTCCACTCTCAGCCCCATCAGAGGAAGCTGAGGTTGCCTCTGGGTCCAGTAACCCTCCAGCGTCTCCTGAGCTGCAGAGGCTCAGGGCAGAGAGGCAGAGGGAACTAAGTTCCTGCAGGAGGAGTGCTCACCTCCAGGCCAGGAGAGGCGAGGCACCAGAGGATCGGGGCCGCCCTATGCCTCGGGGCAGATAAAAGCCAGCCAGCCTCAGTCCCACATTGAGGGAGCAACTTCGTTGGTTGTCAGTTTCTGCCTGAACCCTGTCCTGCTATCCTGCCGGAGCTCCTGACCTCACCCGACTCCCTGCCCTGCATCCAGCTTCAACTTTTACGGACTGCCTCCATACTGCACCTTCGACCTCGGACTGGACTCAGACCTCGCCTCTCGGTTAGCCCACGGGACCAGCACAGTGGTGTTCCAATAGTCCCTTCCACTGTTTGAGAATATAGCTGGTGGTTGAGATTTCTTATTGGTTCCATGTACATCCATGGTAACCGTGTATTGAGACAAATTGATACTGCTGCCCCATACCCTCTGTTTTCATGAAGTAGTTGGAGAAATATCTAACCGCTATACCAGGAGTAAACTTTTGAGTATTTCCTACAGGGCCTAGGACCGTGATTCACCCCAAAGCACGGATCATTGCAGAAGCTGGACCAATAGTAATCGGGGAAGGTAACCTCATAGAAGAGCAGGCAATTATCATAAATGGGTATGTATGATATGTTGAACTTTTCTTGGGCCAAAATGGTGTACCTTGGGAAGGCCTTAGCGGATGCAGCCAGCTTAATTTTTAAAATGTAAATGCAAGCATAATGTTATGCAGTCTACCCTACACTAATAATAAGAATAATATAATTTTATTATTTATATGCCGCTCACCTGGCTGGGTTTTCCCAGCCACTCTGGGCAGCTTACGGAGCATACATAGCATAGCTTTCTGTCCCCTGCAGCTTCTCTCAGTGGTGGACCACATGTTATGTGCGCAGAAGATCCCACCCTTATCACCTTGGTTGTGCCAGTGAAAAAGGTCTTGGCAACTCCCTGCTTGAGTTCTTGGAAAGCTGCTGTCAGACTGAGCAGATAGTACTGAGCTAAATGGACCATTGGTCTTATTCAACATAGGAAGCTGCCTTGTACTACCCAAAGCCACTAAAACTTAAATCTCCCAGGCCACCTGCCTTGCTCTGGTTTTCTTGGCCTCTTCCTAAATACCGTATTTTTCGCACCATAGGACGCACTTTTCCCCCTCCAAAAATGAAGGGGAAATGTGTGTGCGTCCTATGGTGCGAATGCAGGCTTTCGCTGAAGCCTGGAGAGTGAGAGGGGTCGGTGCGCACCGACCCCTCACGCTCTCCAGGCTTCGCGGACCTCTCCGCAAGGAGCGGGAGCGCTCCGGCTCCTTGCGGAGAGTTGCCAGCATGCCGAAGCCTGCGCGCGCTGAGCTCAGCGCGCCCAGGCTTCGCGGACCTCTCCACAAGCAGCGGGAGTGCTCCCACGGCTTGCAGAGAGCTGCCTGTTTGCGGGCTGGGGTCGGGGGAAGCTCGAGCTTCCCCTGCCCCAGCCCCACGCCTGGGGGGGGAAAATATTTTTTTCCCCTTTATTTCCCCCCAAAAAAATGGGTGCGCCCTATGGTCCGGTGCGCCCTATGGTGCGAAAAATACGGTAGCCTCTTCTCATTAGCTCAGTTTTGCAGGGACAGTGTAAGGTCAGTGTTAAAATGGAAAGAAATGCAAAGCTGCTTCATGAATGCACTGTTGCAGAAGGGTCGTAAATCTCCATGTTGAATCCTTGTGCTTTATTTTATGTTCCACTGTGGAGGGGATATGCCACTAAAGAAAGCACGTGTAAGACATCTAAGATAAAGAACAAAGCTTCCTATAATCCTTGCATGTCTTCAGTAGTTCACTTTTATACACATTTAATTTGATCACACAGTATTTTTAAATTCCCCTTACCCCACTACTTTGATATGCATTTTGTGGTGTTCTCTTAGTGCAGAGAAATTAAATGGGAAATAGTTTGATCTCCTGAATTCTCCAGTTACACAGCACTACTGGTGCCTTCTTTAGCCTGGCAGAGCATATTGCTCTACTGTGCCAACAGTCATCTGTCCTCATTGGCTCTACAGTCTGAACAATCAGCTTTCTAACTCCTAGAAAAAAGATGAATCCAAGGTACTTTCTATACTGAAGGACTTTTCCTCATCTGTATCCATTTTTCAAAGCTAAATGTTTTGGGAAACTGGCCACAATTTAGTTTTTTCCACCAGATATATTTAAATTGCTATGTAGATGCAAAGGTGGATCTTTCGCCCAGCAACCTCTTTTCAAATTCACACCTGTTCTGGTATTCCAGAAGGAACAGACTTGCCTTTGGGGCATAGGGTAGAGTGGGGAATCAAAAGCAGCAGCCCAACGCCATTGCCAAAGTTTTAGCTGTCCAAACCCTCTGGCTTCCAAAGATAAAGGCAGTTCTCAATCTTTCAACAAAGACATGGTTTTGTTGTGATGTAGAAATGTTAAGAATAATAATTTATTATTTATACCCCGCCCAACTGGCTGAGCTTCCCCAGCCACTCTGGGCGGCTTCCAAAAAGATATTAAAATACTGTAATACAGCAAACATTAAAAGCTTCCCTAAACAGGGCTGCCTTCAGATGTCTTCTAAAAGTCTGGTAGTTGTTGTTCTCTTTGACATCTGGTGGGAGGGTGTTCCACAGGGTGGGCGCCACTACCGAGAAGGCCCTCTGCCTGGTTCCCTGTAACTTGGCTTCTCGCGGTGAGGGTACCGCCAGAAGGCCCTCAGTGCTGGACCTCAGTGTCCGGGTAGAACAATGGGGGTGGAGATGCTCCTTCAGATATACTGGACCGAGGCTGTTTAGGGCTTTAAATGCCAGCGCCAACACTTTGAATTGTGCTCGGAAACGTACTGGGAGCCAATGTAGGTCTTTCAAGACAGGTGTTATATGGTCTCAGCGGCCGCCCCCAGTCACCAGTCTAGCTGCCGTATTCTGGATTAGTTGTAGTTTCCGGGTCACCTTCAAAGGTAGCCCACGCAGAGCGCATTGCAGTAGTCCATTGCAGATGTTAATGCATGTTTCAATTCTTTTACAGCTATCCTGAAAACATTACCCCTGATACAGAGGAGGTGGGATCCAAACCAATGATCATTGGTACCAACAATGTCTTTGAAGTTGGCTGTTGTATCCTTCAAAAGAGCAGTGAGAAAGTGTATGTTTGCACAGGACAGTGCTATTTTAGCAATGAAAACACCAGTTCTGTGATGGAGTGATTTATTACTTACACACACACACACACACACACACACACACACACCTTTTCACAAGGGAGAATTGTCTGAGTTTAATGACCTATCTCAGATTCCACAGGTGTTGTTAGTCACTTATATCTCTTTTGTTCCCAGCAACTTCCACCCATGGGCATTTTGTTCGTGTTCAGGGCAAGAGCTTCCTAATAATGATGGGGTGTGGGTGTGTTTGTAGTAAACCTCAATGATATTTTAATACAAGAACTTCATGCATTTATTTCACTATACAAATGTGCTGCATGGGCTCGCTGTGCCTTTGATTTCACAGGGAACGTGTGGCAAAATAGATGTGTCTGCTCAACATGTTGCAGCATTCAAAACAAACATGGTAAACACATGCTGGTTTCCCTAATGTGAAAAACAACAACCCTGCATTGTGAGCAGTGACCTCTCTCTCGGGACAAAAGGCCTCAAAGGTCTGTTTTCTTTTGTCTAAAGGGATCAACCATTGCAGCCGGTGTTCCAAACTCAAATGAGCAATCTTAAATAAATGCAATCCAGAGGACCAGGTAACGAAAGCAACCCTCCTACAAGGCCAGCAAAGCAAAGTAATGCAAAACATCACATTTAATATCATTACAATTTCCCTTGTTCTTTCCTTACCTGTAATATTCCCCATGTTGGCTGTGTTTTAAACTTAGTTGACAGCCTTCTGGTTCAACAAGCTGTGAGTTTTGTTTAATCTCCTGTCTATCTTCGCCTTCCTTTTCTGCCTAATTTTAACACAGTTTATAACCGTTGAAGCCACAGAACAGTGGTAGGAGCACCTTTGCTGTAACAAAAGTGTCGTTCACAATCATAAAAGCTAATTGGTTGCTCACAAAGAACTTCCCACTGATCTTTTACTTGCGCTGCTGAGAGAATTCCACTCACTGTGCATTCCTTCTCTGTGGCAGTTTGTAAAAGCCTAGCAGAAGAACATACGACCACAGAGCTGGCTGCTCTGAGCATTGAGGAAAGCCTTTGAGCACACACTCAAAGGTCCATAGGCAGCTTTTGATTGAACTAAAGGCCACTGGTCCAGGAGCTTTCAAATCACACTTTACTGAAGCAGGCCACTTGTCCTGAACGCCTTTTCAAAACATGGGGATTCTTCAAAGAGGACTGTATTAGGAGGAATCCAGGATAAGGGAGCGTGCAAACTAAATATCTAAGTATTCTTCTTAACTGTGAACTTACAGATTCCCAGGCAATGAAAATAGGAGACAACAATGTAATTGAGTCCAAAGGTATGTATGTTGATTAAGTGGGAAATCGATAACGGGGGGTTATTTTTTGTTTCCAGTTTTTGCATTGTATTACGTATTCTCTATGCTTCTGAGGACCACTCAGACATCTGAAAATAGTGGAATGGTTTATGTGAAAACCCAATTTTGATAAATATATTGTAAGTCCATAGTAGCATGCTTAAAATTGCAGCTTTGCTTTTTTTAAAAAAAAAAAAAAGTTTGACCAAGACAGTAGTTTTGGAAACAGCGCGCACACACACCTCATCCATTTGCAAACTTTCTTAATTTTGAGTTTCCCCATGTTGTCTTAGAGCAGTCATGGGTAACCACAGGCCCTCTAGATGTTGCTGGATTAAAACTCCCATGAGCCCTAGCCAGCATGGTCAGGGATGATGGGAGATGTAGCCCAGCATCATCTGCAAGGTCACTGGTTCCTCATCCCTATTCTTGATGGTACAGACTGCTGCAATTTAAGACCAGAGTGTTGTGTATATTTGGAAATCCCTGGGTTGTGTATACTTGGAAATAAGCAGTGAACCCGGTGGCACTCAGAAGTGAGACTGCACATGATTGCAGCCAAAATCTGATATCAGCTGATATCTCAAACAAGTTGAGTTCTAGAAACAAGAAGAAAAAAAGGGATGTTACGGAGGACTAGCAGAGAGTAGACGTATGTTGATGAGATTCTCTGTTTCTAGAGGTGAGATGCTGCGCTAAAGAACAAACCACTGATTAGACTTCATGACGTTGCTCATTCCAGGTGGGTTGTTTGCCATTTCATAATGTGGGATTTTTTGTCTCTGCAGCATTTGTGGGTAGGAACGTGATCTTGACGAGTGGCTGCATCATTGGAGCCTGTTGCAATGTCAATACCTACGAAGTCATCCCTGAAAACACTGTCATCTATGGAGCTGACTGTCTTCGGCGAGTGCAGACTGAGCGGCCCCAGGTAGGTGCATGACAGGAGTTCAACCTTTGCTGATATGTCGCCAGTTGCTCCTCCCTTTCCAACAGCATGACTTTGCCAACCCAGTCTGGTCTATCAGTACGGAGAGCCCCTTGTTTCCTTTTCTTTCCCATCAACTCAGCACTCCTGTGTCTATGGTGCAAAGGCCAGTGGCGGTGGAGCAACTGGTTTGTCAATGAGAATGTCATACGATACCAGGCACAAACCTAAACACACTTTTTAAAAAAATAATATTTATTAAAGTTTTAAAGGTTACAAAAAGAAAAAATAAAAACACCATATTAAACAAAAACAACACATCACAATAAGGAAAAAAAGAAAAAGAACGAAGAAAAAACAGAAAAATAAAATCCATTAAAAAACACAGCAAATCTTCCCATAACTTATTTTTCATTTGCTTGTTTCCTTGACCTCCTCACACCTCCCTTTTTTGTATTCTAGTTCGGTTAACTATTTCAGCAAATCTTTCCCATCTTTTCCAATTTTTGTCCTGTAATTTATCTTAATATAATGTAACTTTACTTTCCCTCCTTTCACCACTTTACAGTCTGTTTTTTCCTAAACCTTTATACCATTTCTGCTAAAACCACATAACTTCATTCCAACATCCTTCTAACATTCCTTAATTTTACAATGTTTCTGTAGATAGTCTTTAAATTTCTTCCAATCTTCCTCCACCGACTCTTCTCCCTGGTCTCGGATTCTGCCAGTCATTTCCGCCAGTTCCATGTAGTCCATCACCTTCATCTGCCATTCTTCCCGGGTGGGTAGATCTTGTGTCTTCCCCTAAACACACTTTTTAATCCTCTCTGAGTGGGTCACTTGTAAGAGTCCATGATGCCTGGACCTTGAAAAGCCACAGTTTGCAATCAGTTTCTAATTCTGGTTTTCTAGCCGATTGCAAACTGTGACTTTATCAAGGTCCAGGCATCATGGACTCTTATAAGTGACCCACTCAGGATTAAAAAGCCTGTTGTCTTTCTCAGCTTGGCTGGGGAGTAGGAGAGACTCCCAGGATGGGGGCGGATAGGAAATAGAAATGAAGTTTCTGGTTAATTGACCATTTGCTTTCCCCTATGCTGTCTTTAAGGATGCTTTGGTTCTTTATCCCATGAATTATTTCCCCTGGTAGAGCAGAACATAAGCAAATGAATTCAGACTGTCAATATTATCATCTATCTGGTCTCTCCCCCTCCCCCCATTTTTTCACACTGCTGTTCTTTTTAGCCACAAACATTGCAGCTGGACTTCCTAATGAAAATCCTGCCAAACTATCACCATCTTAAAAAAGCCATGAAACCAACTTCTACACCTGTGAAGAGCTGAAGACCCCCTCTCCCAGCATGCTTACCAGAACTGCAGTGCTTTCAGGACTCTTGTGTCTGCAAGAACTAACTCACTTAACTTACATGCTCGTTCATTCCATTGTGCAACATGTTATTTATTAAAATGGTGAAAAATGAAATGTTGTGTGTGATGTATTCCCCTTAATGGGTTGTCTTCTTCTTAGCTGATAAAAACTTGCGTTTCAGTGGAGGAGTGAAATGTTTTAGCATTACAGGAGGTATAATTTTCAGTGGAATTGGGGCACGTTAAATTCCATAGGCACAATTCAGGCAAAGCGATGCAGTTTTAAAAAGTTCCACTGCAGTCAGTGGGAGATGCTTAATGCTCACACTGAAACTTACAAATTCATAACTACCTGCTCAGAGGTGGGGAACCTGTGGCCTCTCCTCAGGTGTTGCTGGATTTCCGCTCCCAACATCCCGAACTATTGGCCAGTCTGACTGCGGCTGATGGTAACTGGAGTTCAACAATGTCTGGAGGGAATCCAGGGGTTCCTCATTCCTGGCCTGGATTGCACCTCAAGTGTATTAGAGCTCCTCATCATTTCTCTAAGATGTGTCTCTTTTCAGACGAAAATGGTGCAAGAGTGAGTCCCTAAGTGCTGTGCTGGCAGGAACTAATGGGAGTTGGGAATCCAGAACATCTGACGGACACCAGATTGGCAAAAGCTGCCCTGAGTAATCCAGCTGTGACTGGTTATCGCCTCCCCTTGGCTTTATAATACGCTCTCACACTCCATCCACAGAGCCATTTGTGTGCACTCTAGACAGTGTGAGAGAGTATCTGTACCTTACTGAGCAATCCTACTCCTAAGTGTGAAATTCTAAACACCCTTAGGAGTAAGGCTCCTTGAAAAGAGTGGGACTTTATTATGACTTACCTGTTCAGGTGTGCTCCGTGACCCTAATCAGCTTAAGTCATAGCCCCCAATAAATCTGTTATCTTTCCCCCCAGTTGCTCAAAACGTGTAATCCAGGGAAAGTTAAGCATCTTTAAAACCTGTAAAGGAACTAAGCCCTTAATTGTGTCTGGGCAAGGCCCTCTGATTTCAACTGTAGTTAAGTATTCTTAAATTTATCGGGATTGTACCTTCCCTTTGGTTTTTTCCCCCTAGGGTGAGAGTTGTCCAATACAGCCATACCTAATTTCTGTATTCACTGGAGGTTTTTAAACAGATGTTGGATGGCCACCTGTCAGGGATTATTTAGCTGTGATTCCTGCATTGCAGGGAGTTGGACTAGATTACCCTCTGGGATCCCTTCCAACTTTACAATTCTCTGGGGCTACTCTATTAGTCCAGAGGCCATCAGCGTAACACAAACTAATAATCCCAGAAGTTGCCAGGTTCTGCCATAATTAGGGTGCCAGAAAGCAAGATGGGTTTTCCGTTTATGGAAAACTTTTCACACAGGCATATATGAGGCCCGGCAAAACAACAAAAAACCTGCAATATTCCTGAGCTGTTTCTCCCTCCGGAATGGAAGCTCCTCGTGGAGAACCATTTGCTGAAGATCTCTGAGTAGATAGACTCTCAGATTGAAAATGCTTTGTAAACAAAAATATTCTGCGACTGATGGTAACTTCATTA
The DNA here is from genome assembly GCF_964234715.1 of Podarcis melisellensis. Lineage (NCBI taxonomy): Eukaryota > Metazoa > Chordata > Lepidosauria > Squamata > Lacertidae > Podarcis > Podarcis melisellensis. The sequence goes on from NC_138534.1 coordinate 33,663,972, forward strand.
GCATCCTCTAAACATAGCTGTCCCAATCTGTGCAAAGGCCTGCTTCCAATTGTGGGTGCGAGTGCTTGTTCCGGCTCCATGGAATTCCCTAGATGTGCATTTTGGCAGTTCTGTGATACGATACACAACTGCATCTAGGCGGCTAGCAGTTGCATACACAGAGAGCTGGCCTGGGAACCAAGATCTCAAGAACACCTCAAGTGTGTGAACTTCTGCCCCATCCTCATGCTGCCCCTAAGGCTCATTAAATAGAGTTGCAAACTGAGAACATGTTTCCCTGTATACACAAGGGGCTGAAGCCTTGATTTCCCTTACTATTTTCTCATCCAAATCTCTCTTGCCCCTGTGATTAATTCTCCCTTAGAAACAACCTTGACATGGCTCCACAAATGTTAGGACTTTTTAACATACAAAATATGCACTCTGCCCTTGGGGAGTTCCAAAAGTATATACTATTCTTACGCAAGGGTGATTGCTGGAGAGTGTGACCTAGTGGGTAGACTTGATGGATTTGGGGTGAAGAGTTCCGTAACACACACTGGGTGACATTGAGCAAGGCAAGTTTCTGTCTCTGCCTAGTGTTGCTGTGAGGATAACCGGGAGAACCAAAGGAGATGACCTTCAGTGAAGATGTGATCAATCATGCCATGTGTGCTGTAACCGGAGTTCCATGAGTGGAAAACAATGTTTCAGGATAAATGTCTGCCATGGAGCTGGTGAAAGAGGACATAATTTTGGTTCCCCAAAGAAACCATCCAGCCATCCAGCATAAAAAAGCAGCATATTGTACTAGCTCATGCTTCCTTTGACTTAAAGCTTATGTTGTTGTTGTTTAGTCATTTAGTCGTGTCCGACTCTTTGTGACCCCATGGACCAGAGCACGCCAGGCACTCCTGTCTTCCACTGCCTCCCGCAGTTTGATCAAACTCACGCTGGTAGCTTCGAGGACACTGTCCAACCATCTCCTCCTCTGTCGTCCCCTCCATCTTTCCCAACATCAGGGTCTTTTCCAGGGAGTCTTCTCTTCTCATGAGGTGGCCAAAGTATTGGAGCCTCAGCTTCAGGATCTGTCCTTCCAGTGAGCTTACAGTGCTTCCCAGATAGCTCAGTTGGTTAGAGCATGGTGCTGATAACGCCAAGGTTGCAGGTTCAATTCCTGGTGGGATCGGCTGCCCTTTGTTCCCTGCCCAAAGCAGGGCTTGCTGCCCCTAGGCCTTGGTCTGAATGTGATTCAGCAGTCCTCTTAGCGTTCTTCTGTGATGCAGAAGGCTGTTGGTGGAGCAGTACAATCTGAAACGCACATGCCCATTGTGTGCTTGTATGTACAGAACAAGTTGTGTGGTTCTTTGTGTCCTGTTCACTCTCTTTGAGGACATAGCCAAATATATCTAACCAAAACAGCAATAGCTAGCCATTCCCTCCTCTTTGTTGTTTCCATATCTTTCTCATAACACACACGCCTGCTAATCGTGAGGATTTCTTAAGGAGATGTTAAAGCTCGATGCTTCAAAGATATCAGATGAATGCAGAGCAACGTCTCCCTCCCCACATTCCAATGGTAAAAAGTCATTAGAGGAAAGGCTAATGAGTTAACATTGCTGTGATAAGGGAGCTGGAATAGCCTGACCTCCAAGAGGCCCCAGAGTTGAGGAAAAAATGGGTAAATATTCTAAACAATGCTGAGGAAAGCACAGGAAATTGGACTGCCAGGGAGTAGGCCCGTCAAACCAAACAGTACAAATGGTCCAGAGGAACTAAAAGTCTCTTACGTTGTTCTAATTCTGCCCGACTCTGAGACTAAAATGCTTTTGTGTGTCTGCAGCAAACCCAGGGCATTTACATCAGTGGTGCAGTGAAGAGAGAAGGGAACACTTTGTGTGTTGTGTGTGCATGCGAGAGAAAATATGTAGAAAATGGACACAGAGTTGCTGAACCACAGCTCCCATAATCCATGGCCATAGCCCATGCTTTCTAGGTCTAACGGGAGTTCAGCAAAATCTGGAAGGCCAAAGTTTTTCATAAATGAGGCACACTCTGTATTCTACTCGTTTGTCCCTGGCATTGAGCAAACTTCCTCTGTACATGGAAGACCCATTCATCTCTCATGGCAAATAGCCACTGAGAGACCTATCCTACATTTAATTGTGTATTCCAGTTTTGAAGCTCTCAAAGTGTCTTATCACTAGCAGGCAGGAAGATGGGATTGGCTCTCCAGGATCACATGATTCAAGTTCAAAGCACACACTTTCCCTCAAAGAATTCTGGATATGATAGTTTAATTTCCAGCAAACCTAAACAGAATTCCTTTTGAGGGAAAGAATGTGCTTTAAGTCATCTATACCAGGGGTCGGCAAACTAAGTCCTGGGGGTTGGAGGCGGCCCCTCAGGCTCATAAATCTGGCCCACAGACCCTGCCACCGCTCGGTCAGTCCCCATCCGCTGCGGATGCCTTGTCGCGCGGGGACTGACTTCCGCAACGCTGGCACGGCTTCTGGGCGGGCGGCGACACGGGCACAGCTTCGGATTGGCTGCAGGAAGTTCCTGCAGCCAATCTGAAGCCTCGCCACCTGCACGCTGAGGTAAACCCGGCACGGCCATGGACAGAGAGACCAGCGGGTGGGAGGCGGGTCTGGGCCGCGCCATGGGCATTGTGATGGGCGCGTCGCAGGGCTTCAGCTGGAGCTTGGCGCACCTGTTGGACCCGCACCTGGCACCCAGCTCGGCGCTGCTGCTGGTGCACTCGGTAGCCACACTGGAGCAGCTGGAGGGCAAGCTGCGTGCCACCTGGCCAGCGCTCTGCATGCGCGGCCTGCCCGCTGACCTGGCCTAGGACGACGGGCTGCAGTGCGTGGTGCATGCCACCTGGGAGCTCTGTGGGGACGGGCTGATGGAGTGGCTGCTTCTTGTCCACAATGCCCGTGAGTGGACGCCGCCTAGACGTGCTCCTGAGTGCGTGCAGAGTGCGTTCCTCCTCCAGGTCTGGAGGCAGCTGCGGGACCAGCTTGCAGGGTATTTACTGCTCCGTAAGACGCACCAAACCACAAGACGCACCTAGTTTTTGGAGGAGGAAAACAAGAAAAAAAATATTCTGAATCTCAGAAGCCAGAACAACAAGAGGGATCGCTGCGCAGTGAAAGCAGCAATTCCTCTTGCTGTTCTGGCTTCAGTCATAGCTGTGCAGCCTGCATTCGCTCCATAAGATGCACACACATTTCCCCTTACTTATTAGGAGAGAAAAAGTGAGTCTTATAGAGCAAAAAATACGGTATATTTTTCAAAATATAGTCCGGCCCCCCGCAAGGTCTGAGGGACAGTGGGCCAGCCCCCTGATGAAAAAGTTTGCTGACCCCTGATCTATACACAGCTTAGTATCCTGGTTTGGATGGCCGGCAATTTCCTCTTCCGTCCAGCAGTTTAAGAAGGAGAGACTGACAGTAGGCCTGATTTGACCCCAAACACTCCCTGATTATTGCTCTGTAGCACCCGGCGCAGGGACTCCCAAAAGCTGCCCATTTTCTTTTGTAAAGGAAAGCAATCCCATAAGTAGAACGCCTAGATGTCCTAAATCAGGTCAATTCAAAGAGGGGGGGAGGGGACTCGCCAGACAGCACAGGGATGAAAAGCCTAATTGGCAGGCAGACAAGCCGTCCATGTGATGCGAAACACACCAGAGCTCTGGCAGCCGGCTGGTAAAAGTCAAGATAACTGATGGGGGAACAGCAAGTAATATCAGCAAATAGACAGCTGGACACAGCTACAGACCAGTGGCAACACCCCAGAGATGTTTCTTTGAAGGGGAACCAAAATATTTAGGCAGCCGCTGAGCTTGTGTATACACAATACTCTTTTAAGGTGGTACGGTGGTAGATCCAGGGTTGCCTGCCTTGCACAAATTGTAATCCCCACCCCCATGGCTGCTGTTCAGACCTACAGAATCTGCTTGACCAGGTAGAATGTGGAAGAGAAAACTTGAGGCTGCAACCTCAGAGTTCAGGGATTGCTCACCTTTTCGGCCTGTGGGTTTTTGGAGTTTTTAAGAGAGTGCTATGTGGATGCAATCACCTCTGGTCGTTTATGGCTCCTTCCCCTCCCAATAGAGACAGAAAAAACTGCAGCACAGAGATTTAGTTTTTTTCCAAGGGATCTGTGTAAAATCCAGTTGTATTAATCTCTTGGAAAGCACACAGAAGTTAAAGGAGAAATGGGAAAGAACATCACTCTTCCAACTTCCTTCTTTAGCTCTATGTACTATTAAAGGGGAAGGGACGCGGGTGGCGCTGTGGGTTAAACCACAGAGCCTAGGACTTGCCGATCAGGTCGGCGGTTCAAATCCCCGCGATGGGGTGAGCTCCCGTTGCTCGGTCCCTGCTCCTGCCAACCTAGAAGTTCAAAAGCACATCAAAGTGCAAGTAGATTCACAGGCGCCGACTCCATGGGGCCTGAGGGGGCCCGAGCCCCCTCAAAAATTCGTTTGGGGGGGCTCTGCCCCCCCAATAATTTAAGAAAATTATTAGTTATATTATGCTTTGTAAAATCACAAAATTATGTTGGTATTTTTTATTTTCCTTGTTTGACGATAGTTACCTTTTAAAATACATTCAGTAATGAGTTAAAACAAAGCCACTCCCGATCTAGAGAGGGGGTGGGGTTGCGGGCTCTCGACCCATCAACAATCTCGCGGGGCTGGCGTCAGCCCCGCGAGAAGCGGGGATTCCCCCTAGCTCATGAATATTCACCGCCCACGGTGGCAGCCAATCGGCTGCCGCAAAGGGCGGGCCCTCACAGGTTCACTTAAGGTCAGGGCAGCCCCCAGCAGCAGCGGTTTGGAGGTCTTGGGCCCCCCCAATATTTTTTATAAGTCGGTATGGGCCCCCGCCCCCCCAATATTTTTTATAAGTCGGCGCCCCTGAGTAGATTAATAGGTACCGCTCCGGCGGGAAGGTAAACGGTGTTTCCGTGTGCTGCTCTGGTTCACCATAAGCGGCTTAGTCATGCTGGCCACATGACCCAGAAGCTGTACGCCGGCTCCCTCGGCCAATAAAGCGAGATGAGCGCTGCAACCCCAGAGTCGGCCACGACTGGACCTAATGGTCAGTGGTCCCTTTACCTTAACCTTACTATTACAAGTGGGGGGGAGGTAGCTACTCTCATAATTTCTTGGGGGGGTGGGGGGAGGGGGCAAAACTCAGAAGCTTCCTGGTGCATCCATAGACTTGAGGTGTCAATATGCATTGGCTCAAACACAGATTTTACACTGGGTTTACTTTACAACCTGTAAAGCTTTTTTAAAGAACGATTTTCTAAACCAGAAAATCCATCTTTCCACCAGGAAATTATATGGAGGTGAATTACAGCAATCTTACGAATTTCCAACATTCATGTATTCAGTGTGGCAGCAACATACATGAACTTTTCGTAATGATCATGCACTTTTTCAAAAATGTCACTGGAAAAAACATAGGCAAATAAGTAGAATGATTAATGGCTATCTAAACCTTATAAACTAGTATCCACTTAAAAAATAAATAAACTAGTATCCCCATGTATAAGGGAATGCTCATTAAAAATTGCACCTATATAGCATTGCACAGCAGTGGAGAATTCTGAAACAACACCGATCTTATGGAGAAGATCTCTAACATATGTAAAAGTGATATTGTAATGACCCACCCAAACTTACTTTGTTAAATCTCTGGGGCGGTTATGTGTGCAATTTGTGTACTTTATGGACCTTTGGAACTGCTGTACAATATTCTCTATTGAGGGAGAAATCCAGTTGTCTTGATGGATCCTTTTTCCGAATACTCTATGAATGAGATGCAACTTACTTTTATATTCTACTCCTTGGATGAAGAGGGACTGCCCCGCCCCCCAGCAAATACCACATGAGGAAAAGGTTAGATCCCCTCACCATGAATTTTTTCAAACCTGTATGTAAGATGCTGAGTCACATTTAACGCCACCTGTAGTTAGGCTTTTAGTATCTCGATGGAATACTGCTTTGGAGCCCCAGAATAACCCTCTCCCATCTTCCAAAGCAAATTTAACTTCTTTAACAAAGAAATTTAACTTCTTGCCAAAGGCGACGGGGATGGGTTGGAAATGACACACCACATGAAAATAACTTATTAAAGATCTATTTTTCTGTACATTTTGCTTCTAACTCCATCAATACAAACTTGACATATTGCCAGTAACACGGCAATTTCTATATACACCTGAAGGTACAAAAACGTAACTCAGCACAACAGAGGCAGACTAACGCTTCTCCGCTCGCTCTTGGGAGAAGGTTGCTTTGCTTTTGCTAGGAAATTAAGGCTGCGGTGCTTCCTAGAAATGCAAATAATAATAATAATAATAATAATAATAATAATAATAATAATAATAATAATAATAATAATTCTGGAAAATGCTTCAGAAGGCACATGGTGCACACAACTCTCCCCAGAGTGAAAGGTAACATCCCTAAGAGGATTTGAATAATAAGGACACAGGGGTGGGGTCCATAATTTTTGTTGGGGGGGCAGAACCTCAAATTTGTATTGATTTACAATACATTGGCTACGCCCATGGTGGTGTGTGCCCCCCACCCTTTCCCCCCTAGGAAACGACGCATCCCTCTCTCTGGACGTTTCTTATTGGAACTGCTTGTCGATCAGAGTGCCTTTCCCTTTGGCCTTCTTGCTTCCCAGCTCGGCCTCTTCCTGCAGCATCCGTCTCTTGCAAGCGCCCTCCCTGCGCAGCTGCTTCTGGATCACGCGCGCGTTCTGCGCGTACGACTCGGCCACTTCCTTGGCTTGGATCTCCTGCTCCTCCTCGTCGACGGTGGAGACGGTGACCGAGCCGCACTTGCCCATGTCCTTGGTCCGACGGGTCACCATCACTTTCTCGGGAGGAGGCGGCGGCCGCTGCAGCTGCTTCTGGGCCCAGCCCTGCCCGAACTGGACCAGAGCGCCGTCGACCACGAAGGTGGCGGGCGCGCCGTCGGGCTGGTGTCGGTAGAAGAGGAGCAGCCCGCACCGCGCGCACTTCTTCCGGCACTGCCGCTCGACGCCGCCTCCGTCCCGGCGGAGATAGGCGCCCTCGGGCTCGTCCTCGGTGTTGCAGAGCTTGTAGACGTGCTTGGCGGCGTCGATCACCCGCGCCCGGTCCCGGGGTCTCAGGGGCAGCTTCTCCAGCGCGCAGTCCAGCACCAGCACCATCTGCCCGCACAGGCAGTAATAGACGTGCAGGGGCTTCTCGCCCTCGCCGTACTCCTCGCGGTCGCGCGTATCCGAGCAAGCCAAGGAGCGCGACACCACTTTGGGCATGGCGGGCGGAAAGAGGGGCAAGCCGGCCAGGAAGGAAGGAAGGAAGAAGCCCCTCCTTCTCGGATGTATACGGAGAAATGCAAAATGTCGTCACGCTTTGCACTTCCGACGGAGCTGCCGGGATGCGCCGCTTGCAGCAAGGCGCGCGCTGGCGCACAGAGGAGGCGCTTCGCGCAGCGGTTTAGCACACAGCTGGATGGAGCGCCTCCCTCTCCTTCTTTAAAGGGGGTGGCTCCATGCTGTTTTCAGTTAATTTAACTTCACATATTTAACCAAGTAATCATTAAATTGAATCCAATCTTCTTTATACTCATTAAATTTAATATGTGAAGTTAAATTAACTGAAAACAGTTTGCAGATACTTCATTGGCTTAGGATTTTATTTATGTTAAGTGATGAATTAATATGTTTAATTTCATAGTGTGAAGATCTAAGGATGTTAATGTTTAACTTAAATTTTATACGAAGTGTGATTTGGAAAACCGTTAAAAGGATATGCGATGAAATTCAACCAAGGGGAAGCGTGGAAGTCACTTAATAATAATAATAAAAATAATAATAACAATAATAAATTTTATTTATATCCCGCCCTCCCCAGCCGAAGCCGGGCTCAGAGCAGCTAACAACAGTAAAGCGATAAAACATTCTAAAATCATTTCATTCTAAAATTAATTCCAATCAAATTAATGGCAACCATTGGGCTAGAATTCTATGAGGATTACCGAAGGAGGGGGTCAGACTGTGCTTTGGCCAAAGGCCTGGTGGAACAGCTCTGTCTTGCAGGTCCTGTGGAAAGATGTCAAGTCCCGCAGGGCCCTGGTCTCCTGTGACAGAGCGTTCCACCAGATTGGAGCCACAGCCGAAAAAGCCCTGGCTCTAGTTGAGGCCAGCCTAACCTCTCTGTGTCCTGGAACCTTCAGGATGTTTTTATTTAAAGACCTTAAGTTCCTCTGTGGGACATACCAGGAGAGGCGGTCCCGTAGGTACGAGGGTCCTGGGTCGTATAGGGCTTTGAAGGTTAAAACCAGCACCTTAAACCTGATCCTATACTCCACCGGGAGCCAGTGCAGGTGGTATAGCACCGGGTGAATGTGATCTCGCAGTGAAGACCCCATAAGGAGTCTCACCGCGGCATTCTGCACCTGCTGGAGTTTCTGGGTGGTTTTGTCAGTCCCCTGTTATGTTTATGGTGTATAACTTTTATGTAAAATAATAAAAATTTATAATAAAAAATAGATATTGGTAGAAAGTGATATTGTTAATGGCCATCTGATTGTGCCAAGCTCTGCCTCCATTTTATAACTGGCTCCACCATTTTGTAACGGATGAGCCTCAGTAATTTTCAGCCATCTCAAGGAAGCCCCTGTGCTAAAAGAATACACACTCTGCAAATATAACTCGTGGGCTTATAGCCGAATAAAGTATTATCTATCTATCTATCTATCTATCTATCTATCTATCTATCTATCTATCTATCTGCAAATATAACCAGGCTTAATAGGAGTTCCTATTAATATAACCAGGTTTAATAGGAGTATTCTCACACAGAGAATACTCAGCTTCTCACTTATATATCATTCCCAGGATATATATAATGTTAGGTTGTAAATGGGCCTGAAAATCCAGAGGTTACGCTGAAACTGGTCCCCAAAGGGCTGTGGTGGAGTGGCTACTGACTGCTGGAACAGAGGAAGCAAATGCTTCAGTCAACAGAAGTGAATATGCTTGCTTATGCCTGCCAATTTGTGAAATTGTGGATTAAGGCAACACTGGGCTTAAATCCAGGGAGCGTGAGGACAGCCAAGAGAGCAGGGCCATTCAGAAGGAGAAGGGTTGCTCTTGAACAAGATGCCTGTAGAGACAAAAGTCCCAGGGGCCAAAGTAAAATGACACCTTGAGCTTCAACGCAGCTTCTGCTAGTTGGAGCACTTTTTAAGGGTGTCCCTTCGGCCTTAAACGGAGGAGTCCCCAGGGTCCCTCACTTTTGAGAAAGGAATTTGTTCAGCAGAAGCGTCAAAACTCCTCAGGAATCCTCAAACAATAGAGGGACTGTTCTCCAACCACAGAGGAAGAGAAACCTGTTTATCTATTTTCGTTAGAGAGCATCAGGGGATTTTTGAGGCACTGTTTCTGATGCGTCATATAAGATACAGGTTAATAACATTGGAAAAAACATCTTGATTTGGTGTTCGCTGGGATATCTTGCAGAGCCCCAGTGCTCTTTCCCTGCCCACATAAAATTTAAAAAACAAAGTGAAAAAAGGTAGCAAGTTATTTATTTAGTAGCTGCAGTGTTTCACAGCATTGTTGGAGAAAGCTTGCTCACTATTTTGTCACATTTTGATTTGTCTTAAAGCTATTGATTTTGGCTTTTTCTCCTTATGGAATGACACAACTTCCTCAGTATGTGTGTGTGTGTGTGTGTGTGCACCTGCGCACACGCTTTATTAAATGAAATATGGATTGTACAAAACAACATCAGTCTTATATGGAAACCAGCGCAGTGAAGGGTTACAAGGATAACTGAGAATTTTTCTTTATTTTATTATTGCATTTGTATTTATGCCTTGATGACTACCGTATGTAATTTGATAGTGTATTTATTTACCTGGTTTCACACTTAAAGTCATTGTGGTGTACTGTTAGAGTGGGTGGAGCTAGATACAATGGTGACTATAGCCAGAATGAAATGTGTGAGGAGTTTGCAGGATTGCATCTTTGCATGTTCAGACCCAGAAACGTCCCCACCAAATAAATTCACACTTGACTCAGATTTTGGTTTTTCACAGAATTTAGGCCACAACTTTATTGATTACAGAAAGTGAATGTTTGCATAGGCTCTGGTTTGACTAGCTCCCTGCCATGCAGGTAGCGCTGACCCAGGGCACCAGCATAGGTCAGTCAAGGGTGAACACCTGGATAAGCGGAAAGCCGGGAACAGGTTATCTCCACCACCCAAATGTCCCCCTGGACTCAGGCATGGGCACAACCCCATCTTAGGGGTTGACCAAACCATTGAGTCCCTGGATTCCTTTAATGGAACACCCTTCACATAGGGATGGCGAGAGCGTTCTCCCATCCCTATCACCTGAACCAGAGCCTATCCGCAACCTTACAAGTTGTGACAGTTTGCTACTCGGCAGGTGAAACCCAAATGGCAACAGCCAATCAGCCAAGTGGGGAAAATTCTTGCCATGCCCCTGTTCCAACGACACACGACGGCATAGCAAGGTCAAGCGCAAAGCCCTAAAAGTAGGGAGAGGTGGGCAGGTGTTCCGAATGCACGTGCCGAAAGAGGAAGCTCTGGGTCATGTGCGTGGGTATAAATAGGTCCCTCGAACCGTTTGGACTGCATCCCATTGGCCAGATTGTACCCAGCTACGAGGGATCTACCAATCCGGTGTTGTGGCTGACCAATTGTACCCACCCACAACACAGGGTGTCGGTTTCCAGGTCTCACCACAGTACGTGCCCTCTTTAAGGGAGGAACCGATTTATCACCCCCCCTTTCTCTCTCTCTGGTTCCCCCTCCCTCCAAATCTCTCTATGTTTTTTGGGACGTGTGTCCCCCCCCCCCCTTCAGTTACTGAATTGCTTGCCGAGGGCCCAAAGTGATTCCTTGTACAGTAAGTCAATATAGGTGTCTGAAAAGATAATAAACTTCAGATTCTGCCAGGCTCCATTGGGCGTAGTAGCCAGGATTTATTGAGTGGGGGGGGGCAGGCTTTATGTTAGGGAGGGTCAGAACCGAGTTATCAGCGATGCAATTGGTCAGTTACTTAAGCATTTTTATTTATTTACTTAATTAATTTATGGGGAAGGGGAAGCTACACCCTCTGGCTATGCCCATCCATTATGACTGGCAAATTCTGCCAGATTCAGCCCATATTTGTTCTGGCACCACCCCTAAGCCAGTATTCTACCCCCAGGGTTCAGGAACTGAGCAAACCCTTAAGTTTACCCCCAGTTCTTTGCAGCTTTGCTCTTCAGATTCCAATACTCCAAGTTCTCACCCCAAGGTCTCTGTGCCTCAGAACTGCTTTGATTAACTGCTCAATTTCTCAATTGTTTATCTTCTATACATACCAGCGGGAGGCCCATTCTCCACTGGAAAGAGAACAGTACTACAGTAGCTAGAATAACAAGGGTGGGGGGGAATTGCTGGCGGGCCACTGGCTGTTCTCTCAAGGAAATGGACCGTTCTGCCAAATTAATGTTTTTCTACACAGTGTTGCAGTGGGGGGTGGGGTGCAATAGTTCAGGTTTCTGTATGTCACAATCCAAGTTCCTATGCACGCTCGCGCGCACGCACACACACACACACACACACACACACACAGTCACAATACAATGAAAAACAACCATCCAAGGTTGCGGGGGGGCGTGACACACACAGAGAGAACAAGTAATTTGGCCATCCATTTGATTATACTTGCTTCCTGGCTTTTGTTTGGTTGGATTAATGCAGACTCTCAAGCATTTAGAACTGGGGTCAGGAACCTTTTTCAGCCGTGGGCCGGTCCACCGTCACTCAGAGCATGTGGTGGGCCGGACTATATTTTGAAAAAAAATATGAAGAAATTCCTATGCCCCACAAATAACCCAGAGATGCATTTTAAATAAAAGGACACATTCTGCTCATGTAAAAACACACTGATTCCCGGACCGTCTGTGGGCCAGATTTAGAAGGCGACTGGGCCGCATCTGGCCCCCGGGCCTTAGGTTGCCTACCCTTGGTTTAGAAGATGGAAGGAGAGACATTCTTGGGCACTTATGAAACCCCTATTTTCCAATGCAGGACCACAGCCTGGGGAAATGTGTTCATCCCTGACACAGACATGTTCATCTTGAGGGCCTTTTCCTTCCAAACACCGGTTTCTGCAAACCACGGGCGTGGGGAGAGTGCTCTTGTGCTCATGTTCTGCTTACTGGTTTCCCACAGTCATGTGGTTGGCTACTGTGAGAACAAGATGCTGGACCAAAGGGGACGTTGGCCTGATCCTGCAGGCTATTATTATGTTCCTCTCCCATGCTGAATTAGTTTCCTCTTCAAACATCTGTACTACAGTGGTACCTTGGGTTACAGACTCTTCGGGTTACAGACGCTTCAGGTTACAGACTCCACTAACCCAGAAATACAGTGGTACCTCGGGTTACATATGCTTCAGGTTACATACACTTTAGGTTATAGACTCTACTAACCCATAAATAGTATCTCAGGTTAAGAACTTTGCTTCAGGATAAGAAAATAAATCGTGCTCCGGCGGCACAGCTGCAGCAGGAGGCCCCATCGGCTAAAGTGGTGCTTCAGGTTAAGAACAGTTTCAGGTTAAGAACAGACCTCCGGAACGAATTAAGTACTTAACCCGAGGTACCACTGTACATGTTATAGAAGCTATGTATTTCTATACACTCAAACCTTGGCTCCCAAACACCTCCGTTTTTTAACGTTTCGGCTTCTGAACACTGAAAACCCGGAACTAAATGCTCTGGTTTCTGAAAGCTTTTCAGAGGCTGAACGTTCAACGCAGCTTCCGCCTGAGTGCAGGGAGCTCCTGCGACCAATCAGAAGCTGCGCCTCAGTTGTTTAACATTTCGGAAGCTGAATGGGCTTCCGGAATGGATTATGTTTGACAACCGAGGTTTGACTGTACCACTTTTAAGTAAGTGTGTACTATCCCAGGCTAAGTTGGGAGTAAACCCTAGGGGGAAATCTGTACCCATGGCCTTGTGGGACATCTTCAGAAGAAGAAAAGGCTAAGGGGTAAAACCTACACAAATCTGGAGGTGAGTCCCTAAAACCAGAGGTTTTCAACCTTTTTAATTCCACGGCTCCCTTAACCAACTACATTATTTCTGCGGCACCCTGTGGGGCTCAGGAGCCCAGTTATGTCACCCCTTGCCTGCAGAGCGGGCAGCCTCTTACCCCCTTTTTGAACTCCCCTTCTTGAGTGTTCCCTCAGCCTCCTCTCCTTGGGAGTCCTTTGGTCAGCAGCTTCCATCCCTGGTCTCTGCGCTGCCCACCCTGCCCCCAAAAGAGGTGTTTCCCAGAGGCACCATTCGCCTGTGGAGCTTGTAGCCAGGGCTGCTGCAATGAACAGCTGGGCAAGCCTTTGGGAGGCAGAGATGGGAGAGGGCATCAGAGGGGAGGAAAGAGGGATAGAGGCCAGTGTTGCCCACAGGCCGCGGCACTCCTGACTATCAGCACCCCAGGGTCTTGACATCTGAGCATCTAGGACCTCCATACACACTGCCCAGACTTGCACCCTGGAGAGGTCACTTTGTTGCTGCTAAAGCAGCAAAAACAATGCAGGAGGCAGTGGTTACGAGTTACTGTTCTCTGCAGCCACTGCAGGCGCTGTGATTCTTTAGCAGTTTGACTTCACCTCCAGAGTCACGCTCCGTTTTCATTTGAGACGGACAGGTGGCAACAGCAGCGATCCCAGAGCAACTGTTAGCTGGAGCAGGAATGGTTTCTAGCAAAGTGAAAGGAAGTGGCAGTTCTTTATCTGTCCAATAGCTAAGGCTAGGCTGTTCTGCTCCTTGTGGCCCTTGTTCCTGCCACGGACGAAGGGGGAAAGAGTTCCTGTCTCCTGTACTTCCAGGAGACCATATAACACCGGTCTTGAAAGACCTACATTGACTCCCAGTACGTTTCCGAGCACAATTCAAAGTGTTGGTCTGACCTTTAAAGCCCTAAACGGCCTCGGTCCAGTATATCTGAAGGAGTGCCTCCACCCCCATCGTTCTACCCAAACACTGAGGTCCAGCACCGAGGGCCTTCTGGCAGCAGTGGCGTAGCGTGGGTTGTCAGCACCCGGGGCAAGGCAAGTAATTTGCACCCCCTAACCCGTGGATTTGCGCTCCCTAACCCTAACCCCCAGATGTTGCGCCCGGTGCGGCCAGCCCCCCTGCACCCCCCACACTACGCCACTGTCTGGCAGTTCCCTCACTGCGAGAAGCCAAGTTACAGGGAACCAGGCAGAGGGCCTTCTCGGTAGTGGCACCCGCCCTGTGGAACGCCCTCCCACCAGATGTCAAAGAGAATAACAACTACCAGACTTTTAGAAGACATCTGAAGGCAGACCTGTTTAGGGAAGCTTTTAATGTTTGATGTATTACAGTATTTTAATATTTTTTTGGAAGCCGCCCAGAGTGGCTGGGGAAGCTCAGCCAGTTGGGCGGGGTATAAATAATAAATTATTATTATTATTATTATTATTATTATTATTATTATTATTATTATTACTATTACTTATACTCTAAGGTGCTACTGGAAGGAATTTATTTTGCTTATACAGTATTTTATATTACTGAAACCTATATACCTCTTGATTGAAATAAAACCTCTAAACAGTTTACAAGAACTATTAAAAATGTAAGTAAAGAAAATTTAAAACAATTAAAATTTTAATCAAATAATTAAAATTAAGCATAAAAGAAGTCATCAACATCTACCTGTCTAGATAGGCTTGCCTTCACAGAAATGTGTTAAGCTGACGATGAGAAGAGTGCAGAGATGTCTGCATGATGTTAATAGGCAGGAAATTCCAAAGTATAGGTGCTGCCATACTAAAAGGTTGATTCCTCACAACTGTGGAACAAGTGTTTTGTGGCACCTCCTACACTGCCAATTCTGCATATCAAAGCAGTTGAGTGGGCATATATTGGGGAAGGCAATCACACAATTATATATTAATTCTCCCTTATTAAATTTAATAAAACCAAAAAAATGCAAATAAAATGTTATGGGAACATAATTTTTAAGTTTTGCTAGCAGGCTATAGGTATTGTTAAGTTGTGGGCAAACATGTCAGACGACACAGCGATTCTTTAAACAGCTCTTCTTTATTCAGATGCCAGAACAGAACCAAGCTGAGGAGCTCAGTCAGCCTGCTTATATAGAGCTCCAGAACAATGCAACTGTTGCCATTTTCTAAAACTATCCAATCACTGAACGTCACTTTTCGATCCTTCATTTGCATAACTATCTACAGTATCCCCCTGCTGGCCCAGGGTGAGAACTTCAGTACATAACAGGTATATTTATAGTGACATGGGTGCTGACCAATCTGTACTGCTCAGAGCCACCATTAGTTACAAACGTGCAGAATTCATTTTGTGCAATCTGATCCTGGAGGGGGGAAATGCCTGTATGGACTCAACAAACTGAAATCCCATGCAGACCAGTCCCACTGCTCTGCAAATGTTACATCTTATGTAGGATAGGCTCTCTGGAGCGCTTCAGCAGTATAATAATACTGAACAGGAGTTTGGCCTGCTTTATGTTTAACTCCACATCCCCTCCCTCCTGAATTTTTATTAAAACCAACAAACCGTGGTGTCCAATGGGACAGATACGGCAGAACCAGAGGCAGAATCATGCCCTAAGTGGCTGTAACTCATAAGGCAGGCAGGCAGGGGCTGTCTAGGGCAGGCTGAGGTTGGTGGGGCAGTGTCCCATTTGCACCAGCCCCTGCTGCTAAAAAGAAAACCCTTACAAACTTAGAAGCCTTTCTAGCTTCTCCATCACAGCTTGTCTGAATGCACTTGCTAGACAGCTAAAGTAGCTAGAAACCTGAAATTAGACTGCTTGTTCAAGAGCCCATCCATCATCACCAACTCATACACACATAAGAAGACTGAAGATCCCCTTTCAAGTGATAATCCTTCTCAAAAAACCACAAAAAATCCACCTTACTGTAACACAGAGACATTGCCAGAAGAGGCTGACTCACAGAATTTGTTGTTGTTGTTGCTGCTGCTATATTTTTAAATATCCCACCTTTTCCCCAGACTGGGACTCACAAGGCAGCTTACAGATAAAAATACAAAAACACAGATAAAAGCAGTGAAAGCTAAAAACATAGAAAAGATGATAATTTAAAAGGAATTATCTTTTTTATTTTACGTTTGCTAGTTTTAATTCTACAGTGGTACCTCAGGTTAAGTACTTAATTCGTTCTGGAGGTCTGTACTTAACCTGAAACTGTTCTTAACTTGAAGCACCACTTTAGCTAATGGGGCCGCCTGCTGCCGCCGCGCCGCCTGAGCACAATTTCTGTTCTCATCCTGAAGCAAAGTTCTTAACCTGAAGCACTATTTCTGGGTTAGCGGAGTCTGTAACCTGAAGCGTATGTAACCTGAAGCGTATGTAACCTGAAGCGTATGTAACCTGAGGTACTACTGTATTAGTATTAAAACTATGTATCTTCTAATTCTATTAAAAATACAGGCAGCAGCAACAACAAAAATATCACAGCACCAGCCCTTTCATTAAAAACAGTCAGTTCCTAAAGAATCAGTCTAACTTTCCCAAGAAGAGAGTTCCAAAGTCCATTTTCATATGTCTTGGGAGGCCAGCTACAGTTATACCAACTGAGTAGCATTAACACCCCAAAAGACTCTTGTTTCTCCCATAGTCACATCCTTGGAGTCAACCAGAGATCCTGCAAGGCTCACTTTCCGCTTGCTGTTTTGCTTCTGGCACATATCACTGCATTTCAGCTCCCAACTCAGGTTCTTTCCTTCTGACAATCTCCAAGTTCAGGGAGGTGCCGCACCCATTTTTCATCTGGCACAGAGCTCCCTTTCCTTTGTTCTCTTAATGCCCCATCACCCAGGCGACCACCTCATTGGGCTTATGTTTTAACATTGGCTGGAACCAGGGGTTAGAAGGAACTCCCTCCCCCCCCCAACTCATAAATATATGAAGTCCCACCATGCTGTCAACTTTTATTGAGTTTAAAATATCTGTGGTTTCACATATTTTCTAAGTTTCAAGCTTAATACAGTGGTGCCTCGGGTTACATACGCTTCAGGTTACAGACTCCGCTAACCCAGAAATAGTGCTTCAGGTTAAGAACTCTGCTTCAGGATAAGAACAGAAATTGGGCTCCGGCGGCACAGCAGCAGCAAGAGGCCCCATTAGCTAAAGTGGTACTTCAGGTTAAGAACAGTTTCAGGTTAAGAACGGACCTCCGGAACGAATTAAGTACTTAACCTGAGGTACCACTGTAACAGTATGTTGCTCTCTGTACAGCTGTGATTTCGGGGAGACCTGGACGGTGAACCTACTCCAGCAGCTATCTGGGAGAGAGAAGGAAAGTAGATTGCAAGGAGACTTGTTCTGACAGAGCCTGGGAAGGATCCCAGCTCTTTTAAGGTAAATACCATAACTTACTGGACAAGTGTTTGGCAATTATATAAATACTGGCAAAAGTCAAGCAAAGCTAAAAAGAGGCGCTGCCTTACAGCTGCTAAGGAAAACTCCAAGTCGTTTTCTTGTTCTTGACTGCCATATAAGGGCTATTCCATGACATTTCTGTAATGCTTTGCAGTGTGGCACATCTCATCCCTGAAGAGAAATTTGTGTGCAGGTTGACAGGGGTTTCTCCTAAAGGAAGGTAGAATCAGATGCCTTCTCCCCCCCCTTCATGCTGTCTGGCACCTTGTCCTTTATGCACGGTGCTCCAAGGATAGCCAGAAAAATAGGAACAGGAGGCCCATAAAGCCATCAAGCACAAACTGATAGACAGATGACTCCATCATTCTTAGTGTTTCAGGGGACAGGGAGCAAACAAACACTGCTCACTTCCACCTTATTCTGGAAAAAAATCACTGTCCCTGTGTGTTGTGCACTGACAGTGATCTTGAGGTAAAAGGATCTTCCCAATCCGTAATCTCAATGTTCAAAGATTGCTGCCCTCTTCTAATTAGGAACAAATTGGTTCTTTGTCTCTCTCTACATCTTCACTTGGTTTTGTGGGGTTTGATGAGTCACTGTTTTTGTTGATTTGGAAATATTTTGGTTTTTTATGATGTTGGCATTTTTCGGCGGCTTAATGTATCTTTGTGGGTTTGGTTTTGTTGCATGTACAAGTTCATTGATGTACACTGGTACCTCGGGTTACATACGCTTCAGGTTACAGACTCTGCTAACCCAGAAATAGTGCTTCAGGTTAAGAACTTTGCTTCAGGATGAGAACAGAAATCATGTGGCGGCAGCGGGAGGCCCCATTAGCTAAAGTGGTGCTTCAGGTTAAGAACAGTTTCAGGTTAAGTACAGACCTCCAGAACGAATTAAGTACTTAACCTGAGGTACCACTGTAAGCTGTTTTGAAATTTTCTTCTCCAGGGGAAAAAAGTGGGACCTAAGTTTTAAAAAGAAAGGAAAACATACCAGTATATTCCGGGAAAGATGGGTGGTGGCGGTGGGCAAACTGTCTTTCAGCAAAAATCATCTGCCAGAAGTGGCCTAAGCGATGAAGACATTATTAAGTTCTCTAAAGAAACCCAGGGTTCACTGGAACACAGATTGGAAACCACACCGTATAGGACAGAGGTGGATAACCTGTGGCACTAGGTTGCATGAGGCTTTCGGCCTAATGTCAAAAGCCTTTTTGCAGGCTATTTAGTTAAGACCTCTGGCAATCTGTCCCACCCCTGGCTGTCTGATGGGTAAGGGCAGAGGAGGGGTTGCAGAAGGAGAGAGAAAAGAGGGTGGCAGAAAACAAGAAGTTATGCCCTCCTTTCACTGTGGCCATTGGCAGAGTAAAAGCTGCACAGCCTGGGTCTAAGGTACCAAATATTCCTAATTGATAGTACAGTGGTACCTCGGGTTACATACGCTTCAGGTTACATACGCTTTAGGTTACAGGGTCCGCTAACCCAGAAATATTACCTCAGGTTAATAACTTTGCTTCAAGATGAGAACAGAAATCGTGCTCCGGCGGCACGGCGGCAGCAGGAGGCCCCATTAGCTAAAGTGGTGCTTCAGGTTAAGAACAGTTTCAGGTTAAGAACAGATCTCCGGAACGAATTAAGTACAGTGGTACCTCGGGTTAAGAACTTAATTTGTTCTGGAGGTCTGTTCCTAACCTGAAACTGTTCTTAACCTGAGGTACCACTTTAGCTAATGGGGCCTCCCGCTGCTGCCACAAGATTTCTGTTCTCATCCTGAAGCAAAGTTCTTAACCCGAGGTACTATTTCTGGGTTAGTGGAGTCTGTAACCTGAAGCGTATGTAACCCGAGGTACCACTATACTTAACCTGAGGTACCACTGTACTATAAAATGAAGCATAGTGGTGATAGGTACTGTGTTACCTCTAGTACCCAAGAGCCACTCATTTGTAAAAAAGAGACATGATGCTGTCTTCTTACTTGGCCGGCCTCCTAATGCTGAGCAGAAACAGTCTGTGGTGTGTTATTTGCTTAGTGTGTCTCCCTGTTCCTGCTATCTTACATTACCACAACTAGGGAACGCACCCCCCCCCCCGGAAACAGAGTTTAAACACCCAAGCTGGATGTGATGCAAAAGTTCCGTGACTGGAATGCCCACATTGTTTTTCCCTTCTGAAATGTCTGCCATGAAGGACCCTTATCTGAAATATGTACAAAGCACAGGACGGCAGGCCTGTAAGATTCCCCTCCTCTGCATAATTTCCTTGCGTCTCTCCCCACCCTCAAACCCTACGCACTGCTATTTTGCCCTTACTGAGAAAACCTGTGTTGCCCATATTTATTTATTTTTCAAATAAGGGAAAAAAGAACAGCTTGGGGTTTCAGTGGGGAAACAGTATGGAAGGAAAGGTTAAGAACTCTCCTCATTGCATAAGCCCAGGTCTGGATTGTGCCCTTCCCCTCGGCTGCGTTTTGCAAAAGAAAGAAAAAAAACATTGGAAATTCCTTTTATATCACTTCTAGTTTGACCCTAAAATATATTATTTTAGCACTCTTTTGGGTCCATAATGTCAAAATATTGTGGGGCATGTATGTGTGTTTGAAATTAACATAGATATTCTAGTGATTTTCTGGGATGTGGTTCTTTCAACTACTGTCATAAAAATAAAAGTCAAAGTCAAAGAATATGAAGACGCAGCCTCCTTCACACACTGAATCAACAGATTGAAACGGCTTCAAAGAGCCACTTGTGTGCTGTGCTGTACTGTCAGCAGTGAGCTGTGCCTTTAGAAATGTTAGAACCATTATAAATCCTTTCTGATCTTATTTTTAGTGACATGAGGCAGGTATCATGTTGATCAGCCTCAGCGTGAAGCCTTCCTAGATCTAATGACTTTTGGATTTGATGCAAACTGGTGGGCTGATTTATTTATCTGTGCTTGTAGAAATGATAATGATAATTAATAGGGAAAATCATCTGCGTAAGAAGAACCTGCAGGATCAGGCCAATGGCCCATCAAATCCAGCATCCTATTCTCGCAGTGGCCACCAGATGCCCGTGGGAAATGTACAAGCAGGATCCATGCACAAGAGCCCTCGCCCCTCCGGCAGTTTCCAGGGACTGATTGTTGTTGTTGTTTAGTCGTTTAGTCGTGTCCGACTCTTCGTTACCCCATGGACCAGAGCACGCCAGGCACTCCTGTCTTCCACTGCCTCCCGCAGTTTGGTCAAACTCATGCTGGTAGCTTCGAGAACACTGCCCAACCATCTTGTCCTCTGTCGTCCCCTTCTCCTTGTGCCCTCCATCTTTCCCAACATCAGGGTCTTTCCCAGGGTGTCTTCTCTTCTCATGAGGTGGCCAAAGTACTGGAGCCTCAGCTTCACGATCTGTCCTTCCAGTGAGCACTCAGCGCTGATTTCCTTCAGAATGGATCGGTTTGATCTTCTTGCAGTCCATGGGACTCTCAAGAGTCTCCTCCAGCACCATAATTCAAAAGCATCAATTCTTCAGCGATCAGCCTTCTTGATGGTCCAGCTCTCACTTCCATACATCACTACTGGGAAAACCATAGCTTTAACTATACGTGGCTGGTAGCCATCAATAGCATTTTTCTCCATGAATTCATGTAATACTCTTAAAAGTCACCCATCACTGCCTCCTGTGGGAGAAACTTCCATAGTTTTAACAATGTGCTGCGTGAAGTACTTTAATTTTATCTGTCCTAAGTCTTCCAAAATTCACTTTCCACAAGTTTCAGTGTTTTGAGGGTGAAAACCATTTTCTATCCACTTTCGCCCTCACATGCATGATTTTATAAACTTCTATCATGTCACCTCTCAGTGGCTTTTTCTATAAACCAGGAAGTCCCAAAGGCTGCTGCCTTTTCTCATGGGGAGGGGTTTTTTGTTCCACCCCATCGATCATTTTGGCTGCCCTTTTCTGAACCTTTCCCAAGTGTACAAATACCCTTTTGGAGGTGAGGCAACCAGAACTGTATTCAATACAGTGGTACCTCGGGTTACAGACGCTCCAGGTTACGTGATTTCGTGTTGCGCACTGCGCTGAACCCGGAAGTACTGGAACGGGTTGCTTCTGGGTTTCGGTGCTCACGCATGCGCAGAAACACTAAATCACGCTTTGCGCATGCGCAGAAGCGCCAAATCGCGACCTGCACATGTGCAGACGCAGCACTGCGGGTTGCGAACGTGCCTCCCGCACGGATCACAATCACAACTTGAGGTTCCACTGTATGCCAACTGTGGCCCCCTCAAACATTTTATGGGGGGTGGTGGTTTGAAGGGATCTCGACCCCAAGGAGTTGGCTCCTTCCAACTGTCTGACTTCACCCCCCATTGTCGCTAGAGACAGACAGAGGGACGCCAACAACCTGGGTTCGAGCCCCACTAGGGGCGACAGATTCCTGCGTCGCAGGGGGCTGGACTAGATGCCCCTCGTGGGTCCCCCTTCAAGTCTACGGCGAAGCACGTTCACACGACCACTTGTCATTTGCCATTGGGTTTGGGAGTCATCACCCTGCGAAGCTCCTCCTTCCCCAAGCCTCGACGCCTTGCTTTCTGACCCGCCTCTCTTCACGTGCTCGGGCCGGAGGGTTGCTGAGGGGGCTTCCTCTCCTCTCCCTCGCGATTAGTCGACACCCCCAACACACCCCCCTTCCTCCTCCTCTGCCGCTCCCTCCCACGTCGTCCCAGGGAGTGGGCGCCAGGCGCGCGAGCCACCTTCCCCGCCAACCAGAGCCAGGCGCGCAGGCCAGGAGCTCGCTCGCGGCTCTTCTCCTCACGACTTCCTTCCACGGAAAAGAAGCCGCCGCCGCCTCTTTCCCGCCCCTCACGCGGCTCGCTCGGGGTCTCTCTCGCCGCCGGGGAAGCCCTGCATGCTGCTGAAGCAGCTGCCGCTGCTGGTGGCCAGGCGAGAGCCCCGCTGCTTCTTCGCCTCGCCTCGGCGCGCTCGCCTGCCCAGCAGCACCTCAGCCCAGACGCGCCGCGGACGGGAGAGGCGAGGCGAGGAGGAGGAGGCGGCGGGCCAGGGCGCTCCGGACCGGCGGAGGGAACCATGAACAGCGCCAAAGGCGAGCAGGAGCACAGCCCCGCCGAGCCCAACCTGCAGGAGGAAGAGGTACCTGCCGGAGGGGAGGCGGACGGGCCAAAGGCGCAACCTCCCGGGCTTTCGCTTCGGAGCGCAGGGGCGGCGTGCGCCATGGGCTTGTCCGGGGAGCCCTGGAAAAAGTTTTGGGGGAAGGGGGGGGAGCGCTTCCAAGCAGGGCAGCCGTAGAGCTTTTCGGACCCCCCCCCCATCCCTGCCACCCAACCACCAGCCCGTCCCTTAAAACGCATTGACACCGAAGCTGTTCGCTCCGTCCGCTTTGGAGAGGTTGCGCAACGCTTGGGAAACGAAAGGCGCGCCGAAGGTTCCCCGAAGCAACTAAGTTTGACCTTAGTTTGAACGGGGAAAGTGGGATGGTTGGTGCGGGGGGAAACATGGGAGGCGATCGCTGTGTTTTCTCCTTCCTTTTCTCTCTCGTGGTCGTGCGCTTTCTCCCTGTAACCGAGTCGCCCCCCCCCCCGACTCCCCACATTAAAAGCAGAGTACTCCTTTTAAAAAAAAAGCAAGCCAGGCGCTCTGATTAATAGATAACGTATCGAGCGCATTCTTTCCCGATGAGTTAAGATGCAGAGAACTTGCACTTGGGCAAATCTTAATTCAGAGCCACCTTGGGGAAAGGTCGTAGTCAAAAAAAAGCAAAGCGTGGCAAAACACGCAAATGAAGTTGGCGATGCGGTTTGGCAATATCGGTAAATGGTTTAACTCAGTAATAAAGCAGTGCCAGTGGTTTCCATCGTTCGAGATTGTTGTACTGTATTGTGTTGCCCGTTTATGGTTCAACCCTATATGCTTACTCAGAAGCAAGCCCATACTGTTCAGTGGAAAACACTCTTAGGGTTTCGTATCTCATAGGATTGTATATCTCATAACATAAGTAATTTCCTTGTAAGTTTGAGGTACTAAGCCATGCTTTATGTCTTAACCACCACATCCCACTTATACACGGTCTACTCAATTTAAACCTCCCTGTGTGTGTTTTGAATATTACAACCTTAGAATGGGATAGGTAGCCTGTGAATTTATAACGCCTACAGCATTTCTGTTCACAGTCTTTTTTTGCAGGGTGATAAACAGTCAAAACTCAGTGTAGTAGGACCTTAGGCATTTTGTTGGAGGAAACTTTGCTTTTCCTTGAAGTAGACTAATCCACAAAACCTTAGTGCTGGGATGATATTGTTAGTCTTTAAGGTGCCATAAGACTCTTTGGTGCTGTTGTTGTTTTGCTACACAGCTCTGAAATAAAGAAAGATGGTTACTCTTGAGCAGGGGTCAGCAAACTTTTTCATCCGGGGTCCACTCTCCCTCAAACCTTGTGGAGGGCCAGACTATATTTTTGGGGGGTGGGGGGGGAGAATGAATTCCTATGCCCCACAAATAACCCAGAGATGCATTTTAAATAAAAGGACACATTCTACTAATGTAAAAACATGCTGATTCCCGGACCATCCGTGGGCCGGGTTTAGAAGGCGATTGGGCCAGATCCTACCCATGCTCTTGAGGCTGCGAACCTGTTTGGGAAAGAATTAAGGCAGTAAACTACTCAGATTAACACTTCAAGCCTATTATGAAGTGCTGCTGATTCACAGATCCTAGAAGGATGAATGGTTGTTGCATGGAGCAAAACACATTTTCTTAAAAGAAAAACATTTCCTTGTATCATGTATTCATTCTGCCTATCTGTGGGAATTACCGTATATTTATAGGAAAATGAATATGTAGGTTTCTTCATCTATTACAATATACAGTATAGGCTTCTAAGCATCAGTTCAGTTTGTTATAACGTGATAACTTGCCCATATAGGTAAGAATGAAAATTCTAATCTTTGCATTGTTTTTCAGGTTGCCACCAAGTACTAACTAGATAGTACTTGTGATCTGCAACATAAACCGCTATGAAATATGTATATGTATGAACATTAATTACTATACTGATTAATTAATTTTAGGCATGGTTTGGACACACTTTGAAAATTTTGTATTAGTAGAAGTTCCCTTTTGGGAACTCCTGCAATGTGCTTAAATTCGGCATAAGCTTGCCTTATATAGCAGCCGTGATATTTGTTAATGGGGTTGGTGGTTGAGACTCTTCATTGCCCTATCCCCTTAGTTGAAGGAAGAATTTTTAATGATTTAATAATCTTGTTAGCGGCGAAATCTGGTGGTGGCTCGGAAAATATTTATGGTGCAACCTGTTGTCCTGTGATGATGTGCAACGAGGTATTGTAACAATGCATTCATACACGGCTTTGATGCTGTGTGTGTCTTTTTGGCTTCTGGTGTCAGCCTTGGAACGCGCTTGGCTCCTGAAGTCCCAATGGAGAGCATTTTCAGTGGGTTTGGGGGGGAAAGAAGTTATTGGTGCTGCACTACCTAAGTATTTTCCTGGTCCCTATCATTTCACCATTGGCAGCAAATAAGTAATGAATGGGAAGCTAAGGATGGAAGGAGAATATGGGAGTCCAGAGGCACTTCTGTTGCTTCACCTACCACCTGTCTGCCATTTGTTTGGTGGTATTAGTTTTCTAAGGACCTTCTAATAGTGTTGGGCATGGGCAGAGGATTACGTTAACTTCTGACCCTATTCCAACCTTACAGTTTATGGTTTGTTTATATAAACGTGACTTAATTCTTGGCAACCTCACATCTCCTAGAGATCTGTGCTACCATAGATAAACCATTTGGAGGTAGTGCTGACATCAGTGCCGCTTTACAGCAGAAGCTTCAAACAAAGAACAAGTCCCTATCTCAAAGAGCTTTCAGCCTAAAGTTTGATGGCAACTGTGCAGCGGGTTAGCAGTGCTTCTGAAACAGATAACTGTTCCGTGTACTGTATCAGTCGTGGATTTTATACCTCAGTGTTTTAAATTCACTTGTACTTAACTTTGTATGTAGAGAAATAGCATTCTGACGTCAGACTGTGGTAAATGGGCAGTGTGGGAAAAGGAAGTGGGTGAAAGCGAAAATCGGACGTAGCGCTGATGAAGGACCATATTTCCATTAATTATCTCATCCTTCACTTGTACACACCAGCTTGTTTCATTCATATGTTTGCATTCTTCCATTATCCCACAGTTTCTGCGCAATAAGGTGCACACATTTGCTACCATTAATTTACTGATGTATATTTTATGCAGAGTTTAGTTCGTTTATTTCCTTGGGCTAGGGAAATGTAAAAGTCTGTGAGGTGGATTGCTTCTTCCACTAAATACAGGGAATGGAAGTGGAGGACCAAAGTACATGTTACATGGGAGGTCTGTGATTGGATATCCCAATTTATTTTTCTTTACTTAGAAACTTCCAGGGTGCATGTGTTCCTAGTGTGATCCGGGAAATGGTACTGGTAGTATTGAATGCTTTCTTAGTACCATTTTGTCAATGTAAACCCCATCGCTCAAACTAATAGCCAAATTGTGGGGGAAGACCATTTGTGACTGCCTGTTCCCCCCCATAGGGTAATAGCATCTCTGTGTGGTTAAATTGAAGGGTTAAACACATCTTCCCTAGTGGTTCCCAACCTTTTTTTTTGCTATGCCCCATCTTAGCATCTCTAAAATCCTGATGCCCCCCCCCATGACATATAATTCTTATTACCGTACTCAAAAAGTGAACTATTCACGTGGAGGAAGCCTAAAAGGCCATTAATTTGGTCTACACAAGCTTCCAAATCTGCCCTCTAAAAATAAAATTGCACCCCTGTGGGGCATGTGCCCCACATCGGGAACCGCTGCCCTGGAGCTATTGCCCTGATTAAATGAAGAACCCTCCTCAATAAGGAGCGGCTGCTTTGAAGTAAACAAAAAGTTTAGCAAATCTTCCTCATCTCTTCTACTTTGGCTCTGAGGTGCATTTTTTCCCCTTCAAGGACAACTCAGTAAGTTCATGGCTAAGATGTGAGCCCAGGTTTCGAACTCCAGATCCTACCTCTCTTTGCCGAGCCAAATGTCCCTCGTAACCTGCAGCATCGCTTAACAAATTGAGGAACCTTCAGGGCTGTAGTTGGTGTTATGTACTGAAGTACTCACCCTGGGCCAGCAGGGGGATACTGTAGATAGTTTTCACTCAGGTCCGCATATGCAAATAAGGAATTGAAAGTGACGTTCAGTGATTGGATAGTTACAGAAGGTTGTTACTGTTGCCATGTAGTTGAGCTCTATATAAGCAGGCTGGCTGAACCCTTCAGTTCAGTTCAGTTCAGTTCTGGCCCGTGAATAAACAAGAGCTGTCTGAAGAACCGCTGTGTCGTCTGATATGTTCACCCACAACTTAACAGTTGGCACCTGTCTTGTTCATGTCTTGAAGTTAGGCTGATAAACGGTGTGTAGAGTTGCCAGAACAGACGTGCAATCAGAACAGTGCATGTTGAGGAGAGAATAGGGGATTGGCGCCATAAGAACCTTTCATCAAAACTTACGATTTAAAATAGAGCAGAAGGCCGAGACCTGTAGTTATTCTAGCAGCTGAAAAAGAGACTAGTCATTTCTAATAACTGTTCTAAGAAAGGGAGAAATTGCCTGAAATGATGTTTTCTAACCACTGTGTAGTATATAGTTGGTGCCTGAAACATCACTGTTAAGGACTGTTTCTCACGTCGGTGCAAACGGAACACTCCCTTCTGATGGAAGGACCAGGTCTTGCTGTGATGATATCTAGGTATGCTGAGCCAATACATTAGTAATTTACCACCTAGTATGGTCTTTATTAAAAACGAGTTACCCTCTGAATTACTGGTATAGGTTTTTACTGCTGTGCGGTTGTCTGCCAGATGGTAAGACTCTCTGCATGGTGAGTTGGTTGTTGCTGGATATAGAGCAAAAATGACAGTGGCATTCCCCTGAGCTGGGTGGCAAACGTTCAAGTATATTCTTCAGGTATTGCTAATCTTTTCTTGGTGGCATATCAGTTTTTGTTATTTCCAAGTTCTGTTGCTGTTTGAAGTGACTTTACCTTTCTGAGCTGCAATTTAGAAGATTTTTGTGTGTCAATGCCTGTGCTTAAGTCCCCCCTCCCCCCCCCCCAGATATCAGTCTCGGTGTGTCTGAAGTTGTAATTTTAGCAAGTGTAGATAGGAGTGCCATAGGACAGATCTTTACTATACATTGTAAGCGCATCCAGTACACATAGTGCTTAGAATTGTAGATCTGTGGGGGGGGGGACTACAGTTCCCAGGATTATTTTGGGGGGGGGAGTCATGTGCCTTAAATGTGCATTTGATGTGCTTTAAAAATATTGTGTGCTCACATTTCATCTTACTATTTATATTGTTTCATAAACAGTGGTAGTTTTCAGTATTTGATTTGGCTTTGAAAAACTCTGCTATGGAGATAGTTTACACATTGGCGTGAGCAATCTAATTGAATCCAAATTGTGAATGCAGTGGTACCTTGGTACTCGATCAGCTTGGCTCCCAAACAAATCGGCTTCCCAACGCCACAAACCCGGAAGTGAGTGTTCCAGTTTGTGAACGTTTTTTGGAAGCTGAATGTCCGACGTGGCTTCCATGGCTTACGGTTGAGTGCAGGAAGCTCCTGCAGCCAATCGGAAGCCGTGCCTTGTATTCCGAATGGTTTCGGGAATGGATTATCGAAGTTCGAGAACCAAGGTACCACTGTAATGTATGATTACACAGTGCAGTAAGGAACCTAGCTATGGAGACCCATATTATGCATATCTTCTTGGCTGGATCAGAAAGCTTTGGCATGAAGTAGGTGCACATTTCAGACAGCTAGTCTAGGTCAATGTAGGATTTGCATTCAGGACCTTCACATTCTCTGTAGGTGTTGACTTTTTTTTCCAAAGTAGGCAATTCACTTTTTTTAAAAAGTCAACAAGACCTACAGAGTTCCAGATGTGGATTTCATAGCAAGCTAAAATGGTGATGATAATACAACCATCCTATCTCTGCTGTGTTAATTAGCACCTGTGCATGGGACGTGAAACCGTTGTCTTGAGTCAAGCTTAAACAAAAAGAATCAAACCTCTTGATAAGTTCTGGATGATTTGTGTTTATCACCAATTAATGCTGTTGTGAAAGGTCACGGTATTTACCTTCTGTATTTACAGTATATTACGTAGAATTATTGCAAGCTGTACTATTCACATTTCATAGCTGTTTGACCTCCCTGTTTTTCTGTTTATACCTCTGTAATATATGCATGTATGTATACACTCTCTCCCCTGGGCCATAGGAGGATAATCTTTCATGCATCAGATGAAATAAACTCTGTTCATGAGAGCTTGTTCCCAGACTCTTCCTCCCCTTTTAGATGCCTTTTTACAGTCTTCCATTCATCATTGCTTAACAACAGTCATACATTTCCATATTTATTTAACTGCTGTAGTTATTAAAAAATATTTACAGTCTTCCATTCATCTATTCACATACCAGATGGGATACAAAACATAAATTAAAAACACACACAACAATAAAAACCCACCATTCAAAGTACACAAAAGCAGTTAAAAGCAACAGGTCAGGCTAAACAGCCATTAAAATGCCTGGGCAAATAATTGAGTTTAAACCTGGTGCTAGAATGATGTCAGCACTAATTGCACCTGTGAGTGAAGGGCATTCCACATTCCCGGTGCCACCACCAAAAAGGCTGTATTCCTCGCCATGGGCTCACCCGCAGCAGTCAAATGCAGAGAAAAGCCTTTAAAGACATCATAGTTACAGTCAGCTTAGCATAAGGGAAAGGTGTTCCTTTGGGTATTTTCATCCCAAGCCTTTTCGGGCTTTAGATGCAGGTGCCAGCACTTTGAATTGGATTTGGAAGAGAATAGAATCAGTGGGATAGGATTCCACCCAGCTGCACCATTTGAACACTTCCAGGTGGTCTTCAGTGGCAGCCCCATGTACAGTGCATTGCAGCAATTTTCTTGGGAGGTTACTAGAATGTGGGTCACTGTGAACAAACTGTTCACTGTCAAGGAGCAACTGCAGCTGGCAAAGCAGCCGGCTCTGGGAAAAAGCACTCTGTGCCACTAAGGCCACCTGTGTTAATGGTGACAATGCTGGATCCAGGAATACCTGCACACAGTGTACCTTTTCCTTTAACGTGAGTACAACCCTATCTGGAAAAAGCTGCCTGCCTGATTCCACAGACATGAGAACCACTTACTCCTACTCGTGATTCATTGTCAGTTTATTGGCTTTCATCCAGCCCATCACCAAATACAAACCGTAGTTCAGAGACCGCATAGCTTCACTTGACTAAGCTGACAGATGTAAATAGAGTTAGGTTCCATCTGCATCATTAGTGGTCTTGTTCAAGGCTCCAGAAGCCTTGCTTCTGGCAAGGGACACCTTTCCCCCCTTTCCTACTCTCCTGAAATCTTCCACAACTGCGCTGCTTGGTGCTAAACGGCTCAGGATTGGTGCTGGCTCACAGCCCCTGAATCCAAATGCTTTATTTTTGAACAGTAGGGCAGGACTTCCCAAACTGTGGTCTGAAGGATCAGTGCTTCACACAGGTGGCTTGCAGCATGTCTGTGAATAACACTTACCATTTGACTTCTGTGGATTTCAAACTGCAGTACAATAAAATACATACAATGTAAGAAATCAAGGAAGCAATAAAAATGCGATTGAAAGTCACACAGCTTCTAGCACAGCACATTATAATCGCTGCAGCAGGCTCAAGAATCATTAAGTGGTCTAAGACCATCAGCAATTTTCAGTAGCAGGCGAAGTATAGTATGGGGAAGAGAGGAGGTTTTTTAAATTTTGGTGCACACCATTTTGCTGACTCTTAATGTTCAATTTCTAGGATACTAAGGATTAAGGGGCCTTTTTGACTCCATAGGCCAAATCCTTATCAGGGTCTGCCTTGTGGGTCAAATTTGACAGGTATGTGTGGGGAGGGACGATCCTGCTTAGTGTTGGGTTTGGTTGTGTGAGAGAACTCTCACATTCACCTGGACCAAGCAAATTCACTTTCCCTTCACATCAGCTGAGGCCCTGTGTACCTGAAGGAGCGTCTCCACCCACATTGTTCAGCCCAGACACAGAGGTCCAGTTCCGAGGGCCTTCTGGCGGTTTGCTCACTGTGAGAAATAAAGTTACAGAGAACCAGGAAAAGGGCCTTCTTGGTAGTTGTGCCTGCCCTGTGGAACACATTTCCATCAGATGCCATCATTCCCTATAACAGTGCCTATCAACTTGAAAACAAAATGGAACATCTCCGAAACCAGATAATGGTTTCTACTCCATTGAAGGATCTGCTGTTGAGTGCTAGATAGGTGATATTTTAAATAAAAAAACCCAGTCATCTCAGAATCTTACCTGCTCTGGTTTTGGGACATTGAAATAAGATGTTATAGTTCATTGGAATGACTGCTGGGTTTGAAAGTTAAGAGTCGATAATAATTTTAATA
Organism: Podarcis melisellensis; assembly: GCF_964234715.1. Lineage (NCBI taxonomy): Eukaryota > Metazoa > Chordata > Lepidosauria > Squamata > Lacertidae > Podarcis > Podarcis melisellensis. The sequence goes on from NC_138534.1 coordinate 33,694,960, forward strand.
ATAATAATAATAATAATAATAATAATAATAATATGCAAAGCAGGGGGATGGGTTGAGTTATGTTCTGTTACAGGGGCTGTTACAAAGATGAAGGGAGCAGGCAACATTATATCAATGTACTGGTCATCTGTTTAACTGAGGTATATGTTTGTGTTATGGTGCCTGTACAATTTTGAAACTATATGTATATAAATTTCTTCAATGGTGGTTATGCGTAAACGTGACCTGCATGATTCCTATATTCTCAAAGCTGAGAAATTATGTATGGAAAGTCATCCATCTGTGTTTGAACACTAAAAACAACAACAACCTCTTATAACTTCAGCACAGGCCTGTAAAATTGCTGCAGGCCTCTGGCAAGTTATAAGCCTCTCTGAATGGGAGAAAGTTTGATAAGTCAGACAAGTATCAGTCCTCGCTACCCCATCAATTAACATGCCCAAAATTGCCAACGTAGATCAGGCGTGGGCAATTTGGGGAAGTGTTTTCTTTTTTTCAAAGCCTAGAAATATTGTATGCTGCTTCTTTTTTTGCAGTGTTGCACCAATCTGAAATATGTTCCAGATATGGATTATAGGGCACAAGGATGGTAAAAGGAGGGTAAATTGCATTCCTACTCCACCAGACTTAATTGTTCATTTAAAGCATGGTTGTTGGCATTGTGGATTTTAGTGTTTTTTCCCCCGTAGTAGTACGTCTGGAGGTCAGTAGTGTTATTATTTTTTGTAAGACCTTTAGCTGAGATAAATATTGGTTGAGCCCACTTTTTGGTAAGGGAAATAGCATGGAGATCTTTGGAGTTAAGACTTTCAGACCCAAAATGCTTCACTTTAGTGATGTTTTCATGATTCTGTATATGACTGTTGGGAAGCAAGCCCTACTGTGTTCAGCGGACTTTTACAGTGGTACCTCAGGTTTACATACGCTTCAGGTTACATAACGCTTCAGGTTACAGACTCCGCTAACCCAGAAATAGTGCTTCAGGTTAAGAACTTTGCTTCAGGATAAGAACAGAAATCGGGCTCCGGCGGCGCGACAGCAGCAGGAGGCCCCATTAGCTAAAGGGGTGCTTCAGGTTAAGATCAATTTCAGGTTAAGAACGGACCTCCGGAACGAATTAAGTACTTAACCCGAGGTACCACTGTACTCCCGAGGAAGTGACAATATGACAAACTGCAGAACGGCTTGTCTGAGCTGTTCAGGGAGCAGGAGAGAGGCATTTTCATGGCGGCACCATGGTTAAGATGGGCTGCTGTGACATGTGAATGAGGCAACTTCGTATGTACATTTGAATTGGCTATGAGGGGTGTCATTGTACCTCCACGTAAAGTGAAGTGGCTTCCTTGGGTTTCAGGTCTTGGATACTCTTACAGAGAAGACAGGGTGGAAAATTGATGCACCTGTCTCGTGAGATATGCTCCTCAAGGCACATTGAAATGAATGGGAGCAGCTCAAAATCTAGCAAGAATGCTATTCGCTGCAAGATATAGCTTGGTGTGTATATGCAGTGCTGAAAGCTCCAGCTTAAAAGACCCAACAGACTGCTTTATTTTTTATTACATAATAGAGCTATAATTTTAAAATATGGTTCTTAATGACTTTTTGGTTTTGGCAGAGCTACAGATCTGAATGTTCAGAGCTAGGAAGTAATAGAAGCATGTCAGTGACTTAAAACTCCGTAAGAATCTTCTGCTTGTGGAACCAATAAATCATACAGAAACGTGTGTTTTATTGCAATGGTAATGTGTTAATCCTGTGACTGGATTTTTAATGACAGATCTAGGGTTGCCATGCGTCCGGAATTTCCTGGACATAGCTGGGATTTGGCCATAAGAAACAATGTCTGGTTTTTCACTTTTTGAAATATGGCAACCCTAGACAAATTGGTGAATTCTAGGTCTTTAAGAGATAATTTCTGTGTAGTTGGGAAACTGTACGCTTTCATTTTTGTGGAACTCTATACCCAGCTAAGGGATGTGGGTGGCGCTGTGGGTTAAACCACAGAGCCTAGGACTTGCCGATTGGAAGGTCGGCAGTTTGAATCCCCGCAACGGGGTGAGCTCCCGTTGTTCGGTCCCTGCTCCTGCCAACCTAGCAGTTCGAAAGCACGTCAAAGTGCAAGTAGATAAATAGGTACCGCTCCTGCGGGAAGGTAAATGGCATTTCCGTGCGCTGCTCTGGTTCACCAGAAGTGGCTTAGTCATGCTGGCCACAAGACCCGGAATCTGTACGCCGGCTCCCTCGGCCAATAAAGCGAGATGAGCGCCGCGACCCCAGAGTCAGTCACGACTGGACCTAATGGTCAGGGATCCCTTTACCTTTATACCCAGCTAACTCTTGGGAAAAACATATTTATTATGTTTGTAATTATTTTAAAGCCTTAAAATTACTTTGATGGGCCATGCACTTTATATTTAAACCTTATGGGGTGCTATGGAAACACGATTCCACATGTGTGCTTTTCTTCTGCATCCATGTTCCAAAGTGTTGATGCTTTTCTTGGTCAAACCTGCAGATGGAAGGAGTTCATATAATGGAAGGCCCATATAAGATCAGCGTACACAGTTGGGTCTGATGAGCATTTACTGTTCCCAACCCAAATACTGCAGAAGGCCATCTAATTCAGATTTTATTTTTATCCTGACTTGTTTTTAAGAGGTGATTTAATTATTGTTTGATTTTATATCAATGTTTATATTTGATGTTAGCCGCCCTGAGCCTGGTCTCAGCCAGGGAAGGCGGGATACAAATAAAAATTTCAAATAAAAAAAAATTCATTATTCAGTTCATTAAAAAAATGAACTGGCTTGGTTGGTTAGTAATCTGGGCTCTAGATGGCATTAGATTACTTCTGTAGTTGGTATGTATTGCTGTTGAATGATAGGCTAATGCTGCAGGTTAACAAAATTCCAGAGATAAGAGGTAAGCTTCCCCTCTGAACCCAAAGAAATCTGAAAGTTTGCTTTGCACTTGCCAGGTGTATTGAAGCTTTCATTTACTTTGGATGGTTGCAGAGGAAAGAGCCATTGGCCAGGAATTCCAAATCAGAGACATTTAATGGTTTACACAGGGTGACATTTTCAAGCTTCAAAACAGCAGATAGTAGTACAGTAATAATAATAATAATAATAATAATAATAATAATAATAATAATAATAATAATAATTTATTTATACCCCGCCCATCTGGCTGGGTTTCCCCAGCCACTCTGGGTGGCTTCCAACAAAATATTAAAATACAATAGTCTATTAAACATTAAAAGCTTCCCTAAACAGGGCTGTCTTCAGATGTCTTCAGATAGTACTTTAGTAAGGACTTGTATCTTTTTTTGCCACGCGATAGTATTCAGAGTTACAAAACAGAGTAAAAGAAAACTTCATTGTTGAAATAATCTAATCTAAATCAGTTTCATTCTACCCAGTGTCTTTGGTAGACAAAAACCAGTTAAAAGATCCATGACTACTTCAGTGATAGTGCTGTATATGAAATAGACTCCGACAGGATTTTCCTAACGGAAGGTGACCAGTAGGGGTATCTGTCAGACCTCCTCATTCTTTTTCTGCTCTAAAACGGGGCTGTTTCGCATTTAACTTTTGGGTTTGTGATAGATATAAATAGGTTATGATGCTGTATAAAATGAGTATAATCTCTGTATTGGAGAAGGAGGAGCTGAGCCTAAATGAAGTGTCGCTTGCCTCTTAAGAGTGCCTAGTGAGATATGGCTGAGGTGAGATTTGAACTGGAGGATTTATGGCTCACACCCTTTGGCAGCAATCCTACACTTTCCTGTGAGTAAGTCCCATTTACATCATCGGGGCAATGAACTCAACGGAGCTTACTTCTGAACAGATATGTATAGGATTTTATCCCACGGCGCTCCACCACCATGAATAAAATATAGGTGGCTGTGTGTTCTCTAAGTGGAAGTTCATTCACTCCGTGTATTTTAATTTTTAAAACAAAAGCAGCTAGGAAAAGTATTTGTAACATAAGTTTATCTCTTGCTTCTAAAGTAAATTTATCACTTGAAACAGCTCCAAGTTTCCAAAGGCTTGTCGTACGTTCTAAGAAGGTACACTAAACCACAGCAAAAAAAAAAGGGAAAACATGAAGGGGGAAGTTCAGAAGATGGGGGATTAACCCCCCCCCAAATGTCTTGAACCTGTTTAGAGTGAACAGAAAAACAGAAAGTGAACAGAAAAAAATTCCTGGAAATTCTGAAAATATTCTGGAGAAGCAACTCGAGTGCAGCAGGCAAAAACCCTTGCCTCCTTCATTGCTTTTTGGATATTTCCTCTCTTGATTTGTTCTTAATACAGCCCCTGTGCAATCCTGTGTACACTTGAGCACAGAGGTGCTTATTTCTGGACAGACGTGTGTCTTGGTTTCTGGCTGTTGTTAATGCAGCCACTCAAGACTTCACTGCTAGACCAGAACTGGAAAAACCCAAGATTATCCTCCTGGGATTTAGCTCCCGACATGCAATGCCCTTCTAGTGCCTTTCTTTTGGCTTAAATGATCATAGATAACTAGAATGGCAGGTGGGGAAGTCTATAAACCTATACCACATTGCAGAGTGGCCCCATTGAACTCCTTGGGACTGACTGACTGTTAAGTAGACATGCATAAAGGTAAAGGGACCCCTGTCCATTAGGTCCAGTCGTGGCCAACTCTGGGGTTGCGGCGCTAATCTCGCTTTATTGGCCAAGGGAGCCGGCGTTCAGCTTCCGGGTCATGTGGCCAGCATGACAAAGCCGCTTCTGCCGAACCACAGCAGCGCACGGAAACACCGTTTATCTTCCTGCCAGAGCAGTACCTATTTATCTTCTTGCACTGGCATGCTTTCGAACTGCTAGGTTGCCAGGAGCTGGGACCGAGCAATGGGAGCTCACCCTGTCACGGGGATTTGAACCGCCGACCTTCTGATCGGCAAGTCCTAGGCTCTGTGGTTTAACCCACAGTGCCACCCGCGTCCCTTAGACATGCATAGAACTGTGCTATTAATCTACCACTTTCTCCCCCACCCCTTGGTTTGTGGACAAATACTGTAAATAGAATGGGAGCTAGTTAAATTTGTAGAGGGGCATGTGCATGTACAGTGGTGCCCCGCAAGACGAATGCCTTGCAAGACGAAAAACTCGCTAGACGAAAGGGTTTTCCGTTTTTCGATGCGCTTCGCAAGATGAATTTCCCTATGGGCTTGCATCGCAAGATGAAAACGTCTTGCGAGTCTTGCGATTTTTTCCGCTTCCCCCCTTTTTCTAAGCCGCTAATAGCCTTTTAGCCGCTAAGCCTTTAATAGCCGCTAATAGCGCTAATCCGCTAATAGGGTCGCTTCGCAAGACGAAAAAACCACTAGACTAAGAGACTCGTCTTGCGAGGTACCACTGTATTGAAAAAGAGACTTAAATGTAGTCTGAAATCTGGCCCCTTGTGGTAGTATTTCACTTGTGTCATGATGACTTCTTAAAAATCTACCAAGACTGTGGAGGTTTCTCTTTTTCATTTTTTTGGTACCCATCTGTCTTGAGAGACAATGGAGTGTTACCAACTGGCTAAACCAGGTGAGGGTAGTCGATGGGTCTCTACCCCTTGATGCGCTAGGGACTTCCCCTGAGTGTGAAGACAGTCTCCAGTGGATTGAGGGGACGAGGCAAATAGTGGGTCAGATGGTCAAGAAGACGGTTTCAGCATGTGCTGCAGAGGGATGCAATAATTACTAAACAGACAATTAAGATAAATGTATTTTAAAGCTCATACCAATAAAATAGTTCCATAAAACTCAACTTCAGAGCAGCCTAATCATATCAGTACATGTCAGAATATCCATATCATTAAAAAAAAAAAGATACCTCCTTTGAATTCTATAAATTTAAATTCATATGTTGGAAATGGAAACTGATTTTTGACCTTTTCATGTCCCTTTCCCGGTCCTTGAATAAGCTAAGAATACATTTCCCCGCTCACCCACCCCCTTAAAATTTTTCCAAACCCTACAAAGGCAGGAACTGGGAATAATTGTTTTTAAAACTTGGATGATTGTTTGGGTACCAGACATCTGTAGCCTTGGTGACTATATGGTAGAGACCCAGAAACGAGGCTTGTGATGATGACATTATGTTGGAGGGCCTGTTAAGGTCCTTGGCTGAAAGTTTTTGTTTGCTTCAAGTGGGCTTGTGGGATTCCAGCGACCATAAACAGAGCCTGATAATCTAAACCAAGAATGGGGGAGGGGGGGAAGAGAGGTACAAGCCCTCCATTAATGGAGTTCTTTTTTATGTGGACTTGTTCCAAGAGAGACGGAATGTACCCTACTTGAAAAAAGCAGTGACACACAGAGAGCTATTTGCCTCTGCTGTTTTGGTATGTTGTATGTTGTTTAGCTGTTGTGGTAAAATTGCAATTTTCCTCAAGGAGAAGGAAGACTGCAGTCTTAAATTATTGCAAACCCATGTTGCTTGCCAACATTTCCTTTAAAATTTTGGAGACTTTTATCTTTCACTCCCTTAAACCCCAAGCATACATTTTCTGTCATGTTCTAGACATAATACTTCCTCCTACTTGTGTTTATAAGTTTGTTTTAGTGGTGTGTCTACAGGACCACTGTTTGTGTGTCCCAGGTGGTTACTGCCTTTGCAATGCTTGCTTGGAAAGCTCTGGTGCTAGATAAGGAAGAAGAAGAAGAAGAGTTTGGATTTGATATTCCGCTTTATCACTGCCCGAATGAGGTCTCAAAGCGGCTAACAGTCTCCTTTCCCTTCCTCCCCCATAACAAACACTCTGTGAGGTGAGTGGGGCTGAGAGACTTCAGAGAAGTGTGACTGGCCAAAGGTCACCCAGCAGCTGCAGGTGGAGGAGCGGAGACGCGAACCCAGTTCACCAGATTACGAGTCCACTGCTCTTAACCACTACACCACACTGGCTGAAAGAATGGGAGGGAAGAGGTAAAGGTGATGTAGGATGAGTGAAAGAAAACATAGTTAGGCGCGGTTTCATTTGAAGATAAGAACTTGTCTCATTCACTTTAGAGGAAATAAACCAGGTACAGTTAATATTAATGAAGTGACAAGCCAAGTAAATTCCATTTCTAAAGTTCTGTGTTCTGGAAACGCTATTCCAATGTGACATGGTGACTATTTTTAGGCTGTAGCCATGGAAGTCCCCAGAGATCCACAAATACTTTCACTAGAGTGCTTGCGTTTAATTCTGGCGTCCAGAACCCAAAGCCTCTAGTGTACTGTGGCACAGAAGCAGGAACACATTAAGAGAGCCCCTCTTTCAAAATGGCGCCAGGCTTGTTGCTTCTGCAGGAACACGGTGTCACTGCCATAGGTTGGAGGGGAGTGGTAGCTGCCCCCACACCAACTATCTGCCTCTTCTCCCATATAAAGCCTCCTTGCTGGGCAGTAGATCCAAAAAAAGGAGCATGTTTCCCTTTATGGATCAGGAAGCAAGAGCCCAAATTAGTGGTACCTTGTAGTCACCCTTTTAACCTACTAATAGAAAATTAAGAAAACTCTGTTGAGCATGTGTGTGAGGAAGAGTTCTGTTTATGTGTGGGCCCTGAGTTATTTTTTTTTAATAAAAAGCACTCTGTGAATTTCAGTCTCTCACACAGTGCGTCTAAATGTTTTAAGTTTAGTAGTTTCGTTAAGGGAATGTTGAGTAAGCAAGGCCTCTTAACCATATCTTCCTCCTTGTGTTGCAAGTCTTCAAAAAGTGATGAACTCGCAAATCCTTGACAAGAATGTGTACAGCAAACTGAAAACAGGTATTCTCTTGGGTTTTTGATGACTGCAGAGTAGCTAGGGAGAAGGGAGTTTTCGTTGGGTCAATCAGGTGTCAAATGTTTGCCAAGGACACTAGTGTAGTTGCTTATTTTTGACTTGGAATGTGCTGAGGAAAGCTCTGATAGCAAGGAGACTGGGTGCTTGCAGCTGCAGAACCTTCCTGAAGCCTGAGGTGTAAATCTGACCATGTTCCAATGCAACTATGATTAATGCTTGCACATTCATCGTGTGGTGATAGCAATATCAAGTGATAAGTTTCATGTGTAAATCAGCTATTGCAGAACTTCTGTATTGCCTCAGACCAGAATGTTCTTCTGTGGAGTCAGTTCACACATTGGACTAATCAGTGAGGGAACTTGTATCTTTTATTTTGGATTGTTTTATTTGATGTTTTAATGTGTTGCAAACCACTCTGAGGCTTTTTCTTTAATAAATAAAAATAAAAATGGTGTCTAGGCATTCCGTTGTGGAGACTGTAAGCTAGGGTTAAGGTACCATTAGGTGAGTTTCTAACACCGGCCAAAGGGACCTCACTTTCTAGGAACTGGCTCCAATGATTCTCGTTGATCTAGCGCCCTTGAGAAAATGATATTTCCCAGCAGCGCTTTGTAGCCTAGTGAACTGGTGACCAGAAGCAGAGGAAGGAGAAAAGAGAAAAAGCGATTGACCCTTCCTTCCTCCTTTACGCCCATGCTAGTGGAACACCAACCAGGTCAGTGGAGGGGATTGAGGGGTGGGTGTGAGGTATGGTTTTATGGGCTGCCTGGGTGAGAGAGGGCTTGGTAGATAACTGTTCTGTTGCTTGGATTAAAATCTGAACCCGGAAAAGTACAGTGGTACCTCTGGTTGCGAACGGGATCCGTTCCGGAGCCCCGTTCGCAACCTGAGCAGAACGCAACCTGCGTCTGCACGTGTGCGGGTCATGATTTACCACTTCTGCGCATGCGCGTGATGTCATTTTGAGCGTCTGTGCATGCGCGAGCGGCAAAACCCGGAAGTAACCTGTTCCATTACTTCCGGGTCGCCGCGGGACACAACCTGAAGCAAACATAACAAGAGGTATGACTGTATTTCGAGGGCTGTAATGCCTAACCTTGTATTTGAGGTGAGCATTACGAGCCTCAGGAGACTCATATTTCTGAGCACTGATGACATTCTGCCCTGATTTGCAAATAAATGGCAGATTATTAGCAGAAGCTTCAGTGTGTGTCTAGCAAAAAATATTACAATTATCTACCTGACATAAGCTGCTGCCCATAGAAGGACTGGGCAAATATTTCAAGGAAAACGGAATAGCCAAGAACTGTTTTCTACTCCCCACATCAGTGGGTTTTTTTGCTAACCTTGAGTCATATGCATCTGTGACCCAGTTAGTGCTGCCCCATTTTGCTTACAAATGTTCTTGTCTCTAGGACCACCTCCCTCTGACCCTACCTAGAGTTCCTTCCCATCATGAAAATTTTGCTTCCTTTTCTCTTGAGTGACTGGAATCTGGAGTCCTGTGTTTCTTCTGTCTCCTTCCTGCCTTGGCCCCATAGATGCTGCACTTCTTGTGAGATGGCAAGGGGAGATTTGGGCTCAGGCTGCATTAAAAAAAGAAAAGAGCAAAAAAACCTGACTGTATGTAAACAAAATGGGTGGGATTCGACAGGAGAATTTCCCCTTGTGTGATGGAACCTGTTCTCCACCTGCTCCTTTCCCTGCACTCCCCCAAAATTGGATTGGGGATCAGGAGAACCCCTTCTGGCGAGCTGAAATGTTTGTGCTGATGTAACACGAGGTTGAATTCTTCCCAGTGTTTTCAAAACAAGATGCCAACTCATTTCAAACTAGAATTCTTTTTTTAAAAAAATGGAAAGTTCTTTGTTTAGTTTAAAATAAGCTTTGAATTTTGCTGTACAAGAAGCTATCCATATATATCTTGCACTTTCAACAACCCTTTTACACGAAGGGTGCTCTTTTTTAAGAGTTTGAAGCATCTTGTTTTGAAAAAAAATATGCATATGCACTGTTTTTTTATTTGCTGTTTTCGCATTTGGCGTAATGCCCTCCTGTGACGAGACATCGGTTTATCTGCCTGACGTGGGAGAGCAAAATAAAGTTAGCACTGAGGCCAAATATACCCTGCAGAGTATATATTTGTGACTGATTATGGAGTAGAACGGTGTATGTTTTTTGTGATTGTAGGTTGTTTCTGTTTTTAACATTGTGTTTTAAGTGTTGCGACCTGCCCTGGGATCTTAGGGTGAAGGATGGCAAATATTATTATTATTATTATTATTATTATTATTATTATTATTATTATTATTATTATTATATTTGCATTATCAGTGAACATATGTGCATCCTACATATGGAGTCACACATGTGTCCCACTTTCCAAACACAATGTGATCCCAGGAAACTGTTCATTAGGCAAACGTTTGGATAACGAGTTGATGATCTCCATTATTTCCTATGGGAACATTGCTATTCCGTGATCTCTTAACCTCCCTCCATGGTTTCTTCCTAAAATGTCTGCAGCATCTCTTTTGAAAAAGCAGAAGCATAGGTATAGACTTGTGGAGCTTTGGTCCATGTTTTCTCTGCTGCTGAATCCTTGCAAAGGTCTGCACCAGTGTGGGAAAGGAGAAACTGGCTTCCAGGCTAGAGGCTGTGGTTTTTGTGTTTACAGTGGTACCTCGGGTTAAGTACCTAATTCGTTCCAGAGGTCCGTACTTAACCTGAAGCACCACTTTAGCTAATGGGGCCTCCTGCTGCTGCCGCGCCGCCAGAGCACGGTTTCTGTTCTCATCCTGAAGCAAAGTTCTTAACCTGAAGCACTATTTCTAGGTTAGCAGAGTCTGTAACCTGAAGCGTATGTAACCCAAGGTACCACTGTATTTCTGGTTTACTAGAATCTGAGTTGGAGAAAAAGTTATCCTTGAAACGCTTATTTATCTCTTTATTATCTTCTAAAATGCTTATTGGTTCACGATCACTGTGCTATATCACCTATTTTTAATATATAGAACAACACTTCTTGGCCACCGTTCATCTGTTCATGGCTAGCAAGAGCTCCTTGCACGTCTCTGATTCCCATTGTTGTGTTTCTGTATCTTGAGGACTTTGGAAAATACAGACAGGCTCGCTTCAGCCTGTGGCTTTGCCAGAATAAGCATTGAGACCTTTATTAAACGAGGAGTTATATAGTTCGTTCGTATTCCCTTTTGTGCAATACTCCTGATCTCAGGAACTAAAAATAGAACTTTTCTTTCAATATAGAAGCCAAATAAGAAGATCCTTGGGGGGAGAAAAGCGTAGAATGCCCTCTCCCATCTCATGCCCCAGCTCACCATTGACTTGACGAAAAGAGCAATAATGTTTTATGGTTTGAAAGTTGGCTGACCTGAGATTCAACTTTTAAGAAAACAGGAATAATTGCTAAGGAGATGACAGTTCTCTTTGAGGCTTGTTCTCAGCTCACTTCTCAGAGCACTTACGTTCGGTACCTGTGATCTCACGGTCAAACATGCTCATCTCTCCCCCTCTCCCCATTATTAATTGTTATTATTTAAATTTGGTTATTGAGTTTCATAATAAAGTATACACTTGTAGGGCTTTTCGTCTTGACACTTGGAAATTTTAATCGAAAACCATGACAGTGTTTTGCAGTTTGGAAATAGGGTACAGATGTTCTAGAGCCGAGCTGCATGGTCAGCAGAATCGTGTGGTTCATCGCTTCAGACTGCAGGCAGCACGCAGTTTCTGTGTCTGAATGACTTCTGCCTCTAAACACATCTTCCTGCTCATGGAGAACTAGCAGGTCAGGCTGAAGGCTAAGCTTAAGAGCTCTCCTGTTATATTCACTCTATATTTATCCATCACCCCTCACCCAGAGGCTTCTCAGAGCAGCAATAGATATTTCAAAATATACTGGGCGGAGCTATTACTACAAGGTCTCTGAGCCTCTTTTCATCACTGGACCCTTCCGCTGGGCTTCCATTAAGGTAAAGGTAAAGGGACCCCTGACCATTAGGTCCAGTCGTGACCGACTCTGGGGTTGCGGTGCTCATCTCGCTTTATTGGCCGAAGGAGCCGGCGTACAGCTTCCGGGTCATGTGGCCAGCATGGCTAAGCCGTTTCTGGCAAACCAGAGCAGCTCACGGAAATGCCGTTTACCTTCCCGCTGGAGCGGTACCTATTTATCTACTTGCACTTTGATGTGCTTTCGAACTGCTAGGTTGGCAGGAGCAGGGACCGAGCAATGGGAGCTCACCCCTTCGCAGGGATTCGAACCATGACCTTCTGATCAGCAAGTCCTAGGCTCTGTGGTTGAACCCACAGCGCCACCTGCGTCCCTATCGTCCAGTCCTAGCTTACACCAATTTCTTCTTACAGACTTGCCACTAGGACTCTGCCTCAAATACCTGTTACAGATAGGTAGCCGTGTTGGTCTGCCATAGTCAAAACAAAAAAAATTCCTTCCAGTAGCACCTTAAAGACCAACTAAGTTAGTTCTTGGTATGAGCTTTCGTGTGCATGCACACTCATACCAAGAACTAACTTAGTTGGTCTTTAAGGTGCTACTGGAAGGAATTTTTTTTGTTTCAAATACCTGTGTTTCTTGTTGCCTTCTTATGTGCTCAGAGTGTGAAGGCTCCATCGGCATCCTTTTTCACCTCTGACCTTTCTTTGGACACACTTTTCGCAGGCTCTAGCCTCTGTTCCCTTGAACTCCTCACTCTGAGCATGGGATGGAATGCATATTGATGATTCCCCTCCTGTTTTTCTCAGCTTTCCTCTTTCTGACTCCTCCTCAAGCCCTTGCCTCAGCGGTTCTGTTTTATCCCTGCACCCTGTGAGGAGAGGCGTGACTTCCACCCTGACCTGATTTATTGCTCGCATGGCTTCCTGCAAAGACTTAACACATTCACAGCAGCAGCAGCAGCAGAGCTGCTTCCTCCTAACACCTTCCTGCCAACAGTCTAGGGGCCAAACTGCATATGACATTAAATGGGTCAGTTGTGTGACTCTATTTTAAAAACTATAAATAGCAGCCACTGGAGGGCCTGACCAAGACCGTGTGTTAGGGGAGAAACCTGTCAGGAAAGTTCCCAGTCATCCCAGTGGCACTTTTCCTTTCAGGACTAATAGCAACTTGGGTGTGTATTTGATATTTCCCCCCCTCCCCTGGCACTGTGGCCTGGGAATAAAGTCTTAATCCCACTCTCGTCACACCCTCGGTTCCGATCAGGCTCTCCATAGTCTGCTCATGGTTTTTAAAAGATTTGTCAGCCAATTGCAACTGATGTAGTTTAGCTGGAGGTCTCTCTGTGCAGAGTTCTTATAATATAAAGGAGAGCATTTGAGCATGTCTAAAGGGGTGCAGGGAAGAGCTGCAAGAAAAGAGAACACCGTTGTAAAAAGAGGACATGTTACAGTAGTCCAGTATGGATTTTTCCAGAGCATAAATCATCCTGGAGAGATCAGGAGTAGCCATGTCCTCCAGGTGTCCCTGGATCCGCAACAGCATGATCAATGGCCAAAGGTGGTGGATATTGTAGTCCAATACTCATCTGGAGGGCACCTCACTTGGTGGAAGGATCTTTGTCCCATTGATGCCCATTTGGTATCCAAGTTGCAAACTTAATTCTTTTAGGAGGAGTGTAAGTCCTTTCAGAAGGAACGCAGGTGGCGCTGTGGGTTAAAGCCTCAGCGCCTAGGACTTGCCGATCGAAAGGTCGGCGGTTCGAATCCCTGCGGCGGGGTGCGCTCCTGCTGCTCGGTCCCAGCGCCTGCCAACCTAGCAGTTCGAAAGCACCTCCGGGTGCAAGTAGATAAATAGGGACCGCTTACCAGCGGGAAGGTAAACGGCGTTTCCGTGTGAAGCTCTGGCTCGCCAGAGCAGCGATGTCACGCTGACCACGTGACCCGGAAGTGTCTCCGGACAGCGCTGGCCCCTGGCCTCTTAAGTGAGATGGGCGCACAACCCCAGAGTCTGGCAAGACTGGCCCGTACGGGCAGGGGTACCTTTACCTTTACCTTTTTAAGTCCTTTCAGAACAGGTTGAACACCACCTTTCCAGTCCACTAAATCACCTACCAACACTTTATCTGCCTTGTCTGGATTTGCTTTTCCATTCCATTCCTTATTGGGTCCATTTCTGATTCAGATACCAGTTCGCTGCATTCACAGCCTCACTTGGCACAATGAAGACTTTCTTTCTTACATCTACATGCCACCCTTTCGTCCAAGGTGCTCAAGGTGGTGCATATGCCTCTTCTCTTCTGCCTTTTATTCCCGCAGGAGATAACTAGAACATGTACCACTCTGGTGAGACAGGGCGCAGGCAGGTAAGGTCTCAGCCAATGAACCAGATGGAGCTGGTAGACAGCCACCCTGGACACAGAGTTGACCTGTGCCTCCACGGACAGCTGTGAGTCCAAAATGACTCCAAGGCTGTGCAGCTGGTCCTTTAGGGCAGGCATCCCCAACCTACGGCCCTCCAGATGTTTTGGCCTACAACTCCCATGATCCCTAGCTAACAGGACCAGTGGTCAGGGATTATGGGAATTGTAGTCCAAAACATCTGGAGGGCCGAAGGTTAAGGAAGCCTGCTTTAGGGTCACAGTGTTGCACTTTTGTATGATAGTCCTGGCTCACTTTATAGGCTTGTTGTAAGTTGTCTACTCTGCCCCATCCCACCCAAACACATTCTGTAGAGCTTTAAATGGGCAGAGTGAGACCTCTGGCTTAACCTCCATTCCCTTTCTCCTGCAGATGTTTTTGCCTGTGTTTCAAGCACCTGGTCAGAGCAACCATTGGAGTTGCTGTGTTCCTGAAGTACCCAACACAGTTCCCTTGGGGTGTTGTTGGAATGCAGCTCCCATCAGCCCCTGCTTTCACGGCTGGTGGTCAAGAATGATGGAAGTTTTAGTCTACAAATATGTGTCAGTTGCCCATGCCATATGGCTTGAGCATGTTTGCAGAGTGGCAATCAGTCTCTTAAAAATGGCTTGTGAATAGTCACTTGTGCAGTTTATCTGTGATGTGAGTGTTAGCACATTTCCTGCAGGCAACTGGGAAAAGATAACTTTGGAGTCACAAATGGGTATGTATAGGCAGCCAGGCTACGAAATATTTTTGTGGTCTTTTCTTTATGAGACAGTCCTGCAAGCATTCATTAAACAGAAGGGAGGGTTAATGTTTTGCTTGCACACTGATTTCAGGTGTGTCAAACTGTGTCTAGTATGCCGAGTCTATAGTAGGCTTTTCCCTCTATTTTTATATAGAAAGTTGGCTGCTTTTCAGTTTGGGAAGTTCGCAACGCAAAGCTTTCTGTCAAATACTGTGCAGAGGCCATTAAGGGAATTGTTTGCAAACAAAACTTTTCATGTCCATAGAGAACCAGTGGAAATAGAAGCCACATCTAAATATTGCAAATAAACAGAGGCCCCAGGCATTGCATGTCACAGTGTCAGATATCTGATGTGGATTTGGAATGCAGGTTAAAATGACTTGGCCCTGTACTCATAACCCTTGGAAACTCAACATCTCAGATTAGTGCTGATATACAGATGCGCTGGCATCGACTCCTTTCTCCATTTATGGGGATTTTGACATCTTGTCCTAAAGTTCTGGTCCCTGGCCAAAGAAATTATAAGAGATTACATGGCTCCAGCTTCTCTTAGTCCCAGGAATCTCTATGCTAGGGGTTTGTTTCCACTGTCCCCTGGTGAACTTTAATGGAGATCTTTGCAACCAGCTCATTCCGGCAGCGTGCGGGACAGATTCTGCCATGTGCTAGTGCAAGTTTTCTTGTGCCCTTTTCCCTTTTTTGCTCATAAGTTTATTGTTCTAGCCAAAGGCCATGACAAACTTAGTACCCTCTTGCTAGTGTGAACAAAGATTTCAGAAAGCAATCTCTTGGGTCTCTATATAAGGGGCAGATTAATGAGTGACGTCTTCACCTGAGCTTGACCACAAATACAAAGTCTTCTGTTGTAGTGGCCATCCAAGATTGCACTGGAGCTAGTTCAAGCAGTTTTGTAGCTTACTGTTATATTCACGTAATGCCTTTGACTAGACTTTACGAAGAGAACAGTACCCAGTAATTCTGGAGAAGCAAAAAAATGCAATGCATATCTAGACTACAAATACGTTGGTTCTATATAATAATATTTTGTACCTACATAGCTCTTCAGAACATTCAGAGCACACACTTTTATAGCTGTTTGCAGGGCAGATGGTCAGTGTTAGAAATTGGGATAGAAAAGCTAGGAGCCAAATGGCTCCTGGGACTTGGGTTTGGGTGCCAAAACAGAATGTCTAGTCGCCATGTTGGGGGGGGAGTGTTGGCCCACAACACTTTTTGTTTATTATTTTGATAAGCATGAACTAATACGCAAGATGCGGGTGGCGCTGTGGGTAAAGCCTCAGCGCCTAGGACTTGCTGATCGTCAGGTCGGCAGTTCGAATCCCCACGGCGGGGTGTGCTCCCGTTGCTCGGTCCCAGCGCCTGCCAACCTAGCAGTTCGAAAGCACCCCCGGGTGCAAGTAGATAAATAGGGACCGCTTACTAGCGGGAAAGTAAACAGCGTTTCCGTGTGCTGTGCTGTGCTGTGCTGGCTTGCCAGATGCAGCTTGTCACGCTGGCCACGTGACCTGGAAGTGTCTTCGGACAGCGCTGGCCCCCAGCCTCTTAAGCGAGATGGGCGCGCAACCCCAGAGTCGGACACGACTGGCCCGTACGGGCAGGGGTACCTTTACCTTTACCTTAATACGCAATTCACATAAGTGACACATTGTTAAGATCACATTTTTAACCGAAATAGTTAATATATGTTTAATTTGATGTTGACAATAAAAATATTGGCACCATACTTCAGTTTTCAAAACACTCTACTCTTTACTGTATTGTTAAACTTCTTAACTTATCTATCCTTACCATATACTTTGAGGCTTCAAAGCACACACATTTAAGTAATTCTTGAGTGTCAGCCAGGCACAAAAAATGGCACCCAGACTTTTTGAGGTGCTCGCAAATGGAGAATCTTTAGGCGCAAAATGTGCCTGGCGACCTGCTAATTTTGAACCTTGAAGATGGTATGGTCCCCGCTTCAGCTTTTAAGGCAGTTACAAAGAAGGATAGTTGCTTGTGATGTTTATTCTCACCCCATGTTTCACTATGGTAAATGGAGTTGGGGACACCAAGTGTGTTGGGACGCAACTGCTCTCAAGCCACTTTGAGCTCCCTTTTTAGGCAGTCATACATGACCTTGGTATCATTACAACCTGGATCTTGCAGATAGCTATCATTATTCTCTTTTGCCCTGTCGAAAGGATTCTAGGAGCCCCTGCGAGGAGAGGTGCCTGTTGAATCAGGCATCAGTTGCAGAATGAAATGTGACCTTTTCATGTTGGGCTCAGTTGCAACAAATGTGCATAAAGGAGAATTTCCATTCTTGCTCAGAGAGCTTGGTGGAGATAGAATCCAGTTGCTTAGATGTGTGCAGTACATTGTTCTAATAGTAATAGTAATAATAATAATAATAATAATAATAATAATAATAATAATTGTTATGTACTGAAGTTCTCACCCTGGGCCAGCAGGGGGATACTGTAGAAAGTTATGCAAATAAGGGATTGAAAGTGACGCTCAGTGATTGGATAGTTTTAGAAAGTTGCAACAGTTACGTTGTTCTGGAGCTCTATATAAGCAGGCTGACTGAGCTCCTCAGTTCAGTTCTGTTCTGGCACCTGAATAAACGAGCTGTTTGAAGAATCGCTGTGTCATCTGATATGTTCACCCACAACTTAACAATAATAATTGATTGATAGCTCACGGTCTGGAACCCTTGCCTGGAGGTGCCACGGGATCTGCAGGCACTGGATTGGTGACCCTACCTTAGTGCATGACATATATGGCTGCCTCAGTTACATATCCCTGACCTAATGGTGAAAATGTCTGTTGGTGATGAGAGAGCCCATTTACTAGTACAGTGGTACCTTGGCTGTCGAACTTAATCTGTTCCAGGAGTCTGTTCAACTCGTGGAACTGTTCGAAAACCAAGGTGAGGCTTCCGATTGGCTGCAGGAGCTTTCTGTACTCAATCGGAAGCCGCGTCGGACATTCAGCTTCTGAAAAATGTTCGCAAACCGGAACACTTACTTCTGGGGTTGTGGCATTCGGGAGCCGATTGTTCAGGAGCCAAGCCATTCGACAACCAAGGTACCACTGTACTGGGGCTTGTGCATGTGGAAAGTTATCATATAATTGGAACTAGCTACTTGTTGGCTTTCATTTGGCTCTTGTGTGGACTTCAGCAGAACACAACCTCTTAAGATGTTTGACTCCATTGCGATAAGGGTATATCAGATACCTCTGAAGAGGCCCAAACTAAAAGGAAGCCATTGAGCCTTTTGCTCATGTAGGGTTATTTAGACTTGCTGACAGCTGTTAATTATTGACAAGGGTTTAGAGATTAGCTGCCTTGTTTTGAATTGGAGTAAATCATTGAACTGAAGAGAATCTCTTAATAAACCTCCAAAACCAATGTTATTTACTAACATTAACTTACTCTGCCAAGTTGTATGTGTTCTTCATTTTAATTTTATTCTTCGGTATAATACATTACATTTGGTGGAGTCAAAAAGTTGAATAAGTGGAATATGAGGCCGCTTGATGCTGTAGGGAACAAGGTCCTAGGCAACGTCTGAACTCACACTTTATACAAAGCAGGCCAGACAAAAGGCAAATTCTTGGTTTCTCAGTGAAAATCTATTGGAAAACAAGAACTCGTCTTTTTATTTAAAAATAATAATAACAAAAAAGTCATTGCAAACAGCCAAAGGCATTTGAAGTCTTTGTTTCTGTCTCTGTTGTACTTCTGGCAGATATCTAAGGACAAGGGAACATTATACTTTGCTTTCTAGAAAATAACACATGTCTGGAAAAGCTAGATTTAGGGGGCAGCTTTGCCCTTGGCCAGAATACCTCATTAATACCAGAAAGAATAATAAGAGATGAGGGAGGGTAGAGGGTGAAGGACGAAAAAATGCACTTGTAGGAAAAAAATGTATTATTTTTAGAAGGCTTTGAAATTCCTTGTGTACTCTTTCACAAAACTGAGGAATCCTGACAGGCTCAAGCACTGGAACGTTGCTGTGTTTAACACTCAGGAATGAGTTGGGGAAAGGGGGGGAAACAGTTCATGTGGTGGGTTTCAGTTGCTGGCCTGCCTCTGGGATAGCAAAGATAGGCCAATTCAAGTGAGGGACACTTTAGGATGTAGAAGGAGACTTCTGAACCATGTGTCTTGATTCAGTCTGTAGTGTGGGAGAAATGGATCTTGCAGAACCATACCTGTGACTAGGGCTGGGCGATATCTGGTTTTCAACATCATGATATATCACTAGCTAAACATCACGGTATACAGCTATATAAAGGTGGAGCTATATAGAGGCGTTGGCTGGCTTCACGGTTTTTACCGCATCGTGATTTTTGAATAGCACACACCTAGGCATCATGATTCACAGTATATTGCCAGGTCAAAAATTGTGAAACCGGTAGATACTGTGATATGGACTTCAAACTGATTTTGGACGATATATCGCATAGCCCTATCTGTGATGTGCTCCTTCACACAATGGGTAATTAACTTATGGACATGATAACCACAGTCTGAGATGGGCTTAAAAAGTTAAAGGTAAAGGTATCCCTGGGGTTGCACGCTCATCTCGCTCTATAGCTGGCTTTTGTCCGCAGACAGCTTCTGAGTCATGTGGCAAGCATGACTAAACCGCTTCTGGCGAACCAGAGCAGCGCACGGAAACGACGTTTACCTTCCCGCCGGAGTGGTACCTATTTATCTAGTTGCACTTTGAGGTGCTTTCAAACTGCTAGGTTGGCAGGAGCAGGGACTGAGCAACGGGAGCTCACCCCGTCGCACGGATTCGAACCGCCAACCTTCTGATCGGCAAGCCCTAGGCTTTGTGGTTTAGTCCGCAGTGCCACCTGTGTCCCTTGAGATGGGCTTAGTGGTGGGTAATTTTAAGGCAAATTTATGGAGGAAAGGTCTGTCAATGAAAATTATCCTTCATGATAACTAATGGAGCCTCGGTGTAGGGAGACGGCATAGTCCTGAAGACCAGATTCTGGGAGCCAATAATGGAGGGCCCTAATTTTAAACTTTGTGATAGCACGTGGGTGGCTCTTGTTGGCTATGGAATGCCGGATGACATGGCTCCTTGACTTGAGCCAGCAGGGCTGGATCCTTACTGCACATAAGAATGCTTACACAAGTATAGCTGTGTGGGAGTGCATCCCTACCCCCTTGACTAAAAGGCTATTAATTGCTGATCTCATCTCTCTTTGGTGTTCTTCCATTGAACACGCCGCTAGACTTTTGCTTCTAAAGAGCAATGGAGCTTGAATTTCACCTTTGCACTGTATAATTTATTTACAGAGAAGAGAACTTGGGTCACTTACTATTTGGACCATGATTACATCAAGACCCTTTGTTGCTCGTTTTAAGTGCTCTGTATGTTCGCTGACTAAAACTGTAGGCTCAAGTTAAATGTAAATACCCCGCTTAACTAGCACAGAAAAGAGAGAAGACAAAGGCACCCAACTGAAAACAAAAGTCCTCACCTTCTTTCAGGAGCCTCCCCTCTGTTGAGCAAACCTGTTTTGGTCTGTTGTTTGCATATCACCCTGATGAAGGAATTGTATAAGGCAGGAGATGGGGGGACAATCTTCTCTTGCTGATGCAAACAAGGTGTTAAAGGGGGGAGGACTGAATGTACAAATACTTACCAAGCCTATCTTCACAGAGGCAAAAGTGGAAGCAGTATTGTTATAGATTGGAGGGACCCCATAAGTCATATAAATTAGGCAGCATTTTGATTATTTGGGTTGTGAAGGGAGAAATAAAAGCTGCAGAGGAATTCCTGAGCTAGCCAAAAAGACCTGGCCAAGCTAGGGCCATTAAGAAACAATACAGGGCCATTGGCATTGCAAGAGAACTGTCCTCCCCCTTTGCCCTGAGGTGTGAACAGAGGATGGGGTTTGGGAAGGTTGCCAGGGTAACTGGGCGTGAGGTGACAGGAAAAGAGAAGTTTTTTTAGCAAGGTGTTCTGGGAAGAAGAAGGGGGGAGAAGAAGGACTGGGGTCCATCTTGGGCAGGCTGGCTGAAGGCTGACTGGGAGAGATGCCTTGGACTCTGTGGCTGCAGTGCTGAGGGGTAAAATCCCCTCTTGAAACGCTGTAAGATGTGGACTCCCTTCATGCCGACTGAAGGTGCAAATAGGCGAACAAACCATATTTCTTGAAGCTACAACAGTCTCTGCCGTGTCTCAATTCTGCAAAGGAACACAGACCCTGGGTGAGTGCCTGGAACCCCCTGGACACTTGCCACCGCTCGTCGGAGAGAGGGGGAGGCACCCAACCTTTGTAACAGTATACACACCACAAGCAGCATTCTCTCTATCAAACTGCCTTCAAACGTCTGGGATGAGATGACAAAATCCTTTGCCTCTAGCTATCAAAGTGCCTTTCTGTGAGGTCTCTTTTATGTCAGTGATTATCTTTATAGCTGGCAAAAAGCAGAGTCTCAGGACAGCTGGTGATGTCTGTTTAGAGTGGTATGTGTATGTTGAAGAGAGAGAGAGGGATGTTGGGGTCAGAGTCTGTGTTATCCTGGTCAGAGGGACATGGGTGGTGCTGTGGTCTAAACCACTGAGCCTCTTGGGCTTGCCGATTGGAAGGTTGGCGGTTCGAATCAGCGCGATGGGACGAGCTCCCATTGCTCTGTCCCAGTTTCTGCCAACCTAGCAGTTCAAAAGCATACCAGTGCAAGTAGATAAATAGGTACCGCTGTGGCGGGAAGATAAACAGTTTCCATGTGCTCTGACACTCATCATGGTGTCTCATTGTGCCAGAAGCGGTTTAGTTATGCTGGCCTTATGAACTGGAAAGCTGTCTGTGGACAAACGCCAGCTCCCTTGGCCTGAAAGCCAAGATGAGCACCACACCCCATAGTCACCTTTGACTGGACCTAACCGCCCAGGGGTCCTTTACCTTTACCTTATCCTGGTCAGGAAACTTTCTTTGGCCAACTTTTGATTGGTTGGGGTAGACAGTAGAGTCTCTTTCTGCCCCGGAACATATTAGAAAAAGAGTAGCTGTTAACCGCTCCTCCTCTTCCTACTATGAGATGTGGAAAAAAATAGGGTGGAAGGCAGTGGAGTGGGCACTCATTTCATATTTGCTGAATCAAAAGCAGCACATTGCTTTGGGGCAAACTGGTACTGATTTCCTCGTGAAGCTGAAGCAAGCACATATCTCTTAATGGGAAACAGTACCAGCCAGGCCGAAACATTCTGCCTAATGTGCCGATCAGTGCCTTCCTAATCCTTCAGGACCTCTGGCATGCTTCAGAAAATTAATGTTTGGTTTGGTGAAGCATAGGGGTGGACAAACAACAGTGGGGCACTTTTATCTTGCATAGTCAGGTATGAGCAGCTCTTTATGAGTCTGGAATAAACTTGCATTTCTAACTTAAGGGAGATTGTACAGTAGATTCAAAACATTGGTTGCAACCAATGGAAATTATAACACCAGGAAACAGGCTGGGAGTACATTTTGATGACAGAGCCCTAAACAGAGGACTCGTTTGACAGCCGGCTTCTCTCTTAAACAACAGCAGGTCCTTTGTGCGAATGATAGGGTAGAAACATTGCAAAACACTGTGACTTGGCATAGGAAGCTTTCATTATTTATCTATAAAACATATGAGAGCCTTGTAAAGAAAAGTAGAACTCAAGGTGATTTGCAGCCGCTGCTATTTTTCTAGGAGGTGCTGGAGCTCACCATGAGCCAGTGTGGTGTAGTGGTTAAGAGCGATGGGCTCGTAATCTGGTGAACCGGGTTTGATTCCCCGCTCCTCCACATGCAGCTGCTGGGTGACCTTGGACTAGTCACACTTCTCTGAAGTCTCTCAGCCCCACTCACCTCACAGAGTGTTTGTTGTGAGGGAGGAAGGGAAAGGAGATTGTAAGCCGCTTTGAGACTCCTTAGGTTGGTGATAAAGCAGGATATCAAATCCAAACTCTTCTTCTTCTTCTCCCTTGTTCTCTTAGAATGGCACCAACCTGAGAGGTGCCGGAGCTAAGCTCTGGTGAGGTCCTGCTGAAAAAAAGCCCTGTGTGTAGCCAAAAAAGGAACATCATATTAAATTCTAGTTTAAAATGCTTTCTTGATATTTCCAAAGCCAGAAGAAATCTAGTAACTCCAATGCAAGTAAGTCCAAAAGAACTTAACAAGGTTAGATGAGGTAGGGGGAGAGAAAAAGAAATGAAAATGCAGGACCTCAGAGGTGTATGGGAATCTGTTCATTAGGGCCAGACATGAATGAAGAGATTCTGGCTCAGCTGTGCCTGAAAAACGTATTTTGAAAGGAGCAGCTTATGCATTAACAAGCTTATGGACCTGAAGTTACTTAGATGTTTGAAGCCTGATAGAATAGGTAGATTTTCACCAGGCCTCTGAGTGCTAAGAAGGATAACCTGGCAAGCCTCCCTGGAGAGGACATGAAGCAGTTCTTGGCACCACAAATAAGAGTCCTATCTCAGGAGCCCATAAACTGACATCATAAAGAGCTGTATGCAGAACAGGGTCTCCCAGATGTGCTTTGGCTAGAGGGAGGTTTCTGTGGGAGATGTTCTCAAAGATACTCTTGAGCTAAGGCCGTTTCTGAAATAGAGTACATGATTGCAGCATACATTTTCTTCTTGCATAGCATTATTAAGTAACTTTGCACACGGATATAGACATTGGTAGAGCATTTTACATTGCTATGGGTATAAATTTTCCGGACTTGCAGAAGTCTGCATTACTTCATATGCATCTGCAAGGAAGCCAACACTTGGCGATAGCTTTTAAGTCATTTGTTTAAATCTGGGTGGGGGGTTAATGCTGCTTTAATGGGTAAACATTTATTTATTTCTGGCTAAATAATTGTTGAGAGAAGCTTGAAGTCATGACTTCAGCAAAATATGGCTGTGATCCACCAGCACTCTCTTTCCAGTGCAGAAGAAACAGCTTTAGTATCAGTGTAATTCTGTTGGGGTTTTTTTTTTAATGTTGAAGGATGTGCAGGATTTATTATTTGAAATTAACAAACAGGGCTGGGGAAATGAAACATTGCCATCTGATGACTTTGAAGCCATTTTCATATTTGTGTTTATAAGGAAGGCTTAGACCTTCCAGGTCACGTGCAGTAAGTAAGAATCCCTTGTGCTCAGAGATGGGAAGCTGAAATATACGCAGAGTCGCAAAGTGATTTCATGCTCTTTATTCAGCTCATAGTGGTGAGGAGGAATGAATGAATGTCCCCTCAAAGTATCTGCTTTATATACATTATTTACACAATGGGCTGCACGTGATTGGCTAATTCCGGACTTCTCCTGTAGGCCAATCAGGTTGTGGATTCACTTCTATCTGGAGCTGGATTGGGTGGCTCCTGCCGACCAATCACACTGCTGCATTGTTCTAGGACCAATCAGACTGCTGCATTCTGAATCCTATTGTTCTAGGACCAATCAGACTGCTGCATTTTAGATCCTCTTGTTCTAGGACCAATCAGACTGCTGCAGTTTGGATCCTATTCAACTCAGTACATAACAGAAGCTTTTGTAAATTAAGAGTTTAGGTCACTCTACACACACTTCCTGTTGATTTGTCATATACAGGTAATAAGATATGTTTGGGCAGGTAGGCCAGTAGTTTTTGTGAACAGACTTTAAAGGTTGAAGAAACTACTATTTGGAACTTCTTCATTTTTTTAAAAAAACCAAGGTTAAGTTGCCTTAATATTCTTGACGTGTGCCCTTTTCACTTTTGTTTTTGTTAAAGGTACGAACGCTATTTGTCAGCGGCCTGCCTCTGGACATCAAGCCCCGGGAACTCTATTTGTTGTTCAGACCATTCAAGGTACCTTGCTATTGAACTTGGAACTGAAGTGCCAGTGTCCTTATTTATGTAAATACTTGTGGTTCGTTTCCTGTTTGTCATAAATGGTAAATCGGCGCAATAATGCATAATTGCCTCTTCTGGAGTAGCAGGCAGAAATTCAGACGATGCTCCTCAGTATCTGGATTTTGAAAAAAGGTTGGGATGCAGTCTATCGTGATATCTTATTTCAAATAAAAACTTGGCTGCAATGACTTTCCCATGAAGTGAAAGTTGGCCAAGAGCCCATGAACAGAGTAATTATAAATAGCATGCTGGTGTGATCAGGGTTTAAAGTTGTGAATGCTAACCTCTAATGATGATAGGGATTTGGAGTAAGGACTCATAAGAAGGCTGAGCAACATGGAATAATATGAACACACTTATGTATGCTTCCTGCATGCGTACATGCGTATTTCTAGTTGCTCCTTGGAAGTCCCCCAGCTCCCAGTCCAAGCAACAGAATTCCCACAGCCCAGCCTGGTTTATTTTTTGTTGCAGTGCTGGTTTCTCTTAGGAAATAAACCCCATCTTCCAAGTTTTAACTACTAGATGTAAAAGTGTCCCAACTCCAGACTTCCTTAGTACACATTAGTGTCTTGGCATTATGTATGTAGCAAACTGAATCTGGCTAGCTACTGCTGAAGTACCTTCTGCTTCCCAGCAGTTGGCGTGTCTTGGGGTACAACTACTTTTATGTTTCCCTCTGTATCAAAGTCAAGATGTGCACGTGTCCCATTTTCAGACAGAAAATGAATTGGACTAATAGATTCACTAGAAGGGATGCGGGTGGCACTGTGGGTTAAACCACTGAGCCTAGGGCTTGCCGATCAGAAGGTCGGCGGTTTGAATTCCCGTGACGGCGTGAGCTCCCTTTGCTCGGTCCCTGCTCCTGCCAACCTAGCAGTTTGAAAGCACCTCAAAGTGCAAGTAGATAAATAGGTTTCCGTGCGCTGCTCTGGTTTGCCAGAAGCGGCTTAGTCATGCTGGACACATGACCCGGAAGCTGTACGCCGGCTCGCTCAGCCAATAAAGCGAGATGAGCGCTGCAACCCCAGAGTCGGCCACGACTGGACCTAATGGTCAGGGGTCCCTTTACCTTTATAGATTGAGTTTCTGGGTCTTACAGACATAATCTGTAATGATTTTAACATCCCATAAGTATTATTTTTGCTTCCAGGGAGCACCGCAAATGTCCCATCACTGCAGAATTTGCATGGAAGTATAGCCCTGATTCCCGCTGCTTTAAGAAAACCACCAGTGGCTTTGTGACATTATTACTCTTATCCCCACCCTTCTGTCAGACCTGTTTGCATGCCTAAGAAGCATACCTCACGTTTAGAAAAGGGGAAAAGCCTGCCACGCTCAACAGGCCTGGAAGCGAACAGGTCAAGAACGAATTTGAGCAGGAACTACCATAACTAGTGTCTGAAATTGAAAATGGAGAGGCAGTGTTATGTACTGAAGTTCTCACCCTGGGCCAGCAGGGGGATACTGTAGTTTTTACTCAGGTCCACATATGCAAATAAGGGATTGAAAGTGACGTGATTGGATAGTCACAGAAAGTTGTTACAGTTACGTTCTAGTGGAGCTCTATATAAGCAGGCTGGTTGAATCCTTCAGTTCAGTTCTGTTCTGGCCTGTGAATAAACAAGAGCTGTTGAAGAATCGCTGTGTCGTCTGATATGTTCACCCACAACTTAACAGGCAGCATGGGATTTTTGGAAGCAGAGACAGAGGGAAAGGCATTCCAAGGGCAAGAGAGGATGTAGAGCCCCATGAGAAGAACAAAGCCACCTGGATAGGGAATCTGGGGCAGGAACTTGCCCCACCTTTCTCAGCTTCTGCCTATCCTCATGGTTACTTAACACACACACACACACACACTCTTTGGTGAGCATCTCACTAGCTGCTTAAGATTTGCATCCTTAGCTTTCCTAGTAAAGCTATTTGAAGATTCTCTTCCACAAACATTCCCTTTGACCTGCTTTTGCAAATTATTAGCTATGTTCCTTTTATTGCCAGCAGAGCAGGGATATAAATTTTCCTCATCTTCTACATGAAATCCTCAGACACCCATATTTAATTGGGCAGAGTGGACACCCTGTTCTCTTAGACCTTTGGTAGCTAACCTTTTTTGGCCTTCTCTCTGCCTCTTACACCCACGATGCACAAACCCCTGTTTGATCACCCCTATTTTATACCATCCCAGAATCTGTATCACCCTTTATTTACATCTGCAAGTAGACACTAGCCTTGAATGTTGATTCTCTTTTAAGGAGTTTAAAAAAAATAAATCAAAGAACTTCTCTAAACATCCAGTGTAGTCATATAGTAAGCCTGGATTTAAGAATGCAGATATGTTACATTTGAATGCTCCACCAACTGTGTATGTGTATATATTTTTAAACCACCCTCCTTGCACATGTGATGTTGGGGCAAAGAGCTCTAGGTTCTCGTCTTCTGCCTTGTGCGCAGATTTGCCATATTCATTTGTTCCCTGAGGCATCTGATTGGTCACTATGTTTATGTGAGAAGGGGGTCATTCAGATGTGTGGAAAAGCTTGTACCCAAGCAACAAAACCACAGCCATACTGAAGTACTACTGTGAAATTCTGGATATTCTAATAATTCACAGTTTGGATGGGTTTTACAATGCAAAGCTTCACGTTTACTCAGAAGAAAGCCCTACTGTGCTCAGAATCAATCAATCATTTTATTTGCATGCTCCCTTTCCAAAGTTAAAACTATGCTTAAGGCAGCTTACGACATAAAAAAGTTACATAACTACAAACATAACCAAAGTAGTCATAAACAATAAAACATCAAAAAGTACACAACCAAATTGAACAATTTCCACATAACTTGTAAAAAAAATACAAAAATTAATATCAATAACAGCAAAAAACTCCAAATAGACTCCAACGTGTCTGTTCAGCAGCCTCAGCTTTTGTAGCTGGAGTCAGTCCGGGTCCTGCCCTCCCAGACCAGTTGGGAAAATGCCTGCAAGGCAAGGAGCAGGTCTTCAAGGATTTACAGCCAAGATGGTTTCTCAAAAGGGCTTACTTCTAAGTAAGTGTGCAAAGGTTTTCAGGCTTGCTATTTTTGTTTAATTCTTCCCTCTCAAACAAGAACAGTAGGCAACATGCATTTCCAGCAAGAATAAGCACCCTTAAACTATGCTGTTAAGCCCACCTTTAGGAGTTGGGATAGAGAAGGATAGTTCAGCTGCTACTGTTAATAAGACTTCTGCCTTGGAGCCAAATGAAATATCTTGCATCTTTCCCACAAACCTTCCTCTTAAAGTTTGCTGTTTCTAAGTATAGCCAAATAAGAAGTCACTCAGGGAAAAATGTACTGTATCCTGTTTTTATATATTCACATTTATTTACCTAGCATTGATCTTAAATTTTATCTTGGCCAGACTGTAATTTTTATTTCTTCCTGCAGGGTTATGAAGGCTCTCTTATTAAACTCACATCTAAGCAGGTAAGCCGAATACACAGTGAAATCGTTAAGATAAATGTCAGCAGTGTATGGTTAACGTGAGAAATTCTAAACTAAGGAGATGGTATGAAATTTTGGCACAAAGTTTCAAGCACCATAAATCTCCAGATTGTATTCAGTCTAGATTCACCTTGGCTGTCTTGTGGGCTATGAAACATTATTTGGGTTTATGTGGAGTTCAGCAAAGATTTTCAAAAGCATCATACAGTAACGTTATAGAACTGCCAACAGGTTGAAGATAATAAAGTGTCTGCCTTTTAACCGAAGGAAAACTAAACCTTAATGTGTTCATTTCCTTTTAACACAAAATAGCCATAAAAAACAGGCAATTATACCTTGTACTTCCAAGCTCACCACTTAAAACTGATAATCACCAATGTTCTGTTTGATTAATCTTTTAATTCAGCGGATTACAGTAGCTGCAGCAGTATGTAACTTTTTTTATCACTGAAGTGTGAATATTCCTACCCCTGGGTTCTTTATTCATCCTTCAACAATAATTCCCCACCCCCAATCTTTGATTTTCTCGTTTTCTTCCAGCCTGTGGGCTTCGTTAGTTTCGACAGTCGCTCAGAAGCAGAAGCTGCTAAGAATGCTTTGAATGTGAGTATTGGTGCCATATGAAAAGCTCCTGGGTTGTGTTACAGCAGAGCTGCAGTAGCAGCAGAACAGTGTGGAACTTCTGGCCGTGTAGCACTTGAGACTGCGGACGGGGATCCTTAAATACTCACTCATGTGAAGAACAGAGCATAGGAATTTAAGAGAGTGGGGGGGGGGGGACGACAACGAACAAAACACGAGGCAAAGCTGTGCAGAATATTGTTACGAAGCAGTTCCCGACATAATAAAATCGCACCACGTTTTAAAACTGCAATCGTCCAAAATTAACAGCAGCAGCAACTATAGTGCAGGCAATCCTTAAACCCAGAGCAAGCTTAACCCAAGACCTCCAAATACTGGGAGGAAACGATGTGTTTTAATTAGGTGATGGAAGCCCATCAAGGATGTGGACATCTGTACCACGGTTGTTAGAATGATTGGACTTAGCTGAGATGGCAGAGTTGACTGTAGCTGGCGAATTGCCTGTAGCTGGAAATAGACAATCCTTGCCATTGATGCCACCTGGGTTTTCAGTGGCACCCTGACTACATATCTGCTCTTCCAGGGAGAGTGCTGCTCCATCTTTGTTGTTTTTGTTGTTTAGTTGTTTAGTCGTGTCTGACTCTTCGTGACCCCATGGACCAGAGCACGCCAAGCACTTCGGTCTTCCACTGCCTCCCACAGTTTGGTCAAACTCATTCTGGTAGCTTCGCGAACACTATCCCGCCATCTTGTCCTCTGTTGTCCCCTTCTCCTTGTGCCCTCCATCTTTCCCAACATCAGGGTCTTTTCCAGGGAGTCTTCTCTTCTCATGAGGTGGCCAAAGTCTTGGAGCCTCAGCTTCACAATCTGTCCTTCCAGTGAGCGCTGCTCCATCTAGGACAGGCTGAATTCCTGGTTCCCATAACTGAGAACCACCCACCAACAGGACCAAATGTTTCTTAGTCCTGAAACCAGGCCTTAACCGGAAAGGGTCAAGAGAATGAGGAAGTGCTGTACATACAGGGGCCACCTCAGTTTTCAGAGGCCTCGTTGCGTTGTGTGGAATGAAGCAAGCAGACTGCAAGTGTGAGCCACAGTTGAGAAGGCATGAAACATCACCTCAGACACTACGTTGACAAAAACAGGAGGGAGCAATATCCCTGAGTGTTTGTGTTTTACTTTCACCTGTGTAGATGGGGAGAAATAGAATATTGCATTAGTTGTTGTTGTTTAGTCGTTTAGTCATGTCTGACTCTTCTTGACTCCATGGACCGGAGCACGCCAGGCACTCCTGTCTTCCACGGCCTCCCGTGGTCAAACTCATGTTTGTAGCTTTGAGAACACTGTCCAACCATCTCGTCCTCTGTCCCCTTCTCCTTGTGCCCTCAATATTTCCCAACATCAGGGTCTTTTCTAGGGAGTTTTCTCTTCTCACGAGGTGGCCAAAGTATTGGAGCCTCAGCTTCACGACTGCATTAGTATTTTCACTTAATAGCTTAATCCCCAGTGAGAGGGATTTTGCAAGAAAGTAAAAAGTTTCCTGCATTTTGTGTTACCATCCTCTATCCATCATAGTAAAGGGGAATTTTCCTATTATTAGTCATGGATTATACAGGGCAGAAAATAGCCCTTCTATACTAGGGCTGAAGAGCAGGAATATTACGCTATTGTGTGATTTTTTCTGAACGCCTTAGTCTTCCTTCAGGTGGCATTAGGTGGAGCAGACATTCCCTTTTGTGTTCTGCCAGTGAGATTGCTCAGATATTGTTGAGTGCAAACAAAGTTCAGCCAAGTTTAATGTACCTTTAAAATGTGTTGGAAAGACACAGGGGTTTTTTAAAGTTCTCGGTACAAAAGGATGGGAATTTTAACAACAACAACAAAAAGGTGTACCCTTGAGTACCCCTTGAAGAAAAAAAACACTGCCTGGAGGTATTTTGCCTGAAATTTACAGTCTTTTGACTGAACATGCAGTCCTGTAGAGTGAATTCTCCACCTGAGTAAGCAGGCAGGGATATGTCGATCTTGATTTCAGATGGCTCTGAATTAGTCTGTCTGCAGGTTTGCATAACTAAAGGTGCATGCCTCCTGCATTGAACAGAAACAAATAGCGTGCAGAAGTAACACAAACTTTTCAGTCTGCATACGGCGTGCAAACGAAGTAAGCTTCCATGCATTTCCTTTTATTTTATTACGTAATTCTACCTCTGCTACTCGTGAAATAGTTGCAAACCATTCTGCAAGGCCGAAGAAGCCCCAGCCCATCTCCATTGCAAGTCTGCTATAGCGGTTAAGAGTGTTGGACTAGGACCTGGGTCCTAGACATGGGTTCAGCTTCCTGCTCAGCCATGGAGCTCACTAGGTGACCTTGGGCTGTCACCTTCTCTTAGCCTAACCTACTTCACAGGGTTTTGTGAGGATAAAATATGACAGGAGAGAGCCTTGTTTTCTTTAGTACAACCAACTCCCTCTGATGATGGCTCTCCATGTCTGTCTCTCTGCAGCCTCTTTGGCCCTTCGTCCAATGCACTCTTTCCTGTCTATTTTCTACCTCACCTCCTCCCAGGCAGACACTCAAGCTATTCATGGTGACGACCAGGGCTTTTTTTTTCCAGCTGGAACTCACAGGAACTCTGTTCCAGCGCCTCTCAGGTGGCGCCATTGCCATTATAAGAGAACAAGGGAGGCGTTCTGGCATCTCTTTTTCTGGAAAAATAGCACTGGTGAGGACTCACCAACGCAAGTATACTACTAGCTGGCCCATGCT
Source organism: Podarcis melisellensis (assembly GCF_964234715.1). Lineage (NCBI taxonomy): Eukaryota > Metazoa > Chordata > Lepidosauria > Squamata > Lacertidae > Podarcis > Podarcis melisellensis. Next base: position 33,726,599 of record NC_138534.1, read on the forward strand.
CTTGAGTTTGATAGAGGAGCCCTTCTCGGCGTCCCAACTCAGTGGCGTAGCGTGGGGGGTGCCAGGGGTGCCGGCCGCACCGGGCACAACTTCTGGGGGGGCGCGAGTCCAGAGGGAAGGGACAAGTTCCTTCCTCCGCCGGGTTCCCCGCCGCCACCCCCAGCCTTGCGCCCTAGTGCGCGCGCGCCCCCCGCCGCCGCCGCCGCGGCTGCGCTCCACTCACTGCTCGCAGGAGGAGCAGCCGCTGCAGCAGCGCCAACGCCGCCACCAACGCCTGGCCGGCACAAGCAGCCTCCGCACCCCGACGCCGCTGCCATCCCCTCGGCCCAGCCACAGGCGGCGGCTGCTTCTGCCGACTGGGAGGGAGGAGAGCTCCGAGGGGCCTCGCCGCGCCCTGCGCTCCCCAAAACCCTCCGAGAGGAAGCCGGCGGGCGGGCGAGGGTCTCCCGGCGGAAGGGGGCGCCGCTGGCTCCGCTCTCGGCGCAACTCTCAGCTGCGGGGGGGGGCGGGGGAGGACGGAGCGTGGCCCCCGGTCCAGGCGGGGGGAGGAGAGGTGCTCGCCAAGCCCCGATCTGGAGCGCCTCGGAGCGCCCAAGGAGAGGAGGGGGCGGGGAGGCGCCCGAGGGGAGGGGGCTTCGGCTGCCTCGGCCCGCGCCGCAAATAATAAATTTAATAAATTCCTGCTGAGCCTTAAGGGGGGGGGGTCCTTGGCTCCTTCGCTCGCCCCCAGCCCCAGTGGTGTAGTGTGGGGGGTGCAGGGGCGGCCGGCCGCAACATCTGGGGGGGCGCTCGCACTTGAGTGCTAAAATCCAGGGGTTAGGGGGCGCAAATTACTTGCCTTGCCCCGGGTGCTGACAACCCACGCTACGCCACTGTCCCAACTGTAGTGGAAGCTCAGTTGATGGAGACTAGAGAAAGCTGTGCTTTTGTTCTAGAAAAGAAGGTGCTGGTACTGTGTATTCTTGAGTACCCCCAGAAAAAAGATATCGAGAGAAAGGAACTTGCTCTGTGTCCACACCTAAATTGTGGAACTCTTCTTGGTGAGGTTTGTCAGGCCCTCTGTTATTTTTGTGGTTGTTTAGGCTAGCTTTTTTTCTGATAGGTCAGATTTTTATTTCTTGGTTTTGTTTAGATGTACCTGCGTCTGTCTTAAGCATATTATTTTGTTTTATTTCTGAATTTAATAGTTGTTTGTTGCCTTGAGTAGTGCCGTGAGCGCTGAGATTATAGAGAAAGACTGCTGGATCAGGCCAGGGGCCCCATCTAGTCCAGCAACCAGGGGCCACCACAGGCCAGATGTCCATGGGGAACTGCAAGCAGGACCCAAACACAGCAGCACTCTCCCCTCCTGGGGTCTCTTGCAACTGGTGGACTAGATATATATAGCCATTGGGGTTTGTAGCCATTGTTGGCCCTATCCTTCGTGAACTTGTATAATCCTCCTTTGGGCCGGATCCAGCTCCCGGGCCTTAGTTTGCCTACCCATGGACTAGGAGGATGGGATGCCAATGCTAGTATAAATACATTCAGTAGAAGATGGCGGATGTCTTTGCTACGTGACTGACTTCAGACCCATTGATTTTAGTAAATCTTATACATGACTAAGCTTTCTGCGGCTCAGGGTCACCGAGTGAGAAGCGCAAATGGCTTTAGGTTTGTGAAACTGCTCCAAGTTATTCTTTTAAATGTTCCTGCGTAGGCTACCTTGTAGGAATTTTGCCTGATAATGGAGTTGAAACAGTGCAGCTCATTGATCTTGTCAACATCAGGTTATGGATGAACGCAGACAGATATCTAAAATGTAGCTGCCCTGTGCATCCATGCCAGATGTGTCAGATGTGAAGATAGTCTCTTGGTGTCGTTGCTGTCAAGTGATGACAACTCATATGTGAGTTCTCTCTACACATTGGCAATCCTTAAGTTATACCCAGTACTCAGGAAAGCAGTATTATAAAGAAGTGTGTCTCCAAGCATATGAGGAATGAGTTTCCCTCAAAACTGATCACCCCCAGCAACACCTTATTACTGGGGAGAAGCATTTCTGAAGAGTAGAATGCCTTCGCTCCGACACTGATTTTTGTTCGTTTTAAAGTACAGTGGTACCTCGGGTTACATACGCTTCAGGTTACATACGCTTCAGGTTACAGACTCTGCTAACCCAGAAATAGTGCTTCAGGTTAAGAACTTTGCTTCAGGATGAGAACAGAAATTGTGCTCTGGTGGTGCAGCGGCAGCAAGAGGCCCCATTAGCTAAAGTGGTGCTTCAGGTTAAGAACAGTTTCAGGTTAAGAATGGACCTCCGGAACGAATTAAGTACTTAACCCGAGGTACCACTGTACTGTTTCTTTGTCTTGTGTGGGGTGGGAGGGAGTTAGCTGTCGGGAAATATAGTTATTTTCTGTGTGTATAGAGTTAACCTCATTATTGATGACCCTCAAGAGCAAAAATATATTGAGTGCAGGGAACAATTGTTCAGACTAGGATAAAAAGCATGCAGCAAGTACTCTGGTTCCCTAGTCTGTTTTCCTGTCTTCATTTTTCATGTACAATGTCTTCCTGGCTCTGCTAATCTCCGGGGATAAGAGTGAAGCAGAGCAGGATACAGACTGCCTTATATGGTGCTGATACTAAAGATGTTTTAGGAATGTGACTTGCTCTAAAGCCTATGGCCCCAGTTTTTGCTGCCAAACAAATTAGGTCATTTAAACTTCTGAGGTTTTAAAAGGACGTTGGAACTTTAATTTGGAACAAGAAACTGATGTTTTTTTGTTGAATGGCTCAGACTCCCAGGGAGTCTAGGTTTGTAATTTTTTGTCAGGCTTCTCGACTCTTACTTGCTGGTGCAAGGTTTTTTCCCCTGGTTTAAAGTGAACAGGGAAACTTTTGAGGCAGGGGTCAGCAAGCTTTTTCAGCAGGGGGCCGGTCCACTGTCCCTCAGACCTTGTGGGGGGCTGGACTGTATTTTGAAAAAAATATATGAACGAATTCCTATGCCCCACAAATAACCCAGAGATGCATTTTAAATAAAAGGACACATTCTACTCATGTAAAAACACACTGGTTCCCAGGCTGTCTGCGGGCCGGATTTAGAAGGTGATTGGGCCAGATCCAGCCCCCGGGCCTTAATTTGCCCACCCATGTTTTAAGGCCTGCTAAAAAACAGATACCGTATTTTTCACTCTATAAGACGCACCAGACCACAAGACGCACCTAGTTTTTGGAGAAGGAAAACAAGAAAAAAAATATTCTGAATCTCAGAAGCCAGAACAGCAAGAGGGATCGCTGCGCAGTGAAAGCAGCAATCCCTCTTGCTGTTCTGGCTTCTGGGATAGCTGCACAGCCTGCATTCGCTCCATAAGACGCACACACATTTCCCCTTACTTTTTAGGAGGGAAAAAGTGAGTCTTATAGAGCAAAAAATACGGTACGTACTTCAGTTTGCATTAAAATAATACTGGTCCTAGAATACAACACGTGTGAGCCTCACAGCTTCACTGGGCATGAACAATGCATCTTGAGGTAAGGTGAAGTTGTACTGTGAAAAGTTAATGTTCCATCATAGTTGGCTCAGGCATATTTTCCATGACGGAAGGGTTGCCACATTCAGCCAAATCAAGAAGCAACCACACTTTGCCTTGGACTGTACCATTTCACACTGTTATGTATGAATATTTCCTTGTGGTGAACTCTCTAGAAAATCAGCACATCTCTCTGGGCTAAGAGCCACTGGATCGAGAGGTGAGGCATTGACGCCCACTTCTCCAGCCTGGTTTGGGATCTGTTGCCCCTGGACTCCTCCCTCCCAGATCTCCATTGGTGACCATTCCATGCGTTAATGTATGTAATTTGATTGTGCTTGTTGCCATCTTCTTTCTGTGGCATCTGTCACCTTGAACCTTTTCAGAAACAGGACCCAGGGTCCTCCTTAAACAGAGCACAGTAGGACCACCTTTTAATCCCAAACTGCCACATGGGACACATTTCAAGCCCACGTTTCTGTTGTAAACGTCTGGAACTCTGTCTGTAGGACAGGAATTCTGTCTGTGGGGAGGCAGTTCCAGGGGGAATGTGGTGTCGCCTTCTCTCATTCGAAATTTCGGCCGTCCTGATGTTGCTTTTCAATACCTTTAAAGGCTGAAGCTGATGTTAGACTGTATTGTAGAATTAATTAGCTAGTGCCCCGGGTGAAGTCTCCAGAGGGGCGCCATTGAGAAGAAGAAGAGTTTGGATTTGATATTCCGCTTTATCACTACCTGAAGGAGTCTCAAAGCGGCTAACAATCTCCTTTCCCTTCCTCCCCCACAACAAACACTCTGTGAGCTGAGTGGGGCTGAGAGACTTCAGAGAAGTGTGACTAGCCCAAGGTCACCCAGCAGCTGCATGTGGAGGAGCGGAGACGCGAACCCGGTCCCCCAGATTACGAGACTACAGCTCTTAACCACTACACCACACTGGCTCCCAGTGTGAGGCTCCCGGCTGATGTGTGTTTGTACTCAAATGCACATGAGTGTGTGTGCGCCAAACTGGGTTTTTGACCCGGGTGAAATACAGCCTAGTTTTGCCCCTTGCTGAGTGCCAAGAGAGAGTTGAGCAATATGTTGCTAGATGTTGCCTCATTATAGCTAATTAGAGGGTACCAACAGGGTAGTCTTTTTAATGGGTGATGGGTTATTGGGTTTTAGACCCAACATGAAATCTCATTTAGCAGTACACATGCAAGGAGGAGCTTTGTCCTTGGATTTTAACATATCCCATGGTCCTCACATGCATTGTCTGCTAGTAGGCAGCCATAATCTCAGAATTGAGTCACTGTTTGTCCATACAGCCCCAGCACTGCTTACTCCTGACTGGGAGCATCTATCTGTGGTAGAGGTCTTGGAGATGCCCAGGAATAGACCTGCAAACTTGGCATGCAAAGCACTGCTTTACCATGGAGATATGGCTCCTCCCTATGTTGCGTTCCTTGGCACAATACTTTGGAAGCATCTCTTGCTGGGGCAGTCAGCTCTGCAAATCTATTATTGTAGGGCTAGTTCTCTTTCAGGCGGGTAAACCTGTATCTGACCTGTATGCCTGCAAGTGGGGAAATCACATGATTGAATCCTGTACTCTATTTAAAAAATGTCTTTGATAGGAGTTGGGTGTAGGGTTGTATTTTAAATCACACTAAGCCTCTGCCTCCCAGTTGTAGTTATGATTTATTCATCAGGGACCCTTCACTATCTATTACTACAATGGGCAGATAGGGTTCAGAGGTTTCCAGAATCTAGGGTACAGATACATGGGATTTCCATACTGAGCTTTGGTGGCTGAACTGTTCCTGCCTTTTTTCCTCCATTCAGCGTAATGGAACACCAAAGCTTACAGCTGCTTGTTTTTTTTCTTCACAACCTTAATGGACTCTTTTATTTTTGTCTGTAGCTTATTTCAATAATTTGCAAGCCCAGCTAACATAATTGTGTGTGCTTTTAATTAAAAATGAGAGTGAAGATGTCAAGCTTTATTTATTGCTTCATCCCACAAGTTTTCTCTCAATATTTAATTTCCCAGAGTCCGTCTCCCTAAAGATTCACATTTTCATAGGCCTTGTTTATCTTCTCCCACTTCTCTTGTTGTTAATTGAATTCATGACATCAGTCTTATCCACCCACACCAAGTTGCAGCGTTCTGTTGGCAATGTTGTAGTGATGCATAGAAAAATTAGGTTCAAACAGTAGTGTCCTGTTTCTAGGACCAACAAAAATAAAATTTGGAAAGCATAGGGTGTGTCATTTCCTTCAGAGTCTTATGTTTGGGGCAGTCATACAGAGAGCAGCTTGCAGCTCTGATTCCATCCTGGACGGCACACCGTATGGAGGTGCACTTAATATTTTTTGTCAATGCACTAAGCAAACAATTAGTTCATCTCCAGTTTTAATAAACATTCAGAATGTTTGGAGTTGCCTGTATAGGATAGCAATGCTTATAGGACATTGGACAGACTTACGAAATTATTATTGAATTATTGTTGTCATCCCCCGCTCAGAGTGGCTAGGGAAACTCAAAGCCAGATGAATGGGGTATAAATATTATCATTAGCATTATCCTGTTGAAACCTACTTCCTCAAAAGACTAGAAGTGTCTTTCCCCAATATTTTATTGAAAGGCTCCAAAGGAAAATATTGCACATCTTCATTATGGATCTTTATATATTTTCCTGACGGGTAACATAAATGATTGTCTCTCTGCATTTGTATACCCTTTTAGACAGGGAGAAAAGTTGGTCTTGATCTCTGATAGGCTAACACGTCTTAATGGATTTGTAATGGATTTGTTTCCTAGGCCGTCTACGCCTGTAAATTTCTTGTGAATTAGTTTGTCACAATTCTCCTTGGAATTGTGGCGGGTTAAACTGAAGAAATGCTGCTTCTTAACCAAATCATTTTCGCTGGTGAAGTTTCTCTTACGGAGCCTTTTGAATGCATCGTCCCACCCCATTCTGTCGAATGCCTATTTAAGGCAGTGGCTTTGGGTTTGCATTTCTCAGGAGGATGGTAATGCAGACTTGGCACCATGTTTGAGGGTGCCCTGGGCAAAGTGCCCTGGTACACACACACCCCAGTAAAACTTATCAGGTGGTGGGCCAGGAACATTTTGTTATTTTTTTATATAAAAAGCTTCTTTTACTAGGGCAGACTGCGGAGTGACGTGCCGGCTGAAGCTGCCCACCGCTTCCACTTTCCCGGAATACTTCTGGGTCCTGCTATGTCATGCCTGGTGCTGATCTCAGACCTGATGCCACGCTGCTCTTTCTGGATTTATTTGCTTTGTATGATGCTGCTCCTATTGTATTCTCATGCCGTATGCACTCTTGTCTGTTACTTTTTTAAAAAATTGCATATAATATTTTATTCAAACATTTTCACAATAACCTTCAAATCAAATACTGTATTTTTCCGTGTATAAGACTAGGTTTCCCCCCTAAAAAATAATGTCCAAATTTTGGGGGCATCTTATACATGGGGGCCATCTCCCCCCCATTTTCTTAAATCTGACTCCCTTAAAATAGGGGGCGTCTTATACATGGGGGCGTCTTATAGATGGAAAAATACGGCAATTGCATTGTTTCATAAGCTGACTTTCTTCCCTCCACTCTACATTGTTTTTACTCACACCTTTTCCGCCGCATTATGTCTTTTATCTATTACAAAAGGTTTCTCTATTGCAGTTAAGTCTTGTCCAGTACTTTCAGTGCAGCCGTGATATCGCTGCAGGAAGAACTAACTCTCGTTCTTTCTCTTTCCGCAAATAGGGAATCCGCTTTGACCCAGAAATTCCCCAGACACTCCGGCTAGAGTTCGCCAAGGCCAACACGAAGATGGCCAAGAGCAAATTAGTGGGGACACCAAATCCAAGCACTCCTGCCACCCCCAACACTTTACCTCAGTTCATTACCAGGGAGCCATGTAAGTATGTGAGTGTGTGTCTCTGTGCTTCAGCATAAAAGAGCAAGCAGTGGTATGCGCCTTGGATAGGAATGCTGGACTTGTCTGCAAATTCCTATATGACCTGTCCTGATCTCCACCTCCTGGACTAATGTGTGGATTGGAGCGTAGCAGTTCTCTGGATTTTGCAGTTTTCACCTGTGGCGAAACAGGAAGTGCCTGTGCTGCCCACCTCTGGTATTGGAATCAACTTTGAGTGAGATCTTGCCCCAAATTGGTGCCAATTCTGGCAGCAGGGCAGGCAGGGTACTCTTGGGAACTTCCGCCGCCCGAGGCAGCGGCCTCACCCTGCCTAATGGCTGTGCTGGCCCTGCACTTCTCTGAATTTTCAGCATGTTTATCTGTAATATTTAGGGAGCATTTTTTGGGGTGCTGTGGCAACAGTCTCTGTCTTAGAACATTGGTTGCACGAAGCAGCTATAAAGTGGAGACAGGGGAAATTTCAAGCAAAGTAAAAGGAGTGTGCAGGTGTGTGAGTTTTGAGCCCCTTCTCCCCAAAGAATCCTCCCCCTTCCTTTCTCCCAAGTTGCTTTCCCCCTAGCCAGACCTCAAGGCTGTAAATCAGGACTCCATAGGGGTGATCTGGAAGGTGGACTTCCAAAATGCTTTTGATAAAAGTGTCTTGCCATGGGCTCCTGAAGACATCTGGCAGTCATGGAATAAGAGAGCAGGTCCACATAAGGCAAAGTCACTGATAATAGGAAGCAGAGGGCAGAATTTTATGTACAGTTGTCATAGTGGGGGGGGGGGAATAAGCAATGAGGTCGTTCCCCCCAAGCATATGAACTGGTACTATTTAACTTGTTCATGAACAATCTGGAGTTGGGGCAGCAGTGAAGTTGGCTGATGGACACTAAATTATTGAACATCTGGCAAAGCCTGAGTGTGGCTTAAAATTTGGTGAATGGGTAACCAAATGGCAAATGAGAATTTAGTGAAAGTAGTAATTGGTGCACATTGCAAAAAAACAAAATACAAAGCAACTTTTCTGTCTGAAACCTATTATTTCTACTTTTCCACTTCAACCGGCAGCAGAGTTGCACTCAGTGCAGACCAGTGTCATTCCCGTTTTCCACAAAATGGCCCCAGGAGAATGGAATACTGTTGTTCCCATTGAGCCATTTTGCGTCAAAAGGTTTGGGCTATTCTGCTGTTTCTCCTTATTTACACATGAGTCATTTCCTGAATATCTTGGGAGCACTCCATCTATTCAGAAACATCTAACTTTCTGGAGGTGGCCCTGGTTTGCTGCTGCTATGATAGGTAGGGGTTGCCAAATTTGCTATTAGATAAACTCACGGTGCAACATAAATGCGTAACATAATTTTGTATTTTATTTTCTCTATACGTTTGCTAGAATCATGAAAAAGTAGCTTGAATAAGCATAGGAAACGGAACACATTTGGGATTCCCAATTTTGGAAAAGACTGGTCCAGTTCATATGTCACATTAAATTGTGGTTTACAGCAAACCATGGTTTAATGTGAATGAGCATTATGTGAACAACCCAAAGCAAACTGGTTACTGCTTGTGGTATGTTTCAAGGAAGTAAACTTTGAGCCCAGGCTTGGACAACATGTCTTCCAGACGGGCCTGTTTCGTGCACTGTGTGGAGCGTGTCCTGGGAAGCTGCTTGGATACAGGGGTCAGCAGACTTTTTCAGGGGGCCGGTCCACTGTCCCTCAGACCTTGTGGGGGGCCGGACTATATTTTGAAAAAATAATAATGAACAAATTCCTATGCCCCACAAATAACCCAGAGATGCATTTTAAATAAAAGGACACATTCTACTCACACAAAAACACGCTGATTCCCGAACTGTCTGCGGGCTGGATTTAGAAGGCAATTGGGCCGGATCCGGGCCCGGGCCTTAGTTTGCCTACCCGTGCATCAAACCTTGGTTTGTTTTAGGCTATGGTTTGATGTGATATGCAGATCACTCCTGTATATCTCAAAGATTGAGCAAATGGTCATCACTGTAACACTTTGGCTCATGTTGTGTATGCTTGGAGGCTTGTTCATTTTTAGCTCCAGTATTGTTCCTGGTTCAACAGAGGTTTGCAGTACATTTTAATACTTCAAGAACCTGCAAAAATCAGTCTTACTGGAGACAATGGTATGAGGAAGAAGAACAACAACAACACACACGTGTAGACGCCAATAACAATAATGATTGTCTTCAACTCTCTTTAGAATAGTTGTCAATCTCCTAGAGTATTCATGTGGTGTGACATTATTACACCGGATGTGTCATATTGCTCATAGAGGGGTGGTTTTGTAGCTGAGCCAATGCGACTTTTTGTTGTTTTGCCTGGCTCAACCCTTTGTTTCCCATTATACATTTCACATGTTGGGAAATGGCCCCTGGGACGCCCAACGATGATAGCATTCCATCGGAACACGTGACACTTCATAGTCCCTGACCCCAAGGAGTTTGCAACCGAAACGTCAACAGAGAGAAGAGAACAGGGAGAGGACGAAATGCCAGAGGCGCAAAGGGAGCTGAAGGATATGTGTGGCTGCAAGTGACCTTTCTGCAAGTTCCAGCAGAGCAGCTTCCGAAAAGAGGGGCCCAGGTTACATGGCAGCGTCCCTTAGTCTTGCATTCTTGCTAAACTCCTCCTGGCTCACATATTTCGGGGAAGGTTCTGGAGCTCTAGCGTGTATTTATAGGCTTGTTGCTCTCTGCTCGAGAATGACCACAAAGCTTAGGAATGAATGGCGGAAGGGAACGTTGTTAGCATTAGCCCTTGCCAACTTTTCACTGTTTATCTTGCTTTTAAAAACCAACAGGACAAACACTTAATCTCTGCTGTAATTAAAGTGCATCCCTGTCAGCTCCCACTGGGGCTTTGCTTGGATCTTCTCTGCCATGGTTTCTTGCGGGTGGAAGAAGAGGATTTCTTTAAATCTGAGGGTAGTGCGGATGGCTCAAGACTCCTTCAGTGAGATTCCAACCTTCCCTGATGCTTTGCCCACCTCCTCTCATACCTGGAAGGAAGCTCAGGGGCACTTGGGCAAAGCAAATCGTGATAGGAGGAGAAGGAACAGGTTGATAGTTGCCAACTCTACCCTTGGGTAGTTAAAACAGCTGGGGAGGGGAGCAGTCCTAGCAGAGGATCACATCCTCTTCTTCTGTCCCTGAGTGGGAGTGAGGGGACAATCAGCCACCCACTTCTCCCTGACTGGTGTGGCACCAGCAGTTGGTTTTAGGGGGCTTTGTTTGGTGGTGGGAGGGGGGCAAAAAAAAGAGAGGTTGAGTTGATGCTGGACTTGTAACAAAGACCAGTTCAACTGTATTGGAAGAAATGGATCAAGCCTCTTCGAACCTCAGAAATAATAATTATTATTTATTAAATTTCCATGCCACCCATAATAACATGCACATACCCCAGGCCATTGGGGACGCGGGTGGCGCTGTGGGTTAAACCACAGAGCCTGGACTTGCTGATCAGAACGTCTGCGGTTCGAATCCCGCGATGGGGTGAGCTCCTGTTGCTCGGCCCCTGCTCCTGCCAACCTAGCAGTTTGAAAGCATGCCAAAGTGCAAGTAGATAAATAGGTACCACTCTGGTGGGAAGGTAAATGGCGTTTCCGTGCGCTGCTCTGGTTCGCCAGAAGCGGTTTAGTCATGCTGGTCACATGACCCGGAAGCTGTACGCCGGCTCCCTCGGCCAATAAAACGAGATGAGTGCTGCAACCCCAGAGTCAGTCATGACTGGACCTAATGGTCAGAGGTCCCTTTACCTTTTTACCCCAGGCCATAGATTGTTCAATTAGACAAAGGCCTGGGAGAAGAGAAATGTATTTGCCTGGTGCCTAAAGGTGTATAATGAAGGCGCCAGGTGAGCCTCCCTGGGGAGAGCATTCCACAAATGGGGAGCCACTGCAGAAAAGGCCCTACCTCGTGTTGCCGCCCTCCAAACCTCTCATAGAGGAGGCACACATAAATCATTCTGAAATGAAGCCGATTAAGGTTGAGATGCATCTTTCCTCACTACCCACTAGATTAATAATAATAATAATAATAATAATAATAATAATAATAATAATTTATTATTTGTACCCCGCCCATCTGGCTGGGTTTCCCCAGCCACTCTGGGCGGCTTCCAACAGAAATGAAAAATACACTAAAATGTCACATATTAAAAACTTCCCTGAACAGGGCTGCCTTCAGATGTCTTCTGAATGTCAGGTAGTTGTCCATCGCCTTGACATCCGGTGGGAGGGCATTCCACAGGGCGGGCGCCACCACCGAGAAGGCCCTCTGCCTGGTTCCCTGCAACTTGGCCTCTCGCAGGGAGGGAACCGCCAGAAGGCCCTCGGAGCTGGACCTCAGTGTCCGGGCAGAACGATGGGGGAGGAGACGCTCCTTCAGATATACTGGACCGAGGCCATTTAGGGCTTTAAAGGTCAGCACCAACACTTTGAATTGTGCTCGGAAACGTACTGGGAGCCAATGTAGGTCTTTCAAGACCGGTGTTATATGGTCTCGGCGGCCGCTCCCAGTCACCAGTCTAGCTGCCGCATTCTGGATTAGTTGTAGTTTCCGGGTCACCTTCAAAGGTAGCCCCACGTAGAGCACATTGCAGTAGTCCAAGCGGGAGATAACCAGAGCATGTACCACTCTGGCAAGACAGTCCGCAGGCAGATAGGGTCTCAGCCTATGTACTAGATGGAGCTGGTAAACAGCTGCCCTGGATACAGATTTGACCTGTGCCTCCGTGGACAGCTGTGAGTCCAAAATGACACCCAGGCTGCGCACCTGGTCCTTCAGGGGCACAGTTACCCCATTCAGGGCCAGGGAATCCTCCACACCTGCCCGCCTCCTGTCCCCCAAAAACAGTACTTCTGTCTTGTCAGGATTCAACCTCAATCTGTTAAGTAAAGTGGTAGCTTGTTCACAAGCTCTCAGAGAAGACAGGGAGCTGCACTCATGCAGCCCAGCATGGCATGTGGATTCTGCTGTTATGGAAACGTTTGGTTCTTGGATGTTTCATATACAGAATGGTGAAGTCTAAGCTGGCAACCAGGAAAGAGGTATTTGGCGCCCGGTGGTTGGTTCAGTGGATATTTCAGCTCTGGCATGGTGGCGCTTATGAAAAATCCAAGTTCGGTGCAAGGCATAAAAACTGCCTGTATGATAATTGCCATTTTGGTAGGATTGCATTCGAAATGTATGCTTTTCAGGTGACCTATCTCAAAAGGTGATCTGGAAAAGGCACAGGAAACGGCAACCAAAACAGTCAATGGATAATTGCAGCTTTCTTTTTGCAAAGCAAGGATGGAGCTGAAATTATGAGTAGTTATCCTGGCTGTCCTGGTTTTGCCTAAACTTATCAGGGACGGGTGACTAGTGGAGGTAGGGAGAAGCACTGGGTAGGAGGCCTTCATGAGTGGTGGCAAAGGAAAGAGGAGGAATATGCTGGTTTTGTAACTTAAATAAGATACCTGAACCACTGATACGTTGTTGTACTGCTGTGAAAGGGTAGAAGAAAACCTTCATTATCATATAGACTCTTTATTTTGTTCTGTGCAGAATGGCATTCTGTGTGCCCCCTCTCCATCCCATTCTTAAGATGACTGGATTGTTTTTCATTGGGGAGACAAATGTAGTGGGGTAGCTGAGACTAACCTCTGAGTTAGGAAGTCCTGAGTTCAAATCTTGACTATGATTGGCAGGCCAAGAATAACTTTGTGGTTTGAAGCAAGCTATGATCCCTGGTTTACATGTAACAGGCTACTGTGGTTTGTTGCCTATGCTCACACCAGAGGAAGAGCGAAGCGGGAGCCACTAGGGCATCCACGGTAAACAGTTAACTATGGCTTACTATGATGTGTATCTAGATCAGGATGCAAAGTGCCACAGCCATAAGAGTTCATTCGCCCAGAGTCTGTATTCTTTCATCAGAATACTTTTGAGTGGCTCACTTTCCGCCTCTTAACAACAGCTGTAGACTGCCTTGCATTTCTTTCTCCAGCCGACAAAACGCCCAGTTTCCTTTCGGACAATAACCCTTTTCCTTAACGTAAGTTGCAAACTTTGGCGCCCTAACTCAGAGCAGAATTTTTGTACCTGCTCTTCTGATTCCATTTCCTAAGGAGAAGGCAGAGGGAGTCAGAGGGGCCTCCTTGAGCTCTGCTTGTGTTTGCCGTTTTGTTTCCTGCATTTGCTGTTTTTATAACCATGAACTCTCCTTATTCTTCTCTTGCAGATGAGCTCACAGTGCCTGCACTTTACCCCAGTAGCCCTGAAGTGTGGGCGCCGTACCCTCTCTACCCAGCGGAGTTAGCACCTGCTCTACCCCCGCCTGCTTTCACCTACCCTGCTTCACTGCATGCCCAGGTAATTTATACCAATCAGTCACACCTTCACCCACGTTATACCACCTGATCCTCTCCAGTGCACCCCGAACGACTAACACCTGTCTGGCTAACAGGCACCCCAGAGAGATATTAATGATCACATCTCGATCAAGCTGACGCATTCCCCTTGGGACTACTGGGGAACGGACTTAGGGAAAATTGACAGCACCCCACTGCCTGATAGAACCGTGAACACCTTTCTCTCCTCGAGTAATTTCACTTCCGTTCACACGAGGCAGCGAGAAATACCTGCCGGGTCTTTGCACACATATATACCCCCTTGTATATATGGACTCTGCTTCCCAGGCTTGCCTTTGCCACAGTTTGCTTCAAAGTTCCAAGGCTAAATTGTCTTTACAACGGATAAGGGGAAGGTGTGCAAGAGCGTGTTTATGGACACGTGTGTTTCTAAAGCCAGAGAGAAGGGAGGCAGATGGAACAAAAGTCTGTCAGAGGACATGCACATGGCCTCTTAAGTCACATGGGGGAATTTGCATTGTGAGCAGTTACCGTATTTTTTGCTCTATAAGACTCACTTTTTCCCTCCTAAAAAGTAAGGGGAAATGTGTGTGCGTCTTATGGAGCGAATGCAGGCTGCGCAGCTATCCCAGAAGCCAGAACAGCAAGAGGGATTGCTGCTTTCACTGCGCAGCGATCCCTCTCGCTGTTCTGGCTTCTGAGATTCAGAATATTTTTTTTCTTGTATTCCTCCTCCAAAAACTAGGTGCGTCTTGTGGTCTGGTGCGTCTTATAGAGCGAAAAACACGGTACTTCATACACGTTCTGAGCTGTAGCAAAACGAAGTTACCGAGCAAAAACTTAACTGCGATGTGCGTATGACCACTTGTAATCCAGTTCCCTGAATTGTTGTCCATTCCCAGCGAGTCAGAGAAAATCCTGAATTGTTGCTTGGACATGATATTGGGCTACAGAAGAGCTAATGAAGCAACACTTAACCCAGATAATATGAGATGCTGACAATAGGCCTGTTGAGCTGGGAAGGAGCGTTCAGGCTGTTTTTCGATGCGGGTCACACTCCGTCAGGAAAAGCAGGTTTACAGCTTATTCCCTTTGATCCTGCTTTTGTTACTTGATACTCACGAGGTCATTGGCAGCAAGGAGTGCCTTTTTTCCAGCTCCATGTTGGCTAGCTGTTCTCTTTTCTAGTGGCTAAAGAAATAAGTCATGGGGCGTTCTTGCAGGCTTGGATATTGCAGTGTGCTCTATGGGGGCAACCTTTTGATAAATGTCTGAAAGTTACAGCTGCAGAAAATAGGCTCTTGTCCAGGAGTGGAGATTATTACACCCATTAAAGAGCTGCATTGGTTCTCAGTATCTGGCCCATTTCAGAGTGCCGGCACTGACCTTCTAATGCCTTAAAGAGCCTGGATTTTCAGAGGTTTGCACAGCCTGCATATCTTAAGACATGATGGGGAAACATACAGATGTGCAACTGAGATACTGCTTTGTGAACCTAGTTAGTGGAGGCGTGGGCGATGGCAGTGAGATTTAAAGTCTGCCTTGGGAGGCCTGCACGGCTGACACTGCCCTTTCCCAGCTTTTAGGAAACGTGTTAAGGTCTTCCTGTTTGGGTGGCCCTTTTTGGTTCTCTGGAGTTGGAGGAAAAAGTTGCTTTTGTTTCTCTGCAGTTCTGCTTGGTTGGTTTCAGGCTCTGTTGTTGCTATGTGGTGTTCTGTGTTCACTGAAGTGATGATTTCATTGCCACTTCAAGAGGCCGACAGGGCTGATTAAGCAGAGTATACATTTTTAAATATATCTCTGTGCCAAGAGCTTTGAATGTTATTGCATGGTTTCACCCAGTCAGAAATCTAGGAAGGAAAACCTCTTGGCAAGCTAGTCTTTGTAACATTCTTTTGAGGGATCTTATGTGCACTTTGTTAAATTCCCACCTGGTGAATGGCTTTCCAGCTATTGGGGGGCAGCTCATAACCCCCCCCCCCTTTCGGCAAATGCTGAAATAAACATGTTAAGAAGTAAACTGAAAATTCTGAAGAAGTGTGCATGCACCCGAAAGCTTATACCCAGAACAAACTTAGTTGGTCTCTAAGGTGCTACTGGACAATTTTTTAATTCATTTTGACTGCGTCAGACCAGCACGGCTACCTACCTGACTGTGGGATAATGTAACACATGATGCATTAACACAAAGATCAGACATATTTTAGAGTCGGTATATGGGTCAATTGAACATTTCTCGGTAAGGAGATCCATTTTCCTGCCTGTAACTCAGTACCACCTTAGTTCTTGTTCCGGAAGTCCATTCAAGTTCTGTAAACGTTCACAAACCAAGGCTTCCTGCGCTCAATCAGAAGCTGCAGAAGCAACGTCCAACGTTTGGGTTCCAAAGAACGTTCGCAAACCAGAACACTCACTTCCGGGTTTGCGGCATTTGGGAGCCAAAACGTTCGAGTCGCAAGGCTTGGTTGACAACCAAGGTACGACTGTAGTTTTAAATTCTAGTAGGAGGATGTTAGCACAGTTTGGTGAGGACTGAACACAACATAACCACTAGGTTAGGTTGGGGGTCGGGCAGGGAGCAGGTTTTCACATAGAGATGAAATACGGTTCTAAAACTGAGAACTTTAGGAGACCTCAAGTAAATATCTCATCCCCTAAATCCCGACTAGGTGTTGTGTTTATTCCAGCCTCAGGAATTATGATCAAGTCCTAGTGTTTACAGCTTGATGAGCGCTCTTAATCTTCTTTAGTGCCTGGATTCATGGACCTTGGTAAATTCTGTGGCCACATGGACCATAGTTAAGATAGCCAGACCTCACTCTGTATGGTGAAGCATGATAATATCATCTGATGCTTCTTTAATCCAGGCCATATCTCTTCTTAAAGTCCATCACTGGTAATCAGCCTGAATGCGCCCAGTGTTATATAGCATTGTTGAAACTTAAGTGACCTGACTTGGGAGTCCAGCGCAAGCTGCTCAGTGCTCTTGAAAAGAAGTATGCAGTGTGCATTATTAAAAGACAGGAATAAAGGTTTGGCCAGGCTAGCTTATGCCATGATTGATTGATTGACTGATGTTGCAATGTGCATAATTTCTGGCCTCACCTGTAAAGATTACAAGGAGATAATACAACTTTAAATCTTTTGAATGGAATGCCTTCTGGCAGTTTTTTTTTGTCTCCCATGAATATTGTCTGCGGCTAAACCAGTTCATCCTACATGAGTGCAAAAGGGCAGGTCCCTACCCAGATAGTTGACAATCTGTAATTTGTCATGAGGAAACCACAGAGGAAGGGGAGGAAAGTGGAGACAGGACTTAACAAGGGGAAGAATGTGTCTTATTCCAATGGCGAAGCCTTGGACTTAGTTACAGTGGCATGTGGGGACCAGGGGTTTTCTGAAGCTTTCCCTGGAACAGTAATCCTGAACCAGGGCATTTAGGCAAGGGCTTAGCTTTGAAGGCACACGAAGCTATTGCTAACCAGTTGTGTGTGTATGTGGTTAAAAAAAAATCTTACAGCAGAAGTCAAACCTATTTGAAGTTAGGCACCATCATTCTGCTTTGCTTGTTTCTCCTAGAACGGGGTGGCCAACTCCCAAGAGACTGCGATCTCCTCACAGAATTAGAAATTTGCAGTGATCTACCCCCTTTTGGGGGGTTCAGGTCAAAGTTGTTGAGCCTTTTTTACCAGTAGATCACAATCGACCTGTTGGACATCCCTGTCATAGAACACTACATTTTCTTACCTTAATTGAAAATCTAGTGGAAGACAAGATGCTTGAAAATGTCCCTTTCCTAAAATTTCCCCACTCTGAAGCCTGAGTCTCTCTTCTTGGTTAAAAGTAGTAAGCACCCTTTTTATTTTTTGAGAGGCACTTTCGTTGCTGGAGAGGCAGCCACCTAGGAGGCCATTAGGGTTCTCTGAGTGGTCCTTGGCCCACGGTCTGTAGCTAAACCAGTTCATCCTACAAGAGTGCAAAAGGGCAGGTCCCGAACCTGCAATATACACACCAAGAAGCAGATATCTTATTCTTTTCTAGCACATTAGATAGCTCAGGTTCTCGTGTCAGCTGGCTGGGCTGGAAGTCACAGGGCAAGTCTCGCAACCCTCATTTTCAGGGATGGCCCCAGCTTTGCAGAGGCGGGGATGGTGTGTATTCTCCTCTGCAATTTTCCAGCCGGGTTGTGCTAACGTAATATACAAAACTGAACATGAAGACGGGAGTATGATGGCATTCTGGAGGAAATGAAACCCTTGCCCAAGCCACAGCCTTCTTCCTCTTAAAAGAGAATAAAAGTTGCAGCCTGAAAACTTGGGGAAAGAATAAATGAGAACATAACCAGAGCTTGAGGAAAACAGTTTCTGACATGGAGGGAAAGGGGAAATAAGCTTCAAATGGAACACTATCTTTTATTCACGACCTGCAGTGGGGCGGACTGCGAGCGCACGACTGAAAATAACCCCCCCAAGCTCCACACCTCTCTGGCAAAGTGGGAGGCAAGAATGCCAAGTAATGTATGTTCTGTCACAAGGACTTTTTCTGCTCGCTGAACCTTGCTGCCTGGGACTCCTAATGGCCCCTGAGAGCCGGCGCACTCTAGTTAAAAATTAACAAACAAAGGGAGGGAAAAGTAATTAAATATGGATGGCAGTAATCGCTGAGGAGCATGTCTGGCCCGAACTGCTGCACGCTTGAGTGCTCCCGTGCAGCTTGGCACATCCTGCAAGTTTAGAAGAACCCTGCGGTGAGCTTCCCGGGAAGATTTGCCCATTAAATCTTCGGGGAGAGGCAGCTGTGCTAGGAGGGGATGGGCGAGAGCGCAAGACTTTCAGGCGGACACAATGGGAGACCTGTGGCACAAGCTTGAGGAGTGATGGAATGGCGTCCAGGGAGGAATTTAAAAGGGCAGGTCCTTCTTGGCAGCATCTTTCCTCAAAATAAAAGGCTTTCCGTAAGGTGTTGCAGATCCCTTGCATTGCATTGTAAGGGCTGCAGAGTCAACATGCATTGCAAAGCTGGGTGTGTGAGTGTTTATTGTGGATCGCCTTGCTGCAAACTTCTTGTCTTTATCAGGTTTGGTCTGTTCTTCCTCTTCCTGAAAGTATTCCATTACTGAAGGATTTGTCTCTTCTCAAGCCCACCACTTTCCAATCTCTCTTTTTACTCTTTCCCTTCTGCCTTCTCCACTCCACACTTAATTCTTTTACATGCGTGAATGAACTTCCTCTACCCCACGCCATCCCTAAATGAACAACTGTTGAACTGCTCCAGGCAGCAAAACAAACTAATCCGTAACTTGCACTTTCTAAGAGCTCTGAACGTTCAGGGGACAAGGCGTACAGTTTGTAGTGCTTCTGACTTCCACACGCCAGGCCATATTAGGGTACTTTGAACTGTGATCTCCCTCCACAACAGGCCCACACTGACGACAAAGATTCTAGCTGGGTGGTTTCCTGCCTTTGCTGAGAAAGCCATTTCCGAGCTTAGGGAGGAGAGGGGGTTGCGGGCTAACCCCTTCCACACACGCGGGGGCTGGCCTTTTGCCCCCGCGAGAACAGGGAATCCCCGGGCATGCCTTCGACCCTGCCCGCCTATTTAAGGCCAGGCACGCCCGGGGACCGCCCTCTTTCCCCTTTCCAGCTTAGCGTTTTTTTCCCATCCCACCCACCCGTTAGGCTTAGCTAGCTATGACCTTGCTATGGACTCCGGTTGGTCGCCGCAAGGGCCCTGGTAGGAATTTTTCCAATTTGGCGCACTTCTAGCCTCTTGGTTTTTTCGCCTACCTCGTAGCAAACGTCACAACTTTCGCGGTATTGGCGGTTAGGCATTGGCAGGGGGTTGAATTGTTATGCAAATGAATGGGGGGAAGGAAGCGCCATCACCTTCCCCCAATGAAAAGGGTAGTCCGGTAGAGGACTCCGGGGGGTGTTGCCTTGTCCGAAACCTAGGGAGGTAAGGGCCTCCGGCACGCCCCCGAGCGGTGACACCCGTGGGAATCCTAGTTGGTGTACTTCAACAGGACTCCCACGGCTTGTGGATAACCCTTCCCGGTCTCCATGCCGGGTAGTCGATAGGAGCCAATGCCTAAGGCCAATACCTTTCAATTCTACAATCAATAAAGTTGTGGCCTTTTTATGCCCATTAACCTTAAATAATGTGTCCAGTGTCTTCATTTCACATGGGGGAGGGGACTTGCCACGCAATGGGAGCTTGGGATTGCTTGGGAAGATAACACTTCTGACTTCCTGGGTAGATAGCAGTTTTAGCACCTAATACACTTACCCCAACACTTGGGATTTTTGCAGGTAGCTGCGTGTCATTTACATTTTACCTTTACCCTGTAGCAATGGTTACAGATAGGTAGCCGTGTTGGTCTGCCATAGTCAAAACAAAATAATTTCCTTCCAGTAGCACCTTAAAGACCAACTAAGCTAGTTCTTGGTATGAGCTTTCGTGTGCATGCACACTTCTTCAGATACACTGAAACAGAAGTCACCAGACCCTTCTATATAGTGAGAAGGTGGGGAGGGGTATTACTCAGAAGGGTGGTGGGAATGGGTGATTGGCAGATAGCCAATGCTTTTTCCTGTAAGACCTATTGCAGTGGTTAAGAGTCGTCAACAGGCTCATCACAGCTATCTGCCAATCACCCACTCCCACCACCCTTCTGAGTAATACCCCTCCCCACCTTCTCACTATATAGAAGGGTCTGGAAACTTCTGTTTCAGTGTATCTGAAGAAGTGTGCATGCACACGAAAGCTCATACCAAGAACTAACTTAGTTGGTCTTTAAGGTGCTACTGGAAGGAATTTTTTTTTTTTGCCTGTAGCAATGGTGAGGCTTAGCATCACAGCTGTCAGTCTTCCAGCCAAGGTGGGCTGTTAATGCATCAAGCAAAAGATGTATTGACAGCCTGTGCTGCCTTAGTGCTCAGACCTGACCTGGATATGAAATTGAATCCACAGTGAAGTCTAAATCGGAAATATGTAATCGTGTCATTTGCATGTTGCTGGTAGATCTAAATGTACATATTGTGGAGTTGCTGAGATTTCTTCATAGATGTAAAACTGGAATAAAGGTAAAGGTAAAGGGACCCCTTTTAAACTGAGCTGGGGGTGGGAAGAACACTGGCAGGAGCTGAGGAGAATCCGCTTCAGAACAAAAGTCCCCCCTCCTTGGATGAAGATGATAAAATTGAAGAAAAATTAAATGGGGAACATGTTAAACTGGGCACTGTGAGTGCAGTGGCACAGGACAGCAATTCAGAGAGTCGACACAGCACAAGTTAAAATAGTAAAGGTAAAGGTCCAGTTGTGGCTGACTCTGGGGTTGCAGTGCTCATCTCGCTTTATTGGCTGAGGGAGCCGGCGTACAGCTTCTGGGTCATGTCTAAGCTGCTTCTGGCGAACCAGAGCAGCGCACGGAAATGCCGTTTACCTTCCCGCCAGAGTGGTACCTATTTATCTACTTGCACTTTGACATGCTACCGAACTGCTAGGTTGGCAGGAAAACTGGAATAGCACTATCCAAAGTGCATTTCACACTGGATATGTTCCTGCTTTGTTTTCTTCCTGTTTTTAGCCCTACCTACCTCATTTCACATGATGTCATTTCAGCTGCCATTTCATACATTGTCATCACATGTAGATATTCGCTGTTCTGTCCAAAATGACTCCCTGAGCGTCATGCAATTCATAAATTATAGTGTTGGAAGGGACCCCAAGGATCATCAAAGTTCCCATTCAAGAGCAATTGGGCTGCGATAGATGGCTTGTAGGTGTTAGATTGGGCAGGCCATGTACTGTTGTTAGTCCAAGTGCCAGAAAGGTATTTTGTGCTGGCCTCATGGCACTGCAAGCCACTATGTCTTAATCTGCTTTAGCACTTTGAAAGCACATCTGGCGTAAGATGGAAGCAACAAACTCAAAGAAGAGGTGCTTTCTATGGAGAAATTTGGGCATAGCAATGGCTGTGTTGCTTGTGCCGATCCTTCCAGTGTGCCTGGATTAGCAGTGGTTGGTATCCTGAATGTTGCAGGCACTGGCAGCCCACAACCAGAGCACCAGGTAACCCCCCAAACCCATGTGGTCCTCTGCCGTAGAATCTGTTGACAAACCAAGTGATGCCATAGCTAGTTATTACTGTGGTGAGTGGCGGGATATGAACAAGAATAGTTCACTACAAACCAGGCTGTACCATCGATGGGAGGGTGGAATCGAGAGGGGAGTAAGGGCAAGCTTGCACAGTGCCACGTGGGTCTTTCTTGCAAGACAGGCCTTTTGTGCCATAATAGTTGAGCAAATCTCTAGGCAGCTCGCCATTTGTGCAGGGGTTGCATTTGAGATCATCCCATGCATTGGCGGACTGTGCGTAAGTCCCCATTCCTTTCTGCCCAATTTTTGGCCCGCTTCCAGGTCCACAGTGATGACCATGCATCAATCAGATGCATGTAAAAAAGTTGCTGCCTGTTTTCTTGTTGTTTGGGCAGCCCAGGACCTCCATACACTCTGTCCAGGCTTGTGCCCTGGAGAAGGGTACTGTGGGGCTGCTAACACAACAAAAGCAATGTGGGAGGCATCAGTTACAAGTTCCCGGTCTTTGCAGCCACAGCAGGCTCTCAGATTCTCCAGCGGATTAACATCCTCCCTGGAGGTGCCCCCCCCCCGTTATCTTCCATTACAGAAGGATGCGAACAGCTAACGTTGGAGAGGTGGATGTCAGAAAACCGAAATAAAATACAAAATGGCCTTGATAGAATGGTAGACTGCCATTTTTTTATGTGTGGGGAGTTCAATCCTTCTCAAAATGATTAAGGTTTTAAATGACAATTTTAGGTTATATTTTAGTGATCAAGATTTAATATATATTTTTAACTGCTGCTATATCTGTATCGTCTCTGTTATACCCAATTGCAATTCAACGTATTCCTGTTGTGTTTTATGATTTTCCTGATATTCTGAGTAAGCCGGAACTGGTCTGTGACCGTAATAATAAAATTCATTCAATCCTCCTCAGTTTGCACATGCAAGAGGTTTCCCCAAGTACCCAAATGCTGCAAGAAGCAGTATTGAACTCCCTACAAATCAACCAGTGTGTGAGGAGTTGAATCCTGCTTGGTTGCTGTTTGCCATTATGCCACTCCTGTGGGCCATCACTGACAGATGGATGGTACCACTCACACACCAGACCCATCCCTTGATGTCATTATGATGTCAGATGATTGACTGGTGAGTGGTTCTGCCCTCTTGTCAAAATTTGCCCAAGGGGAAAGGGAGGAAGAGATAAAGCCAAAAGCTTCCCTACCCCTGTGATGAGAGGTAATAGTTCAATTTGACTGTGTGCTTGTCAAATCTTATCTGGACTGCTGCATCCAATTCTTGGTACCAAACTTGGAGACAAACTGGAGTTACTTCAAAGGGGGCAGTGAAGATGGCTGGTGGGAAAGCAGTCCTGTGCAGAAAGATTGAAGGACAGAAGACTTGAGGAGAGATGTCATAGCACTCTTCAAAATACTTGAATGGCTCTTAGATATAGAAGAAAGACTCATTCAAGACTAGATTTAATGTTGCTTAACTTACAAGGGATGGGGCGCGGGTGGCGCTGTGGGTTAAACCACAGAGCCTAGGACTTGCCGATCAGAAGGTTGGCGGTTCGAATCCCTGCAACAGATTGAGCTCCCATTGCTCGGTCCCTGCTCCTGCCAACCTAGCAGTTCGAACGCACATCAAAGTGCAAGTAGATAAATAGGTACTGCTCCGGCGGGAAGGTAAACACTGTTTCCATGCGCTGCTCTGGTTCTGACCACATGACCCGGAAGCAGAAAAGTGAGATGAGCGTCACATCCTCACAGTTGGTCACGACTGGACCTAATGGCCAGGGGTCCCCATTACCTTTACCTAACTTACAAGGGTGTAAATTTGGCTTGAATATTAGGAGAAACTTGCTGATGGTAAGAGCAGCTAAAAATCGAAACTTCTTAGAAGTCAGGGGGGCAGGCCTCTTCCTTGCCTGAGATTTTAAAACAAGCTGGATGGTCATTGGCTGGGGACGCTTCCCCCCAGTTGTACTGCAGGGTTGGAGTCAAATGGTGCCATTTAAGGAAAAGTGAGCATTCAAATTCACACTTGTTCCATGTCTTCTGTCTCCTTTCCTCCCGCTCTCCCTGCCTCTCAAGTACTGGGTTTGTAATATTGCTAATCAGGCAGATTAATCTATTTTTAAAACTTTTGATCAAGTAACAAGGCTCCCTGATTAACTAGGCAAACGTAAGTGTATTTAATTTTTTTAAAAAGCCACACACCATTTTAGGAAAGTTGTTCACCGTTTTCTTGAACACACGAGGAGATGCCTCTTTGATTAATTAAGGATGGTGCTTGCTGCTTCATCTAAAAGCATGCATTGCCCCTCAAAACTATTTTTATCCCTTCGCTCACATGGGCACATTTAATTCTCATTGGATTCATTTAAGTTGGTGACAAGCCCTGTCAGATGTACAGATCGTACAGTATTGACTGGCCCAACAGACCTAGAGGCAGAAAACTCTGTAAGTAAAGGCCTCCTCATAATGTTTTTTCCTCCCTTTGCATTTCTTCAGTGAAACTGAGTTGGAAAAGGGTCAGCTGGCGGTTCAGGACACTGTAGCAGTTTCTGCCAGGACTGCTTTGCACGCCGCACCATTAAGCATAGCCTTTAAGACTTCTGAAGCATGAACGAGACAAGCAAATGTTTTGAAAAGACTTGTGTGTCGCGCAGGACTGGCTTGCTTCCCTGTCAAATGTACATGTGGGTCTGTTCCTGGGTGTAGTGGGGAATAGCCCCAAGGAATTATGGGAGTTACTTGGGTTCTGTACAACCTCTTGGTCAGAGACTTCAGGGATACGGCTTGCGTCAAGGTGTAAAGAAGCCCCCTTTCCCCGCCATTTCACTTGTGTACATGACCTCCCACACCAACACCACTGTTCAGTTAAATAGGTGGCTGTTCTTCTAAACTAGCCTGCCGCTTGCCTTGCCATACCAAGCAGAAAAATCATGGAACTTACTCATGGTAATTACAAAGGTGTGTGAGAGAGGGGTGTAGGTGCTGGTGGAGGAAACTACCTTGCGTTCTTTCTCTGAGGCGTAGCTGCTAGAGAAAAAAGTATGTTGGGTGGGAGCAGAGCAGAAGGGGTACCATGTTCAGAACTCTTTCCCTAGGCATGTTTGCATGGCACTGTCATTACAGTTTTTAGGGCCCAGATGAATCCCTCTTTGTCGTGTGAATTTTTGACAGCATTTCAGATCCTTGTGGACTTTTGCTATTTGTGTTGCAGCGGCAACTAGGACCGCTCCATTTGCTTGTTACATTGCATTGCTGTTGCAGTGAAGTAATGCTTTTGTCCCAGAAGTCTTCTGTTTGTTTGTTTGAAACGAGAGACAGAAATAGTTTAAATGTTCACTTGTCTTTCACCACTGCATTTGTACATGACCCATATCTTTAAGAAAAGAATCATCTGCACAAGTCTTAGACTGCAATCCTATACGCTCCTGAGATTGATTTCCAGTGTTGAAGCCAGTGGGACATTCATCTGAATAGAAGGCGCACCTAAGATTTCACCATGGGTGGGTTTGGAATTAGGCACCCAAACCATAGTATGGCTTTGAATTCATTAATAATATTTAAATTTTATTTATTTTTATTTGTACCCTGCCTATCTGGCTGGGTTGCCTCAGCCACTTGGGGTGGATTCCAACACATATAAAAGCATAATAAAATGCAAAACATTAATGCTGACAATCTAATCCAATATAAAAAGTCACAATAACTTTAAACAGCTTATATCGACAAAGCAACATGCAACAATCCACCAGAATCTAATAGTAAAACCGTAAAGTTAAACATCAGCGCATAATAATCAGTTTACACTTATCAACCACAATAGAGAATTGCCAATCTATAATCAATAAAAATAACAGCAAATCGCAATGCATAAAATACCACAAAACATACAAAACCATGTAAAATGGTAAAATTGAGTGACAAGGACACACAACTTATAAAACTGTTTGTTTTTTTTAAATACAGTGGTACCTCAGGATGCAAACGGGATCTGTTCCGGAGCCCCGTTCGCATCCTGAAGCGAACGCAACCCGTGCCTGTGTGTCGCGATTTGCCGCTTCCGCGCATGACATCATTTTGAGCGTATGCACGAGTGGTGAAACCCGGAAGTAGAGCGCTACATTACTTCCGGGTTGCCGCGGAGCGTAACCTGAAAACGCTCAACCGGAAGCACATTTAACCCAAGGTATGACTGTATACCTGAACTCCTCTCCTCCCAGCTTCTGCTGCTGTTCTCAAACTCATGGTCTGGGAAAGTCTTCCAGGGCTGGAGTGTGTGGCAGGGCAGATGGAAACGCCATTGCCTGGTGAAGAATTCATTAATGTCTTTTGCTGCAGTTTCAGAGCAAGGAGAAGCGGGTGGAGGGGTATGACTGAGAGAGCTCCCTCTTGTGGTGAACTGAATTCCGCCCCCTGATAGATTCTGCAGCCATAGTGATGAAGGTTTGGGATTATAGCGCTCTTTCCCAAACCAACTGAACTTGGCTCTTTGGAACTTGCTGTATGTTCCCGCCACACTTCTAATTGCTACATGATAAAAAATAATCTTAGGATCAGTCTCCAGCTTTGCCCTCTTGCCTGACTTAAGCCCTACTCATTTGCGCTCATTAGAACTCAGAAGAGGCCAGCTGCTCTAAATGGAAGGGTAGGCTTTGTGCAGCTTGGACAAAGATGGTGCAAGGAGGTAATTGGACTTGTCATCTAGGCATTGACTTGTAGGGCAGGAGCTCTTTCTTGGTCCTGTTTAGGGGTCTTGTAGGGTTTGCTTAAGGGACGCGGGTGGCGCTGTGGGTTAAACCACAGAGCCCAGGACTTGCCGATCAGAAGGTTGGCTTTTCAAATCCCCGCGACGGGGTGAGCTCCCGTTGCTCGGTCCCTGTTCCTGCCAACCTAGCAGTTCAAAAGCACGTCAAAGTGCAAGTAAATAAATAGATACCGCTCCAGCGGGAAGGTAAATGGTGTTTCCGTGCGCTGCTCTGGTTCGCCAGAAGCGGCTTAGTCATGCTGGCCACATGACCTGTATGCCGGCTCCCTCGGCCAGTAAAGCAAGATGAGCGCCGCAACCCCAGAGTCGTCCACGACTGGACCTAATGGTCAGGGGTCCCTTTACCTTTACTAGGGTTTGCTTCCGGTAAGGCACTCCCTTTCCCAGAGTCCTTATGAGTCTTCTTCCCCCACCAACCTTCTTGTCTTGCAGTTGAGAATTTTCAGAGTATACTGTTGAAAAGTTAGTGGTAGTCAGACTGGATTCACCCCCCCCCCCCCGAAATCACACATGAGAATTGCTAAGGGTCTTGCTAGACCACTTCCTTTTGTAGCAATTGCAATACACTCTGCTAGATACTGTATGGTTTTTAATTTTATTTCTATTGCTCCTTATATTTTTGTATCTTACTGCATTACAATTTGAATTCCATAGCTTCCCAAGTGTGATAAAATAAGAGACAAGTGGTAAAATACAACGAAAAACCAGTGCGAATTAATGTGATAGTTGATGTGCTATCTCCTGCCTTCAGCCACAAATCCACAGACTTGTCGTGGAGCACCTGAACGATGCTTGTGGACAATTGGTGGTTCGTGGGCCAGTTTGGCAGCCCTTTCACTATACGATCTTGGTGAAACTCTCAGTAAATGGACTCCTACAAATAAAAATGAACGTGCCTGTTTTGTTTAAAATAAGGAGGCAAGGCATATTGCATGCCTACAAATTTTATAATGAACATTTGTTTTCTTAAAAATCCTTGCTTCGGGAAATGTTTGTGTGTACACATGCGATAGAGAATATATATATCACACTTTGAAATTAGCATAGCCCTACTGAAACCACCAGCACAACTTGAAGGCTTTGATTCATTTTGGCTGCTTTCTCACTTGCATCTGTTTTGATGGGATGGGTGGTGTCAATTGCCAGGAAATGTCTAAATTTATAAGTATTGTTGGGGTCTGGATGGGCCGGGTATGGCATCCGAAGAATGTTTGGTCTAGTTCAGCTCTCAAATCCGCTCCAATTTCCCGATAGTGACCCAGGGACTAGAGGTGTTTTGCTGCAAAACCTGACAACTTTCCACGGGTGGTGTGGCTTGGGAATAGAGTTGGTGTCGTCTTATTTCAATTTATATTAATTTTGTATCTTTCTTTTGGGGTTTTGTATATAAAATGTAGAAAAAATTCTCCTATAATAATTTAAAGCTATTTTGCTGTATGAGTGGAACTGTGGGTGCCTCTAGTGCCCTATCTTGATTTTAAAACTTATAAGGAACTCTCCTGTGGCACTTGGGGACCTGTGATCTTTGTCTCCATTCTAGAAAATGTCAAGAGGGGCATGTTCTTGTGTGTGCCCAGTGATCTTCCATCTGGTCCCACTAGTGCAGACGTCCTCACCTTGGTGTCTTCTAGTTGTTGCTGGACTCCAACTCCCATCAGCCTCAGCCAGCATGGCCAATGGTCAGGAACGATGGGAGCTGTTGCCCAACAACATTGGAGGGCACCAGGTTGTGGGGAAACGGCTCAAGGTAAGAGGCACAGTACGAAAGTGGGTCATGTCAGGACAGACACCTGCCATTTCCCTTGAGCTTCTAATGGTATTGGGTTGCTCTTGATTTCATCTGTTCAGTTTTAAAGCTACAATAGTGTGTGTGTGCTTATTTTTATTATAAGAGATAAAAAGGAAACACACACACACACAAACAAACAAACACAAAGTAACAGTGCCAAAAGGAAACAGTGGAGACATCAAAATGAACTTTCGAGTAGCCTGGAAAACGAAGACAGATGGGTGGGGTATGTATGTATGTATACATAAATAAATGTAAATATAAAGTCATCCTCAGGACACTGGGACACAATTGAATAACACAAAAAATTGTAGACAAAATAAATGCTTAAAAAAAGGATAAATGATAAAAAAGACTTTACATAATTACAAGGGTGAAAAAATATATATTACAGAACAGCCGTGTACAGTGCTTCTTCCGTCTCCAGATTTACGATGTATAAAACTTACAGAATTCATGTATTCTGTATGAACAGGTGCCATTCTAATCTCTCTTTATCATAGTGGAGAGTCCAGTAGTTAATAAAACAATTCCATCTCTCTACTAGGTCGTCTGCTCCTTCGTCCTTCCCTCCTCCTTACTAGGTCTGTCAGTTTATCCATAAGGCCAGTGTTGTTATGGTATTCTTTTGTTAATCTTCCAGCTTTGCTTAGCTGCCTTGGGGCATCTGCAAGAAGGTGGGATGTAAATTTCAAATTAATTTAGATGCAAGAACGGGTTGCTTGAGATTCAAAGGTGAGTCCTGCATCCGAGGAGGCTGAGGGCCGCTCTTATAAATGCCTTCCAAGTCTTGTCTCTCACTTTTGTTTTGATTTTTTTCTCTCTCTCCAGATGCGCTGGCTCCCTCCCTCAGAGGCTACTTCTCAGGGCTGGAAGTCCCGTCAGTTCTGCTGAATACTGTGTAAGTGGATGAGAGAGACCTTGTGAAAATGCTCCAGATTAGCACAAGAGGGAGCACAAGCGCTGTGTTGTTTTTGTTTTCTTCACTTCCTCTGTCTCATATGGATCGGTGGGAGGCTTGTGGCTACTTTCATTCTCTGCTTGTCATGCAGTCTTCGGCCTGAAATTAGTCCTTCTATACTGGTTGCAGGTAGTCTCCCTCCATGCCGCTGCCACCCCCCTCCTCCCTGCAATCTCCTTTCTGAGAAAAATATTCAACTTTTTTAGGATGAAAGGGAGCTGGTTCATGCTGTTGACCAAACTCTTTTATCGTTTTCTGTACCCCTTTCTCCCACAAACACATTTAAAAGAGTATAGGATGTCAGTCAGCCCAAGGCCTGTTTGAAGAGGAACGTTTTTGCCTGGCTCCTAGTGAAGGTGCCAGCCGAACCTCCCTGGGGAGAGCATTCCACAAACAGGGAGCCACTGCAGAGAAGGCCCCGTTCTCGAATTGCCACCCTCCAGACCACTCAAGGAGGAGGTGCATGAAGAAGGGTCTCAGAAGATGCTATCAGGGGCTGGATAGGTTCACATGGAGAGAGGCGGTCATTGACGTATTGTGGTCCTGAGCCATTTAAGGTTCAAATCCAGCACTTTGAATTGATGTTCCCTTTGCCTTGGGTGGCAGCGATTAGTGTCTGCATAGTCACACATCACCCACCTCTACCGTTTCTTTCAGGGGCATAAATAATACCTTAAGTGTAGATGAAGAAGAGTTGGGATTTGATACCCCGCTTTATCACTAACCTAAGGAGTCTCAAAGCAACTAACATTCTCCTTCCCTTCCTCCCCCCCAACAAACACTCTGTGAGGTGAGTGGGGCTGAGAGACTTCAGAGAAGTGTGACTAGCCCAAGGTCACCTAGCAGCTGCATATGGAGGAGCGGGGAAGCGAACCCGGTGCCCCAGATTATGAGTCTACCGCTCTTAACCACTACACCACACTGCATTTATTTGTTACTTTCCTCCTGCGATATGTGGGAGGGATCCTCAAGACTCTGGGACTGACCCCAGAGTCTGATTGGATAGCTGAGTGAGCGGTAAAAATACACTCCATGGGGTTTGTGTCCAAAACACAAAAAACTCCTTTGACCCTCTGAAGATAAAAGCAACCAACATGCAGCCTCTCGGTCTCCTCCTGCTTTTCTGTAAAGCAGCAGAGAGCAATAGACCAATAATCTTCCCTCCCTGTTTTTCGTCCCATTTCAGCCAAAGAAAACAAATCTGCTGTTCTTAAAAATTAATGAAAACTTCACTGGCTGCACATCAAAGTTGGAGAGCTGTAAATCAGTGGGGTTATTAAAGGACATGAGTTTTGAGGGTGAAAGATGCATGCGGAGCTGCATGCTGCAAACGAGTTGGGATGACTTGAAAACTAAACCAGCAAGGACAGAAAGTAGTGAGGCCGAACTGATGGGAGAGAACTGCAAAATTTGTTTCCTTACAGAATGCTGGTCCCAGAACCTCAGGAAGCACTTCATACGCCAAAGTTCTGGTTGCTCTAGAACAGTGTTCTTTAAGCCTTCTATTGGCAGAGAACACTTTCCATATCAGCTGGGTCTTACTGTGTGTTGCAGAGGACTTTGGGGCATGTCCTAAGTACACCGTCCATTCAGCCAGAGTACTAGCTATATGCCTATTGGGCTTCATTGTCACACATTGTCAGCAGAATATACATCTCTCCCAACACACTCGTTAATCTGTTCATTCAAGGGAATATGAGCAGCGAAGGGCAAGCAGTATGTGATGCCAGTAAAGGTTTGATGATGATGGCAAGCAGTGTTCAGTGAAACTTCTTGTCTTATATTCTGATTTATTAGCTCAGGAAATACATACCCAACGGCCACCCCAGAAAGTTTTGACATTGTTCAGCATCACAGGACAATAGGTGCCTGCTTTACCAACTATTGTACTGTGATGCTGAATAATTTCAAAATTTCGTCCCATATCTGCACTCACAAATCCATTTAATCTTCTGACATCTGAAAACCCAAACCTCATTGTGTGTGGTTAGCAGTACAATGTGCCGCTGTTTTCCTTTAAGAATAAACTCAGCAAATGGCCTTTCCCTAATATAGTGATTTTATCTTCCAAAGCCCAAATTTATCTAGGATTATTGGATTGTGGTGGTTGTTGTTTTTTCCCCCTAGAGAGAGGGAGCCAATGAGTTGTTTTCATACCAGCGTATCAGAGTGAGCAAGAGAGGCATGCAAAAATGACGCTTTAGTCCTTGTGGATTGTTCTCCCCCTTCCAGATGCACGCAGAGCCATATTTGGGAACAGTTCCCTCAGCTGCAAGCTGGCTGCTGCAATAGGAAAGCCTCAGTGAAGAAAGAAAGAAAGAAAGAGTTCACCTCCAATGATTTTGCATGTTATTTGAACAATAAGAGAAGACAAAAGGGTTCTATTTTAAGAAGTGCTGAGACTGATGTAACAAGTCAAGCACCTGCCTCTCTAAGCATTATTAACATGTTTCAACATGTATACATGATGCACTGGCCATAAGAATTTGTTCCCTTGCATGTAGCATTAGTACACTAGAGACGCAGGTGTCCTCAGCGGCTACAGGTGTCTTTTACCAGCTTCACCTGGTAAGACAGATGCAGCCGTTCCTGGAGGACAGCTGGACCATAGTTGTCTGTTATTGGAAACCTCAAAGTTGGATTACTGCAGTGCTCTTGGGGGCGGGAGGCTACCCTTCAGGCTGCAGTTTCAGTTAGGCTGCTTATGGGAGCAAACCTACTGCCAGCAGCCAATCCTGCTACTGAACCAAGTTCAAGATTGAGACTACCTTTTCTCTTATATACCAAGTAGGTCACTGTGTTCTGCAGGGGAGTTTTCCCTCAAAGTCCCCCAAATATCATAAACTTTCTGCACAGTAACTGAAAGGAAGGCTTTCAGTGGGGCTGCCCTTGTTCTGTGACAGGAGCACACTTAACCTGTACTTTACAGAAACAGTAGAAGACCTTGTTTTGTTTTGACAAGCTTATCCATTTGGATGAAAAGGTCTCTGCTTTAGATTTAAAAACCATGCAAAATGGACACCTGCCTTTAGCTGTTGTTTTTGTACTGTTGTTAAAACGATTTTTAGCCGTGTTTTAAGGCATGTTCGTAAATTGTCTTTAAAAAGGTAAAGGTACCCCTGACCATTAGGTCCAGTCTCAGACGACTCTGGGGTTGTGCGCTCATCTCACTCTATAGGCCAAGGGAGACGGAGTTTTGTCCGCAGACAGCTTCTGGTTCATGTGGCCAGCATGACAAAGCCGCTTTTGGCGAACCAGAGCAGCGCACGGAAACACCATTTAGACAAATACAAAAGGTGACTGGCAAATAAATAAATCACCATAATCTCACCCAAAAGGCATTCAGTGGAAAGAGTAGCCATTGAACGGCCTGTCCTTTGGTTAATTTATTGGCTATACTAGCCAAATATAATGACCGTCCCTTGATGTGCAGAGGTAGACTTCCAAAATCCAGATACTGAGGGAAGAAAGGAGGAATAGCCATGGTGTGTTGCTTGTGACCTTCTCAGAAGTATCGAGCTATCCTTTTTATTTAAAACAATGTTTTGGGTGTTGGAGCTGGGGTGCTGGTCAGATTGGGTGAAGGGAGGCTTCTCATGGCCTTTGAAAAACAGGTCAAACTTCAGCAAAAATGGGGCATTTTAAGAAAACATTGTTAATAAAGCTACTGTGCAACTGGGAACACTGGATGGAGGAAGGATTCGATGGGAGTCCAGCTTAGTTGTGGCTTTGGCTGCATAGGAGCATTCTAACCCTGTCCCTAAGCTGAACTGTTGTTATTGTGTCATTTGCAAAAGTGGGGCTTTTCAAGCTAGAAAAAAATTGAACACTGCTGAGGTTGTCATAGAAAAGAAAAAAACAAGGGAGGGAAAAGAAGCAAAGGGACAAATGTGGTATTGCTAGTGTACAGTCAGCATTGTTTGAAAGTCATCAAGAGTAAAGGCTCAGTAGGTTTTCACCCTGAAATTATAATTCCTCATGCACAAATCACAGTGGATCCAGGGCAAACCGCTGCTTATATTCTTGGTGTCTAATTAGTTCGGCTACAGCTGTTGTGGTTTAGCAGATTTGTATGTTGCGGTTGTGCTGAGAACTCTCCAGTCTCCTGCACTATTATAAATGGATTTTCCTAGATAGAGGCAATTGTTTTCACTATTAAACACAGAAGCTAAGGTGTCCAATCTCTGTCGTTTGTCCAGTCAGTGTACTCACTGGGAAAGAAGGCCCTATGTATTTTATATAATTATATCTAAGGGCCTATGCAGTGCTGTTTTTCTAGAAAAAGAGGTGCTAGAACTCACTCATTCTCTTAGAATGGCAATGGTGCCCACCTGAGAGGTGCCAGAACTGAGCTCTGGTGAGTTCCCCCTGAAAAAAAAGCCCTGGCTATGTATTGTGTATTTTTCTTTATTGTAAATCGCTTGGAGAGCTTTGGGTGACAAGCAGCTATTAATTTTAATAAATAAATAAACAATCCTATAATGTACCAACTTTTTTCAATAAGGAGATATTCATATTAAGAATCTTTGTAGCCATTATGGGGAATAATACCAACTGTCCCACAGATGAATACAATGCTCAAGTTTTAAGATGATGATTGTGGCAGTATTTCTGGTAACGTAACTCTTTGTGTGTTGTGCGTCTTGTTGTTGTTTAGTCGTTTAGTCGTGTCTGACTCTTCGTGCCCCTATGGACCAGAGCACGCCAGGCCCTCCTGTCTTCCACTGCCTCCCGCAGTTGTGCATCTACTCTCTTGCAATTTGAAGACATGATTTCATTTCTCCTTTTAACATCTTTAGAGATGGTCCTTGTCATATTACCTATTTCATTCTAAAGAAGCATTAATGTTTCTGTTGTGCAGGTACCAGGTGTGTGATGGCGGCTACAATCTGTCTTGTGGGTATTAATGTGTTCTTCCTAAGTCGCTACTGGTATCTTACCTCCATCTTCAAATTTGCAGTGTGGTGGGTAAGTGAAGACCTGGTTGTGAAAATACGCTTTAATTTGATGGGCCAAACAGTTTAAGCAGTGCAGCCAAAAGCCTTAGACCCTCCATTTTCATCTTGGATCATCTTGACTTTGAGCCAAGAGACTCTGCTGAATAAATGCTGTTTATATGCATCTTCCCTGGCGTATAACCAAGCTGGCAGTGCTAGCTGGAAATAATCTTGCCCTGAAAAACCACCAGTTGGCTGCTGCTGGGTGATCAGTATATAGCAGGGATTCGCAACCTAAAGCCCATGGGCCACAAGCGGCCTATGGGAGTCGTTTAACTGTTCCATGGACCCCCGCTGCCCGCTCGGTCGGCTCTCACGCGCTGCACTAAACCAGCACAGAGCAGAGTGGGGACCGCCTTCTGCAACGCTGGCCAGCTTCCCACTGGCTGCAGGAAGCTCCTGCAGCCAATGGGAAGCTGCACACGCCTCCTCTGTGCCAGAAAGAACACCGGAAATAGCGTTTGCACATGCGTGCGTGCACACTCCGGCCCACCATAGCGCATAGCTGTCAACTTACAGATTTGAAAATAAGGGACCAGCAGCCTCGAAAATAAGGGATCAGCAGCCAAAATAAGGGATTTTCCAAGCACAGGTATGTTCAACTTCTGAGCCCCTCCGAGCCAAAGGTAGAAAGCCCAGCCAGCAGCCAAACGAAGCCTCAAGCGGTGGTTCCCACAGCGCAGCAACCCGGCAAAGGGGATGCAGCAAGGAAAACCACCGTCACCTCTCCGCTGAGCAAAGGCGAGTCCCCAGGCAACGCGGCCGATTTGATCGGCACAAGGCATGCAAGCTCCACCCCCCAGTCGTTCTTAGACTCCTTATTGGGTGAGCATCGCAGCCAAGCAACACAGTTGGGGCCTCCCTCCTCCCTGGGTGGCAGGGAGGGAGGGAGAGGAGCTGCTTCCTTTGAAACCTGGAATATTTAAGGGACATCATCAATAAGGGACAGCAGTGGGACACAGTGCTGGGATAAGGGACTTTCCCGCCAAATAAGGGATGGTTGACAGCTATGCCGTAGCGTCTGTGGGACCATGAACCGGCCCAAGCCACAAAAACTTTGCCGACCCGATATATAGCATAGCTTCAGAAGGCAAAGCTTTTGTTCATCCAAGAGCTCTGTTTGCATTTGGCCGCACTGAAGCTTTCTTTGAGATAGCAGCTTGCTAATTCAATTGGCTTGAGCTCAGCAGTAACACTTGGTGTTGCTTTTCCTTTTGGAATCGGGCAGAAGCATGCCTCTCTCACTGCCAAGGAGTGAGAAATGCATTCACAGGAAGAGGCACCTCCAGAGCCCATGCATATCGTGGTTGTTCTGACAGTGAAATCAGTGCGCAAATCCAAACAGAGGGTCTTACGACACAAGGAAGTTTAATAATTCCTGTACATAATTTAATCCACCCTCACATTCTTTCTATTCTGTTGTGCCCTGTGCTCACACATTATTCTTTGAGTGCTAAATGTTCTGTTCTGCTCTTGAGCAGAACTGTCAATTTCTCCACTAGCAGATTCCATAGAGGGGAGGGGTATCCTACTTGTCAGCACTGCATCTGTTTCAGCAAGGTGATCCCTATGTTCTTATTGAGTGGCCCTGTGCCTTGTGCCTGAAACCCCCTGGCCTAGAGGCCTAAGTGTCTATATATAAGTGAGCACCCACAGACTCTTCCACTTTCTCATCGTTCCAAGATTGTGATTGCCTTTTTCTAACTGATGCATCTTGCCTTTCTTACAGGCTTGAAAAAACCTCACACAAGGTTGGATTCCTTCAAGACTTTGCCACAGCCTCTATCACACATCTGCTCTTTTAGAAGTAAAGTAAAAATACTGAGTAATAATAATGTTTTCCTCTTCTATGCTGTATAAAATTGTAAGGAAGAGTGCGAATTCTAAAAAGCATGGCTGAACATCTGGTTTGAAAAAGTTATTTTCAAACAAAGCAACAAAGAGAACCAAGTATTTTTATACTAAGCATTTTAAGTAGAAAGATCTTACGCTGGGTTGGATCACTGATTACGTTCTTGACTTTTTGAATGCGTGTAATTGAAATTTCTCTTTCCCTGTCCTTTTAAGCTGCATGTTCAAGGCATGTTTTTAAATCTTGTTCAGATTTTTAAAAAGTGTATTGTTAAATTGTATAGACTCTTTGGCTATCCTGACGGGGAGCCTGAGAGGATGTGTGTTGAACATATGAAGTATTCCTGTGGTACGTGCTTCTCCCAGTTGTGCCAAATTATATCAAGCAAGACAATCAGATATGCAAATGTCTTTGTAACTTTGGGATATATTACCGTGTGCTGAGCAGTATACTGGCAGTTCTGACAGCTGGTTTATGCTGTATTTTATCTGTGGTCACATATTTTGATATAAAACTATAAGGGGGAGATGTGCTTTTTTTCTACGGCTTTCTACTGTGCACTAAGACCATTTTCATAATTATAACAGCTAGAAAAAGTGCAGTCATCACAATAAAATGACTGCAGCTACCTCTGCATACTGTATTCATTCAGACACATAGTTCCCAACATGCCGTTGTGTAACCAGTAGGATTCCTTGGTAAGACAGAAGGAAAAGCATCTAGTTGGGCTATGGGAACCAGTCTTGAATGGCAGAGCCACGGAGGAAATGTCTTCTGTAAAGTAGGTTCATAGCATTCCTAGTCTACTTGTTTTAAAAAGAAATAAGGGTACACTTGCATGCCTTTGCTCCATGTACAGGAAGGATTGGTTCTGCTAAGGCGGTGGTGGTTGTTAGCCGGTAATGCTGCTGTCTGTGAAGCTGACTGAAACATTGAGCAGTAAAGCTTCATTTCATTTCATGCCATTATCCCATATGCATGCAGAAAACCAAAGGCCTTCTCTGTCACTGGATCCGGATCTAAGGCTCTTCTTCTGTACAGATTTTCTAGGAAGTGCCAAACTTGGATACAACAGTTGACCTTCCACTGTCGCCACTAACATCCTCCATGTGTCTGCAAGGCTGCCAGGTTGTGTGAAACTCACATAAAAAGAGCCAACGCAGCGCCATTGTTCTATTAGTTTGATGTCTGCCCTCTGTCTATACACAGACATTTCTGGGATAGAGGAATTCAGCAGCCCCTGTGTACCTACTTTTGTGCCAAGATGAATGCCAGGATCCCTTGAGGTATTGGGAGAGAGCACCAGCTTGATTTTGCATGTGATCTTCTCTCTTACTGAACAACTACTTGGATTGCTTGTGCAGTAAACTGGGGCGTGGACACAATGGATTCGATTAGTCATCTGCCTTCTCAAGCTTGATTCATGCCACCATTTTCAGGTGTGATATGTGGGTTGAGTGAATGCAGCTTGTATGCTGTCCTCTGACCTGCTAATGAAGTTGGTTACATGATTTAGGCACCATTGGACAACCTGCCTGTAAATCAGTCAATCAGGATATCTGTCGATAGTGATGTAACAAAAACAGTTGCTTCACAAAAGGCAGAGAAGTAAAAAAAAAAATTAGAATTGACCTTGTCGTCAAAAGATGATTATGTGAACCAGTCCCTCTGAGTACCATGATGATGTGGAGAGAAGGCCAGGGCCCCTGGATCATTTATTGGTGTAGAAGACAAAACTTCCAACAGATGAGCTTCCTTCTTTCCTGAATGATATGCTCCACATGCCAGATTCTTGCTTCCTATCCCCCTTTGCAATCTAGTCATGATACAGCTATACGGTTACTTCCATAACAATACTGGTAGTTCTGACTAAACAAGGAAACTGTTTTAATATGGTTAAATCTTTCCAAATGGGCTTCCCCAAGTATTGTTAATTCTCCTGAGAACAAATGACTTCATTGTCTTAAAGAGAATGCAGTATTTTGCAGGGAATACAAGTGACAAATGTCAAGCAGTCAGAGGCTTTAAAATTGCAGGGGAACGGGGGTAGGTAAAAACCTATTCTTAAAACTAAATGGAAGACTTGAGAACAGAATTAAAATGTGACAGCGGGTGGCTGAATAACAGAATTGTGTCGGACTTTGTCAGCAAAAAACTTGATTTTTCCATATCTCCTCCTATTGGCAATAGCAGAAACCGAAGATGCTTCCAATTTATGGTTGTTGTTTTTTTTTAAAAAGTTGTTAAAGGTACTTTTCTATTGTAATTTTCTAAAAATAAAGAAACAATGATTATAACTTATGCCTAAATAACAGTGGCCTCTGTTACAGTGTCTCCTTATCTGATTACCTGTTTGAGGAAAACATTATTTCCAGCAAAAATGTCAGGACTGCATTGCATGTTAATAAATTGGTGAAATGTTCACCACAGACAAGGGGGAAGTGAGCATGGCTCATAGTACAGGGGAAAATGTGTAACTTACGGTAAATGGAAAATCCTATTGATAACTGGTGCTCATGGAAACAAATGGGTGCAGAATAGGCATCTAATAGATATGTGAAGCCACACAAAACCTGTTAAATAAACAGGAATCATCACAGGACAGTATCCTAATATCTGAAAACACCCTGTCAGGGCTCTATGAACCACCACTTTGGATGAAATGAGCTGCAATGCACACGTGCAATGCTTGAGTCTCCATTATTAATCCCCATGTACAATTACAGTGTTCTGTGCCATAAGATATCAAAACTGGCATCACAGTTGTCACCAGCACTTCATCTTAGCAAGTGATACTTGTCTGTTGTCATAAATTTCTCTCAATAAGCAGTTAAGTGCCTGTTTTATTTTTACTTCATATTTTACTTTTATACTTTTTTGTTGCATTTTTAAACTGAATAATGGCCTCGATAGTGGAGTTCTACATCCTGTGTCAGAGACAGTATGCCTCTTTGATACCAATTACTGGGAATTGCAGGTGGGGAGGGTGTTGTTGCACTCAGGCCCTGTTTACGGGTTTCCTATAGTCATCTGGCAACTGAGAACGGAATGCTAAACTCTTATTTCCTTGAATATATATGTATATATATGAAGTAGTAAGTTATCTCCCCTGTGCAGAAAAATCGCTCACCTCTACAATTTCCTTTCACCCCTTTTCATTCATGGTGGGCACCAGCATGATCTTATTAACTCAACACTCTCAACAGCTTTCTGCCTAAGTATCATTGTCAAACTACACTGCAGAATCATCAATAGGAATCAGTGCCTGAATCTCTCATGAACTAGTCTGATTTTACATCTCTCAACCGTGAGACTTAATGGAGGCCACATTTAGTTAGGTGGGTCACAAATACAGGAAGCC
Organism: Podarcis melisellensis; assembly: GCF_964234715.1. Lineage (NCBI taxonomy): Eukaryota > Metazoa > Chordata > Lepidosauria > Squamata > Lacertidae > Podarcis > Podarcis melisellensis. The sequence continues at coordinate 33,766,252 of NC_138534.1, forward strand.
AGCCTAATGGAACTTGGAACACGTCTATAGTGGTGCTGTGCTGGCATAGCTGAAGTCAACCACCTCATCTCCCACCTCCCAACACACCTATTTCACTCCCTTGATGTGTTGCAGATGTTACATAGGCTCCCCTCCTAAAGCAGTTTAAGGGGCTGGGAGCTAGCTGAGGAATGAGCATTCCTTACACATACGCCACTTCCTTCTCTCAGGAGTGAATTTTCTCTTCCCATCTTAATACTAGTTACTGTTAATGAAACTTCCAATTTCTAGCTTCTGAAACCAAGAGGTAACCTGTTGTACCAGGCACTGCTAATAGTAGAAAGAAGAATTCTAACTTGACTGAAGGCATCCGTTGGTGAAAAACACCTATTTTTAATCAAGCCAAGGATATGCCTGCTGCTAGTCTCTAGGCAACAGCACACCAAGGAATCCGATCCAGCATATTAGCAGCTACCTCCGTGTGAGCCATGCAACTGTAAGTAATTGGATGTCACTGCCATCACTATCTCCATGGTTATCCCTAACCTCGAATCCCTTTCCATCAGCAGGCAGCAAGAGCTTGCCACTCCCCTGTGTCATACCACCATCTGCCTGCACTTATAGAAAGTGACAGGGAAAGCCAAATGGGCATTCTTTACACAATTTGTCTAAGCTCACTTGCCTTTTTCTCCTCCGTTCTCTAAAAGCCTGGAAGGATTGTGATGAATTATAGATCAAATGCATTACAAACTACTTCATGTCAGTTCTCTCAGGCAACCATGCAAAATCCTGCTGCTACTTCCTTTTTATTCTGTTTTCCCTTTCCCCCCTCTCCCCTTGCCTATAGTTATAAATATCAGGGGAGGAAATAAAATTACCCTTCTGTTACACCAATTTGTAGAGCAGCATCAAACAGATCAGTATTTGTATTGCCGACCCAATAAACTTCCAAAATTACACTCTCAATTTGTGATGCCCAAGCTTTTAAGGGTGGCTAGGGACAGACAGCAAGTTGAATCTATGATTGGTTGTAGACCTCTAGGCCCAGTTTTTAACATTCAAAGCTAAATGGATTGGGTCCTTTGTACCCCGAAGAATACGTGCCTGATACAAGACTCTCCTTTACCGCAAGTTCATTTGAAGAGGCATTACTGCAAGTGACAATTCCTTATCTAAGGTCAGAACTGGCAGTGGCACTATCCTCAATCTCAACTGTAAACACCATTGCAAGAACAGACAGGCTTTGCCTCACTGTCTTGCAGGTTTTCTAGATTGGGACCCACCCACTTTATTCATTTTAATTATGTAAATTAGGATGGAGGATTAAGCAAAATACTCTTACCTTCATTTATTTCTGTTTCCCACACAGCCGACAGGCAGAACAGGCAAGATGTTCCTGATCACTCCATAACTTCTGTAGGTCAGATGATTAGGTAGAGAAGAGACCAAGCTCTTCTGAGAAAGTCACACACAATATCCTAAGTCTTAAAATACTACGCTGAAATAATTCAGTTTTAAACTGCAAATAATACAGAGCTAAGGAACAGACTTTCATTAAATTAGTATATTGGTTGTCAAAACAGGAGGATGCCTGCTCTCTGAAGGGGGTTAAAGAGAAGGCAAGAATACCTGATTCCTCACCTTCCGTACACACAGTTTTTATTTGAGTCCTGAGGTGGATCAATGATTTTTTTTTTTTTAAAGAAAAAGAATGCCACCATGTCCCATTCTTTTTGCAGTACAGTTAAGATGGAAGGAGGAGGCTGGAGCCTGAGTCATGAAGCTCTCCAGGTGATTTTCGCCCAGTCAGTCTCTTAGCCTAACCTACCTCGCAGGGTTGTTATGTGGATATAATGAGGATAAGGAGAACCGTAATTAATCATCCTGAGCTCCTTGGAGGAATTGTAAGATATAAATGTAGGAAACAAATAAAAATATGTAAAAACCTATTAGCATGGATATACCAGGAAAAGCTCTAGACGAAATGATTTTGGGGATTGGTTTTGCCTGCCATATGAGATGCAGCTTTCCAACATAGGCTGAACTGTATAAATGACTCAGTCCAGTAAACTGCTTGCCCTCCATAATCTGAGTGGAGCTGCTGGCACAGGTGACCAATTGAAACTCTGTACTAAAAATTAATGGAGGTTTCCAGGGTCTTTGTGAAATAATAAATAAGGAGAAGGACCCATGAAAATATACGTTGTGAACATGGAGGACCATTTTAAATTGTATCCTAACACTTCCACCCCCACTCATTTTTATTTCCACAAGATAGAAAGCATCAGCTTTTATTGTAGTTCAGTTAACAGGCAAGGAAATATACCCCAAAAGAAATGCCTTGTCTTTCTAGTATTTTATTATAAACATGTTTCCTTGAGAGATAAAACAAACACTCCATTTTATCTCTAAGTCAACCCCGATGAATAAAAGAAAATACCCACAGAACCCCCAAAAAAATATTCAAAGACGACTTAAATGGTGAATACGAACCTTGGCACTACATGCTGAATATATTTAACTCCAATACCAGAGGTCTATTGACAGTGAACAGCTCTGATCCAAGTTCATATTAGCCAATAAGATAAATCTAGATGAACAGTTCATCCTTTATCTCAAGAGCTGGTTCTTCTCGGCTGCTGCAGGACTGGGAGGGGGTAGAACCACTTAACATTATACACAGGACACTCATCCCTCAGAGCTACTGAGCATCTGCATCAAAGCTCACAACTGTTCCTTCCAGAAGGTCCTCTACTTGCCCGGAACCACATCAGAGTAATCCTTCAAAACTCCAGCCAAATGGTCATTGTGAGTCTTGAACCTCCGTTTCTTCTGAGAAGCAGGCTTCTTTCTCCTTTGAATTGGAGCCTAAAGGGAAAAATAAGGAATAATCATAATCCTGTTAAAACATTTTCTGCAAACAGCCTTGCAGGATCAGACCAAAGGCCTATCTACCCCAGCATCCTCTCTTGCCAGCAGTGGCCAGATGGGGACCTCTAAGAAGCTCACATGGAGCAGGAACTGGCAAGCCACTCTAGTATCCCTGCCAAGAAAACTCCATGGAAGACAGGAGTGCCTGGCATGCTCTGGTCCATAGGGTCACGAAGAGTCGGACACGACTAAACGACTAAACAACAAGAAGCTCACAAACAGGGCATGACAGTAATACTTATCTCTGATGGATGCCCTCGCTCCTGATAACCAGAAACACAATATCACTGAACATGACAATTTATTTTTACCTATCATGGCTAATGGAAGTTGAAATATCAATTCTCCATGAATTTGATTGCCTGAGAAACACACCAACACTAAACCATGACTTAGTGCAGGAATGAGGAACTTCTGGACTGCAGACCAATCGTGGCCCTCCAGGCTACCCCCTATTTGGCCATGGAGGCCATTTTGGGGGAGTCACACCCACACCACCCCTGATGTCATACATCAGCTAGTGGGCGGGTGGGACCACACCTTCAAATTCCCCGCACTTCTTCAGACCTCCATGATTTGAAAGGAAAGTGCAAAGGGGAGGGGATGCATGAAGGTGTGCTAATGGGTGGTACAAGTGTGTGCTTTGCTCAAAGCTTTTGAACACACTCACTTCATTATTTCTCCTTTAAACCTCTATGTATGTACATGGTAACATAGTCATAATAAATGATTTTGAACAAAATGAGGACTGTACATGGATGAAAGAAATGCTACATTTTGACCCTGGTATAGTAAAATAAGGAATAACCTTTAAAAGTTCCCAGCACTAATCTTATAATCAAGCCTAACCCTAATGTCATGGCACCATGCAAAAAGAATGGATTTTACTGAGTCCATAAAGGGATCAAATTGCTGCAACCATTTGCCAGATCTCAGGCAAGCATACCTAATGGTAGGAGAAGGGCAAAGAGGCCTGGGGAGAAGAAGAGGAAGACAACTACCTCATTTATTAGTTGCAAGACAAATACTGATTGTTGTCCTGTAACCTGATTATTTTAAGGGTAACAAAGCATTAATTCTGTCCAGATTAAGTTCTCCTTAACTGACTCAACACTAGAGCGAAGCATAGAAAAGTGGCAATTTTCTTACTATTTTCTTTGGTCCAGCCTCCTGCATGGAAGAAATTCCCTGGCGTTTCAGATACTCTTCTATCTTCTCTTCATCCATGGAATCCACAGGAACACTCCTCCACAGTTTCTGAAATTCTAAAATGCCAAAATAAGAATACTTAATTAGACACGGCACTGGATAAACAAACAGGAAATGTTTCTCATTGCATTCACAATTCAAAAGTTGCAGAGTTTTAAGCAGTGGGAAAAACTGCTTTGCCAGACTGTCAATGACACGGCAGACAAACCATAAGGTTTTAAATTACAGTAGTGAATTGAAAGGTCAATGATGAACACTCTTGGAAGCTGGTTAAAGGGTCACTTCAGAACATCTGCTTTCAGAAAAGTCTCCCAACCTTTTCAGAATTTCTTTTTCCTTATAAGAAATGCATATGCACTTATGCTTAGTGAGTATCAGTTCAGTACATTCTAATGATTGGTACCATACATATTTTTTTAATGTACGTGGCCTTAAAACTAGACAGCTGCTGCACCAGCATCTCCTCCCACTGACTTCCCAGTAACTTCAAGTGAAAGATAAGTGATGTGAAGTCATTGCATTTGGTGCCTCCACATCTCCCACAATGAGGTGGAGTGGAGACAGAACGCATTGTTCTCATGTGTTTTCCTTCCGTAGGTACAGCTGGGGAGAGACGGGTTGGCAGCAGACACACGTTTCCTATAACAACTAGTTTGAGCCTAAAGGAAGTGATTAACAAATCAAAAGATACATCATGCTTCTATCCAAGTCTCAGTAGTGTTGTTTTTTTAACACACTTCTAAAACCAAAAAGCTATCTTGGCCTATGGGTCACAGAAAATGAAGAAGAGGCCCAAAGCTTCAAAGAGCAGCAATGGTCTGATAACCTGCATGCAACCTGCCTCCATATATCGTTTTAAGTGCTTTCCTGGAATGCCTTTATCAAGGCTGTGACTGGTACAATTCCACTTCCCTTCATTCCATGGTAATTAACTTCGATAGTGCCTGTCAACAGACCCAGTGCACAACCCATCAATAAAACCCTAAAACACGAGTCAGAAACCATTTCAGGTATTCCCACATATACCAAGCATTCATGTTTTTGATGTGTTGCTAACCAAGGAAATCCTCTGTGACTTTTCCTCATTTGGATTTAATATGAAAGTAATGGAACTAGTTGGAGATTAACAAACTGAGGCTTAATCGAGAAAAGGCAGCAAGACTCAGCAGTGTGGTGGTGGAGGGGAGGGTCTTCCGGGGCAATTACCCTGGGCGCATTGGTGGGTGCTGCTGACACTGCCCTCCTCGAGCAAGCCCTGCACCAGTGTCACTCTGGTGGCTGGTGTCACTTCAGTGGTGAGGGCAGGCCAGGTGCAGCAGGCTCCTTTGCCTTCCGTGCCCAGCCCCTGGTGAGGGCACACGTGTCTGACCCAGAGTACTGTTGCTTATGGTTTCTGTTGATCTTGGTTCAGCTGTACAACCTGTACTTGATGGGGCTACACTCCCCCTTAGTGATCAAGTTAGTAGCTAAGGGGAGCAGCCACAAGCTCAGCAGCTCTGCCTGGTGAATCAGCCAATCAGTATGTGAATGTTTGTGTAACTGAGGTGAACGCGAGACGTGAACGGAGTGTGCAAGTAGTTTACAGAGTGTATTGAACTGATAAGGAAAAGGTAGAAGAGAAAGTATTTGAAATGAATACATTTTCAAGTTTTTGCAGTTCTTCACTTGTTTTTTATTATTTTGATCAGCAATCTTGGGCTGAGAGGAGTGTGGTAGGATTTGCACACCCAAACAGTTTGTAAACACAAAGACGGGCATTATGTGGGATGAAATGGATGACCTCATGAGCTGGCATAATAAAAATGAAATTCAACGATGCACTGTATAAGGTCTCACAAGCTGCTAAGACAGTAAATGCAATTCTTGTGTTTGCTGAGACATTTGTAATATAGGAAGTGAAATACTGGTATTTTTGGCATTGAAAAAGAAACAGGGAACAAGCCTACCAGAATACAGAACTCTTACAACTCAGAAATACAGCACTGTTGAAAACACTTGAATAACTTTGCCTAAATAAAAGAAGCACTTCCATAAAACATATGAACTTGATCTGGGAGAGGACAGATCACAGATCATAACATGGAATAATGAATTAAAAACCTTTGGGACACTTCTGCAAAAATCTAACCTTCCTCCTGCAGCCGCCTAGCAATTCTGAGAATTCAAGCAAAATCTGTCCCAGATGCACTGAGTGCAACCATATCTTCTGCAAACAGAATACCTTCACATTTGAGAAAACTCAATTAGGTGTTTATACACATTAATATGTAATGCATTGAGCCTCAATCTTAACCCAATTAGACACAAGCAGAACAAAGAAATAGAAGCCCACCTAACACCTGCACAGTGGGAAAAAGTCCTATGTACAGTGGCATTAACCTATTCACCCATGACATTGGACTGAGATTAATCCAACAACAACAAAAAACACTTCTCCAGGCCCACTGGACACTGGCATGCCTTAAACGCAAGGGCATTACACCCATGGATGACTGCTGGAGAAGTAAGCAGCCCACCTAACCCACCAACTATGGAGCTACCCAATAATCAAACTCTTCTGGGAATGGAATTAATTTGGTCCTGGACAAATTCCTGATAATTGGAGGTACCAACATCCTAATCAGCTACATAAAAGGTAAAGGTAAAGGTACCCCTGCCCGTAAGGTCCAGTCTTGACAGACTCTGGGGTTGTGCGCCCATCTCACTTAAGAGGCATGGGGCCAGCGCTGTCCGGAGACACTTCCGGGTCACATGGCCAGCGTGACATCGCTGCTCTGGCGAGCCAGAGCCGCACACGGAAACGCCGTTTACCTTCCCGCTGGTAAGCGGTCCCTATTTATCTACTTGCACCCGGAGGTGCTTTCGAACTGCTAGGTTGGCAGGCGCTGGGACCGAGCAGCGGGAGCGCACCCCGCCGCAGGGATTCGAACCGCCGACCTTTCGATCGGCAAGTCCTAGGCACTGAGGCTTTAACCCACAGCGCCACCTGCGTCCCAATCAGCTACATACCTGGGGATTATTGAAAATACAGAAAAGATGGTTCCACTAAGTCACACAGGCAGCAAAATGCATAACCCTCCAACACTGAAAAGGCTGGATCACACCAAATATGGAAAACCAAATACAAGACCTCCTCTCCTACAGCTAGCTGCCTGTGAGAAAATGCTGCTCTATAAACTACATAAAAAGTCTAGTTTCCAAGAGAATTGGGAGCACAGCTTTGGAACCTTTCACAGAAAAATACTCACAACCTGAAGAAGTGGGAGCACAACATAGGGATGGAAACTTCTCTAACTGAACAACTGTTGATCTGGGACCCCAAACATCACTGACATTTATTGGCCCATATCCTTATCTGAAAATGTAAACCCGAACACCAAACAACTGAACATCAGAAATGAAAATGCTGTAACTGGAAAAGAACAAGAGCAGAGGGAGGAACGGAGGAGAACTGGGGGTAGAGGGGGCAGGGATAAGGGATCGTTCTGCTTTATTGTAGTAACATGAAAACCCTAGTAATAACAGAAATAATAAAAAAGGAATTGTGAGAAAGCCCTGCATTCCCTAAAAAAGCCAGGAAGATGCATGCAGATCTCTAGAGAAAAGTCCCAGCTGTTCAGAAAATGCTTATTAGCCCTGATTTTCTGATTCCCAGAACCATACGCCCTCCTATCTATAAGGAGAGAATAGCTCACTACAAAGCTATCATTCACATGTGGCATTATATCAAGCAAGCTCTAGTATTTAAGAATTGGGTATGCCAACTTGATATATATTTTGTAATGGTCTAAAACAGTGGTTCCCAGTTGGTGGTCCATGAACCCCAAGGGGTCTGCGTAACCCACCCAGCGGGTTCGCAACACCACTCACATAACAAAAACTACTATACAGATATAAATATTTTCAAAAGTAGGGGGGTTCATGGCTTGGCTTTTGAAAAACAGGGGGTCCACAGTACTGAGCTAATTGGGAACCACTGTTCTAAAATAAAGCTTGTAATATGTTATCCTATGATAGCCGTTGCTGACTATTCATATCTGAAAGAAAGAATTAAGTACAGTATCTTTTTAGCAGAGTTTAAGCTTTAAAAAATCAGATAAATGATAAAATCACAGGTCACAAAAACACACTGTTAATGTACCATGACAGATTCCAAAACAAAATTTATACACAATTATTTCCATAACAGAGCAAGCAAACTACAAATGTGAGATTATGCTGCCATCTACAGATCAAATTATGAAGACTCTAACCTTTCACAAACATTTTACACAGCTATGCATTCATCCTATCATGTGATATTAAATTTAAACATTAAGCTAATAATTACAATTTTGTTATCTGAAAATAAACATAAAGCCTTAAAAATCAACCATGTTTCAAATTACTGACACCCCATATTGCAAAGGAATTGGGATTAAATAGACTGAACATCAGGTAGAAGTGCAACACCGACTATATTTAGATAATTCATAAATAAAATATGATAATGGTGATGACAACGCAGCACATAATGGACAAAAATGACATCATCATCAAACAGTACATAAAAATAGTACATTACTACATATGCTGGATGGCTTCTTTGCTTACTCTAAAGCATTCAAAAAACAAAACAATCCCACTTTATTCATAGCTTAGCCATATCTAAAATTATTTTCTCTCATATTCTTCTAAAATAAATTTTTGAAGGAGAGAAAGAGGCTTTATGAAAAGCCTACCAACCACTCCTATATTTAGGGAACAGTCTTATCACCTGCATATTCCCAGCAGTTATCTGAAAACTTGCCCCTTTCCCAGGAGGTCCAATTTGGCCTGCAATCCACACACACACACACACACACACGCCAGGTGGCATCACTGGTGATGTCCGCTGATGGACAGGAGAACAGGGTTTAATTACATACGGGCTGCGCAATCCTCTTCCCGTATTCCTCCCTTAAGATTGCCTTAAGAAAAAATCCCAACCACTTTTAGCTTTCCTCTTAGAAGGTGCTCAAATCTCAAATCTCTTGATTATGTCCCCCCCCCCCCCGGGATATAGTTTTTAAGTAATGGGTCATACTTGCCTCCTCTCGATTCATTATTTCCTATGAATAAACTGACAAGTTTACATGTACCAGCTGAATCTCTGCCTGCATGTTTGCCTTTCATAAGGGGGACTATGTGGCTGTATGCAAGGGAGCCTAAAAGGCCCTAGAGCAGTGTTTCCAAACCTGGGCTCTCCTGGGACTACAACTCCCATCACCCTTAACTAGAAGGATCAGTGGTCAGTGATGATGGGAATTGTAGTCCAGAAACAGCTGGAGACCCAAGGTTGGGAAACCCTGCCCTAGACCATGATACCTGCTTTCAAGGGTCTCCAACATCCAGCACACTGCTAAGATGAGTGTGCTCAGTATTTTAGGCTCTGGAATTTAAATATTAGATGTATTAGCATTCAGGTTCAAGTTGTACAACATCAGATGAAGTGAGACACACAAGTGACATTTTAACACTTGACACCATGAGTGTGGCATCAGGTTTGGTGAACTCCAGCTCTCATCAGCCCCAGACAACACGGCCACTTGTCTGTGATAATGCAAGTTGTAGTCTAGCAACATCCACTTGACCAAATGTCTCACAGCCCAGTAATAAACTATTCTAAACCCATATCTAAATATGCTTTCCCTAGACATACATATATTTATAGCCGTAATTAGAAAACCAACCTTCATCCACTGTAAACTGGCAGCTCTTATCATTGTAGAAAAGAATTTTCTTCTTATCAGGACGTGTAACAAAGATGATCTGGTCCCCTAAAGCCTCAAACACAGAAACATAAGTGTACTTAAGCACTGATAATTCCAGTACTTTTGAGATCCTCAACAACTGAATCTGTTAAGAGATATGCATGGACGCTCAACACTGGAACTCATTTAGAATAAATATGAGATGGATCCTTGCATTAATTTTGCCTATGACATAAACAATTAACAAAATTTGCAAGCATTTTGTGAATGGGCAAAACATCTTGTAACTCACATAACAACAGATTTTTTAAAGATACAAATTATTTATCCCCACAGTGTTCACTTTTATAAACAAGGGAAAGGTGAATAATCCTAAATTCTAATGTGTGTGTCTTATGGTTTGTTGACTTATAGTTTTAGAAGCAAGAGGAAGAACACTCTAATTCTAGTCACTAATTCAATGAATTCTGAGGGGGAGTTAGCCCATCTTTATCATATATATTAATAAACACAGCCTACATATACATATATTCTGGAAAGCTGCTGGAAGCCAGCTTTTCACTCTGAATGTCACTGCTAGGTAAAAATCTAGCACCAATGATCACATGAGCACACAAAACTGCAGGCGGTTCTCAAAACACGTGTCATTAGGGTAAGAGCTGTTTGAAGGTGTGTTCCCTCCATGAGATGTCCAGAGGGTGGAAACCCAAGAACCGGCCTTTTCTGCAGTGGCTCCCCATTTGTGGAATGCTCTCCCCAAGAAGGCTCACTTGGCACCTTCATTGCATATCTTCAGGAGCCAGGCAAAAATATTTCTCAAGGAACAGGCATCTGGCGGATCTATGGCCTTTTAAATGTGTTGGGGGAGACAGTTATTGGTTTGTTTGTTTTTTATGTATTTTGTGTTCTCATGTTGTATTTTTATGCTGCGAACCACCCTGTGATCTTTGGAGATAGGGTGGTATAGAAATTTATTAATAATTAAATGTGTTAATATTAATGGAATTTTCAGAAAAAGTGATTTATTAGATGGTCCTCTGTTGTGTTGTAAGATGTTCGGAGTCTTTAAGATGGCAGATGGTCTAAATCGGTGATCTAAACAAATAGCAAAATCTTTTGCTGTGATTCAGTTACTTAATGTAGTTTTGTGAATAAAAGAGTATGTATTAAGCTTTTGGCTTAGCATTAAAAGTACTAACATGGTTCTTTAAAAGGAAGTTCAGAATTCAAAAGCATTCTCAACCACAAGTTGATGAGGACCCTAAGGAACTCACTCTCTGTCAGCATCAGTTCCTCATTTGTAAAACTGGTATATTTAGGTTGGAATCCTATACAGACTTACCTGGGAGTAAGTCTCATTGAACTCCCCCCCGCCCCCGAATCAATACTGCAAAGGTCCTTTTATACTGATTTGCTAGAATGAGTAAGACAGTGGCTATGATTCAGAGGGTTGACCCCTGATTTTTATTTTTATTTTAAATTCTACCAGAAGCTGTCCACATTGAATTGCCAAACTGTTCTTTGAACTCTGCAGTTCAAAAAGAAAGGTGGATGTTTTGCACCAGTTCATTTAAAAAGAAAAAATGGTGCTGTGTACACTACTTTCTTCCACCTTCTCCTTTAAGCAGTGTTTGTAAGAACTCAGGGGAGCTGAAAGAACTTGCCGGGGGGGGGGGATTGTCGGGGCAGCTTCTGAGCATCTCTCAGAAAAAAAATAGATCCTTGCCCAGACAGTGCATACAAGTTGTTCTGAACTGTAGCATATTATTGAAAAGTAAAAGCAATTAACAAGTTTGCTTTTGCAGAATAAGAAAAACAAATTCCTAACATGAAACTAGGGAGTGTTGCTTACCTTTATGGCTTTCTGTGCATTAGGCAGTCCTTCTTCAATATCTTCTAGAAGTATTCCTCCTAGCCCTCGCTGGTCATGTTTATCCAAAAGCCGAAGCAGGGCCTTTTTGTCTTTCAAATTGTACTTAGGCTTGAAAGCATATTTTCCATCTATAACATCTATTTTGGGATTGTTGACAAGGGCCTGTAACATAAATACATGTTTTCAGCTTTTTACAGAAGATGCCATGTATTTGCTTTGTATACATTTTGTTAAAACAGTAATTCCTAAATTATGTACCAGGAAATACTGCCTACAATAAATTAGAGCCACAATAAATTAAAGGCCCAAAGTAGGAAGTTCATGTTGCATGCTTGTTTTACTCACCTGATCAGCCTCTTTCCACCCAATGATTATGTAAATTGCATGATGTCTTGGCATCACGAGCAACTGGAATATTCAGTCACTGTCGGTGCTGAGATCAAGCAGAATTATGTGCCTGCCCAGGAGGCTGCCTGGTGTGTCTCTGAATGAGCCATCACTCTGGCCTTGCCTCTTTCCAGGACCTCTTGAAGGAAAGCTATTCTGCAGTATCTCTGCTTCTCAGCATGAGTGTTGTACAATATGAATTTGAGGTGAGTAGGACTGTGTCTGCTTGTAAACTCTAAAATATACTAGGAAAACACACACAGGGTGAAGGCTTCAGCATGTACACAGGGTTTCCTCCTCTCACCACTACCCCAATGAAATTGGCTCTGGGGGGGTTGGGAGAACCCCCAGAACAGTTCGTTTCACACCTTGTTTCATATGTCAAGCTGAAACGGTTGAGTCTCTCAGAAAACTGCATCTTGGTAACTCACTCACAGGTAGGGATGGCTGAAGTGCTCATAAGCCTGGGGGATGAAGGTGCTTGGTGATTGTCCCAGGAGACATTGACCTCTCTTGCCCGACTGTGGGAGCTCCCCTCCAAGCACCAGCTATTTTCCCTGCCCAAAGCAAGGCCCACTCTGGCCAAGTCAAGTTGCTACTGAATAGTACTGATGGTGCCCTGAAGACCCTGGTTCACTCAGAATGTCCCTGCTAGAAGAAGAGCATGAAGATGAACAGCTTGCATACTCTGTTGGAACCAATAGGGCAAGGCAGGTGTTTCAGAGTAGGTGGGTGGAGGTGTGTTATATGGCAACAAGCCACAGTTTTATTTTGCTAGCACATGTCTAGTCATGGATTCTATGAACACTGGGGGCTTCAGGGTGCTCTTTCCCCAAGAACAGATTATGTTTAGACTTTGCTAAACATTTAATTAATGTTTAAAAGTGATGGCATCTTGTACAGCCAAAGGGAAATATTATTAGAGTATGTGAAAGTAAAATATGCCTGCAATTGTAACATTTGAGAATCCACATTTAAATAAATAAATGCAGATCTTTTAAGCTTTTATTACTATAAAGCACTCAGCATTAAAACTATTCCACAATTAGCATACACACAATATGAACAAATGTATATGCTTTGAAGAGTGCCACAGCTTTTTTAAAGTGATGCATTCACATTAGATAGCATTTAGACATCAAGTTTTGAGGGGAAATGTTATATTAAACATTACAGAAAATATATTCACAATAACTTGAACCAGTATTTACCAAATAGTAATTTAACAACTTGGTAAGTTTGTCTCTTTTGATAGCTCATTAAAGCTCTGTATTACAGCTTCTTACAGCCATACAATCACTGAACAATATGAGTTAACATTTGATAAAAATGCTTATTTGAACTGGCCTTATCTTAGAAGTCTGAATAGTTGCTTTCGTTACCTCACTCATTAACCATTGTTTCTGCTTCAGTCCAATATCTAGGTGCTGTGTTTCATCCAATATTTCTTCCAGAGTTAATGGGTGTGTATCACCACGCTGGTGCCGCGTCTAGGGAAAGAAATCACAACTACTTTGAGTTGCTATTAATTTTTTTAAGTAAAACATTAAGAGTACATAAACTATGTGCTGAAGTTGGGTAGCAACAAAATGCAATTTCTTTTAGTTAAAGAACTGAGACACGATTCACAGATTCAGCTCCAGTAATTTACCTCTCTGTATTTATTCTTATTCTGCATGTGTCACAATCAAATCCATTAATTTTCTAGAATATCAACATATAAATGCTCAGAATGCTGTGTACCAACAAATAGGCCAATGTTGTATCACAAATGTGTTACAACAGCATTTCAGCAACACTGCGTTACTATTACGGGAATTCAGCTGCTAGGTTTTGGATCTTTATTGATGGCCCTTCTAAAATTTGAAATGGTACCTATGCTCATAGGAAAGGAAACCAGCATCTAGGTAAACAGGTGGGTGAAATCTCAAGGGCACATTGATCTACAGCTTGGCTCTTACCCCAACCAGCCTGTACCAAGTAGCTTTCCTGCTTTGCAACATGGGCAGGGCTGTCAAAACTGAGTTTGGTTAACTCTTATCAAAGTGCATATTGGGATAAGAAGCTCCAATCAATGTAAGCAGTAATACCTCATACTGCACAATGTAGTTAGACCTTCTACCAAATGAGAACAGAACTGCAGAGTTTGACATAGCTCTATTCACTTTCACCAGCAGATCCAAATGCAATAAATGTAATCTTACTCTGTCCACAAAATTGCAACTGGACCAGCAGGTCTAATAAGCCATTGGACTACAGCCTCTCACCCATTTTTTATTGTATGAACTAAGGTATATATATTAATTCAGATGAATAATGTCCTTACTGTAACTACAGTGAAAATTAACTTGTACAAAATTATTATTCCAAGCCAGGTGTTAGTCACAATAATGCTTTTTATACTTTTTACCTCATTGCTGCAAACAATGAAATCACAAGAGTTTATATTTTAAAGTCTGTGGTTACATAAAAATATAGTTACTTCTTGGTTAGTCACAGATATGTCGTGTACTGCTATGCAAATGAAGAAAAGACTAAATCCTTACTTCACTGTCTCACATTTCCCTTATGCCTACTTATTCCCTATTAAAACTAGCACTTTTAACCCGAGGTTTAAATAGTCTGTGAGAGGCCTATAAACAAAATTGCACCTCTTAATTTCTATAGTCATTTCCGCACAGGAAACAAGGTTTCCAGGATACCAACTGTCAGTGGAAATCAATCAGCTTGTGGTTGTTGTGTGCTGCTAGGTATATTTGTGCTTAAATCAGAAACCTTCAAGGCAGAGCTTAGCTGATACCCTACTCCCATTTCCCACTCTTAAGGATTAAGCAGGAAATGATAGACCTCAGTTGGCAGACAGAATAGTATCCTCCCCAAAAGCAGCAGAGATGCCTGCAAGATATATGCCATTTTTTTGCATCTAGCCATTTTCCTTATCACATACATTTAATATTGCTGCTGAGATTAAGGAAATTATACTAGAAGGTGCACACTTTATTGTTCTAAATAATTGGAAAAAAATTATTATACCTTCATATAATTCACTATTTTTGCAAGGACTCCAAACTTGTAGCCAGATCCACCAGAAAGGGCTTTCAAGTTAAAAGATCCATTGCTGTGATCTGCAAAGGAAAAACATGTTCTCATTTAGGCTAAATATACCCTTCTGTTACCATAACCACAAAGAAAAAGCTACGAGCAATACCTAGCAGTTTTCATATGTGTTACAGTGTTTTCAGAAACAGCACTTATTACATGTTTGGAGAAACAAAGATTTTCAAAGCACATTTCATTATCATAGGAGTAATCTTTATCAATAAACTGTTTGTGACATTTTTAAAGCGGAGTATCTCTTTACAAATTGTGTTACACTCGGAATTTTGCAAAACTTGGCAGCCTTGGTGTTAACGATATTTACAGATTACCAGCAATGAGCCTCAAGCCTTCCACACAGCATGAATGAGGTTCCATGCACATGAAGCTCTGCAGAAGACATATTCCCATGGAGTGATCCCACAATGATAATAAGCATGTAAGGTAAAGCAGTAACATAGGTAGGGCCAAATGGTTATTTATCAGAAACTTCAGTGGCATGGTGACTGCATGTGAAGGGGACTAGAGACAATAAATGCTTCAACCAACTAGTAAATAATTATTACCATATTTTATTGATAGCCTTCTAAACAACCCTCTCTAGGTGAAGCACAGATAAAAGCACAAGAGCTGAAACTGTATTATCTGATTGTGTTTATTAGCATTACCTATCTCACATGTGCTTGCCCAAGCAATTCCTCTTCTGAGTCCTCATGCCTTCAGAAATGAAGCAGGGGAGCATGAGAAACCAGGCCTTTTCAAGCACAGCAGCACACTTAAGGAATTGTCTTCCAATGAATAGCCTCCACAAGCAATGAAAACCTATTCTGGATAGCTTTTGAATACTGTATTCTGATACAGTGATACCTCGGGTTACATACGCTTCAGGTTACATACGCATCAGGTTACAGACTCCGCTAACCCAGAAATAGTACCTCGGGTTAAGAACTTTGCTTCAGGATGAGAGCAGAAATCATGCTCTGGCGGCGCAGCGGCAACGGGAGGCCCCATTAGCTAAAGTGGTACCTCAGGTTAAGAACAGTTTCAGCTTAAGAACGGGCCTCCGGAACGAATTAAGTACTTAACCCGAGGTACCACTGTACTGCTTTTTAATGTATTTTTCTGCTACTTTTTTACCTTATGTGATTGGATTCATATATTGTTTATTGCATCTTTTTGGAGGGGAAATTCATTTCCCCAACCCCCTGGATCAGATGGTGAGAGAGACAGGAGGACGAGAGAAGAAGTCCTGTTGTGCAAGCAGAAATCCTTGCACTAACCAAACAACTTTATTAGGTACAACCATCTGTCTAGATTAGTCATGCTGGCCACATGACCCGGAAGCTGTACGTCAGCTCCCTTGGCCAATAAAGCGAGATGAGCGCCGCAACCCCAGAGTCGGCCACGACTGGACCTAATGGTCAGGGGTCCCTTTACCTTTTATCTGTCTAGAAGGCAGCTGAGGGTCCACCAGACCCAGAAATAGCAGGATATGAGATGACATACAGTAATAAATAAAATCTCCCTAATTGTCCCATGTCTTACAGACAGTAAATAGAAATTAAACTGCCTCCCAATTTCTGTAGCACTAACCAAGCCAAATAAGCATATATTTTAGATCCCACATGCAAGAAAAGGCCACTGAATTCTTTAGGCTCTGAAAAGTTGCCAGCTCTCTCAAATCCTTCCCACTAACATTCATTCTAGTACCACAAGTCCATGGGCCTGGGTTTCCAACAGCAAACCCATTTGCTGAACTAGAGTTGCCATATTTCAAAAAGTGAAAATCCAGACACAAAAGTAAAATAAAACAAAAATTTAGTTTTGGAATTGTTTTAAAGGAAATTTGCAAAAAAAACAACACTTCTGACATGGGTTGGCATACGTCCAGATTTTCCTGGACACTCAAGATTTTTCTGCCCGAGCGCTGTTACAGATGGCAAAATCCCAGCTGTGTCCGGGAAATTTTGAACATGTGGCAATCTTATCTGGATTCATGTGCCAGAAAAGACCATTAACTAAAAATAATTTTACCACATCTGACCCAGTGGAAAGTCTCTACAATTACTGTATCAAACAAAGCGGTTGAGTGAACTGGATAAATGTATTTTAGACTGACTTAGGGTAAAAATCAGACTCCTGGCAATGAATGAAAATTTGAGATTTATCTCAGTTATTATGCAGTATAACAATTCACAGGCTGATTTTCTCTAGATACTGCACCCAAGGAATCTCATAATAGTAAAATACAATAAAAACAAAACTACAAGCAAAACCATCAGTAAATTATTAAAATAATGTGAACTGACTATAACAAAGGCAGTAGTTAATTAAAAGAATGCTACAGTGAAACAGTCTTCTGTTCTTATGGAAAGGCAATCAGTGATTGGGTCAGGAATACCTCCATAAGGAGACGGTTCCATAATCTCTTCCCACAGCCAAGAAGATTCTATTTTCTCATGCCCCCTCACCATACTTCTGATGGTAGAGAGTTCTTGAATGTATTTGTATAGTTGAAAGCAAATTTAGTAACCCCATTCCCAAGCCATTAAGCTGTTGTTGTTGTTTTGCTTTATTTCAGATTGGCCTAGCTTTGCTCTTTTTTTAAAATTTAAAAAATGGATTTATTAAAGGATTTTCATAGTTAACAACGTCTCTGTTTTCAATTCATAGAATCCTTTCTTCAGGTCAGTTATATTAAAATGAAATATTGTTTTAACTGGAATTGATAGTTTCTCTTCCTTGGTGTACTCCTACTGAAAAGGTAAAGGAAAATGTACACCCAAAACTATATGGATGGTTTTTAATCACTTTTATACAAGCAGTCAAAGTGATAACAAATTCAGTTTTCTTTCCTAAATGGTAATACGAATCCCTTGAAACAGAACATTGGCATTATTTTCAGATATATTTTGTGGGAAACGAAAACCTAAATTTCTAATTTTCCAGAGGTTATTCTGTTTTTGGCTTATTTCTTTTTTTGTTGTTAATAATCATTTCTGGTATTTTGCTAGCTGCCTTAAGATGCTAGAAAAACAGCCTATAATATTTTAAAGAAAGACAGAATAACAAATTAGGACACATATTGTAATTCTCATAACTATCACTTGGTCTTCCCTGTCTACTTCAGCTATAGAAACGGGTCAGAAAACAACAAAAGAAAAGGGTAAATATTACGGATGCAATTCACAAACTACTGCTGTAGTTTCAAATATTTCAATGCCTTTTACCATAAATGGTTGACAAAGCAGAAAAGACAAAATGTGTGTCTCTGTGAGTGTACATATAATACATGAAAATTTAGATCAGGCAGTAATTCTCTTCTATTAAGATTCTGACTAGTTATGGATGGTTCGCACAGCTTGGTATGTCATTAAAAGAGCAAAGAAACCTGAAGGCATTAACACAATAAGTGCCTTGCTCAGATCAAAGAAAAGCACAAAAGGCCACATTATTTATAAATATATTTAATGGTTAAAGGAGCTTCTGGGGGAATGGCAAGGCAGGGGAAGAAGATCTAGACTGATACCCTCTACATTTCAGATTTATGAATGATTTCCTCCTCGAGTAGGGGTCTGATGCAAATGAGCATAAAGGAAGTTGTCAGCTGCATTCTGCTTCAGCCAATAGCAGCAGAGCTCCATTTTAGCTGTACCCGAGGCTGTATTAAACAGCAGATCAGCACTGTTCCAGCATCCTTTCTAAAAAGAGGTAGGTTTATACCTTTTTTAAACTGTTGTTCAATTATTATCTGACGGCAAAACAGATTTTTTTAAATAAATCAAAGCATGCAAGACCCCTATCTACATTTTTTTTAAAAAAAATACAAACTGTTTACTTTCTCTTGCATCTAAAGCTGGATTATGTGCTGCTTAAATGCAGAGACGCTTCTCTTGTGCTAATAGAGAATCTTACCATCTGTGCATTCATGAAGAATTGATGACCATCCATCTTACAGAGAGAGCCCAACACACCCAGATAATATTCTGTGATCAAAATCCCTTTGAGGCGACGTGTGACCTACTAATTAATCTAATTTTGCCTGCTAAAAGCTACTGTTAATAAATATGAAATAAGGCTGTGCTAGCTAAGATTCTTTTGTCCTCAAATTTAAACTATCGCTAAACTGCACACAAAAAATGTTATTAACCAAACCCACTAAGCTGGAATCTTGGACTAGCCTTAACCCCTTAGCACTTAGCTATTGTACCTCTTCCGAGATGGATCACTGACATATTCAATGGGATTCTGCCAGTTCAAGTGTGAAGTGATTATTGTTTTGGGCTGCAATCCTATATCCTCTAATTTCAGAGTAAGCCCCACTGAAACCAGAGGGACTTCAGAGTAAACATGAGCTGTTAAGTTTTATGTTGTACTGGTTCATTTAACATTACAATTCCATGCATGTCTATTCAGATGTAAGCCCCACTGAGTTCAATGGGTCTTACTCTCAGATAAGTGGGTATAAGACTGAAGAAGATTGTCCTTAAAAACATGTTGTCATATGTTTCCTTACAGAACTTCTTTAACATGACCTAGAGAACCTACTTTGCAAGTCATGTGCTTTTACTGCTTTCCATATGGCTAAGTAAAAATAAGTCAAGCAGAAAGTACATACAAATAATCATGAAATATTTAACTGTCATTTGATTGTGTGGGCACACAATGAAGTGCATGCATACATATATATATTTACCTTACTGTAAAACCAAACATTTTGTTTCAAAATTTTAATCTCAAGGTAGTAAAAGAATGAACCCTTCCAAAGCATAATTGTCAGCATGTAAATACAAATGCCCATTCTTAAAACAAACAGTATTGGACTGTAATACATTTACTGATTTACTAAGCACCATCATGTCTTTATACCACATTCTATCAGGGCTAATCCTCCTGGCACAAGTAATATTTAAAAGTAAAAGGCAGTCACTCCCTTGATAGCCATGTCTGAAGCTCTCTCAAATAGTTACATTTATATTTCACCCTTCCCCTAAATATTATTGAAATGTGTTGTTTTTAAATCTTCGTACAAATTTTCATACATTAATCACACACACCCAAAATATGTCAGGTTGTTGATATTTAGGCTAAATAGATATATAGGATTCCTTTCACAGAATAGCAATCAGTAGGCAACAATACCTTTATGACCTATGGACTCATCAGGCTTTTCTAATAATTTAGGCCATGCACTTTGCTCATAATTTTATATACTTCCCAAGCTCTGTTGCCTCTATTTACAGCAGTAAAATGTTGGCTCCTATGTAGCTATGTGTCAGTTGTGGCTAAGCAGGAACCTTCAAAACATGGCCCAATCTCTATCACTGCACTCTACTACCATCATTGGGCACAAGCACCTGCTAAGGCACTGTGGGCAATTTAGGTGTTTTGTTTTCTTTCCCGTATCTTGTGTTATTTGACAGGATCAAAGTACAACAGGAATCCAAATGCTCTTTTTATTGTGGGTGTTTTGCTTCCTCTTCTCCCCTGCTCTTGATAATCTGGAGCACATTGTGGGTCCTGCTTCAAAATTAAATTGACCAAATTAAGCTCATGGCAATTCTTTCCAGGAAATTCAATAAATCCCAATACTTGTAGCTTTTCATGTTCATATTTTCAACACACAGCTGGGCAATCTATGTACCAGTGGAGAGCTGGAAAGGAAAGCTGTTCTCACTAGTTAAGACTCTTGCCTATGTCTATGTAGTGCGTTACCAAAAGGGCTTTGTCTTTTTGTCTCCACTAAAACTGCCATTGGAAGAAATGACAGAAGCTCTCCATAGCCAAGTCTAGCCATCTTTCTGAGACAAGTTTTACCAGCTGCCAGGGTTCGAAATTAGCAGGATGCCAGGCACATTTTGTGCCTAAAGATTCTCTATTTGTGAGCACCTCAAAAAAGTCTGGGTACCGTTTTTCGTGCCTGGCTGACACTCAAGGATCACTGAAATGTATGTGCTTTAAAGCCTCAAAGTATATGATAAGGATAGACAATAAGTTAAGGAGTTTAACAATAAAGAGTAGAATGTTTTGAAAACTGAAGTATGGTACCAATATTTTTATTCTAACCACCAGTCTAAGCATGTATTAACAGTTTATGCTAAAAATGCGATCTTAACAATGTGTCACTTGTGTGAATTGCGTATTAGTTCATGCTTATCAAAATAATAAATAAAAAGTGTTGCCACCCCACCCCATCAGTGACTGCCAGACGTTCTGTGTTGGAGCCCACAGCCCAGAAGCCATTTGGCTCCTAGCTTTTCTATCCCAGTTTCTAACACTGCCTGCTGCTCAATGATGCCATGTCATGTGAGGTCTAGCCACCTCTAAAACAGAAGAGCCTAGCTGTGGCTCATAATTCCAAGACCGTTCTTCCATCATGCACTAATAAGCAGGCTCTTTTCTCTATGTTGATTTTTCTGATGGGGCAATTTTCCCAAATCCCCCCCTGCAAGGCAGAAAAATCCAGCAGATAGATGACTAGACTGGTGGGTGAACTGTAGTCTAGAACTGCTTTCATCGAAGACACAAAGGCAGTATCAATGCTCTCCCATTCTACAACAGGGATGGGGAATGGAGAACATTAGGCCCCTCCCAAACAAGATGATCAAGTTCCTTAAGCTCTGGGTGTGCAGCTCAAAGCTGTAGTCCAAAGCTCTCTTGCATTTGCTACTGAGGCTTCATGTGAGTGGGGAGTGGGGCTGTCATGCAGCTGAAGAGGCCATGTTGGCCAAGACATTTCAATATTACTTTTCTGATCAATGTTGAGCAGAAGGAGCCTCGAGGCTTGGGATCCATGGCATTCCCAGCCTGTTGGGGGCACAGATAATAAAGGAGAGCTAGAACAGTTTTGGGAGTAGTCCTAATATTGAGATGGCGACCCCAATGGCCTCTATTAGGTCTTCTCTTTTGGCGGTGGTAGCTGTAGGTTGTGTGTGGAGGATGTCTCACAGCCAAAGGGGTGTGAGTGGGGGTTTGCCAGCTCCATCCAATTCCCCACCCCCATTTTGAGCTCTCTCACTGGGTTGTGGTGGGGTATGCTTGCAGGTGGAGTCCAACGAGAGCTTGCTTCCCACAAGGAGACAGGATTTCTCTCTCTCTCTCGATTTGACTGGGGAAGCCTCTCCTCAACCAAGTCAATCCAGAATTCTGTCTTCCAAGGCCCAGAGATGGAGACTTTCCCTGTGCCAATTACTGTCTTTCTCTAGAGATTTCAAGAGAAAACAGAGATCTCATTTTTTAAAAGTTGTATTTCACGTTGAGAGCCACTGGTTTAACTCTTATCTCATTAGCTCCTACAATTAGACCATAAAGAGTTCAACAATCTAAGCAAATAAAGAGAGAGGCACCATTATAAATGTGAGAGTACCAAACAAATAGCACACAATGCAAAGTTATTTGGACCTTATTGTGTTAATCAGACTCATTTAAAAATAGAACTGTGATTAATAGCACTAGCCTACATTTTACTCTTTAGGTAAAAAATGGACTAGAAAAGGATTCTAGCATTTGTTTTGACCTCGAGAGTATGACTGGTTGTGGCAATTACAATTTTTGTTAAACTTCCAATAAATGTTATACATTCATAAAAGCAAGGTCTTCATTGATGCTCAGAGCCCTTTAAACAGCAAGATATCCTTCTGATTTTGATGTTTGGCTGTTATTTGTACCAAAAGCTGCCATTTCAGAGAATTATATGAAGTGACCAACATTAATCTATACTACTTGGATTACTATGACCCAGAAGACATACAGGCCTTGTTCAAATGATCAGATCTTAGCTTATATGGCAGAAATATGTGCTAGCCTTTCCCCTGCACATGCTGCTCCTTCCTTTTCCTCTGTGCAGTGCACGGTAATTAAACCCAGAAGTCTCTCAGTGACCATAGTTCTAAATCAAGAAACTGTTGTTTTGGAGTTTTTGAACAAGCCATGGTAAACTGATTTAACACCTTGGTTTGTTCTGAACCTGGGAATAAGGGCTAAAATCAACAATGCCTGAATGCAACCAGAATGGACTTATTGATACAGCCCCAAATCTGCTCCAAAGGTCTGAGATACTATTAGTGCAGTTTTGGAAGGGTATGCGGGGAGCAGAGGGGAGTAAAGGGCATTTCCATTGTATGAGTAGACATTAATCTAGACACAAATCCTGGTGACCTTTAAAAAGTTCTTTAAAGCCGCAAACCTATGCTAATTTACTTTGGATGAAGCCCCATTGAACTTAGTGGGACTTACTTCTGCATAGAAATACACTGTGATGTGAATTATGACCAAAGAATTATATTCTAAACACTAGAACTTAATTCAAACAAAATGACTAAGGTTGGCATGCCAGTCAGCCAAGCAGTCAAATATGGCCAAATATTCCATGAAGTCAAGATTGTCAATGGCTGTATTAGCATGTAATGCTAACTCATGATTTGTTTAAGCCACTGTATGTCCAACAAACCACAAACTGGCAATCATGGTTTGTTTCTCCAATGTTTGGTTTGTTTTCCAACTGTTCTTGTCTCATGCCTCTATAGCTTACAGGGGTCAGCAAACATTTTCAGTAGGGGGCCGGTCCACTGTCTGTCAGACCTTGTGGGGGGCCGGACTGTATTTTGAAAAATACAATGAATTCCTATGCCCCCCACAAATAACCCAGAGATGCATTTTAAATAAAAGCACACATTCTACTCATGTAAAAACACGCTGATTCCCGGACCATCCGCGGGCTGGATTTAGAAGGTGATTGGGCCGGATCTGGTCCCCGAGCCTTAGTTTGCCAACCCATGGCTTAGTGAGTGGGGTGGTCATACAAACTAAGGCTAAGCAAGGATGCAGACATAACATCCAAGCAATGTTAGTAAGTCAACTTGTTAGCCAACAATAAACCATGGTTTTACATCACACTTTGTTGCGAGAAAACAAATCATAGTCAGTCTGCTGATCTAGGTTTGGATATTCAAACAAACCACACTTTGGCTAAATGAACCATGGTTTAGCATTATGTATAAACTAGCCATTGTACAGCTGGCAATTTACCTTTTTATTTCATCATGGTGTCATTCATTAGCAAGATCAAGAGTGAAGTCTGCTATAGCAGTCACGGAGAAAGCTTCTACTGCTGCTTATCCACAGGCAACTACAATAGTAGCAACGGTCACTGCCTAGGACTGCTCATTACTTCATCTTGTTTACTGAAGGAACCAAATAATTTATGACCTGCACAAGTGCTTTTAAAAACTATTTTTTTGTTTTTCAATAGTTGCTGTTACTTGGCTTATCTTTCTGTTTTACTTTACCTTTAAAAAAACAACTGTAGGCTGACCATGTTTCAGGATGAAATCGAGAGAACTGATCAGTAAATTGTTCACATTTACACAAACTTTGTTGTTGTTTAGTCGTTTAGTCGTGTCCGACTCTTCGTGACCCCATGGACCAGAGCACGCCAGGCACTCCTGTCTTCCACTGCCTCCCGCAGTTTGGTCAGACTCATGTTTGTAGCTTCGAAGACACTATCCAACCATCTTGTCCTCTGTCGTCCCCTTCTCCTTGTGCCCTCCATCTTCCCCAACATCAGGGTCTTTCCCAGGGAGGCTTCTCTTCTCATGAGGTGGCCAAAGTCTTGGAGCCTCAGCTTCACGATCTGTCCTTCCAGTGAGCACTCAGGGCTGATTTCCTTCAGAATGGATAGGTTTGATCTTCTTGCAGTCCATGGGACTCTCAAGAGTCTCCTCCAGCACCATAATTCAAAAGCATCAATTCTTCGGCGATCAGCCTTCTTTATGGTCCAGCTCTCACTTCCATACATCACTACTGGGAAAACCATAGCTTTTACTATACGGACCTTTGTTGGCAAGGTGATGCCTCTACTTTTTAAGATGCTGTCTAGGTTTGTCATTGCTTTCCTCCCAAGAAGCAGGCGTCTCTTAATTTCGTGGCTGCTGTCACCATCTGCAGTGATCATGGAGCCCAAGAAAGTAAAATCTCTCACTGCCTCCATTTCTTCTCCTTCTATTTGCCAAGAGGTGATGGGACCAGTGGCCATGATCTTCGTTTTTTTGATGTTGAGCTTCAGACCATATTTTGCGCTCTCCTCTTTCACTCTCAATAAAAGGTTCTTTAATTCCTCCTCACTTTCTGCCATCAAGGTTGTGTCATCTGCATATCTGAGGTTGTTGATATTTCTTCCAACATTAAAACATTAAAAATGATAGCAATTACCATTTTGTAAATTAATTGGGTTGGTGGGGAAAAAGAGGTTAACTTGTTTTTACAATTTGAAAAATGTCAAACCTGTTTTTTGTTCTAATAAAGTTGATTTCAAAATACATGACCATTATTTGACAATATCTGACCAGTCAAATGTCTAGTCCTACGCATGACTGATGCAGTCTTACAATACAGTAAGAAACATAAAGTAAGCACTATGATCCAAAACTTTGCTTTATTTGAAATAAAACTGAATTAATGTACCTGCAGGTCAACACCGTTATATAAAACTATAGCAAGAAACATGAACAAACAATTAGCCAATTAAACAACACAACCTTTCTCAAACTATTTACATAGAAAGAAACAGTTCTATTTTGTTGGTGACAGGAAAAAGCATAAAAATTTAACAACAAAGGAAAATCACCAACTTTCCTGTTTGTGTATTTCAACACACAGAGCTGGTGCAGAGACGGAACTTGGAAGACTCTCTCAACATGGCAACATTCAACAATAGCCGTTGGAATGAAACTACATCCCTCTACCAATATCTTGGTTTTCAAGTGCAGAAGATTTATCCTTTCCATGACAACTGGAACACTGCCTGCTTTGTAATTTTGGTCATATTTATATTTACTGTAATATGTTTGGTAGTGCTAGCTTTCTTATATGAGCTGCTTGACTGCTGCTGCTGTGTGAAAAACAAAACTATGAAAGACTTGGAGAATGAACCAAACCCTGTTAGATCTATGATGGACAGCTTCAGGAAACGTGAGACAGAAGTGGTGTAGCAATGGACTGTTTTGCTAGCATCTGCAGCAAAACCTATGTTCAATATTATAATAAAGCTGCTTGCAACTTTTGACCAAGCAAGTCAGATTCTGCTTAGCCTTAAATATCATTAGCACCATTTTTTGTTCACTGGTGGATAGAAACTTGAAGAGGTCACAAAATGCTTAATACTGGGATGATCAATCACAGTGTTATGTGAAAATGGATTTTATGTAAAAATGGTTTCTTTGTTGTTTTACAATGAAAACCTGTTGACTAGATTGGAGTAAAATTTTGTTCATCTGACCAATTATGTCTACTGTTTAATTTATTTATTTTAAAAATAAATATTATTGTCATTCAATATTTCTTTCCCAAGGCAGGCAACAAGTAATAACATATAAAAAGACAAAGTAAAGTGCATAAAAACAGAAGACAGTAAAAAATAGCAGTAAGACTGATTCTATTTTTAAAGTATTTGTCATAGTCTGAAAGCTTATCAAACCAAAAGAAGTATAGCAACACAGAACCATTTTAGAATTCTGCACATCTGAAGGTATTAGATGAGCAAACAACAATTTTATTATCATTTATGTAGTACATTTCAAGTATTTAAAGTTCTTCACATATTCATTATGGTATAAGCATTCCATCAGAGAATGAGTATAGGAGTGGCTAACATTTGAGAGTCCAGATGTTGCTGTCCTACAACTCATGTCATCCCTGACCATTGGCCTTGTTGGCTGGGGCTGAGGGGAGTTGAGAGCACAACAACAACTGGAGAACCGCTGGTTAGCTGTCCCTGGTGCAGAGAGAGAAAATTATGTTAGCAGGGAGGTCAAAAATGAAATGCATTAAGTACTGACAGTGAAAAATACATGTGATTTTAGCTATATGTAAAATAATTGTGGACGCAGGTGGCGCTGTGGGTTAAAAGCCTCAGCGCCTAGGACTTGCCGATCGAAAGGTCGGCGGTTCGAATCCCTGCGGCGGGGTGCGCTCCCGCTGCTCGGTCCCAGCGCCTGCCAACCTAGCAGTTCGAAAGCACCTCCGGGTGCAAGTAGATAAATAGGGACCGCTTACCAGCGGGAAGGTAAACGGCGTTTCCGTGTGCGGCTCTGGCTCGCCAGAGCAGCGATGTCACGCTGGCCACGTGACCCGGAAGTGTCTCCGGGCAGCGCTAGCCCCTGGCCTCTTAAGTGAGATGGACGCACAACCCCAGAGTCTGTCAAGACTGGCCCGTACGGGCAGGGGTACCTTTACCTTTTAAAATAATTGTAGAGACCATTCAAGAAGTCAT
Organism: Podarcis melisellensis; assembly: GCF_964234715.1. Lineage (NCBI taxonomy): Eukaryota > Metazoa > Chordata > Lepidosauria > Squamata > Lacertidae > Podarcis > Podarcis melisellensis. The sequence continues at coordinate 33,793,727 of NC_138534.1, forward strand.
TCTTACATTGGTAAATTAATTACGATCTGTAACTTACCAACTCAATAACATTTATCAACATTACTGCAGTTACTGTTGGCATTTTTTGTATTCCATCTCCTCTGACCTCACTGCTAACATGTTTTTCTTTAGACACCACAATATATATATATATATATATATATATATATATATATATATATATATATATATATATATATATATATATATATATATATATATATTCTGGCAATCCAGGGTAACATTCCATGCATCTGATGAAAGCATTATGCCATGAAAGCTAGCCTTATGCCAATACATGAGTTTGAAAGCATACCAGTGCGACTATCGACTGTATTGCATATTTGTCAACCCTGCATCTACACAGTAGGGCTGACAACTTGGTTAAAAAACATGAAAAACCCAACAGTATGTGATGTCAGGCAAGGAAGGAACTCTGTTAATATGAAAACAGAACTGTTTCCTGCTCTTGACTTTGAGAGGATTTAAGCCTTACAAGTAAAGGTAGTCTGGCACCAAATCTAAGTAGCCCTGAGTTGGGTTCCCACCTCCACCAAAATCTGTACAACACACAGTACAACTTGATGCCATGACATCATTACACTATGAGGTCCCATTGCTGCCATCCAATTATGCAGAGCACGGAAACACAGCATGGTGATGACAGGACAAGCAATTCTTGGCAGCAGGCTCATGTAACATTTAGTTCTGCAATCTGGTTTAATGAGGTGGGGGGAGAAAACGACTGAACTGATTCTGCCATGGGGTGAGTGGTACAGCAGTCTTTTCCTAACCACAAGCAAGTCTCAGTGAATTCTAAGCAATACTCAACACTGCAAGTTACAAATGCTTAGCTGGCTGATAGAACTCTACATCAATAGCAGCACCAACTTTGCAATTCTTAGTATTGGCCCTGAAAATGTATGATCATTGACTTGAGGAAGGAAGTCTGGAGGAAAGAAGGAATGGCAATCATGCAACAGGAGCTGGCCGAATGATGAGGCTTGCTTTATTAGAGCATAGTGTTACTCTATTCCTTTGTCCAGCTGCTAGTGCTCAGCAAATCTCCTTACCTCACTGCTCCTATCTTGCCTGCATGGGCTCCTATCACCAGCTGCAAAAAACCTGCCGCTCAAACAGAAATCTCAATATAAGCCAGGGTTAATTCCATCTCTCACATTTCTAGGCTATGATATAACATAATTAACAGCATAAAGGCCCAGAAATGGGATACTGGGTCTTAACTGATGATTTATTTTTTTCTTTTAAGAGTAGAAATACACAGTAGCCTTACTCATGTGACTGGAACCTGTATTAAAAAAACTATAAACACTAACAAAATACTATCATGAGAGCTAGAACCACTTTAGCAACACAGCTCTGCTGCATGAAAGTTCAGATAATATTACTTCTCTCTTGAAGGAGCACAACAAACCAAGAAAAACAGTCCCTTGGTTCAATTTCTGTTATATCAATTATTATTAGTAGTAGTATTTTTTGAGAAAAGGGGTATAGTCCAACTTCTCCATCCCAAGTCATTAACTGATCTGATCTAAATTGTTCCCGACCCCCCCCCCCACCACAGAACTACTATTAGAAGAAACATACAAGGTGCCCTGGTTTGCACATTATCTATTTATTTATTTCTTTGTTTGCTTGCTTATTTATTAATTAATTAAATTTATATCCTGTTCCCTCTTCCAAAGAAGCACAGGGCAGCAAAAAACAAGTGGTAAAACATCTTAAAAACATTAAGCCACAATTAAACTATGGTTTAATGTAAAAGAACAGTGAGCTTGTGAATGCTCACTGCAGGCATTTCACTCCTCCCCTACTCCTGCCAGGAAACAAACCATAGTCTGGCTTGTCCAAACCTAGGGCTTCTGGTTTGTTTTTCTCCATGAACTGAGAAACCAATGGAGACCAGTTTATTCCTGGCTTGTCACTTGTGGTTTGCTTGGAGAGAAATCAGCCACAAACCTGGCAGCAGTAGTGAGGCATAAAACATGCAAGATTTCAGTAGCATATACCAGCACACTGCACATTCACATTTATTTTAGCTGTGATTTATTGTAACACGTTAATCAAATCATTATGTATACATAAAGCTCAATGACCTGGAAGGAGTTTCTGTTTAAACTCCAAAAGCAGAACCCACGAACCTGCATTCTGTTTTGAGCTTGATGATCCACCCTGCTCTACCTTTGTCTTCTTCTTCTTAGAAGATGAGGAATCCGAAGAGGGTGCTGGACGTTTTTCTACAGCCGGAGTAGAGAGCGCTCGCTTTTTGAAAAGTTCTCGTTCTCTTAGCAAGCTTGGATCCATAATTCTGTCAAAAAAAGTGAAATACTAGTAAAAATGTGTTGTATTTATACAGAGCTTTACATCATACATAATAGTTGCGTTCAGACATTGTCAGCCGCTAACATGGGAAGAGTTGTCTTCGCCATGGGTTGAACAAGATCTAGCTAGTCAGTCCCACTCTATTTCCCTCAGAGGACATCAGTGGGAACTGTAGCCTAGTAGGCAGAGGCTGAAGGGCAACACCATGGAAGACTAAGAATGAGGGCAGAAAACGCCCCCTGAATAATCATAGTACCACGGGATTGCCACATTATTTCTGTTCCTAATACCACACTTTAATTTGATTTTTATTGTTGGAATATTTTGTATGCCACTTTGAAAGTTTCTATGAGTTATAAAGCAGAAGTACTGCAAATAAAGAAAACTAAATTATAGTTTAACACTACAGGGAAGCGTCTGGGTGAACTTCCAGCCTGTGTGTTCTCTTCTCCCTCCAAAAGCAGTAGCTCCTATTTTCAACTAATCTTGGTTACTTATTATGTGTGAACACAGATAAATTGTGGTTGTGTTAAGCATGTTTTAGGAGCCAAGCTTCATGATCCTGGCTCAGTCTCCTAAACCATATGAAACCCTAACAATAGTTCTTGGTTCAGATGTAGCATATAATTACAATTACTTGAAAATGGAAGCCAAATCTTCCTATGTTTTCCTCACGAACCACAGGAAGGTGAATGCTCAGCTCAAAGCGGCTGCTCAGAGCACTATTTCACTACTTCTTGGCTTAAATCCATGCCGTAAAGCTCATAAGCATTATCTTCACACAGCAGATGTAAGGCTGAAGAAAGCATCTTGCCCAAGACCATCTAGTAGGTTTTCAGCAGAGGCAGTATGTGAATTGTGGATTTCCTGTATCACATATTTAGCCATTATAATACACTAACTTTCCTGGTCACGAGGGTTCCACAGTTTTAGGTAACTGGCAAGTGTGTGCTCATAAGCACAAAACTTTTTACTGACTATGTCTTGCTCAGCCCTGAAGGACCACTAGGAGCCTTCCAAGACTGCTCCAAGGCAACATCCTGTTTTAGAGTTTTTAGGGGTTTTTGAATGTTTTATGTAGTTTTATGTAGTTTTTCAATTTCATTGTTCCGCAAGGGACAATGACAATAAAGATATCGTATATTCTATGTTCAAAAGGGAAATGGGCAGCTGAAGAATTGTAAGTCAGCTTTCCCCTCATCCCAAGATGAGTTACCAGGTAAAATATTCTGGCGGGAGTCCACAGTTACACTTGGGAAATACAGAAGACTTCACCAGAAAGTTAAGGTGAGCAAGTGAAACACGCTGGAATATTTGCATAGGCAGCGGTTGCCTCCGAAACTGAGGTAAAGGACTTGCAGGCCATTATTCTCTCAGCCTGAGACCTCTTGCAATGTGAGGCAATAGCACCGCCTACGTTACAGGGGTATTAAGCATTACCCAACTCTATTTCTGCGAAGAGTTTTGAAAACATATGGGGCACACACCTACTCTATGGAGTGCCTATGGAACTGCTGGCGGTATTTATCCTCGAGGAACCCTGGAAATCGTGCAGAAATCGTCAGGGAGCCCCTGTGCGCGACCACAGAGCAAGGTTCCTGAGGGTTCCCCGAGGAAGGGAACGACAGTCCTGTGGGGCGGGTGATGGTGCCTCTGAAGCAGAGAAATTCCCCTCAAAAGCGGGGGCCACTTTTCCTCAGCTTCCGCACGGCAACCGTATGTCGGGTTCGACTACCCAGGCTTCCCCCCAAAGGGACTCCATGGCAGTTGGAAGAAGCCGCTCCGAGCTCCCTCAGTTAAGAGGTCAGCCGCCCTGCGCGCGACCCTCCTCACAACAGTTGAAGCAACAACAACACCACTGTGTTTTTGTGGTTGTTGAACTGAGGGGCGGTTGTGAGGAGGGTCGCGCGCAGGGCGGCTGACCTCTTAACTGAGGGAGCTCGGAGCGGCTTCTTCAAACTGCCAGTTCCTCAGCGGAGTCCCTTTGAGGCAAGTCGAAGCCGACATACGGTTGCCGCGCGGAAGCTGAGGGAAAAGTTCCCCCCCCCCGCGCGCGCGCCCCGCTTTTGAGGGAAATATCTCTCGCAGGTCGCCGCCTCACGCTTCCCCATGCCCGGAATATTCCCGCTTCCACAAGGGGGGTTGGAAGGAAAGGAGGGGGGCTGCCCTGCTGACTCCGCCCGGGGAGGTGGGCTGCCGGGCTGCCCCCTCACTTTCTCCCGAGCCCGCCCCCCACGAGGCAAACCAGAGTCGCAGCCGCCAATCCCATCCCGGGGTGCCGCTGAGCGCGAGCGCGCCCCCGCGCGCCAAACCACTCACCTCGCGCACGAGACTACCCCCAACGGCGGGAGTGGGGTGGGCGGGAGACGGGTAGAGTGTTTGTGGCGGGGGGGGGGAGGGGCGGGCTTGGGAAACCAACTTGAGCCCTGCGGCTCGTGCTGCTTCCTTATTGGCTCAGCTTCCTAGCGCGCAGGTCTTCCGCCGACATTTCCCATCCTGCTCGCTAGGCGCGACGTGACGTCACCGCAGCGATGCGGTTTTTTTTAAAAAAATATGAACCCGGAAGTACATCCCTACGTTGCTCCGGCAACGGGGAGGATTGTTTGAAAGGCGCATGCGCGGAGCAAAAGGGTTCCTCTACCCCCTCCCCACTCCTATTACTGGGTGATAAAGTAGAGAAAGCGTATTGGTTGGCATGCAAGGTGGGGGGTGGGATTAAGGCGGGTCTTGGGGGGTGAAACTTAATTTTTGCAGGGGTCTTAAAAGTACGTTTTGGAGGCGTGAGGAACTCTAATCTGCTATCATTTTTGTATTTGGAGAACGTCTGGCTTCGGAAGGCTGCGTTTCATGAAGCACATAAACTGGAAAAAGAGCTTTTGGTGGCTCCTAAATTTTGGAACTTCCTCCCCAAAGAAAGACCCCTTTATTGCCTGGAGACCCTTTTATTGTCACTTAGGCGTCAGACGAAGAGAAATTCTGTTTCTGTAGGCTCTTAAGATTTAAATACTTCAAATACATTAAGTACCCATGAATTCTGGTGAATAATGAGATAAAAAGTCAAATTTGGTGTGTGTGCGCATAGAGGAAGGGGTGGTGGATTTTGGTACTTAATGAGTAAGGGTTAAATTATTTTAGGTGGCAATTCATTAGAAAAATACCTATACAGTGGTACCTCAGGTTAAGTACTTAATTCGTTCCGGAGGTCTGTTCTTAACTTGAAACTGTTCTTAACCTGAGGTACCACTTTAGCTAATGGGGCCTCCTGCTGCTGCCGCGCTGCCGGAGCCCGATTTCTGTTCTTATCCTGAAGCAAAGTTCTTAACCTGAAGCACTATTTCTGGGTTAGTGGAGTGTGTAACCTGAAGCGGATGTAACCTGAAGCGGATGTAACTCGAGGTACCACTGTAGTTCTTCAGCATGGATTTAAAAAATAATTTGTAAACTTCTGTCTTCTTCTTGCCATCAACCTTCATAATTGGACAAAACAGAATAACTTGTAATGAAAAACAAGTTTTATTTATAAGAAAGTGCCAAAAATAGTGGACATTATAGAAAATAACATATTAACAATTTAACAATATTCATAATGATAAAGTAATCTGACAACCACTTAGTTATGCACCACAATATCCTGCTGTTAGGTTACATTTTTTGCCTTCCTTAAAGAAATTGTCACCAAAGTAAAAAAAGTGGGATTGCCCATTTTATGCAGCAATAATCCTACTGATATTACTAACAGGGCAGCTGGAGAAGACGGGTGCTACATGCATTGTTCCCAGGCTTCAACTGTTCTTCGAAGTGTACTCTGTGTTCTTTCCCCCAAAGTTACTGAAACTCTTTCACATGCCAATATTCAGTGGTACACAGAGATGCAAGCCTTGCAGCGCTGTATAATCTGATTTAATCCACTGCTGTTTTCTTCACCTCAAGGTTTAGAACCTGGTAAGCCCGGCATATGAACCAACTCAATAATTGGAGCTAATTTTAAGCCCATCCAGTCATAGATTTGTGTGGTAAAAAATGAACAGAGTTTTTCCTCTCAGTGTTCTGTATTTTGAAAAAGAGATGTTCATAAATGCCTCACTGAGTCAGACTGAATGAAGAAAAGTGAATGAAGTATAAAATTTTAACAGTTTTTATATTTAAACATAGTTTTATGATATCTCCATGTTCAACCAAAGAGCCCTTTGCTCCCTCCAGCCTTAGATTTCTTGGGAGTTTTACGAGGAACAGTTTCTCCTGAAGTCCCAATCCATCCTGGTAACTTCCTCTTTGAAGGCTGAGACAATGTCTAGAAAAGAAAAAAAGAAATCAAACACATCTCCCCCCACTATTGCATACCGCTATTTACACATACTATCAACTTCCTGTGTTCCTACCAGCCTGCCTGCTGAAGTGGATATAAAGATACGTTACCCCACACTTCTATCAAGTTCCTTGGAGTGTCCCACAACTTTTGGTTTTGCACTTTAACCTCTGTTACCTTGGCAGGCAGCCCTTCACTAGGAGCTGCTGACATTTCAATCTCCTATCTTACTTTCCAGTTCCCAAATCATGTCAAAGAGCTTCAAGGACAGGTGCTGGATTAACATCCCAGTGCTAAATCAAAACAGACATAGCAAAATATTCTGGCTGGCCATGTCATTTGTGCCTCTCTGAGGTCAGATAAGATGGAATGCAGCCTATGCGAGTCACAAAATGCAGGCACACAAAAATCATGCCTAATGCTTTCTATCTAAAACAGGGGTCGGCAAAGTTTTTGTGGCTTGGGCCAGTTCACGGTCCTGCAGACGCCGCGGTGGGCCGGAGTGTGTGCGTGCACACACACATGCACGCATGTGCAAATGCTATTTCCGGTGCTCCTTCCAGTGCAGAGGAGGCGTGCGCAGCTTCCCATTGGCCGCAGGAGCTTCCTGCAGCCAATGGGAAGCCAGCCAGCGTCGCAGAAGGCGGTCCTCACTCTGCCTGTGCCAGTTTAGCGCGGTACACGGGAGCTAACCAAGCAGGTGCGGGGGGTGTGTGTCCATGGGCCGGTTAAACGACCCCCAAGGGCTGCTTGTGGCCCATGGGCCTTAGGTTGTCGACCCCCCGATCTAAAAGGTTAAATGCAAATAATTTTGGGACAGTTAGAACAAAATCTATATATTTAATATCTAATTTTCAATCAAATATCACAATTTTTACATCACGACTTTCTCCAGAAACCTAATCAAATCTATGCATGATTAAGGGCTGCCTCTCCCCATATCCATTGACCAGGACCCTGCAATCAACATCTGAGGTCCTTCTTTCCGTGCGTCCTCTGTGAGAGGTCTGGAGGGTGGCAACACGAGAATAGACCTTTTCTGCAGTGGCTCCATATTTGTGGAATGCTCTCCCCAGGGAGGCTTGCCTGGCGCTTTCATTACATATCTTTAGGCACCAGGCGAAAATGTTTCTCTTCAACCAGGTGTTCAGCTGATTAACATTCGATGGCTTTTTAAATGTGTCTGTGGGAGAGGGGTTATTGGTTTGTTTTTGTTTTATTATTTATTCTGTATTGACATTTTATATTTTTCTGTTGTGAACTGCCCTGGGATCTTTGGGTGAAGGGTGATATACAAATTTAATTAATTAATAAAGATGATGATGATTTCAGCTATGGTTTGGGATCTGTATTCGTTTGGGTTCCTCACTTCCACCTTTGTGTGAGAGGGAATGGTGGAACTTTGAATTCTGAGCTCCTGAGGGCAGGGGAAAGCCAGGAATTTGGCTAAAAGAGAATTTGGGAAAGACTGCCTTCCTAGATTGCTGTAGGCTATACCCACAAATCCATTCAACAGGGTGGGGGACAAGATGCCAAGCTAAAGGGGCTACACAGGGAAGGAGGAGAGACGACAAGCAAGTCCTTGTGCGGTTTTAATAAACCAGGTCTCTACAGGACACAGATTGCTGTTACTCTCTTGGTTCTGTAATTTATTTAAAGGTGTTCCCTCACCTGGGTAAAAACATGTGGTGCAGAAGTAAATTCTTACCACAGCAGTTACAAATGTAAAAATGATATATTGACCACATTACCTGTGACTGGGAATCAGTAAAGAGCTCTTCTTCCTCAGCATTGAGTGAAGTCTGATTCCATGAGGCCAATTTGATAGCGCTCTGATGGCTCTGGACATTTGGTTTAGCGCCAAGAATTTGCTCTTCATTATTGCTTTGTGCCTTTGAAAGAAAAAGAAACCATGACAAACATTCCATTTGCTACTGAACGAAAACACCGAAATAGAAAATGATTTAACATGAAAATCAGTCAGAGTATAGTGTTGTGCACATAACACTTCCTACGGTTCATTTGGTAATTTACATGACCAAACATTCATAGTTTACTGAAAGACTGGATATTGCTTTTAAGGAACAAAAACCTGCATCGCAGGTGCTTCATCTTACCATGTACACTGTAATGCTTTCCCCTTTCTTCAACTATGCTAAAACAATTAGTTGCCAAAAAGAAAGCCGACAACCAAATCCTGTGGGAAAGCTGTTCTACGCAGGGAAAATATATTCATGGATGGAACACAAGAATCAAAGGGCAAACCAAAAGAGAGAGGAAAGAAAATACAAAAATAAAATTAAATCAACCCGGGGCGGAGGGTGTGTGCGCTGTACCCCAGCTGGATTCCAAAACAGTTAACAGACACATAAAGAATAACAGGATTTTATTACATGGGGGTTTTTTTTATGGATACTTAGGTTTCCTGGAATTCTATCCCATACAAAATTATAATGTCAGTGGTGATTACCCAAAATGAAGAATCTGTTAGTTCCTTGAAGAAAAGCAAGAAGTGTATCAATACACTGGTATAATTTAATTGTTGTTAAAATGTACTAGATAAAAAGTGCAAAATAGGGTCTCATCAAAAGGAAGAGGAAATCCTTAAAACTGATCATTCCAGTCCCTTTGTGTCATAATTTTGACCCAAATTGGTTCCTCAATGCAATGCATTCACCATCTCAACCCTATTTTCACATTTCCAACCTCGTTTCCAAAGCAACTTCTCTATCCCATTCGGCAGCTCTGCTTTGCACTGATTTTACCATCAACCTCCATGTCCTCTCATCATAGAATCATCAAATTGGGAAGGACTCTGAGAATCATCTAGTCTGGAATGCAGGAATATGATGCTGTCCCATGCGGGAATTGAACCTGCAACCTTGGTGTTATCAGCACCACGCTCTAACCAACTGAACTAGCCAAGCTCATGCAACCCTGGCTTGCATGCATGAACCCTCCTGTCCCACTCCATGGTACAAAGTACCCTTTTCGCCTGGAGTTCTCCCTTGCTCCCACTAGGTGCAGCTGTGGAGCCATGCTTCTAAAAGAAAACAGTATTATTACATTTTCCTTTCTAAGAGCTCAGGTGGCAATTAGTGTCCCCTCTCTCTCTCTCTCTCTCTCTCTCTCTCTCTCTCTCTCTCTCTCTCTCTCTCTCTCTCTCTCTCTCCTTCAGACCCTTGTGAAGCAGTGGATACCCTGAAGAAGTACAGTAGTACCTCAGGTTAAGAACTTAATTTGTTCTGGAGGTTTGCTCTTAACCTGAAATTGTTCTTAGCACCAGTTTAGCTAATGGGGCCTCCCGCTGCCACCGTACTACAATTTCTGTTCTCATCCTGAAGCAAAGTTCTTAACCTGAGGTACTATTTCTGGGTTAGCGGAGTCTGTAACCTGAAGCCTCTGAACCCGAGGTACCACTGTACTTGGGAGTGAGTGATGGGCTTGGGTGAGGGCTAACAAAGTGAACCACCAGAGCTGCTGGTGAACAAGTCTGGCAATCCTAGGATGTGGTGTTTCTTTCCTTTTTTAAAAAACTTTTTTTTTGCTTTAAACAGGTACATATAAATATAGACAACTGAAATTACAAAGGAAAATACCTTAAAACTACAAAACTACAAAAAATATCGAAGTACATGACACAGAACATTAGCAACTATGGGAAAGATAAAAGAAAAGAAAAAAGAAAAATAGAAAAAGGAAGATGAGCCAAAGCAGGAAAGCTCATCTATTGTACACTTCTGTCAAGCTCACAACAGATTATTATTCTTATCAATTATCCCTATCTGCATTCCAAAGGAATCCCTCATATTGGTATCAGGGAACATTTCTCTATGCGGTATCATTCTAAACATAGCCAGGTCTTGCTGAGCCCTTGTCCCCTAAATAATTATTTAAGCATTCCTATTCTTTTTTCACCAATTTTTTAGGTTTATCTCTTATTGCATCTGTCAGCTTTGCGAGGATGTGGTGTTTCAGCTCCTTTCAGAGCAGGTGGTGCTCCCCTTTAAGAACCTGGTAGGGGCAGGGCCACCACACAGCTTGACGACATCAGTAGCTCACGATGCCTCGTACTAGCTCAAACATAGGCAAACTTGGTCCTCCAGATTTTTTTCGGACTACAACTCCCATCATCCCTGACCACTGGCCCTGTTAGCTAGGGATGATGGGAGTTGTAGTCCCAAAACATCTGGAGGGGCAAGTTTGCCTATACCTGTACTAGCTTCAGCTCAGGGTGGCCTCTATGCCCCTTCTTGGAGTGAGATGACCTAGCCAGTGACATCGGGTCAGCTGATGACGTCCCAGGCGCACGCTGGGAAGGGGGCACACGTGCACTGGACGGGGTGGCATGTGTCCCAGGTGTGGGGGTGCCAGCCCAGCCAATGCCACTGGAGTGGCCCCACCCCCATCAGAGCAATGTGCTGAGCTGCCTGCCCACCTGTGCAAGGAGCGGCCTGGCCGGCCAACACTGTCCTTGGCGGGCAGAGGAGCACTGGATTGAACCATCACCTGCGTGGAGGCACCTAGTTCGTGCCCCTTCAAAAACTGGGCGCCCAGCGCCACAACCCCCCTAACGTCCCCCCCATGCTATGCCCCTGGACCTGGCCACAAGTGCTCATCTTCTAGTTACATCCAGACTCCTGCAATGCATGTATATGGGACTGTCTGTATAAAGTGCCCAGAAACTACTTTTCCTCCAACATGCTGGAGCCAGACAACTGGGACTGACTGCTGTGAACATATTATCCAGTAACTAAGGGAGCTTCAAGGAGCAGGTTTGGCTTTCAAAGCTGTACATGGTTTTAAGTTTGGGCTTAGCGTGTTGTCCAAACCCAGGCTCGTGTTTAAGCTTTCTTCCTGCTAACTACAAGTTGGGGGGGGGGAGGTTTTGGTAAGCCATGGTTTGGCTTACCGTGTCCTGCAAAAGCCACTGTGACTGACACAGGCACAGAGTTGTGCCCGACACTGGGGGGTGGGGCCTGACGTAACCCATGCAGTGTGTGTGACAACACATGCATCGCGCATTGCGTGCATGACTGTTGCATTGAGGGAGGCCAACCAGACTTCCTCTCATTGTGACATTCACCCGCAAGGGAATATTGGTTCATGCAGCATCAGGAAATGCCACATGGCCCAGGGTGACTTCCTGCCAGGCTGCAAAGCGTCAGGAGATGCCCCACAGCCAGGGGCAACATGCCACCAGGCCATGCTTCATCCCATATTGCTGCAAAAATATGGGGAAACAGAAGTGAAATTAACAGATTTGTCCATTGCTAGGCAATGAAACAACTGCAAGTGCAGTTGGGTGCAAAGGAACAATGGAAAGAAATCAAAAGACTACTGACCCCAAACCACGTATGTTTCTTGCATAATTACCGTATTTTTTGCTCTATAGGACACACCGGACCATAGGACATACCGGACCATAGCAGGGGGAGAACAGGAAAAAAATTCTCCCCCTCTCTGCTCAGTGCCCCTTCAGCGAAGCGGGAGGAGAAATGGAGCCTCTTCCATTTCTCCTCCTGCTTTGCTGAAGGGGCGCTGCACAGAGAGGGAAAACTGTGCAGCGCCTCTCCAGCAAAGCGAAGCCTGGAGAGCAAGAGGGATCGGTGTGCACTGACCCCTCTCGCTCTCCAAGCTTCACCGAAAGCAACAGGAAGCCTCCAGAGCGCAGCGGGAACTCCTGTTGCGCTCCAAAGGCTTGTGGATAGCTGCCTGAAGCCCCCAGAGCACAGCGGGAGCACTCTGGGGGCTTCAGGCGGCTTCAGCGAAAGCAACGTGAAGCCTCCGGAGCGCGGGGGGAGCTCTCCCTCTGCGCTTCGGAGGCTTCGCGTTGCTATCGCTGAAGCCAAAGGGCCTGCATTCGCTCCATAGGACGCACACACATTTCCCCTTCATTTTTGGAGGGGGAAAAGTGCGTCCTATAGAGCGAAAAATATGGTAGTTTGACAGTGTCTTTCTCTCTTTCTTTGTATAACTTTGTTACAAACCTTTGTTTTAATCCACATAATTTTCTCCCCATCCTTCTGTGAGGATACTGTCATCGTCTGTGGGCATGAAGGTTCTCCAGCTGGTCCTTGCTTTTCTGAATCGTCCTGCTGTCCCAGCTGCCGACTTCTGTGCCCTTTCTTCAGCAGTTCAATGGTCATTCTTATAAGATATAGTTCAATATCTGCAGGGACTAGTGTTCTAATGGCTTTCACTTGTGTTACATCTTGGAAAGGGGAAAAACATCCATGCAATAATTATTATTTGGTAAGAGAAAAAAAACCCACTGTGAAGAACTGCTTTAATTTCCACAAAATCATATTTAGGTTTGCACCCAAAGCCTGTCATACTCAGAAAAGATCTGTTGGATGGGATGCAATGAATGAGTCCCATCAGCGGGTTTCAACTATCGAGTCCCATTCCTCCCATGAAAATTAATGGACGTGACTAACTTAGGTCTAATGACAAACCTGGACAGCATCTTAAAAAACAGAGACATCACCTTGCCAACAAAGGTCCATACAGTTAAAGCTATGGTTTTCCCAGTAGTGATGTATGGAAGTGAGAGCTGGACCATAAAGAAGGCTGATCGCCGAAGAATGGATGCTTTAGAATTATGGTGCTGGAGGAGACTCTTGAGAGTCCCATGGACTGCAAGAAGATCAAACCTTCTGAAGGAAATCAGCCCTGAGTGCTAACTGGAAGGACAGATCCTGAAGCTGAGGCTCCAATACTTTGGCCACCTCATGAGAAGAGAAGACTCCCTGGAAAAGACCCTGATGTTGGGAAAGATGGAGGGCACAAGGAGAAGGGGACGACAGAGGACGAGATGGTGGGACAGTGTTCTCGAAGCTACCAGCATGAGTCTGACCAAACTGCGGGAGGCAGTGGAAGACAAGAGTGCCTGGTGTGCTCTGGGTCCAGGGGGTCACGAAGAGTCAGACACGACTAAACTACTAAACAACAACAACTTAGGTCCACCAATGTCAATGGTAAAATTTAGTTGGATACAACCAAAAGAACCCTCTATATACAGAGCAGGCAAATTACTTTTTTTTTAAGGTCCAGGGAAAGTTGAACTTTGGATAAAACAATATAGAATAATGGGGATTTCCAATCATTTTTGCACATGCCAACCCCAATTCTGTAAAGCCAGAACCTCATAAATGTAGGTTATCTTAATAAGCAGTCACAAATTCATCTCAGAAACACCAATGAAAACAAAAGCTATTATCTTCTCTACTTCTCCGTGAATTTGCAAAGTTGTGCAGATGGGACCATTTTCTTTTTTCCAGTTTAAACTCTACGTGTTTTGATAAAACACTGGCAGTTTCATTATGAGGTGCCCTATTCATATCACAATTAATTAGGCTCATCTTTGCCCAGGAATGGGCCATTTTCAAAGGTACTGAAGCTCTCATATTTTGTCCATATCTCAAGAATATCATTTATTAGAGGCGGCAGTGCTTGGCTGAACTTTTCACCTGAGTTGATGGGAGGGTTTTGGATGACTTTCATGATCATCTCTTGTATCTCAGGAGTGAGACCGGCACGTTGTAAATTGACTGGGTAGCCAGCTTTCAAGGCTTGGGATAGATGTGTGCCAACCACAGTAAGAGGCAAAGACCGTTGGTCACTTATACTCCTCTGAGGAAACAAGAAAGACAGCAATCAGAAGAGCTACATTAAGTCTGGCCATCAAAACTTTATAGCTGAAAATACATTTCCCCAGAAAGAGAAACAGTTGTTTATCAATAGAAATAGTATTTTGGCAATTTCTGGTTTGCTTCACTGTACTTTGCTTGGGAGTAGGAAAGGGGGAGATAACTTGACACAGGGCTGCCATCTTAGCACCCTAAATAGCCTGTTAATAATGTCTGGCAACAGAGAAAGTGTATGAGACTCTTGGGGGCTATAAAATACAATGATAATTTTAAACACCACTGAATATATCAGGCCAATGACCCACCAAGCCAAACACACCACACCCAGATATATACAGTGGACGCTCGGGTTGCGAACGCGATCTGTATGGGAGGCACGTTCGCAACCTGCAGCGCCGCGTCTGCACACGCATGGGTTGCGATTCGGCACTTCTGAGCATGTGCAAAGCGTGTTTTAGTGCCTTTGCGCATGCACAAGCGCCAAAACCCGGAAGTAACCTGTTCCGGTACTTCCGGGTTCGGCATAGTGCGCAACCCAAAAACGCGCAACCCGAAGCGTCTGTAACCCGAGGTATGACTGTATTGTGGTCTCTCCATACAGATATGTTTTGTGCTTGTGTTTTTACAGATTCAGGCAGGATGTGAAAAACCCCAGGTTTGCTTAGCTACCAGTGATGGCTGCAGATTACAAGTTGCTTGCACCTAATAATGCTGGAATATTATTTATTTTTTTTAAAAAAAAGGCTGAATGTTGAACTTAATTGTGTAATTCTAGAGCAGTGATGGCCAAACTTGGCCCTCCAGCTGTTTGGGGACTACAATTCCCATCATCCCTGACCAGAGGTCCTGTTAGCTAGGGATGATGGGAGTTGTTGTCCCAAAACAACTGGAGGGCCAAGTTTGGCCATCACTGTTCTAGAGGGTAGATGCCTGTTGAAAAATTATTTGGGCTATAAGTGAAACTATACACTAGTAATAGCACTATTGAATATATTTAGATTCAGGTTAAAAAAACAACACTACTTTTCAGTACTGAACATCCTAAGCTGCCGCTTATGCACCAACTATCTACACTTTGACAATTATATTCTTCCCATAAAGAGGACGGCTGTATGTTATGTTTGCTGACTTTCTCCCAGACAGGAGACACCAGGGTGCACCCTGTAATCAATGGTTATTTGATACAAGGCATCAAATTACCTAGTACTAATTGTATTATTGCTCCTTGTTAATTAGTCCTTGGGCATTTTAAATTGGTTGGCTATCTAACAAGGAACACTCCTGGGAGGAGGGAGTTGAGCAGGCAGCAAGCCCCCAGCATCATTGCACAGCAGCACTCTGTGACAAATAAGTGTAACAAAATAAGGTATAGGACTAAGTAGGGGGAAGGTCATGTTCAAGGACAATTTTCGGCAGTGGTGAAAAATGCATCCCATATTGATTTATATGCTGTTGGTGGATTATTGTCATTGTCTTGTTGGGCTGTGTATGTGATAAAGGGGAGCCATACTGGGGTGAAGGCATATTCTTCTGTTTGTCCCCATGTCAGTTTCAGTTTATTGGTTAATTTTTCTAGTAGGGCTGTTTCCCATACTATTTGGTACCATTGGTCCATGCTTACTCCTGACAGGTCTCTCCAGTGTCTGGTTATGGTGTTTCTGGCTGCTGGAAGTAGGTGGGTTATGAGTTCTTTGTGGTGTAAACGGGCATTGTTGTCTTGGAAGATGTTTAGTAGGGCCAATTCTGGGGTGATGTCTAATACTTGCTTAATTATTTTACATATTTCTCATATGGCTGTTCACCCACCCACCCACCCCACTCACACATGAAAACAAAGACCACCATAGCCAACCACAAACAAACAACCACACCCTAGGCCAACCCCAACCTCTCTCGCCACCAAAGGAACACAAGTGAACAGCAGAGAACATGCACGAGCAACGCCGACACCAAACCCTACATACATTAAGCATAATAGAAACATTGCCACCCAACCCCAACCCCACCTATCTTTCCCCCCCTCCACCCCTTTTTTTTCTCCCCCTAATGTCTCAACAAATGAAACGGATTTGTAAAAATGTTTTATGTAAAAAATACGAGAAAAAATTACACATACTTCTGTAAAACAAGAAAATCTTTAATAAAAAAAATGCTGCACTTTTTAGGGGACGGGCAAGAGAGGTTACTCTGAAAAGAAAATACAGTGGTGCCCCGCAAGACGAATGCCTCGCAAGACGAAAAACCCGCTAGACGAAAGGGTTTTCCGTTTTTCAATGCGCTTCGCAAGACGAATTTCCCTATGGGCTTGCTTCGCAAGACGAAAACGTCTTGCGAGTCTTGTGATTTTTTTCGCTTCCCCCCTTTTTCTAAGCCGCTAATAGCCTTTTAGCCGCTAAGCCGCTAAGCCTTTAATAGCCGCTAAGCCGCTAAGCCGCTAATAGGGTTGCTTCGCAAGACGAAAAAACCGCTAGACAAAGAGACTCGCGGAACGGATTATTTTCGTCTTGCGAGGCACCACTGTATGCTCTTCCCTATAAAATGAGAACAATGCAGATCCTAGAAGAAATGTTCTAACTTATGCTCAGCAATGTTGCCACATAACCAAATCTGTACAGCCACACGGCCTGATTGCCAATTGGCTGGGATTGCACGTGTAAGATTGTTCCCAGGAAGAAGGCAGCAAAATACCAGTAGAGAAGAAAACAACACCAGAGCAGTAAAGAAATGACAAAAAGAGAGTGGAGAATATAACATTATTTAGTGGGACTAGGGGAACAATTGCTTCCCTCCCCTTCAAAAACAAAGCAGATAAACATTTGGTGTGGCTTTAACAGAATATAGGTTTCAAACCCATTTAGGAAACAGCAGTGAACATTAAACACAACAAGAGTAGCACACTACCAAATGTATTTTGACACCCCTTAGAGACAATTTTAGTTAAGTGGCATAGAAATTGTTGAATAAAATGAGCTTTCGTAGGCCATACTCCACTTTGTAGGCTGCCCCAAACCAGAAAAGCTTATGCCACAATAAACGTGTTAGCCTTTAAGTCTACTTTTATTGTTTCTGCTACAACCATTGAACAAGACTTGCCAAACATTAAATGGTGCACTTTGGCCATACAACCTAGGATTTGTTATGGCTCTGTGCCTTTCTTTAAGTTGAGCAAAGTATTAATTGGTGAAGCTTCACACTTTTAGTGTGATGAAGTGCTTCACTAGTTAATTTCTGCCTGTTAGGAAGTGATGAAAGGCACAGATATTTTGCCCACATTAAAAAAAAAATGTGGCAATTCTAGGACTATCCTATTATAAGCCTGGTTTTTTATAAAAGTTACATTCCACTGACTTTGGTGGAACAGCCCCTCCCTCCATGTGTGGGAGCCAATTCCCTATATCTAGATCCTATGTAGCTGTGGTACATGTGCACTTATCACAACCATGTTGGTGGGGCAGGTTGCATGGGTCTGCCACATACAGAAAACAGTTCCAGTTTAAGGGCATACATCCAGATAAGCAGTGCGTAGAATTAAAACCTTGTTGAATCCTAACATTCTGCCACTCTGTTCCAAATACAGTGGTACCTCAGGTTACATACGCTTCAGGTTACAGACTCCACTAACCCAGAAACAGTACCTCGGGTTAAGAACTTTGCTTCAGGATGAGAACAGAAATTGTGCTCCGGCGGCACGGCAGCAGCGGGAGGCCCCATTAGCTAAAGTGGTGCTTCAGGTTAAGAACAGTTTCAGGTTAAGAACGGACCTCCAGAACGAATTAAGTACGTAACCAGAGGTACCACTGTAAGTGTTCTCCCCAAGCCACAGAGCTCACTTGTGGCTTGCACTATGCCGGTCTTACACCTTTCAATTTCACAAAAATTAACCGAAATAGATCATAATCCTCTAGAGCAGAGCAGCTATGAAACACAGCTGGAGGTTCAAGAGCTTACCAATGACATGCTCTTTTCCTGAAACAATGTGTAAGTTGTGCGTTCCGATTCTGTTAGAATGCTGCATCCACCATCCTTCTGAAGATCTATTTCTGGCCGATCTCTGGATCCAGAACTCTTGAAGACATCAATCTATACAACAATAAGCAAGCTTTTATTATTTTTTTAAAATCCTAAAACCTCAAGGGAAAGCCACTAACTAAGCCAATGATGTTGATGGCTGAACACCGTCGGAAAGTTAACTATATTTTTCCAGATTAGACAATGTTTTACAGATAACCCAAAACAGTGACTAGGATTCAAAGAATTTTGTGAAGCTATCTTCCATATTACACTCTGGATTGGCTATATTCACATTTTAAAAATAATAATCACGAAAAGGGTACTTTTAGTGTCACTTTTGAGACTCCTTGAGCTAAACAGTTCTATAATCCTGCAATGCTGTTGGCTACCTTTATGCCTCTACAATGCCTGCATAGACTTGTTCCACATTCTATATTCATCTGGGGCAGGACAAAAGGGAGAAAATACACTACTTTGAAAAGCAGAGATTAGTGCCATGATGACTCTCAGGGCCGCAGAGGCCACAGAAGCAGCACCAACTCCCACCCACCGCTTGATTGTGTGGTGATGAGAGTCCAAGGTCAGCCAGCCGTGGATGGCGCAAATCCATTCATTGCAATGGGCCTACCCTTGCCCTAGAAATTTGCATGGCAGAGACATCAGTGGGTTTCTGCTGACAAGTCAAAGCAATCCTTTTTAAAGCCCTTTTGAACCCTGAGGAAATAAATGCAGGGGAGGGAAACATTAATTCAATTACATCTGACCTGTAAATCATTTGCCTGGCAGAACTCCTTGATTGTGACCAGGAGAGGAGCCAGCATGGTAGATTTCGCTTCCGAAACGCCATCAACTCTCTTAATGTTTTCCACAGTTGTAGGCCTGAAGGAAATATTGGAGACGTTCTGTAATTTAACGCCGTGAGCTTCGATACATAAGGTGTATGCAGGTAAGCCTTGATTTTAACAAATAAAACCCTACAAGCTACTACCATCACTGCTAACAATTTCGCCTCTGTAAGAGACCTAGAAAAATTTCTGAAGACTGTTTTCCTCAAGAGAGTAAGAATGTGCAAGCAGGTGACAGGTTTTAAAACAGGTAACAAAATCTTCTAGACCAATGCCATTTCTAAGTCATGAACAATCTTCTATGTTGATTTGCACATGCATGTTCATCATTTGACAACTCGGGAAAACTTTACAACTCTCAATTGAATGTGTAAATATTTGCATATTACATAAAGATTATCTTAAGTGTGGCTGGTGTGGTTTGTGCACACATTCCCTGCTCCCTGTGTCCTATCCTTTATGGTCTCTGGTCAAATAGATTCTGCTGGTTTTTGTAGCGCTTCTGCTCTGACTACTGTAAAGTGGGCAATGACAGCCCATCATATCATCCTCCCTGGAAAAGACTCGTCTTGCTGGCATAAATTATTAGGTCATCAGACGAGGTTTATCTTCTTATTCAAACCAAATAAAAGGCTTACCTTATCACGCTCATATCAACCAGCACTTTATTTGTTGCTAGTACGGCTGGAGGAATGTCCTTCTCATTCGCCAGTTTCTGACGGGCTGTCACTAGCTTGCCATATAGCATTGTCTATTAAAGGCAAAAGACAACATGTGAAGGCTGTACTGTGATGCCTATGAGGGTCTCAGAGGATGAATGGGGATGTGTATGTCCTGAGTGAGTAAACCCAAAAGGTATGTGACTCTGAAGATAAACATGAAGATGAAGATAGGTAAAGTAAAGGTAAAGGGACCCCTGACCATTAGATCCAGTCGTGACCGACTCTGGGGTTGCGGCGCTCATCTCGCTTTATTGGCCAAGGGAGCCGGTGTACAGCTTCCGGGTCATGTGGCCAGCATGACTAAGCCGCTTCTGGCGAACCAGAGCAATGCACGGAAACGCCGTTTACCTTCCCGCCGGAGTGGTACCTATTTATCTACTTGCACTTTGACGTGCTTTCGAACTGCTAGGTTGGCAGGAGCAGGGACCGAGCAACGGGAGCTCACCTCATTGCAGGGATTCAAACAGCCGACCTTCTGATCGGCAAGTCCTAGGCTCTGTGGTTTAACCCACAGCGCCACCCGCGTCCCTAGCCGTGTAATACATAAACATTAATAGAAAAGGCAACACTATAATGGGAAGGGCATTCTGGTCTCATTCTCCACCCCTAAATGCTTGTGCAAAAAGCTGCATCTCGACCCAGCGTCAAAATGTATAGAATGCTGAAGAGAGATGCACATCAGACGAGAGGACATCTTCACTCCAGGAAACTTCATCATTATCTGCAACTCATAAAACTAATCCACTAAGATTTCTTTAATCAGGTGACAGCCCCAGTAAACATACCTTCAAATAAGGAATCACTTCAGTTGACGTACTCACCTGCAATTCCTTCTCTCTTAGAGATGCAGCAGAATCTGAAGGGGTTAGAAGCAGTGGCAACTGTGCTGTGGCACTATCAAAAGAAAGGAGGCAAGTGTTCTGACTTCAATTCAGCCTGTCTATCCAGCAACTGACACAAAAATCCCTGCACCTTTTCCTTGACATATCTGGGAAATATCCTTGGAGATAGGCGATATATTGATATATTGCCCCAAACTGGTTTGAAGTCCATATGATGATCTCGGTTTCATAACTTCTGATGTGGCAATATACTGCGAATCAGGGTGTGTGTGTGTGTTAGGCAAAAATCACAATGTGGGGGAAACCGTGAAGTCAGCTAATGCTTCTCTCGTTTCCTGCAGCTTCTGTTAACTCTTCCAGCTCAGCTCCCCCCGCCTGGTGCAGGGGGCAGAGAATCACAAGAGCAGGCGCTGTCGAAAATCACGATGCAGGAAAAACCGTGAATCCAGCCAATGCCTTTGCACAGCTCCATCCTTATTTCACACATCTTGATATATCAATCTGTTGCAATGTTTAGCTGGTGATATATCGTGATGTTGAAAACCAGATATTGCCCAGCCTTACTTGGAAAGTTTTACCAATGAGTGAATCCAGAACCCACTGTACTGTGTCATCCATGGACGACAAAGCTCCAGCACAGCTGCCACTAGCAGCAAAGGGAGGGGGTGTTGGTGGAACATGTGGACAGGAACAGGAATGTCCATAAGCCTGACTTTGGTGTCAGTTCAGGCCTGCATGCTTATCTATGTATTTCATGGTTATGCAGCTATTTCCCCACCCAGCAGTCTACATGCAAGCGCAGGCAAAAGGCAGGTCGCCGGATGAATTGCAGTGGATTGCACGTTTCTGATTCCCAATCACTTATCAATAGCAACAACCAAAAGGCTCCCCGACCCTCAAAATATTCTGTTAGAATCCCTGTTATGTGGTAACTCAGATATGGTTAAAAAACCATATCTTGTATATGCAGATAATCCCAGTTCATGTGGTACAGTATGCAATTGGCCTCTTTACCCATATTTTGCACCTGGCTGCAGTTGGTGGATTTTGTAGTTCACACACACACAATCTCTCACTAATCTAAAGCGTGCCCACACTTAGATTAAAACAACTATTGCACAAAAGGCTGTATGTTCATTAGAACTGAAGATTTGATCAAGTTTTAGTTATTTAATCAGTGATGATGACTGCCTGCAGACCTGCATGTTGATGAGTTTTTAGGCCAAGTTGGTTTTGTTAGGCTGCTGTAATAGGAACTAGAAAAATATTGATTTTCCATTTAACAACGATTGGGTTTTTGCTTATTCCCCTGTATGTTGTCTTACACACCCTTCAGTCTTTCACCAATGCATCTGTATTGTACTTTGGCTAATGTGGTAATTTAGTCATCAATTAATCATTTAAAGGGTGGGTGATTAAAGAACGAAAAGCTCTTGAAATGATTGACATTACTAATTGTAGCAACAAAGAAAGGCGCTTTTGTAACTGTATTGTCCCACTTACAGTGGCTGACCCGACCAACATTCTCTAAAGAGACCATAGAAAGACTAGATGGAAAAAGGAGATCTGAAAAGAATAGGGGGGCGGGGATAGAAGGTAGATAACCTTTGGAAGTATTACCTTTTAGCCGAGGTTGAGCTTTCTCTAGAGACTTTACTCGCTTCTCGATACGAAAACTTTTCATGCAAAGACATCTTCAGGAATACAAAATCCCAAAGCAGAAAATGAATACAAAGGCAAAAATTTACTTGGAATAAATATTTATAGTAAAATACTCAAAATAATATCAGTAATTTGATAATGTGTTAACGGAATGCATCTCATTTCAGAAAAACATTTTAGATTCCACTCCTGTAAACTCTCATGGAGATCTGAAGACAGGAGAATATAAAATGTATCCTGACATGATTACTTGACTTCACCTGCCAGTCTAAATACATATAGACTTAGGCTTTAAAACAATATAGAATTCTAAGGCTTCATTTCCAAGTCCCTTTTGAAACACCTTTCATGAGAGAAGGAATACAGACACAGATCTCATTTGTGCATATTGCTAAGGGAAACCATGATTTGGTGCAAACATTCAGAGAGGCCACAGCAGCTTAGCATGTCCTTCGAGCCCATTTCTCTCTAACACAAACCACAAGCTGAAAAACCAAAGGACAAACCTTGGTGGCAGCTCATGGCTTATCTGAAAGAGTTAAACCACACACCCAGATTCAGACAACATGCTAAGCGAAACCATAGAGTTACCTAAGCTGTGTTTTGGAAGTGAGAATGGAATGTGTTAGGGAAGTGAGAGCTGGACCATCAAGAAGGCTGATCACCGAAGAATTGATGCTTTTGAATTATGGTGCTGGAGGAGACTCTTGAGAGTCCCATGGACTGCAAGAAGATCAAACCTCTCCATTCTGAAGGAAATCAGCCCTGAGTGCTCACTGGAAGGACAGATCCTGAAGCTGAGGCTCCAATACTTTGGCCACCTCATGAGAAGAGAAGACTCCCTGGAAAAGACCCTGATGTTGGGAAAGATGGAGGGCACAAGGAGAAGGGGACGACAGAGGACGAGATGGTTGGACAGTGTTCTCGAAGCTACCAGCATGAGTTTGACCAAACTGTGGGAGGCAGTGGAAGACAGGAGTGCCAGGCGTGCTCTGGTCCAGGGGGTCACGAAGAGTCGGACACGATTAAACGACTCAACTACAACAACAAAGCTGTGTTTTGTCTGCCAGAGAACCATGCTTTGTAGAGCTGCTGCACTAACTTGAGAAGTCACCATAGAATATGCCCAACATTTCATGGGGCTCCATATCAGTAGGAAAAATTAACAGTGGTATGCAAGCTCACTTTTAGCCAAGCTAACACCCATCGCTGTGCAATTATCACGTGTACAGCAACTCCAGAGCAAGGAAATATGTGCCCAGGAACCGGGCAGCTAGGCTTGATCCTGCCACCCTATCATCTATAGCAGGTGTGCTGAACCTGTAGTTCTCCAAATGTTGTTAGACTCCAGCTCTCATTAGCCACAGCCAAGATAACCAGTAATCAGGAATGATGGAAATTGTGTTCCATTAACAACTGGAAGGCAACAGTTTGACCATGCCTGACGATAGCCTGACCAGATCACTGCCTTTGATTAGAAGGCAAGAAGCGATGAAAAAGTGCTGGTTTCTACCATACAGACCTGCTTTTCTGTTATCAACTGAGGTGACGTTCTATAGGAGGAATGTCTGGTGTTTGAAGAGGTCGACTGATAGCTGGAAAGAGAAGGAAAATTATCTCAGCCTTCCTGATATCAAAAACCATTCCAACAGCAAGATGCACAGCCAAGTCTTCAAAAATTACTTTTGCAGAATGCAAAGTCACAAATGCGAATGATTTCAAAGTGCAGCTTCTATTTACTTTCAGGCCAATCTCTAAGGCAGTGGAGTTCAGCTCTCTGAAAACTGAGGCACTCCTGTAGTATATCACCATAAAATCTAACCTGTCTGCCACCAACCTGCCATATTTTTTCTTCACCGCTTTGGTCTAATAGTAAGGTTAATCCTTACATTCTAGAAGACAATTGCAATACCTTTCCCCTGCCATACAAACCTGAACAAAACAAACAATGACACATGCCCTTATTCTGTCATATCAAACAGAGGACTCAATTTGAACAATCAGCACAGAAAGGTTTAAAGTGGGAGATGGCAACCTTAAATCGTGGTCACATTTGAAAACCCGAGAAACCATCGTGGGTACCACACACAACATAACCTACTACCCTGATGTAACAGAAAACTCCATTCAAGCTCAACTTTGGAGGGGGGGCAGAAATTCTGTGGCTGCCAATAAAGGCCTCTGCGGATATGAGTGCGCCCATGAGAGTTATGCTGGCACCCGCTAGTTTAGGGCCATGAGACTGCACGAGGCCGCACTAGCATTTGTCCTTTTTCTACACCAGTACCAACAATAGAGGGACACGGGTGGTGCTGTGGGTTAAACCACAGAGCCTAGGACTTGTCCATCAGAAGGTCAGCGATTCAAATCCCTGTGACGGGGTGAGCTCCCATTGCTCGGTCCCTGCTCCTGCCAACCTAGCAGTTTGAAAGCACGCCAAAAAAGTGGAAGTAGATAAATAGGTACCGCTCTGGCGGGAAGGTAAACGACGTTTCTGTGCGCTGCTCTGGTTCGCCAGAAGCAGCTTAGTCATGCTGGCCACATGACCCAGAAGCTGTACACCGGCTCCCTCGGCAAATAAAGCGAGATGAGCACCGCAACCCCAGAGTCGGTCACGACTGGACCTAATGGTCAGGGGTCCCTTTACCTTTAGCTTACCAACACTAGAGTTCCGGGGTTTTTTTGTTTTTTAAAATCATTTTTATTAATTTTCCAATAAAAAGATCCAATTAAGATATCCAATCATAATATTCCAATTAAAATAAAAAAACTAAAATAAAATATTTTTATGTATTATAATAGAGTTCCATTTTGAAGCTCCCAGGTGAAATCTGGGAGGGTCCATCCGTTTCTGTGTGAGACAAGGGTTAAGATCTACCTTTGAGAGAGAACTTCTTTCTTTCTTTCTTTCTTTCTTTCTTTCTTTCTTTCTTTCTTTCTTTCTTTTTTCATTTAGATTAGTTTTTTATTGTATTATGAAAAAGCTTCCATTTTTTTTAAATGAAAAAAACAAAACAAAACAATGTTCCATTTCAACAGGTGAGCTTTCAAAATGATCCAGACCTAATGTTTGGCAGCCTGGAAGCACTTACACAAATAAGCATTGTTAACTTCAGTACTTAAGACAGGCCATGGTTACCTTAAAGGAGCCTTCCTTAAGCTCAGTTCCTCATTAGGCTGAAGAAGAAGCTTCTGACCTGACTCCTTTCTTGCTTTACAGAGCCAGTCTTTACCCTGAGACAGACAAAACAAATTATGGCTCAATATGGTGCTGCCAAGACAATCAATTAATAGAGCACCTTCTTTAGTTGCAAACTTACCGTCTGCGTCAGCTTGCACTTGGTTGTAAATTTGCGTTGGCCAGAAACCTCTGTAAGAAAGCCCTCTAAGATCAGTTGCCGGCCTAGTGACTTCCACAAGTTCTCTGGCCAGTCCTTCCCACTTCCGAAGAGAGGATGACTTCGGTACTGTTCTGGGAGGCGTTCAGAATACTGAAATTAAAAAAGGGAGAAGCCAGAAATACAACTAAAATCTGAAGAACTTTTTCAGATGTTCCCTGAACTTCCCATTCCTGCAGAGGCCCACTACTTCAGAAGTACTGTATTTTTTGCTCTATAAGACTCACTTTTCCCCTCCTGAAAAGTAAGGGGAAATGTGTGTGCGTCTTATGGAGCAAATGCAGGCTGCGCAGCTATCCCAGAAGCCAGAACAGCAAGAGGGATCGCTGATTTCGCTGTGCAGCAATCCCTCTTGTTGTTCTGGCTTCTGAGATTCAGAATATTTTTTATCTTGTTTTCCTCCTCCAAAAACTAGGTGCGTCTTATGGTCTGGTGCGTCTTATAGAGCGAAAAATACGGTACCTTCACATCGTTCTCAAGTAGAAGATGCTCACATAAATGGCTGGCCGATATCTGGTTTTCAACACTGAGATATCTCACCAACTAAACATAGCGCTATACCAATATATCGCAATGTCCGAAATAAGGATAGAGAATTGGATGGCTTCATGGTTTTTCCTGTATTGTGATTTTTGCCAGCACCTGCTCTTGTGATTTGCTGCCCCTGCAGGAGGCAGAAGAAAGCTGAGCCAGCAGAGTTAACAAGGGCTGCAGGAAATGAGAGAAGCGTTGGCTTGCTTCACGGTTTTCAGTGCATTGTGATTTCTGCATAATGTGTGCGTGCACACACCTTGATTTGCAATATATTGCCAGGTCAAAAATTATGAAACCAACACCACGATATGGACTCCAAATGGGTTTGGGACAATATATTGATATATTGCCCAGCTCTGCTTATGTAAAGACAGCTCTTTTCAGCATGGCTGCATTGTGCAGGAGGAAACCATTCTCCTGGGATTTGTATTGGGGTGGGAAAAACACCTAGTAACACCTGATCAGACTGTATGTGACTGCAAGCTTATTTTCATCCACACATATCATTTTTTTATTGAAAAACAGGTGATTCACTATAGGATTACTATTTCTACTTCCAGACTGTTGCTATCATGTGGGTGGGGTTCAATCGCATGCCAACAAATTCAGATCGTGCAATTTAAGTGGATTTAATGTTCTTGTTGAACAGAATAACTTCTGAAAAATGAACTTTCTGCAGTAAGGAAAGTAAAGGAATAAGAAAATGCACTGGAAAGAGCAGGATAACCATTGCTTAACACCTTGTTGTATAACCTCCCTGTAAACATATCAGAATCAATGATCAATAAGCAGCGGGTGCTGCATAGCCTCCCGTTGTGCAAATGAATCCAGGATGAATGTTCAACAAATACAAGTATATAGGCTTCTTCTGAAAAACCTAAGTCACACTTTTCAGTAAGGCACTTTCGCTGGAGATTATCACATGGTGTTCAGGAGGCTGGTACAAATGCAAAACCGGCATGAGATTAGACATGCTTCCCCACACCTCCTCACTTTTGGAGCATGAAATCTCACCCACACTGCAAACATAATTATAGGATTACAGTGTTGTTGCATTGACATTTGTGCTCAGTTCCGTTTAACGCAGGGTCTGAGACTCTTATTTTCAGCCTTGGTTAGGAGATAGCAACAGGGATTATTTTTAAGTGCCAGCTCAAGTCTGTCGTGTTTGTTTAGGCGTCTAGTGGTTTTTAGTTGCTGTTTTTTTCTTTTAAGCTGTTCCCCGTGACCTTATTTCATATTTTAATCTTTATCATGTTTTAAACTAACTTTTTTGTGAGACCCTGAAAGGGTCAACCATAGATCCCTTAAATAAACAATCAATCTTGAGGTTAAAATGCAAGAAAAAAATATTGCTGAAGTCTAACAAGCATCAAAATAGCATCAGCCACTATATTTTAAAGTTCCGTACTTTTCTTTGTTTTAACAGGGGTAGTATAAGATTTCATTCAAGGCAACTTCTTAATTTGAAGATTCCCAGGAGGACTTGTTCACCACGGAAGACTGACTCAAATTTCAAACAACAGGTGAAATCTGATCTCTCTTGTGACCCACCTGAAACCTGTCTAGGAGCACACCTGTGCATATTGTTACCAAAAGAGTTTACTAGGCTGAACAAAACTGAGGATAACACAACTCTTCATAAACTATGGGTGAATGTTGTAGAAGGTAAACAATGCATATTCATAAGGCGCGATTGGTAAAAGGTAACTGTAAACACTTTTAAACCCAAAAAGCTGCTGAGTTAAGTTTTACAACCAGAACAAAACTTGATTAGAATTAACATTCAGCTTTCACAACAAGCTCTGAAAATAATCAAGAACAATTAGAGAACACAGACACCTGTCGCAAGAAGTCAATAAAAGAAGCCCCTTAGTGCAAGTGATGGGGAATTTTCTGATGCATTCTAGACCCAGTGTACAAATGTTAACTGCATATAATCTTTTGAGGGCCCCTCCTAAGGCATTTTCTGGTTTGCTGCTGATCTTTCTGCAGTCCACAGAAAACTAAAACAGCAGCCTACAGAGGGAAAGACTGGTCTTCCAAATTGAGTAGATTGCAGAAGGAGAGACAGTTAAGCACTGGAAACTGCAAGGGGCGAGAAGGTTGCTGTGCGTGGGTTCTGCTTCCAGGCTTCCCACAGGCATCTCGTTGGCCCCTGGAAGAACAAGATGCTGGACTATATGGACCACTGGCCTGATCCAGCAGGCTCTTCTTATGCTCTTAACTCTCGTGTCAAGATAAAGCCAACTGGAAGCACAGCTCCCCACACCCCGGCCACATAAAATGTACCTAGGATCCAAAGCACCCTTGCAGTTGTTTGTAATTGGTGTCCAAACCCCCACTCTCAGCAATTAAATGTTTTAGGGGGAAAAACACAGTTAAAATCCACTCCAGTCCTCTTGAACTGGTGTAACCAAGTAAAAACAGAATTTATAATACAATCAAAATGCTAATGTTTTCCTATTTCGAAAAACGGTGGGGATAGAATGGACCCCATACAGCAGGGATGTCTAACCGGTCGACCGCAATCGACAGGTCGACCCCCGGGTGATAGCTGTCGGTCGCGGGCTCATTTTTGTCCACAGTGGAAAAATAACTGTAAAACTGTAGTGCCCTCGCTCTGTCCTTCATTCATGCAGGATAGGTAAAACAGAAGACAGAGTTATCGCTGCTCGTTTGATTTGTTGCTAAGTGATTTATGACTTGGCCCCCCTAAAACAGCTTAGGCGTACCCCCCCTAAATAAAAGCTCAACAACTCTGAACTCCTCCCCCCCCCAAATGGGTAGACCACTACCAATTTTTTATTCTGGGAGTAGATCGCAGTCTCTTGGGAGTTTGACATCCCTGCCATATAGTTTAGGCAACTAACAGTTTTACTTTCTCATCCATTTCAATACAGTGGTATCTCTAGATACGAACAGGATCCATTCTGGAGCCCCATTCGCATCCAGAAGCAAACGTAACTAGTGACGGCATGTCTGCGCACATGCGTGTCGCTTTTTGCTACTTCTGTGCATGTGCGTGATCTCATTTTGAGCATCTGCGCATGCAGCGAAACCCAGAAGTAACACGCTCCATTACTTCGGGGTTGCTGCGGAGCGCAACTCGAACACACTCAACATGAAGCATATTCAACCTGAGGTATGACTGTAGCAGTATTTCGAAAACCTGATAGATTAGTAAGTCAAACGAGCAGACTCTAAAAAGTGTTGAGAAGTGCTGAATAACAGTTTAAAAGACTTTTTCAAACAGCTCCTGGGACCTAGAGTAACTACATTATCCCTCCTATGGTAATATTTCCCCTAAAACATACCAAACCTGCCTATAGGTAAAGGTACCCCTGCCCGTACGGGCCAGTCGTGTCCTACTCTAGGGTTGTGCGCCCATCTCACTTAAGAGGCCGGGGGCCAGCGCTGTCCGGAGCCACTTCCGGGTCACGTGGCCAGTGTGACGAGGCTGCATCTGGCGAGCCAGCACCAGCGCAGCACACGGAAACGCCGTTTACCTTCCTGCTATAAAGCGGTACCTATTTCGTATACTTTCGAACTGCCAGGTGGGCAGGAGCTGGGACCGAAAGATGGGAGCTCACCCCGCCGCGGGGATTCGAACTGCCGACCATACGATCGGCAAGTCCTAGGCACTGAGGTTTTACCCACAGCGCCACCCGCGTCCCTAAACCTGCCTATATTGACATGTTATTATTGGTTTGGGTTTTTTTGCCTGCAGGGTGTATTTCCCTCCGCAGAGTTCAGTCCAGGAAAAGCTTTACCACTTCATTCTGCTGTAAATAAACTGGCCCTTATTATATTGAAGTTACAGTTGGGCAAGCTGAGGCAGAAAGCGTGGCTTGCTTTTAGGCACCTACAGCTGAGATTTGAACCAGGGAATTCTTGGCCCCCAGCTTACGCTCTAACCACTGCACAAAAGCAGCTCTCCTACATGAAAGATGGTCCCCAGCAAAGCACATATAAGGGATTGTTGAGCGCTTCAAAAATGCATCGCCTTTAAAGCGAGAAATTACCGAATTTTTCCGTCTATAAGATGCCCCCCCCCCATGTATAAGACGCCCCATATTTTGGGGGAATCTGATCTTTTAAAAAATGGGGGAAGATCTATCCATGTTTAAGACGCCCCCAAATTTTGGACATTGTTTTTTAAGGGAAAAAACCCTAGTCTTATACACGGAAAAATACGGTAAGTCTTTCCTTCCAAAGTGCTGCACATCGGCCAGTTAAGATTCAGACCTTTCTTCCTATAGATTTCTATCAAGGAATGTGTTTCTAACAGATTTGTTTCCAACTCCTGTTGCGTTAGGTGCTCCTTAAAAACAAAAGGTTTGAAGCAATATCCGGGTGTAATAAGCAAACAATTAGAAGTCTACACACTGTCTCTTAAAAACAAATTCATAGCCTTTCAGTTTCTGTGCAAAAGAACAGAGCTTCCTTTTCTTCAAGTTTGGGACGGTCTTCAATGAGAACCAGAAGGCACAGGAAAAAGACCTCTCCCTCCTTCCCTCCTACACATTCAGACAGCCAAGAGGATTAAAGAGCTGTTAACAAACCACCCCATAAGCCGTAACACTTACAGATCCTCTGAGAAACAGGACTGGGACACCCATGCCAAACCTCTCGTTTAAGGCACATACTGCAGACATCAACTGGTATGCTTGCCGGCCAAAATCCTGCAAACTGTCTTCTGTATTGGCCACAGGAGTATGTTGAATGTTCCTAAAACTACAGGAACAAAAATAAGGTTTGTGCAATATGTATAAAACAACAACAGAGGTCAAAAAGTGTGTGCGTGTGTGTGTGCCATGAGAGCACACAGAGAGAGCAAATTCTGGTGGGGAACCTGTGGCCCTCCAGATGTCACTGGTCTGCAACTCCCATCAGTACAGCCAGGACAGCCAATGGTGAGGCATGATGGGAACTGTAGTCCAGCAATATTGGGCCAGTCACCAGTTAACCACCCTTGCCAGTGTGGTGTAGTAGTTAAGAGTGGTAGACTCGTAATCTGGGGAACCGGGTTCACGTCTCCGCTCCTCCACATGTACCTGCTGGGTGACCTTGGGCCAGTCACACCTCTTTGAAGTCTCTCAGCCCCCCTCACCTCACAGAGTGTTTGTTGTGGGGGAGGAAGGGAAAGGAGAATGTTAGCCGCTTTGAGACTCCTTAAGGGGAGTGAAAGGCAAGATATCAAGTCCAAACTCTTCTTCTTCTTCTTGCTCTAGGCCAGGCTTCCTCAAACTCGGCCCTCCAGATGTTTTTGGCCTACAGCTCCCATCATCCCTAGTTAACAGGACCAGTGGTCAGGCATGGTGGAAATTGTAGTCTCAAAACATCTGGAGGGCCAAGTTTGAGGAAGCCTGCTCTAGACAGTGTTTCTCAAACTTGGGTGCCCAGCTGTTGCTGGACTACAACTCCCATCATCCCTGACTGCTGGCTTGCCCTCGCTTCCCCCAAATCTCCCATGTCTCCGCTAACTGGCACTCAGCGAAATGGATGCAGCACCTCTGTACATAAAGCTGTGTTCCTGGAATGTAAGCCCCCCCCCATCATAATGCCGATCACCTCATAGGAATGATCAGCGTCACATCCCGCATGCCACGAGTGCTCAGGTCTGTGGCTCAGGTGTGAACCAACAGGGTTTGAAAAGAGGAATCACTACAGCAATGGAGATGTGAGCAGAGGCGTTGTCATCCTTGCTCCACAAGGAACTTCCATCCCTTCTCCACAACTCGCCTTAGAACACATGTTCAGGCAAGCTTCAGATTCTGCTGCAGAACAAGGGTGGGTGGAGGTAAAGTCCATAGATTTCTAGGGATGGGGAAAGTACTTGCCAAAATGGGACATGCAAGAACTGGATCTTTGTGTGAGAAAAGGTACGATACAGAATATCATACGGCCGGGCAATCTGTTGCCATGATGCGAATCCTTAGAGCGTTTGCATTGTGTCTTAAAACTATAATATTCCTACCGTTCAAGCTAAATGGCCGAGCAAATAAAGCAAAACAAAGAGGTTCAGCTCTCTGTGTAGCTTCTCCACCACTACAGTGGTACCTCGGGTTACATACGCTTCAGGTTACATACGCTTCAGGTTGCACACTCCACTAAGCCAGAAATAGTGCTTCAGGTTAAGAACTTTGCTTCAGGATGAGAACAGAAATCGTGCTCTGGTGGCACGGCAGCAGCAGGAGGCCCCATTAGCTAAAGTGGTGCTTCAGGTTAAGAACAGTTTCAGGTTAAGAACGGACCTCCGGAACGAATTAAGTACTTAACCCGAGGTACCACTGTATACAATTTTATTTATACAGTCATAGCTCAGGTTGCGAACGCTGCAGGTTGCGCTTTTTCGGGTTACGGAACCCGGAAGTACTGGAACGGGTTACTTCCGGGTTTCGGCGCTTGCACAGAACCACTAAATCGCACTTTGCGCATGCGCAGAAGCACAGCAGACGCGGCACAACAGGTTGCGAATGCTGTGGGTTGCAAACATGCCTCCGGCATGGATCACGTTCGCAACCCGAGGTTCCACTGTAAATACGGATGGCTGGGGAGGGTGGGGAAAGAACAGCAATTAAAACGCAGGCATGAAGCAAGGCAGGGGAGGCCAACCTTTTATTGTAAAGGTAAAGATAAAGGGACCCCTGGCAGTTAGGTCCAGTCATGGCCGACTCTGGGGTTGCGGCGCTCATCTCGCTTTACTGGCCGAGGGAGCTGGCGTACAGCTTCCGGGTCATGTGGCCAGCATGACTAAGCCGCTTCTGGCGAACCAGAGCAGCGCACGGAAACGCCGTTTACCTTCCCGCCAGAATGGTACCTATTTATCTACTTGCACTTTGACGTGCTTTCGAACTGCTAGGTTGGCAGGAGCAGGGACCGAGCGACGGGAGCTCACCCCGTCACGGGGATTCAAACTGCCGACCTTCTGATCGGCAAGTCCTAGGCTCTGTGGTTTAACCCACAGCGCCACCTGCGTCCCAACCTTTATTGTACATCAGCCATAAATCAAGTCCGAAGTATGAGCACAAGAGTACAGTACATAGTGTTAATGTTCAGAACTTAACTGGTTAAAGTTGTTCTGAGTAGTGAGTCACATTCTGACGTCAGTTTTCGAAGCTGGGAGGAGCTTACACTTTTCTCTGTGTCTTTGAGGGAAAAGGACGTGTCTTTGCTATGGCTGAAAGAAGCCCAGGATTGTTTTGATGAATTGCAGCAATAAATAACTGTTTAATGGACACAAGTGCTTTCTGAGTTTATCTGAAGCTAGGCGACAGTTTTTACCGCTGTGTTTACTCTGCAAGGCGTGACTGGACGGAGCAGAAGTGCCGCAGCTTGTGAGGAAGCGTACCGGACCGTTGTAAATGGCTAATTGGCGATCGTAAAGCAATTAGCAGGTCACGTCTCAATCAATAATACTGACACATAGCTCCTTCTCCTAAGATCCCTGGCAGTTGTGCCTCTAGTCTAAGGCCATGCGGCAGAAGGCCGGGCTGTGGGGGGACGGGCAAGAAGCAGTATAAGCCTGTCTTTGTGTCATATTACCAGGCCTTCAGGCGCACCTGACTAGTGTCCAGGTGTGGCCTTTGCCAGTGCAGGCTGGTCATCCATGAACTATGGAAGAGGCCCTGGTTAGGTCAAGGAATTTAGGATATAAGATTTAATGTTGGCCTTCACAACTTGAGCTCAGCGCCCACAGTCGTTCTCCGACATAAATTCAAAGAAGAACTTTTCATTTTTATTACTTGGCTTTTTAAGGATGGATTTTAAATTTGAAACTAAAGCCACATTCCTGCGAGTCAGCTTTTGATTAGGAATTGCTGGGATGGCATATTGTACCGTTTACCCTAAAAGTAACAACATTTGAAGAAAACTTCATTAACAGAGAGCCATTAGAGACTTATTGCTGCTTGACATATAAGCTGTGGGAAGACAGTTCCAAACCTTTAATCTTTTGGGAGGAACATTTACCTGGATCTGCAATTATCGCAACATTTTTCTGTTCCCATGATACCCGATGAGGCCTTTCGGAGTTGTTTGTCTTCGAAATGTGACAAAATGATTCTACCCAAGAGAATATTGGGAATTAAATAAAAGAACAAGAATTTACATGTTAAATTCATTGAAGAAAACAATGAGCAGAAATCACCATCATTAATTGGTTCACCTGGGAGCTAATTTATCTTGCTTGAATCATCCTGAGACGGGAATATATATATTTTTTTCAAATTATGAGCTTCAAGGTGCAAATACAAAAATATACCAGAATGTGAGTGGCACTTTTCAAAACTTTGAAAGATTTTCATTGAGGTGTGTTGACAGCTCCTGATTGTTACTTGCTAAAATATAAAGTATAACACGTACTTTCTTCTGCAGCTATTCAAGCTGAGGTATTTCTCAATCTTTGCCATCATCTTCAGTTTGTACAGGCGAAATTTATCATTACGTATCTCACTGAGTAGGTGTCTTCAAAAGAAAGTGGGAGAGAGAAGAAGAAAATTAGAGATGAAACGTTCATTATCTCCCTGTCACCTTCCAAGAAAATATAAAATTTGCACAAACATCCTACACACATACTTTTCATGCAATATAAATCGGTCATAGCTATAAACGGAGCAAGAAATGAAGAGCGAGGAAATGCACACTGAAATTTCATATTGTCATCATCCATATATTGCCTTGCTGTCACGATTTCTCTAGTTATATGCAGATACAGTGGTACCTTGGGTTGCATACGCTTCAGGTTACATACGCTTCAGGTTACAGGCTCTGCTAACCCAGAAATAGTGCTTCAGGTTAAGAACTTTGCTTCAGGATGAGAACAGAAATTGTGCTCTGGTAGCAGCTGGAGGCCCCATTAGCTAAAGTGGTGCTTCAGGTTAAGAACAGTTTCAGGTTAAGAACCTCCAGAACGAATTAAGTACTTAACCTGAGGTACCACTGTATTCTGTCTATATAAAACTGACTGACACCATAGACAGAAACTGCAGTCTGACTGGGCAAAGTAAAAACAAGGATGTCACAATTTTATAACACATCTCAAGCATATAAAGTGTTTCACATACACTGGGTGAGATTCAACTATG
This sequence comes from Podarcis melisellensis, assembly GCF_964234715.1. Taxonomy (NCBI): domain Eukaryota; kingdom Metazoa; phylum Chordata; class Lepidosauria; order Squamata; family Lacertidae; genus Podarcis; species Podarcis melisellensis. The sequence goes on from NC_138534.1 coordinate 33,829,131, forward strand.
TGTTGTGTGTGTGGAACTAGGCCTATTTGCCCAACAGAACTCCCCTCTCTCCTCCTCCCACGCACTCCCTAAATATGCTCTGGGGGTTGGGGGGTGAATCCCAGAACAGGTTTAGGGGACATGTGAGGGATGGGGGGGGGGAATCAGCAGACCTCATTCCTAGTGTGCATATCCCACTTAATGCTACACTGAATTCCACAGACTACCTCAGTGGTCATGTTCAGACATCACACTAAACCAGAGTTTAGAGTAACAAGAACAAGATGCAGTGAGCCTTGGGCTCTTGCATGCTCCATGTTCTTCTGTGCCCATCAGAAGGAGTTCAGAAGCTTTTGCTTGAAAGCTAGCTAGCACGGGTGGCACTGTGGTCTAAACCACTGAGCTTCTTGGGTTTGCCGATCAGAAGGTCGGCGGTTCGAATCCCCGCGACGGGGTGAGCTCCCGTTGCTCGGTTCCAGCTCCTGCCAACCTAGCAGTTCGAAAGCACGTCAAAAAAGTGCAAGTAGATAAATAGGTACCACTCCGGCGGGAAGGTAAACAGCGTTTCTGTGCGCTGCTCTGGTTTCGCCAGAAGCGGCTTAGTCATGCTGGCCACATGGCCCGGAAGCTGTACACAAGCTCCCTCGACCAATAAAGCGAGATGAGTGTCGCAACCCCAGAGTCGGTCACAACTGGACCTAATGGTCAGGGGTCCCTTTACCTTTAACCTGTTGGACTACCTGTTGGGAGTATTTAGAGTTCAATGACATCTGGAGATCCACAGAAGCGGCTTAGTCATGCTGTATGCCGGCTCCCTCTGCCAATAAAGCAAGAGGAGCGCCACAACCCGTCGTCTGCGACTGGACTTAACTGTCAGGGATCCTTTACCTTTTTTTGTTTCTTTGTTATATTTATATATCGTTTCACACTCTCAGAGGATTCCCAAAAAGATTTACAATAAAAGATTGTTTGAACCAACAGTAGCTTTTTGCGTTGACCAAACCCAACAAACTGTGGTTGATCTTAACTATGGTTTGTTTGAAAAAGGTTACATTCAAACACTGGGTTATGAAACTGGCTTGTTAAGACAAACCATAGGTAAATTTTGTTGTTGTTTAGTCGTGTCCGACTCTTCGTGACCCCATGGACCAGATCACGCCAGGCACTCCTGTCTTCCACTGCCTCCCGCAGTGTGGTCAAACTCATGTTTGTAGCTTCGAGAACACTATCCAACCATCTCGTCCTCTGTTGTCCCCTTCTCCTTGTGTCCTCCATCTTTCCCAACATCAGGGTCTTTTCCAGGGAGTCTTCTCTTCTCATGAGGTGGCCAAAGTATTGGAGTCTCAGCTTCACGATCTGTCCTTCCAGTGAGCACTCAGGGCTTATTTCCTTCAGAATGGATAGGTTTGGTCTTCTTGCAGTCCATGAGACTCTCAAGAGTCTCCTCCAGCAAACATTTTAAACAATAACAGTTTAAGACTGGGCTGGCAAGTTAAAATGTGGTTCTCTGAAATCAGAAGCAAAAGCTTCCAAACTCCTCCTTGTAAGCACATGAGGAAAGAGGAAACCATGATCCCCAAACCCACTCTGGCTCACTTTTACCATGCTACTGTGCCTATATGGTAGGCCAGTAGCATTGGTTACCTGTTGAAACTCATGTCAGCTGGCGTCCACAATACATAGCAAGAGGCAGGAAGCCCATCACGACCAGCCCTTCCAATTTCCTGGTAGTACGATTCCATTTCCTTTGGCGCTCCATAATGAATAATTGTCCGGATGTCGGCTTTATTGATGCCCATTCCAAAAGCTACAGTCGCTACTATACACTGAAAAATAACCACCATATCAGTTTTTAACTCCACTTTAATATTGATGCATGGTAAAAATTAAATGTGCTTACAACAGTTTAATGTGTCCAGCTACACAAAGTATACAGTGGTACCTCGCAAGACGAAATTAATTCGTTCTGCGAGTTTTTTCGTCTTGCGAATTTTTCGTCCTGCGAAGCACGGATTCCCATAGGAATGCATTGAAAATCAAACTTGCAAGATGTTTTCGTCTTGCAAAGCAAGCCCATAGGGAAATTCGTCTTGCGAAGCAACTCAAAAAACGAAAAACTCTTTCATCTTGCGAGTTTTTCGTCTTACAAGGCATTCGTCTTGCGAGGTACCACTGTACTATGGCTATGTCTCCAGTTGCAAAGCACTCATTAAAGGCAAAGAAATCAAAGTAGCCAGAATGGAGCTATATTGGGCACAGCCCAGTAAAAGGTACTACCTGAAAGTCCAGTTTAAAGCAATAGAACAAGCCATGAAGCCATATCCTATGAACATACAGTGGTACCTTGGGTTACATACACTTCAGGTTACATACACTTCAGGTTACACACTCCGCTAAACTAGAAATAGTGCTTCAGGTTAAGAACTTTGCTTCAGGATAAGAACAGAAATTGGGCTCCGGCGGCACGGCAGCAGCAGGAGGCCCCATTAGCTAAAGTGGTACCTCAGGTTAAGAACAGTTTCAGGTTAAGTATGGACCTCCGGAACAAAATAGGCACTTAACCCAAGGTACCACTGTATAGTCAGAGGCAGGGGCTTACGAAGTGGGGGGTGGGCTGCCCTGGGTGCCACTCTGGGGTGTGTGTGTGAGAGAGAGAGAGAGAGAGAGAGAGAGAGAGAGAGAGAGAGAGAGAGAGAGAGAGAGAGAGAGAGAGAGAGAGAGAAGATGGCCCCTACCTCCCCCCAGCTGTAGAGCAGTCGAGGGTGCACGCAGTCAGTGTGGGCGCCGCTCACACAGCGACCATACGGGCCACCGCACACGAGCAGCAGCCCATATGGCCGCCTCGCGTGAGTGGCACCCATACTGAGGCCATCTTGTCCAAACCCCCCCCCCGAGTGGCACCCAGGGCGGCCTCTGTAGGGATGTCGTGTGTGCGTCACCGGGCAGGGCGTCCCGCCCCAGGTGCCGGAAAGGGTTCCTCCGCCACTGGTCAGAGGTATTGCTGAATTCAATGGGATTTACTCCCAGGTTAAGTGTGCATGGAATCACAACCTTATTTGCAACCAGTTTAAATTTTATTAATGTCACTGGGACACAGTCAGAGCTAACTTATGCTGGATTATGGCTGCTGAGCTTGGAAGGAAAGTGGGAGGTGGGACCTTGGGACATATTTAGCGACTATGATGCTTCCTCCTAATTTCCCCCTGTATATCCCACAAAATACAACCATAGAGCTTCTTATGACAAGCAAACAGCATGTCCTTCATACCTGAATTTCATCTCTCATGAATTTGTGGTGGATGTCTCGCCTTGCTGCGACTCCCATGCCAGCGTGGTATGTTCCACAAACAATGTTTAATTTTGTCAGCTCTGCAGCTACCTGTTCAGTTGTCTTCCTTGATGGGCAGTAAACAATAGCGGGGCCTTCAAACTCATAACTAAATCTAAGAATTTAAAGAAGAAAAAAGCAACTGTGTGTGACATAGATCTTTAGGATAGCCAAGGAACGAACAAAGAAAATACGTTAGCCTTGTGACAAATCTTTCTTGTAGATTTTCTCCTTGAATACTGGCTCTATTAATCTAATAATAAACTTGGAGGGAAATACTGATCTACTGTTGTGGACTATCAACACATTTCAGAAGTTGAAAGTGTTATTGGAGTAGAAGAGCCTTTATTAAAAAATAAATAAATTTAAATAAATATTTATAAACGTTTCTTTCCAGCGGCAACCTTGGAACACAAAATTTGCGGGTGAAGGAAGGACAAAACACACTAACCTGTCTTTTTTAACAAGGAACTGCTGTATGTCCGCGATGATATTCCCAGTTTTCCGCACTACTTCTAAGTATAAATTAGGCCGGTCAAAGCTGGTACATGTGACCTGGGGAGTCTTAAGGTTAAGACAGTTTACGATGTCCTCTCTGACAGAAGGGCTTGCTGTTGCAGTTAACGCAACAATGGGAACCTGGAAAGAAAAAAGAAGCAGAAATCTGGAAAATGTAAAGGTGATGGATAAAAAGAAACCAAAGCATTAAACTCTTTTTATACCATAATCCAAAATTTAAGGAATAAAGAATAAGCGGGCACTCTTTGATTTGATTTACTCTAATTGGTGTGGCAAGTGTAAATATATGCATGAATAAAGCACATTGTTTTCAGTAGGGTCAGATTAAGTTTCCCAGAAGAATTCTAGGAGGAATCTAGGAAATCTCCATCATCACCTTCTCCTTCAATGTCAACATTTGCAGTTACAGTGAACATTCACACAGGTTATCATGATCCATTTTCTGGCCTTCCGCCCACCACTTCCCTTCCTCCCCCCCAAAGGTTGTGAGGCAACCTTTAAGAGTCCATGTGCATGTAATGCTCTCCAGACTTGGAGTGAGCTGCAGGATCATACACTCCCCTTTCCGCAGACCATTAAATTTTTCTTATAAGGTAAAGGTAAAGGTACCCCTGCCCGTACGGGCCAGTCTTGACAGACTCTGGAGTTGTGCGCCCATCTCACTCAAGAGGCCAGGGGCCAGCGCTGTCCGGAGACGTGGCCAGCGTGACATCGCTGCTCTGGCGAGCCAGAGCCGCACACGGAAACGCCGTTTACCTTCCCGCTGGTAAGCGGTCCCTATTTATCTACTTGCACCCGGAGGTGCTTTCAAACTGCTAGGTTGGCAGGCGCTGGGACCGAGCAGCGGGAGCGCACCCCGCCGCAGGGATTCGAACCGCTGACCTTTCGATTGGCAAGTCTTAGGCACTGAGGTTTTAACCCACAGCGCCACCTGCGTCCTTTTCTTATAGCCCAGGGTTAATTATGATTTAGTCTGTTGTCTGTTTCGGCAAACCATGGTTTGCAGGCAGCCAGCACACCAGAATCAGGAGCCAAGGTTTGAAACCACGGTGGGTTAAACCACAGAGCCTAGGACTTGCCAATCAGAAGGTCGGCGGTTTGAATCCCTGCAACGGGGTGAGCTCCCGTTGCTTGGTCCCTGCTCCTGCTAACTTAGCAGTTCGAAAGCACCTCAGAATGCAAGTAAATAAATAGGTCCGGCTCCGGCGGGAAGGTAAACAGAGTTTTCCGTGCGCTGCTCTGGTTTGCCAGAAGCGGCTTAGTCATGCTGGCCACATGACCCGGAAGCTGTACGCCGGCGCCCTCGGCCAATAAAGCGAGATTAGCACCGCAACCCCAGAGTCAGCCACGACTGGACCTAATGGTCAGGGGTCCCTTTACCTTTATTACAGTTCAGCATGATGTACAGATTGGCAAAAGGGGATTGTGGCAATTACTGCTCTTCCATTTTTATAGTGCTTCGGCCTCTGAGAGTGCCGAGTAGTTGGAAAACAAGAGCAGATAACCAAAGCTAATATACCTGGAAGTTCAAACCATCTTCAGCATAATTTACGGTTGGCATGATTCTGAATTGAGCCTATGCTAGTATACACATTAATGTGTACTCACAGAGGGAAGAGTATGTAGTGCAGGCATAGGCAACCTCGGCCCTCCAGATGTTTTTGGCCTACAACTCCCACGATCCCTAGCTAACAGGACCAGTGGTCAGGGATGATGGGAATTGTAGTCCCAAAACATCTGGAGGGCCGAGGTTGCCTATGCCTGATGTAGCAAGTTGCCCATCCAAAACGAAAACACAAGGAATGATCAACAACTATACACAGCGCACAGAGATCAAACATTTGTTTTGTTAAAGTTGATCTATGTTCACAAAAATTAAATCACAAAAATTTTTTGCAATGACTATACTGTACCTTAGGAAGATGTTTCTTCAACAACCCCAAAGACCTGAAGGAATTCCTGAAGTCATGTCCCCATTCAGAAATACAGTGAGCTTCATCAACAGCTATCAGGGTGATGCCTAAGATGAGTTAAGACAGGCCCGATTATGTGGTTACAGAGCACTTACGACAGTATAGATTTCAGAGCCAATTGGTATATACGTTTTGCAAATTTAACCACTTCTGCAAGTGGTCTACTTTGAATTAGCAGATGTCAGAAGGCAGCGTGACCCAGGCCTCTGGGTGTACCTCATCTGAGGAAGAGGCCTAGGATGCTGCACTAAGCCCTGACATTAAACCCATTAAAGCAGCCCAACTACAGTGGTACCTCGGGTTAAGTACTTAATTCGTTCCGGAGGTCCGTTCTTAACCTGAAGTTGTTCTTAACCTGAAGCACCACTTTAGCAAATGGGGCCTCCTGCTGTCGCTGCACCACCAGAGCACGATTTCTGTTCTCATCCTGAAGCAAAGTTCTTAACCTGAGGTAATATTTCTGGGTTAGCGGAGTCTGTAACCTGAAGCATATGTAACCCGAGGTTCCACTGTAATCCAGTCTTACAGACACTTCATCTGGCGCAAACCTCTACATGCACCGTGGATCAGATTCTTTCCTGGACCTCTACGGTGGTACCTCGGGTTAAGTACTTAATTCGTTCCAGAGGTCCGTTCTTAACCTGAAACCATTCTTAACCTGAAGCAGCACTTTAGCTAATGGGGTCTCCCGCTGCTGCTGTGCCGCCACGCGATTACTATTCTCATCCTGAAGCAAAGTTCTTAACCCGCACTGCCGGCACTTGGTTTCTGTTCTACCCTGGGGCAAAGTTCTTAACCCAAGGCACTACTTCCAGGTTAGTGGAGTCTGTAACCCGAAGTGTTTGTGACCTAAGGTACCACTGTATAGCTAAGACAAAGGTGGACCCCGTGAAAGACAATGAACCAGTAGAGAAGTGCTTGCCCTGCTGCAAGGAGGGTTCCAGATCCGATGTCTACTCAGAAGAAAGCTGCACTTGTAGCCCAGCTGATGTTCAGAAAGGCATGGATCTGGTTGAATTAGTATAATAAAACCTCTGCCTTTAAACTCCTGCCTAGATTTCTGTTTGTCTACAGTAGGGCAACTGGGTTGCTAATGAGCAAACTTCAACCCTGATTAGACGACCCAGCTAACATTTATGCCAGAAATTATTCTAGTAAGCTTTAATGCTGATTGGAACCTCAAATTAACCTGTGGACCTCCAGATGTCATTGAACTCCAACTACTCCCAACAGGTAGTCCAACAGGTTAAAGGTAAAGGGACCCCTGACCATTAGGTCCAGTCGTGACCGACTCTGGGGTTGCGATGCTCATCTCACTTTATTAGTCGAGGGAGCCGGCGTACAGCTTCCGGGTCATGTGGCCAGCATGACTAAGCCGCTTCTGGCGAACCAGAGCAGCGCACGGAAATGCCGTTTACCTTCCCGCCGGAGCAGTACCTATTTATCTACTTGCACTTTGATGTGCTTTCAAACTGCTAGGTTGGCAGGAGCTGGGACCGAGCAACGGGAGCTCACCCCGTCACGGGGATTCGAACTGCTGACCTTCTGATCGGCAAGTCCTAGGCTCTGTGGTTTAACCTACAGCGCCACCCGCGTCCCTTAGTCCAACAGGTTAGCCACCTCTTTACTAAAGTTAAAAAAGAAGCAGCAGCTGTCACTTGGCAGAAATAAAACCCTACAACCTAATTGCAAACTTATGTTGGTATTTTGCTCTCATAAGTCAAGGTCTACAAAAAGTTATCTTATCCTTGCACTCCTACATCCTTTCCCATACTAAGTTTACGGCAATTCTCAGAAGCGAAGAAGTACAGAGCACAGACAAGAGCGACTTCAATTAACAGAAACCTTGGCTGACTGGACCAGAGCCAATGTAAACACTGGGGAACCCAGGTGGACAACCAAGAACATGCCATAAGTCATTTCTCTGATAAACAGCTTACTCTTTTTATCTGACCCTGAGGCAGGAATGCCAGCAGGGGCATCGCAGATTCCATACAGTAGCTGGCCTTGAAGTTAACTATGCAAAGCTGCAATTAACCAAGTCTCAACACCAGCTGGAAAGACCAAATATCCTTATCAGCTAAGGCCTTGCTCTCTTCCCAAGGTATTTTGGAGTACTTACAATCAACAACTTAGCCCCAAATGAGAAGAAGAAAAATTGACCCTCCTTTTAGGACTTGAAGAAGGGGATTAAGGTTTCATAGTAATGGTTCTCCCAAAGATCTTTTTTTTTCTGTTCTAGACTTTGGCTATAGACAATCCTTCCTCTTCTCTGTGGCAATGGCAGAAATATTTGGTAGATTTCTGCCACTGGAATAAGAAAGTACGGCTGGGGGTGGGGCTGGGGGTGGGAGGTGGCAACGAGTAACACACAGTAAATCAAAGGTAGAGAGGCTGGGGATTCCCAGTCTCAGGTCATACTGTGCGGTTTGCTGGCAACACCAGTGCCTTAATTGTTAAGAACGCTGAAATGATACACTGAAGAATAGCCAGCAATTTCCTCGACGGCAGGCACTCCTGTCTGGTACGCTCTCCCTGGAAAATCCTTTATCAACCTTTAGGGTTAGGAGCTGCTGGGGCAAACATCTGTTCCCATTCCTTTATACAGTTCTAAATCATCCAGACTGCATGTGTCTGAAAAGATATGCTCATTTCTAAAGTTGGAAGTGGGTGAGCATTAAAAGACTAAGAGGCTTGTTTCAAAATAGGAAACCACAGTCATGTGAAAACCTGATCACCTCCTTCCCTGCCGAGAGGGATATCTTTGGCTCAATTGCATAGTTTTGCAAGGGCAATTGCTGAAAGGGAAAGTGTGGATAGGTCTTTAACAGCCTTTGAAACCTAATGCTTCCATTGGTTCAGCCACAGGGAATTAATTTACTGCTCTATGACATGCTATGGGAATTTGGTAGGATTGAAACAGGTCTGGGAGGGGAATATAGGGGGATTAGTGCACTATGATTCTGAGGCAGCCGCCATTTAAAACCATCTCAGTCTTAGAATCATAGAGTTGGAAGAGACCACAAGGGCCATCGAGTCCAACCCCCTGCCAAGCAGGAAACACCATCAGAGCACTCCTGACATATGGTTGTCAAGCCTCTGCTGAAAGACCTCCAAAGAAGGAGACTCCACCACACTCCTGGGCAGCAAATTCCACTGTCGAACAGCTCTTACTGTCAGGAAGTTCTTCCTAATGTTTAGGTGGAATCTTCTTTCTTGTAGTTTGGATCCATTGCTCCGTGTCCGCTTCTCTGGAGCAGCAGAAAACAACCTTTCTCCCTCCTCTATGTGACATGCTTTTATATATTTGAACATGGCTATCATATCACCCCTTAACCTCCTCTTCTTAACCTCTTCTTAGGTTTGTGCAACTGCTTCGAAAATCCTTCATGGGTGGAACTTGACATCGGTTCAGCTGAGCTACAAGAACATGACTATGCCACTGAGATGGAGAGGCTGTGGTGCTTTATCCACCAGATGTGGTGGCCGTCTCCTGACATTGAAAGCTTTTGGGGCCCAGTATTTGACCACCTCTCGAAAATCACAAAACAACCAGTTGCTAAACCTTCATATATAACCTACTTATCCTTACAACTGGGCAAGAAGCTGCTCCATATGGACCTTCCTCTTGATGGGGACTAGAATGACGATTGCTGGAGGCTGGAAGACCTCTTCGGATGTCACCAGCCATATTTGGACATTTGAGTAATATGGCCAAGACCATATATGGCCTGAAAGACCCACATTGGCTCCCAGTATGTTTTCAAGCACAATTCAAAGTGATGGTGCTGACTTTTAAAGTCCTAAATGGCTTTGACCCAGTATACTTGAAGGAGGATCTCCACTCCCATCATTCAGCTCAGACACTGAGGTCCTCCTCCAAGGGCCTTCTGGCAGTTCCCTCACTGCGAGAAGTGAGGTTACAGGGAACCAGGAAGAGGGCCTTCTTGGTAGTGGTGCCCACCCTGTGGAACACCCTCCTATCAAATGTCAAGGAAATAAACAACTATCTGACTTTTAGAAGACATCTGAAGGCAGCCCTGTTTAGGAAAGTTTTTAAACCCAGCCAGATGGGCAGGGTAATAATAAAATAATAATAATAATAATAATAATAATAATAATAATAATAATAATAATAATTCACCTTTTCAGAAAAATTGACTCAGCCTACAGAGCCCATGTGCATTCTAAAAAAGATTCTTTTGACACCACGTTTTTTGTTGTTATTTCTGTGAAAACTCATAGGTGTATTATAAGAAACTAGACTCCAATATGGTGGTACCTATGGTTACGTACTTAATTTGTTCCGGAGGTCCGTTCTTAGCCTGAAACTGTTCTTAACCTGAAGCACCACTTTAGCTAATGGGGTCTCCTGCTGCTGCTGTGCCGCTGCGCGATTACTATTCTCATCCTGAAGCAAAGTTCTTAACCCAAGGTACTATTTCTGCGTTAGCGGAGTCTGTAACCTGAAGCGTATGTAACCTGAGGTACCGCTGTAGATAAAACTCCTATCAATTCCAAGAGCAGCAATCTCTTCTGAATTTTTTTAATACACTATCAACTATTCCCACTTACCAATTGTTCTGTCAAGTTCCTCAAGCCATGGCAAGTTCCCCGAACAGAACTCTGGGGTAATGTAGACAACTCTATAGTGGCCCCTAGCAAAAAGAGGGGGAAACAGCAGTGAGCTCAAGTTCTGCCTTCGTAGGTTTGAAATTGCTCTTTCATGTTTACTGTACCTTATAAAGTTCTTTAAAAGCAACTTTAGCACTCTACCTAAGAAGAGGCACTTTATTTGCCTGACCACCCCAAAAAAAGGGAGACAAGGCAAGGCTTACGCTTTGATTTCCCCTCTGACATTCTTTGACTGTGCTGATCCGAGTAGGCAAGCTTGAATTCCTGACATCCTACAAGAAAACACCACAGTTTTTTATGATTTAGATTGTAATACCCATTGGCTATAAACAGTTACAATCTGTCTGACTGCACAGTGGCTGTTCTCTAAGCAGGGCCTTCACTAATTCGCCATAAAAAATAAGATACATTTTACATTTTCACTTCCCATCTATCACTTTGCCTTCTAGAGTAGTATTACAGTGGTACCTCGGGTTAAGAACTTAATTTGTTCTGGAAGTCCGTTGTGGCGATCACACAGGGTCCCCGGACGTTTGACGGTCTATTGATCCCTGTGCCGCCACTGTGATTGCTTCCCCACTGCCACCAACCCGTTTCTCTCGGGTACACACGGAGTCCAGACAGTTGTTAACATCAAACCAAATAAGTTTATTTTGTAAGCGTTAACAAGTTTATGGTTTCAGATTAATTTTCTGTTCAGTTTCTTAATCTTAGTTTCTTTACCGGCCTATACCTTCCTAATAACGTCTAACTGATTATCCCAACTGTCTATCTGACTCCTCTTAACAGATTCTCTCACATCAAACTATCCCAACCCACACTTATCCTCCCTCTCTCTTCTCTAACACCTGACTGACTCCTCAACTGTTAGGATATTTCCATTCCACCTTAAAAGGGAGCAGGCTTTGTGAGTCACAGAGTCTGCGTATTTCCTGTTCACAGGATGTTTATGCTTTCGTTTCTCTCTGTGCCTGAGACATCCAGGCAGGCAGTCATGTTTTTTCTTTGTTCTGACCAACGCTGAATAAACTTGTAAATATGCTCTCCTGAGTGCATCTTTCACCGTACGAACTCTGCTGATAGAGCGTGCACTAGTCCTTGAAATGTGGACAGATGTTTCTGAGGCTTTGTGTCGCTAATTGACTGATACTGCGTTCCTACGGGAGGTCGTCGGATCGTCCGGCATCGGTGTGGGGGCATGATGGCTTTTGGACTCCCTGGCAGTATCCAAACAGTAACTCCAACTCTAACTCCTCCCCTTGGGTTCCCACCTGCCAATCACTTCACAATCATTTAACCCCTTCCTTATGACCCAGCATGTCACCTACCCAGGAGGGCAAACGCCACATCCGTTCTTAACCTGAAACTGTTCTTAACCTGAGGTACCACTTTAGCTAATGGGGCCTCCCGCTGCCGCCGCGTGATTTCTGTTCTCATCCTGAGGTAAAGTTCTTAACCCGAGGTACTATTTCTGGGTTAGCGGAGTCTGTAACCTGAAGTGTCTGTACCCGAGGTACCACTGTATATGTAGAGGAACAATTGAACTTCCAACGTTGCATCCGAAAAGGGATTTTGGTGCAGTGGGGTGGGAGATAAAGTTGGGACATTTCCTCATGCACATTTCCAGTTCAACACTACATTAAGGGTATGCTTCTCTGGGATATCCGATGCATGGTTGTGACATCGTATGTCTTAGAAAATGAAATTCTCCGCTACAGAAATATAAAATCTTATAGTTCATTTCTTTTTATTAAAGAAGCTTTAAAAAAATAGACCGTGGAACATCTCTTTTGCAATGAAGAAAAGAAAAGCACCTCTAAGAGAGAAAAGGTGCTACATTTGTTTTACCCTACACTTTTTTGATAGGTTTGGACATTTTGTGGATTACAGTTTAAAAAGCCAGAGCCAAACATATCCTCAAAGTTTGATGCGGCTGGGAAAAGACAACAGGTCTTCCGATTTATTGGTTTAAAATATGTTTTAGGCTACCTTTTAGGGCTGCTTTCATCATATAGACACAGAATCACAATATATAAAATGAAGACAAGCCCATTTCTTCACGGCAGGCCTAGACTTACTCAAGTTGTAGTACTTGGTCTTCCATCAAAGAAATAAGGGGAGAGATTACTATTCCAATTCCTCTTGTATAAACTGGTGGAAACTGAAAGCACAAACTTTTCCCGTATCCTGAAATAATATATATTGAATGAACACATCTTGAATGATAAGGGAATCTCATTGGAAAACAACATTTGCTTTCCTCAACCTCCCTAGTTTGTTATCAGTCTTTATAGAGACACAGATGTATATAATGATATTAGCGTATTAGTGGGTTTATCCTCATGTCTATGTCAGTACTAATAAGGACCTTCTACAACACTTCAAATTAAAATTTTACAGAAGTAGAGAAAATCACAGCAAGGCTAAAACTGGCACGGAATTTAATGAACCAGCTTTCAGTCCTCTATGTTCCAGCGACCTCTAGATCAGAATAATAGAATAAGATGTTCATGCGGCTACACAGCTGGTGCACAATTTGGCAGCAAGAATGCCGATAGGAACAAAGTGGTCTGAGCATATTAACACCAATTCTGGCACTATGTTGCCTAGTTAGCTAATAACTTAGTATTGTCTAAATCAGAGCTTTCCAAACTTTTCATGCTGGTGACACACTTTTTGGACATGCATCATTTCGCAACACAGTACCGTATTTTTCGCTCTATAGGACGCACCCGACCATAGGATGCACCTTGTTTTAGAGGGGGAGAACAAGGGGAAAAATCCTCCCCTTCTCTGCTCAGCGCCCCTTCAGTGAAGTGGGAGAAATGGAGCCCCTTCCATTTCTCCTCCCGCTTCGCTGAAGGGGCGCTGCGCAGCTCTCCCTCTCTGCTGAAGCCAGGAGAGTCTTGCTCTCCCGGCTTCATCAAAAGGAACCCGAAGCCTTTGGAGCGCAGCGCGAGTTCCCGCTGCGCTCTGGAGGCTTCAGGCGGCTATCCCTGAAGCCTGGAGAGTGAGAGGGGTCGGTGCGCACCAACCCCTCTCGCTCTCCAGGCTTCAGTGAAAGCAGCGCGAAGCCTCCGGAGCACGGAGGGAGCATTCCCTCTGTGCTTCGGAGGCTTTGTGTTGATATCGCTGGAGCCAAGGAGCCTGCATTCGCTCCATAGGACGCACACACATTTCCCCTTAATTTTTGGAAGGGAAAAAGTGCATCCTATAGAGCGAAAAATATGGTAATTCAGTTTTATTTGCAAACTGGAGGTTAAACTAAACCCTTTCCAGCCCTGGGAGGAGCACAGGCAGCGTTCACGTGACACACCTACACAGTGCAGCCGACACACTAACGTGTCACAAAACATAGTTTGGAAAGCTCTGGTCTAAATACTGGAAGTATGATACTCTCCTAAAGGGGTGTGTGTGTGAAAATGTGGAAGTTGTAGAAAGAAGTGGAAATTGACCCGAAACAGGTACTTTGAACTTCCACCATGCCATACCAAAGGCTTCCTGACCTTTCAAAGATGGAGCAGTGAGGAACAGATGTAGGAGAGAACATCAAAGTTCATGAGCTTCCTTAAAGTTGCAGTTCTTAAGACTCCAAACCATTGCATCTAAAAAGCTTACAGACTCCCAACCCAAAGATATACTTGGCATTTTATCCCCCCAGTGGGGCAACAACTGCTCATATCTCTACACCCTAACACTCTCAGGAAGTCATCTTCATGGGTTTATCCCTCATACGACATCCTGTGGAAAAAAAATATATGCAGCTCACCAGTTGCCATGACAACAAGGTTGTCTCTTCTGTCTTGCAAAACCGAAGAGATCACTTTCCACTGGACCCTTGAAGTTAAGGAAAAACATGCCACAAAAGGTTCAACTCTCATTTGAGTCTTATTCAGCAACTTAGCATTCACTCTCTCATGTGCAACATAAAGGTAAAGGGACCCCTGGGGTTGTGGCACTCATCTTGCTTTATTGGCCGAGGGAGCCAGCGTACAGCTTCCAGGTCACGTGCCCAGCATGACTAAGCCGCTTCTGGTGAACCAGAGCAGCGCACGGAAACGCCATTTACCTTCCTGCCAGAGCGGTACCTATTTATCTACTTGCTCTTTGACGTGCTTTCGAACTGCTAGGTTGGCAGGAGCAGGGACCAAGCAACAGGAGCTCACCCCGTCGCAGGGATTCAAACCTTCTGATTGGCAAGTCCTAGGCTCTGTGGTTTAACCCACAGCACCACCCACGTCCCCATGTGCAACATACAGGTTTCTTTTTACAGAAAGCTGAGTCTTCTATGCTCTATTGACTGAGCTATTCCAGCTAAGGAATTCGGAATAGAGCAGAGCTAAAGGAATTGTTCTCCTTCGTATCTCCCTTCCTCTGCCTTCTATCACAAAAACATCCAGCCAGCCATGCCACCTTTGCAACCAGTCAATTCCTCATTGTCCCTGCCTGCCTATGCATGCAGCTAGTCCAGATCTCTACCTCCAAATGATCCCATTGGTTCCTGTTCCACTGGCCAAACCACTATCATCTCATTTGCACCATGAGTGTGCCCTAGAAGACACCTAACACAACACTCCCCTGGCCCTGTGCACTGCACAGGGGGACTGATAACTTGCCCACTGTTTTCAGGTAGCCCACTCCCCCAGCACTGATCTCATCATTGCAGAGCCCACCATATGTTCCAAGCAACACAGCTTAAAGATCACTGCACTATGCATGCTGGTCGCAACCCATATGGTGAGCCCTATTCAGAAGTACAGCTGGAGCAAGGGACCTGTCCCAGGGATATATGTTTATGTGGTAAATGCAAAGCACAGATCCCTTCCTATTGTTGTGTATAGGAAAGGAAAACAACAAAACTTACGGTTTAAAATTTGCATGTCCAAAATACATCTTTAAGCAAGCAATTTGCTTGTCGTTCGGTCTAGGCAAGTAGGAATCTTTGAAAACACAGAAAACACAAGATTCAGAGCTAAAGAATGTACAAAATCTAGTGAAGTCATGAGAAGCAGTTCTTGTAGCTAGGTCTCCATTTTAACATATTATAGGGACTGGGGTCTAACTAACTATTGTAGGCATCCCTCAGTGAGAATTCTGGTTTCCTCGCCACCCCTAAACAGCAGATTCCCCATGCTTTATTATAAATTGCTCTTGAAACTTGGAGGTTTGTCTTAGCTTCTCTTTGGAGAATACAGTGGTGCCCCGCAAGACGAATGCCTCGCAAGACGGAAAACCCGCTAGATGAAAGGGTTTTCCATTTTGGAGGTGCTTCGCAAAATGAATTTCCTATGGGCTTGCTTCGCAAGACGAAAATGTCTTGCGAGTTGCTGCGGGTTTTCCCCCCCCCCTTTTTCCCAAGCCGCTAAGCCGCTTATCAGCTGATCCGCTAAGCCCGCTAAGCCGCTAATAGCGCTAAGCCGCTAAGGGGCTTGCTTTGCAAGACGAAAAAAACGCAAGACGAAGAGACTCGCAGAACGGATTCTTTTCGTCTTGCAAGGCACCAC
Source organism: Podarcis melisellensis (assembly GCF_964234715.1). Classification (NCBI taxonomy): domain Eukaryota; kingdom Metazoa; phylum Chordata; class Lepidosauria; order Squamata; family Lacertidae; genus Podarcis; species Podarcis melisellensis. The sequence goes on from NC_138534.1 coordinate 33,845,069, forward strand.
TGTACAAGTTCCCTTTGAAGTGCAGAACTAGATAGGTGGTTCTTTGGATATATTTAAACAAACTTTTAAAGTGGTTTGTTTTTTTAAAAAAAAAACTATTTACCCCAACTTTCCTCCTCTTCCTCAATGCCTTCATCTTCATCGTTATCATCTACAGTGAGTTCATTTTGCCCCTTGGACTTATCCAGGGTCGAATCAGTGAAATTTTTATTGTGCTTGTCTATTTCTTCTAAAGACTGGAAAAGAGATTGGACAAGTTAACACACTCTTAGATCAAAAGATGCAAATAAATCAGAGGTAGCTAAGATGCTGGAGTGAAGTTACATTTGATCGCACCTGTTTTGTTTTTTAATTTAGTTAATGAGCTCATAAACCCTATCAATAGAATGACTCTAGGCTGTAAAAAGAACATTCCAGTACAAAGAAACTTGGCTGGTGGGAAAAGTTGCAATTAGTTCTATCACTTTATCTGCCCATCAAGAAAAAGCTCCAGCTCCTTGATTTCTTCATATCAAGTTGCTGTTAAGGCACAGGAGAAGAGGCAGCACTTCATTTCGCTAAACTGCACCAGTATTTACTGTTATTAAAAGTCTATTCTTGCTTGTCAAACATTTTCTCAATGGCTCCGGTCAAACATGCTATACCAAATACAAACTTCTTCAGTGGACGAAATACAACCTGGCAAAGTACATGACCAAGAACTAGCACACTCTCTCTATTTAAAAAACCTCTTTCTCAAAAACAACTTACTTATTTCAAAAAGCAACACATTTACAAAAACATGCTCATATATGGGGGAAAACAAACATCTGAAAGAAAAGTAAATTATTATTTTTAAAAGTCAGCAGCCATTATTTTGTAACAGACATCGTGAGAAAATGGAAGAGGCTCAAGCCTCATCCCTGGGATTTCTAACCTTTCCCAGCCAAATTCAAGACAATTATCTCTGTTATGCCATGAACGGACAAGCAACCCAAATACATGATAGGGATGCTTAACAACCCATTCCAACTCTTGCTTCCTTATCTCAATATAACCAAGCTTCAGAGCGTCTCTCTATGGTGGGTATTTAAATAAATAATTGAAAATTAAAATCTACCGTATTTTTTGCCCTATAAGACTCACTTTTCCCCTCCTAAAAAGTAAGGGGAAATGTGTGTGCGTCTTATGGCGTGAATGCAGGCTGCGCAGCTATCCCAGAAGCCAGAACAGCAAGAGGGATCGCTGCTTTCACTGCGCAGCGATCCCTCTTGTTGTTCTGGCTTCTGGGATTCAGAATATTTTTTTTCTTGTTTTCCTCCTCCAAAAACTAGGTGCGTCTTGTGGTCTGGTGCGTCTTATAGAGCGAAAAATACGGTAACTAGCCAGAAAGAAACTAATTGGCTCAGGGAGGATCAGGAGAACCCCTAGATACTCCAGTAATTGATACTCAGCAAAATCGAGCCTTGATTGGGATCCAATGATCCCAAGAATACAAGGTGAGGCAGCCAGCAGCCAGAAAGTTAAAGCCCGGCAATGCAATTCCCACCCCATCCACACAAAAAAACTAATGTAGAAGAACCCTCTAGAAAAAATACACAATTTTTATCCATCAACAACAGGACCAGGGTGGGGTTGGACCTTTCCCTTATAGTTTTCCATGAATTTTACTGTTCATAAACAGTATTTTACTGTTCGTGTAAACCCTGAATTACCATAATCTCTCTGGGAGGGGGCAGCACGAGCAACTGAGACTTTGTTGTACAAGTGGTTCCCCATGCAGGGACCTTTGACACACTTCCAGCACCGGTTCCCCAAAACATGCTACGTTCTCACTTTCATTTAGGCGACATAGCTGCTTTTCTGCCTCTCTAATCAGAATGCCAATGCCTCCGTGGGCCTTTATTAAAAGGTAAAGGGACCCCTGACCATTAGGTCCAGTCATGACTGACTCTGGGGTTGCGGTGCTCATCTCGCTTTATTGGCCGAGGGAGCCGGCGTACAGCTTCTGGGTCATGTGGCCAGCATGACTAAGCCGCTTCTGGCGAACCAGAGCAGCGCACAGAAACGCCGTTTACCTTCCCGCTGGAGCAGTACCTATTTATCTACTTGCACTTTGACGTGCTTTCAAACCGCTAGGTTGGCAGGAGCAGGGACCGAGCAACGGGAGCTCACCCCGTTGCGGTGATTCGAACCGCCAACCTTCTGATCAGCAAGCCCTAGGCTCTATTGTTTAACCCACAGTGCAACCCGTGTCCCATTTATTAAAAGCAGCAAAAATGTGCACACAGTAAAATACTGTTCCCAGCCACTGAATTTTCCGGTTTGCAAACGTTCATTGGAATCCGAACGTCTGACGCGGCTTCCACTGCTTCCTGCAGCCAATCGGAAGCTGTACCTTGGTTTCTGAACGTTTTGGAAGTTAAACGGACTTCCGGAACGGACTCCGTTCGACTTCCAAGGTACCACTGTACTTATAACTGATATTTAACAGAAACATTATCAAATGTTTTCTGAAAGCAACTGATAAGTAGATTTTCAAACACCTACTTTAAGCATCTCCATTTCAAGTTCATCATCATCTTCAATAGTGCAAAGAGAATCCTCTTCATCCTCTAGATGGCTTGATTCCTAAAAGGAACATTTCAAAGTGAGTGCAGTTTCTACTTTGCTATTGCTTCTCTCTGTGAGCAAACATGACAGCAGCTGATGTTTGTGCCTTTCCCCCCATTGATAGGGCAACTGAGGTGGGGGGGGCAAGGGGCATGTCCGTACCATTTTATTATAATAATAATAATAATAATAATAATAATAATAATAATAATTTATTTGTACCCCACCCATCTGGCTGGGTTTCCCAGCCACTCTGGGCGGCTTCCACAAAGACCAAAAATACACTAAGATGTCACACATTAAAAACTTCCCTGAACAGGGCTGCCTTAAGAATGTCAGGTAGTTGTTTATCTCTTTGACATCTGATGGGAGGGCGTTCCACAGGGCAGGCGCCACTACCGAGAAGGCCCTCTGCCTGGTTCCCTGTAGCTTTGCTTCTCGCAATGAGGGAACCGCCAGAAGGCCCTCGGCGCTGGATCTCAGCGTCCGGGCAGAACAATGGGGGTGGAGACGCTCCTTCAGGTATACTGGACCGAGGCCGTTTAGGGCTTTAAAGGCCAGCGCCAACACTTTGAATTGTGCTCGGAAACGTACTGGGAGCCAATGTAAGTCTTTCAAGACCGGTGTTATGTGGTCTCGGCTGCTGCCCCCAGTCACCAGTCTAGCTGCCGCATTCTGGATTAATTGTAGTTTCCGGGTCACCTTCAAAGGTAGTCCCACGTAGAGCGCATTGCAGTAGTTCAAGCGGGAGATAACTGCACTGGCTTTCCAACTAACCTCCACCAGTAAGGTAAAGGTAAAGGGACCCCTGACCATTAGGTCCAGTCGTGACTGACTCTGAGTTCTTTTGTAATTCTATCTCTTTTTCTGTTCATTTAGATGTGACGGCCATTATGCCATCCCCCAAAGCAGCCACTTTGTGTTATACCACGCCCCATAGTAGTCATGTGTGGCTCATGCTCACAGCACTTTCTTCCCAAAATGCTGGAGACCCTTGTAACACAAGAAGGGTTATGCAAAGCCTTATTACTGAGTTAGGAGAGAGGTTTAAAAGTCCGATATTTTGTCACAGGAGAAAACAGAGGTTTCTCAGATTTCTAGAAGCAAGCAGACCCCGCCCACCTCTCATACAATACTGCTTCAGTTGCTGCAGCCCTACTGAAATCTGGGAGAAATATCTGGTTGTTAATAGATTAAACATTACAGTGGAGCCTCGGTGGTCGAACGCAATCTGTTCTGGAAGACCATTCGACAACCGAGGCACAACTGCGGTCAGCAAAATCCATTGAAAAAATTGGAGAAATGCAGCTCGGAAGCCGTTTGACTTCCAAAAATCGTTCAAAAACAGAAGCATTCACTTCCGGTTTGTCGACATTCGGGTTCTGAATTGTTTGGCTTCTGAAGCGTTCGACAACCAAGGTTCCACTGTACTACTTTTCTTAGACCATTATCCAGATAGACTCACCTTAGACATACAAGCCATTTCACTTAGCAGCTCCTCCTCAGCTTGACGCTCCAACATTTGAAGTTCATATTCAGTTATATCTAGCGACATTAAGCATTCTTGCACCACAGCTTTAGGTCCACTGTCTGAAGCATCATCTACATGTTTTTCCTTATTAATTTCTGATTCACCTTCCATTAGGGCTTCCTTTTGGACTAGTTTGTGACCCACACGATTGATTGACTCAGACGTGACCTTGGAAGTCAAGTCTGACATTTCAGTTTTTTCTTCATTACCACAGATCATTTCCGAATCTGTAGTATCTCCCAGCTCCATCTGGAAGGCGGGCTCAACAAGCAGCTCTCTTCTGAAAGCCTTGATGTTTTCTGACATGGCAGCCAAAATTTCTGCAGCTCTATTAAAGAATGTCAAAATGGCAGAGCAAGCTTCAAAATGGGCTTGGTGGATTTATCCAAAGAGGGTTAAAGCAAACTTGGATGCATTCTTGGTCTGATCTAAATGCACTCCCCTTTCTTAGTAGGATCCAGAAAACCATACGTACAATCCAGTTATCTATTGCCATTTTAACCCTTAAAAACATATTCCAAAGCACCTTTCAATTAAAAAACAAAGGTTATTCAATTACATTTAAAAAATAGATCTTAAAAGACACAGTTAAAACCAAGAAGGAAAAGGGATCACTAAAAGTAATCAACAAGCTAAAGGAGAATGGAAATTTAGCTCAGACTAAGTCAGACAAAATTAAGATGTTTTCACAGTTCAGAAGAGGCAGGGGTACAACTCTTATAATCTGGGTACCACAATTAAAAAACACTTGTCCTGCAATCAAGCACACCTTAAAAGGCAACAACACATGAAATATTTATTGATGCTCTATAAAATACATTCAGGGGGTCTCCCGACATTCTTAAAAAGATTTTTTAAGGAGTAAATGGAAATGCAGTAAGAAATAAGGCCCAAAAAGCTACGGTGCAAGTACAGACGTTCTGGCGCAAGTAAATAAGGCCTGTGTATGGTTTTGTCTCATTAATGTTCTGAGAAAGAACACAATACCATTAATTTGAACTGATAAAGCAAACAAGACCTAACCTTTGAACGTTTGTAGATTGTCCAAAAGTGCCAGGAAAATTATTTGCCAAATCCACCATCTCCTCTAATAAAGATGCGAATTCCTTCTTCATTTCACTTGCCAATAGGGCCCCATCTGTTTGTTTTCAGGGGAGGAAAGGTCAATGTGAACATTATTTTTACCAACCACTATGTGCTCTTTTCCAGTTACCTGGCTTTGAAACAACAACAACAACAAAGTAAAATTCATTGTTTTAATAGCAATTTACTTCTCTTAAAATTTCAGGCCTGCTCACAAAATAAGGGATATTGCAATGATTACTGTTAAATGGGCTTCCACTGGGCTTTTTCAGAGAGGCACAGAATTCTCCTAACATCTTTCATATGCATGCTTAAATCTTTCTGGTCATTCTTAAATCACCATATCCTTGCTATGAAGTGAGTCTACCACCTAAGTCCTAATTATTAATAAATAATAATAATGCAGTGTTAACCTTTATGTTGAGTTACTACAATGTTGCCTACATGTAGCCGCTTGCAAAGAATGCCCAGAAACTGCGATTGATCCAACATGCAGTTCTGGGTCCATTACTTGCCAGCCTGCTTCATGGACCTAATTCAATGTGTTGGTGCCCTGCAATTTTTTTCATTAAAGATGGTCGGTTTAAGTACTTAATTCATTCCGGAGGTCCGTTCTTAACCTGAAACTGTTCTTAACCTGCGGTACCACTTTAGCTAATGGGGCCTCCTGCCGCCGCCATGCAATTTCTGTTCTCATCCTGAAGCAAAGTTCTTAACCTGAGGTACTATTTCTGGGTTAGCAGAGTCTGTAACCTGAAGCGTATGTAACCCGAGGTGCTTCAGGTTAAGAACAGTTTCAGGTTAAGAACAGACCTCCGGAATGAATTAAGTTCTTAACCCGAGGTACCACTGTATACTTTTATTTTAGACACAAGCTCTGCTGATTTCAGCAGTGTATTCCCCGGTAAGTACACAAGTTTGCAACCAAATTCTCATATATATAATTACTTATTTAAATATTTGCAACCTGCACTTACCAGAATATATAACAATGTGGTGTGCAACATATGAACATAAGAATAGGATAACAACCAAAAGAACATCAATGATGTATCGATAAAAACTAATTGGTACACACGCATATATATTTAAGAGGGATTTTAACAGGGAGAGGGGGGTGGCACAACGTGTTTTATAGCAGGCACGTCCAACTCCCAAGAGAATGCGATCTACTCCCCCTTTTGCGGGGGACCCAAAGTTGTTGAGTTGTTGACCTTTGGGGGGGGGGCAAAGGCAAAGTTGTTTACCTTTTTCTGGGGGGGAGCAAAGCATGTTTAGCTTTATATTGGGGGGAGGGATACATCGCTCACCTAAAACAACAATGCAGCGAAAGCGACTGCTTTCGTTTTCTAATTTGTTGGCAAAACACCCATTTGACACAACAGAGGACAAGAGCGACGGCGGCCAGGGACTTTCACTCCATTGCTTATCACTACCACCGATCAACAGGGATCCCGTGATTGACCACGATCATCCGGGGATCGACCAGTCGATCACGGTCGACAAGTTAGACATCCCAGTTTTAAAGCATTAATTGGAAAAGCCCTCTCTGCTAGCTAGGGATGATGGGACTTGTAGTCCAACAGCAGCCGGGGATCCAAGTTTGAAACAGTAACTCATGGTTTAGTGCAATGTTGACAATCCAAGCGTCCTTCCAGGTTAGCAAATGAGGAGGTGCTTAGAAGCTTTCACTTCTGCTTCTAGCTAACCAAAGCTAGTCAATTAGAGCAGCTAGTAGGAAACAGAGTTGCTCGCTTGGAGCTATCCGTGGTGCTGCAAACTCTGATCAGCGTCGCCTCATTATCTGTGGATCCACGGGGCAGAGGAACCAAATAAAGCACTGAAATTAACCGGTAAAGCTATAAATGGCCTGAATTTGTGGTATCTGAAGGAAACGTGTGTAGAATGCATCCATGGACAGTGGTACCTCGGGTTAAGTATTTAATTCGTTCCGGAGGTCCGTTCTTAACCTGAAACTGTTCATAACCTGAAGCACCACTTTAGCTATTGGGGCCTCCTGCTGCCGCCACACGATTTCTGTTCTCATCCTGAGGTAAAGTTCTTAACCTGAGGTACTATTTCTGGGTTAGCGGAGTCTGTAACCTGAAGCGTATGTAACCTGAGGTACCACTGTACAGGGTCATAGTGTACGCCCTAGTCTTCCAATTGTATAGAAAAATGCAATGCCTTTTAAAAGACTCCCCATCCCCCATGTTTTTTGTAAAATACAGTCATGGGAAAGTCATGCTAGCAATCTAAAAGGGACACCTTTTGAGGTGTGCAAGGTATTGCTATGTATACCAAGTAGTTTGCGGTTTCATTCAAGTATACGACCATACCCACTCTATTTTCCCACAGCTCTGATAACACACACAGTATGAACTGTGTCTATCACATTGCCCAATGCATTTTAGGAAAAGAGGAAAGACAACAGAAGTTGAAAGTGGGGACGGGTAGAACCTCATTATGGTTTACATTGAAGCTCACCTTTTTCTGCACTAATTTGCATCTGCTTAGAAGTACTCATGTTCACCAGTTTTTCGTAAATGAGAAGGCTAGCCTACAAAATAAGAGCAAAGAGAACTTTTTAATGCAAAAGGTAATGCTTAACATTTTTTCTCAGTCCATATAATTTACAACTACCTATCTCTCTCTCTCAAAAAAATTTTTTTTTTCATTAGCATCTTAACAGTGAACATTCTTTTAATACTGTGCAACAACTATTTTATTTGTTTAAAAAAAGTCTGTTCCAACTCATAACAAGAATTTTCAAGGATGCATACCATAATGAACAATTTTGAAAATTATAAAACCATAAAACAACGGGGAAACAGCTTAATACAGTTTGAATAAAAAGTGGGACTGGGTGGGAATTCTCAGCGGACAGCAAAAAGGTAACTAGTCATTAAAAGCCCATGGAAATAAGGTCTTGGCCTGGCACTTAGAATTCATTAGTCTAAGCATTAGGCAAGGAGCCCTGGGGAGATCAATTCCAAGTCAAGGCACCACAATGGAGAAAACCCCTTCCACAGATGCCACCTGCCTGATCTCTGACAACAGGGATACTGAGAGAATGATGCCCTTAACTGGCAGGCAGCTTCATGCAAAATTAACGATGCATGGTTAATACAGAATTCTATGAAGTTAATTATGACCAGAAGCTTCCAGATTGGATCAGAAGCCATTTCTGTTTCCTTTTGGCAGCCCAAGTCCTATGTAGCTGGGATGTCCTCCAAGAAATTCTCTCTCTCTCTCTACCTTCTGAGTGGCTTAACACTTCTTTTAATCAGAGAATTGAGGGAGCCTGTAACATTGGCCAAAACCACTGATTCTCACCCATATCAGTGGCTTCTACTTTTTAAAAGCAAAATGTTACAGTGCCAACAAATATCAAGGAACAACACTCAGCCCCACATCCCCCAGGTGACTTTGCAATTTTGGGATATGGTTTATAGAAGACAGAGGATGCTGCTCTCTACATAAGATCACTTCAGCGCTACCAAGGGAAAGTGTCTTTGGTAGGATCAAACAGGAAACTATGCCTGGCAGTAGCATTCTGGGTTAATTCACGGGACGCTGAGAAAGTAAGAGGGTAGGGGCTGTGTACTCAGACACAAGGCTCATCCACATCTTGGCATATTAAGCCGATCATCCAAACCAGGCCATAGTAAGCTTGCAAATTGCATACTGCCAGACGTCACCTGGAAAAAGATAAGCTTCTTAGTACATACATAAGCATCGGTGGCGGCGTATAGCTTTTGCTCCTCTGTAAGGGGAAACTGCTTCCAGTTACCACAACGGACCAATTTGTCTTTCAAAAGCTGTTTGTGGAATAGATGCTTCAGAAGGTTATTCAGGCTCCATATCTCTTTACATTTGAGCTAAACAAAATAAAGGGCAAACATTAAGCGCCAGCTATTTTTGAGGCTACATCAGATAATAAGCGCAGAGTGATATATTTCAGAGATGGAATAAATCTAAATCACAGGTTTAAAATGCATTCGGAGAACACCTAAATTTTAAAACACAGCTTAAGGGGAGCAATAGGCTGTGAAATAATTTCATGATACGAAACCTTAAATCAACTACCTTTAAGATGAGCCATTCTGCAATTAAGTGTGTGTATGGGAAATCCATCCAGAAGACAAAATGTTTATCAAGGAGTTAGTGATTCTAACATGGTTACCCTCCCTGCCTCTGTTCCTTCCCCCTTCCTCGCAGCTGTTAAGTTTTTGATGGTGTGAGAACAGTTTTGGATGTCCTAATCAGTGGTGAGAAGGTGAATCCCCACATGCGCCTTAATCAATCTGGGAGGATAGTGCTGGGAACCTTCTGTGATGTTGGAAATTGTTATTGGAAAGCGGGGCATTGGGAGGAGACGGCTATCTATAACATCAGATGGCTTGGGCAGAGTTTTTCAGAAGTTTGTGCACGGGCTGATTGGCTGCACGGCTGTGCAAACTGAGGCTACCTGGGGGAGTCACTTCGCCACATCTGGAGGGCTTCCAAGTTGCAGATAGAAGTGCATGCTTGGTATGTATATATTGCTTGTTTTTTAGGAATAAAACCTTCTTCTCACTCGTGTTTTGTCCTGCTTCTGAATCTCTTTTAAAAGAACCATCTTGCATTTGGCAAGACAGTGTGCCACAATGAATAGATGTATCAGCTGAATAATAATAATTATTATTATTATTATTATTATTATTATTATTTATACCCTGCCCTCCCCAGCCAAGGCCGGGCTCAGGGCGGCTAACAAGCAATAATAAAAACAAGCTGAATGAATACAACTTAAAAACACAATTAAAATACTGAAACATTAAAATATTAAAATGCAGCCTCATCACAGGAGGAGAAAGGAAAAAGGAAAAAGAAAGAGGGGGAGGGAATCAAATTGGCTCCAAGCCAAAGGCAAGGCAGAACAGCTCTGTCTTACAGGCCCTGCGGAAAGAAATCAGATCCTGCAGGGCCCTGGTCTCATGAGGCAGAGCATTCCACCAGGCCAGAGCCAGTGTTGAAAAGGCCCTGGCTCTGGTTGCGGCTAATCTAACTTCCTTAGGGCCCGGGACCACTAGGGTGTTGCTATTTATGGACCTTGAGGCTCTCCGTGGGGCAGACCAGGAGAGGCGGTCCCGTAGGTACGAGGGTCCTAGGCCGTGAAGGGCTTTAAAGGTCAAAAGCAGCACCTTAAATCTGACCCTGTACACCACCGGGAGCCAGTGCAGCTTGAAAAGCACTGGGTGAATATGCTCCCATGGCAGAGACCCCGTGAGGAGCCTCGCTGCAGCATTCTGCACCCGCTGGAGTTCCTGGGACGGCTTCAAGGGCAGCCCCGTGTAGAGCGAATTACAGTAGTCAAGCCTGGAGGTGACCGTTGCATGTATCACTGTGGCCAGGTCGGGACGGGAAAGGTAAGAGTAAAGAGTAAAGTTCTGTATCATTAGCTGAAAATATTCATCGCATAAGGCTCGGTGTGCCATAACTCAGTGACAGAGCCTTTGCCTTGCATGCCGAAGGCCCAATCCCTGGCATTTCCAGGTAGGGCTGGGAGAGATCCCTGCTGGAAGCCCTGGAGAACTACTGCCGGTCAGTGTAGACAATACTAAGCTAAATGGGCCATTGGTCTGACTCAGTTTAAGGCAGCTTCCTATGTTCCTGTGTTTTGTGTCTTTCGAGCAGGGTGTCCCAGAAACCCAACACATTACATGAGAATTCAATGAACCCTGGCCAAACAATACTCAAGTGACAAGCAGGAAGGCTCATCCCAGATTTATGGAAAGCGAAATTTCTAGCTACTGAGACGGTCCATTCTCAGCCTCTCTAAATTCCTATAGATTCATAGC